>NC_136070.1:1244205738-1244857435 GCF_964261635.1 Lissotriton helveticus
CCTAGCAGACACCCATTGTAAGAACTGCCACTGGAAGCAATAAATCACGCTGTTATGTGGCAGCCTGCTGGCAGTATTCTGAAGCCTGGATGTTTCCAAAGTATAATGCCAAACGCGTTTCGAGAGCGGCGTGCTCTCTTCCTCAGTGGCTGGTAAAAACTGCAGTGAAGCACCTTAAATGAACATCACCTGCCTGTGGGGCGTGGCCAACAGCACGGCCTTCTGGATAATGGAGTCCCAGTGGGTGTGCTTCATATGCAGCAAATAAACCAAATAGTGTTTTTCCCAAGTGGGCAGGTTCACCCAAGCTTCAGTCCGCTGCCCTGCTTTGTGGCTGTCATCGTGAGCAAGGTGAGCGCCATTCTGCACTAGCGCAGCCTCATCTTCCGCCCTGGAATATGGCGTCGTGTGGAGCCAGTCAGGATCCGCATTAAAGCGATGGGCAGTTCTTGTTGCGACCGGGACAGCCGCTATATATCCAGCTCTAGCAGACACCCATTGTAAGAACTGCCACTGGAAGCAATAAATCACGCTGTTATGTGGCAGCCTGCTGGCAGTATTCTGAAGCCTGGATGTTTCCAAAGTATAATGCCAAACGCGTTTCGAGAGCGGCGTGCTCTCTTCCTCAGTGGCTGGTAAAAACTGCAGTGAAGCACCTTAAATGAACATCACCTGCCTGTGGGGCGTGGCCAACAGCACGGCCTTCTGGATAATGGAGTCCCAGTGGGTGTGCTTCATATGCAGCAAATAAACCAAATAGTGTTTTTCCCAAGTGGGCAGGTTCACCCAAGCTTCAGTCCGCTGCCCTGCTTTGTGGCTGTCATCGTGAGCAAGGTGAGCGCCATTCTGCACTAGCGCAGCCTCATCTTCCGCCCTGGAATATGGCGTCGTGTGGAGCCAGTCAGGATCCGCATTAAAGCGATGGGCAGTTCTTGTTGCGACCGGGACAGCCGCTATATATCCAGCCCTAGCAGACACCCATTGTAAGAACTGCCACTGGAAGCAATAAATCACGCTGTTATGTGGCAGCCTGCTGGCAGTATTCTGAAGCCTGGATGTTTCCAAAGTATAATGCCAAACGCGTTTCGAGAGCGGCGTGCTCTCTTCCTCAGTGGCTGGTAAAAACTGCAGTGAAGCACCTTAAATGAACATCACCTGCCTGTGGGGCGTGGCCAACAGCACGGCCTTCTGGATAATGGAGTCCCAGTGGGTGTGCTTCATATGCAGCAAATAAACCAAATAGTGTTTTTCCCAAGTGGGCAGGTTCACCCAAGCTTCAGTCCGCTGCCCTGCTTTGTGGCTGTCATCGTGAGCAAGGTGAGCGCCATTCTGCACTAGCGCAGCCTCATCTTCCGCCCTGGAATATGGCGTCGTGTGGAGCCAGTCAGGGTCCGCATTAAAGCGATGGGCAGTTCTTGTTGCGACCGGGACAGCCGCTATATATCCAGCCCTAGCAGACACCCATTGTAATATTATAAAGAGAGAGCCCAAACCTTTGAGGCGGGTAATCTCAGTAACCACAGCACCAATCATAACACCCAATACAGCGTTGGAAAGGGCAGTTGCGGCAGAAGGACATAGGCTATGCAGTCGGCCACCATATTTATTATTTGTTGTTTTTTTTTTGCAGAGTTTTATATAGCGCGAACTTGACCCCAACTGAATCAGGTATCAGAGCGCTTTACATAGCACCAGTTACGTTACATGAGAACACACATGCATTTTTTTAGGCACGGGGAGATTAAGTGATTTGCCCAGAATCACAGGATGTTTGGTGTCGTTACCAAGACTCGAACCCAGATCCCCAGGTCCGAGGTCAAGCGCCTTAGCCGTTAGGCCAACTCCTCTATACATTTAAAAGGTAAAAGAACCGTGCCAGCAAAGTAGATCCTTGTGGGCGTGTCTGCGTTGTGCTGTGGGCGTGGGTTGGGGGCGTGACTAACGCTGGGGGCATGTGGTACGGCCATCACATCGTGGGCTGTGGGCGTGTGCTGGGGGCCTGACAAACCCTGGGGGCGTGTGTCCGCCCTTCATGCCATGTGAGTCGTACATACAAGCGCCAATTACGTTGCTGCGCAGCATCAAGGGGCATGCTGGGGGGGATGACACGCTGGGCGCTTGAGAAACGCTGGGGGCGTGTGTCCGACCTTCATGCCATGTGAACGCAATTGCGCCGCATCAAGGGGCACGCTGGGGGTGTGAGAAACGCTGGGGGCGTGTGCTACGTTCCGCCCTTCATGCCATGTGGGTCGTACATTACTCAAGATCGTCTGCTGTGGCCTTGAGCTGGGGGCGTGACATACGTGTTCACCTGGAGGCCTGGTATGTAACGTTACTGCAGCCTTTCCTACGCGCTGTTACTGAACTTTCTCATTCAACGAAATTATACGCGCCTGCTACCATCAGCCAGGGCTCTAGCCGGGCTCAGGCGGCGGATCAGTACACTAATTACATGCGCCTGATAACATCAACCAGGGCTGCAGCTGGGCCTCAAGCGGGGGAACACACCCCTGCTAACATCAAACAGGCCTGCATCTGGGCCTCAAGCGGGGGAGCACCCAAATGAGCGTGTCTGCGGGGACAATTACTGCAGCCTCTCCTACTCGCTGTCACTCAACTCTCTCATTAAACGGATTTACCCGCGGCTGATAACTCTCTCATTCAACGACATTACACGCGCCTGCTAACATCAACCAGGGCTGTAGCCGGGCTCAGGCGGCGGATCACTACACCAATTACACACGCCTGCTAACATCAACCAGGGCTGCAGCTGGGCCTTCTCCGTCCCTATTCTAATGAAACTAAAAATTTTGTCTACTGCGAGATTTTAAAATAAATTGCCCTTGCCAAATACACACATTACACACATTCTATTTCATACCCGGACAACGTCGGGACGGGCTGCTAGTATATATATATATATCAGTCAGTTTTCGCTTCTGCTCAGTTTTGCTCATTAAATTTTCAACTGCCTCATATCGGAGTCGTTGAGTCGTCTGTTTGTCCTGGGGATCTGGGACTACAGTTTGGCTTTTGTCTCGAGCATATATATATATATATATATATATATATATATATATATATATATATATATATATATATATATATTTTATTACGTGATTTCTGTATGTCTTTTTATGTGGATATACAGCATTTCAAATCCTGTCTAGACAATATAAGTGCCCTAACCAAGAATAAACCAATTATGTGTGTCTACGTATGTATATATATATATATATATATATATATATACATACGTAGACACACATAATTGGTTTATTCTTGGTTAGGGCACTTATATTGTCTAGACAGGATTTGAAATGCTGTATATCCACATAAAAAGACATACAGAAATCACGTAATAAAATAAACTATGAAAGTAAAAAAACACATTCACCACAGCTGCAGAAGTCCTACATAGTAGTCAGTGGTTTTGCCTTTTTTTTTTGACAACCAATTTTATTGAGTTTGAAAGTTGACAACAAACAGCACCATTGAGAGCTACATTGTACATTGGCGGAATAGGGGGAAGAACACACATCGCGGTGACATCAAGATTACATAAAGAAAGCAAGAATAACGTATCCACATGCACCTGAAAAGCAGACCACTCCCTCTCAGTCGTCGAGTACCCCGACCCATTTCCCCCACATAGGATGAAACTTCCGGGGACACCCCCTGGCTATGTATAAAGGCCACTCCTGCTCAGCACACCAATCCACCCCCCCGGTGCCAGCACCCTAGAGTGGGAGGGGCAGTGTCTAGCCAGTGAGCAGCGATGTCCCTCTTGGCAACCACCAACGCAGTGTTGAGGAAGAGCTTCTCAGCCCTGGAGCCGTTCAATCCGTCTTGGTTTTGATTTATTGTACAAATATCGTGTAGTCAAGCTTTATGTTTGCTTTACTCCAACATTTTCACCAGAAATCACACCAACCATGTACCGTTATGCGCGTCATGAGATCAAGTCTCTTCGGAGTCAAAACACGTCATGCTGCTGGTGCTTGTTTAATAAAAATAAATTTAAATCTGCACCTACTTGTGGTCCATGCTCCTGTTCCTGGGAGATCGAGGAAGGGTGGAGTGCTATATATATATATATATATATCAAATCTGGATGTGAGGTGAGCCTTTATCTTGATTACTAACCAACTACTGGAAAAAATGATGCAAGCTTAGCAGTTGCTGGAAACACCATCACCAGATCGCACCCTCTGCTACGCCTGACATGGGACCCAACTTCCATCCGATGTCCGGGCACACTCCACCAGGGCAAGTCTGTGTCAGTTGGCGTCTCCATGCAAATACCTGTTATAGATATTCATCTGACAGATAATGTCACTGCTACGTCTAATATGCATTGCTTCTGTTCAGACAATGACGTCAATATTTATACATAATTGTACACAAAAGTAGTTTTGTCCAGTTTTATAGGTGGTAGTCCCCACAAGAAGCAACTGCCTATATCATGGACTGTCTAAAGCGATATGTACCTGGACATTCGTTCCTCTGAGGCAATTATGCTGACCTGTCCCTGTTTTAACAAATTGACTTTGGGTGGTCGGGCTTTCTCAGTTTTGATACCTCAGTTGTGGAACAGACTCCCAGAAAGTCTGCCAAAAAGAAAATGCCCTCCTTCCATTTGGTAAGAGATTGAAAATCTTTTTTGTGAACAGGCCTTTGGTAGAGTCTGTCCGAAAGAATCTTCCAACGATTAGTTGGTGCAAGGTGGCTAACCCTTAGACAAGCGCTAAGAGAGCGATCGTAATTATGCGCTATATAGGTGTTACAAAGAATGACATCATTGGCAGGGCCTTCTGCCTTTGTTATTAGATGAGATGGTGTCAGTGTAAAATGTTTTCTAAACGTGGTGATTCCGCTACAGCAATACAGCATGTTTTACTGCACATTTATTTAGCACTGCTTTTACAGCGAAGATTAGAGTTATTACCGAATCCCCAAATAAATACCACATTCGGATATTGTTCAAAGAATTCGCACCAGACTCTAGTTGAGGATCACAGTATTTTGCTTTGTAAGGCAAGTAGTATACTTTGAATACCCCCCTCAATTCTACAAAGCCCATTGGGGCCGATTCACAGAACTAACTTAAGACAAAATCCTAAACTTACTACTTTTGGTATTCACAGAAGTTAGGATTTTGTCTTAAATTTGTCTTAAGACAAACTTAAGACAGACTTAAGACAAAATCCTAACTTATGTCTGTCTTAAGTCTGTCTTAAGACAAAATCCTAACTTCTGTGAATACCAAAAGTAGTAAGTTTAGGATTTTGTCTTAAGTTAGTTTGTTGAATCGGGCCCATTATCTCTTTAATAGTGGTTACCAGTAACACATTCCATAATTAGAAATCTCTGTTTAAGAAGCAGTGATTTTCCATCTTAAAAACAGGGCGCTTTAGGAAGAGCCCTTCTTTGGCGTCTCATGATCTCAGACAAACCCCCCTAAAAAACAGTCTTCAAGGAGGTTCTCTCCACTTGCGTTTCCTGATATTCTTGACCAGTTAGAAGAGAAAGGGGAATTCAACCCAGGTGCTTAAGTCTTCACTTCTGTATTTCTTTTTAGACACACAATGTGCAAAACTCTGCATTTGTACTGCGATTATGAAATAGTGAAAGTATGTATTTTGTGAAGTGAGTAATGTGCAAGCTATTAATGCTTTTGAGAAATGGAACCTGTTGGTTCTCTCTATTTTTGGATGCCCTTTCCTTACTCCTGTTTTTTACGAGTCAACATGGATGGGCTGCAGTAATCAGACCTTTCACTTTAGGCCCTGATGATGAGAGGGTCAGTGTTTTCCAACCCCTACGCAAACCCCTGTTTGTGCAGTGGTCGCAGTTCTGAGTTGTGTTTTATTTACCGCCCTGGTAATTACTGGGTGCTTTAATACCTCACCCTTCCTTAATTATATCATGTAAAATCTGCCAGAATGTAAGAGGGGATAATAGCGTTGGATTTACCGTAACATACGGACATAACTTCTATTGGTGCAGCAGGTGCAGTGGCACCAGGGCTCAGAGGCCTTAGGGGCCCACCGAACCTTGATTACTGCTGTGTTTTAAAATTCAAACAGAAGCCAAGGGTAATTTTTCCTACCTGGTACTAGGGCCTACTACACACTGACTATGCTACTGCCCTACCTTGAGAGTTGAGGAGTAATAAGCTCAAAACCCTGCGGGCTTCATTTATGAGTTTTTCTACCAAATCCGATGCATTCCTGTCCTTTTCCCCTGGGCTGGCGCACAATGGGCTGCTCTGCACCAACACAAGCACCTTTGCACCCTGGTGCAAGGGTGCTTGCGTTGTGGGGATGATTATTTTAGTGCAGGAAGGGAATCCTCCCTGCACAAAAACAATCATATGAGTATTTTTCCTCTTTCTACGTGTGCTGCAAAATGCAGCACACATATAAAAAGGAAAAACAAGGCGAAATAAAGATATTTCTCCTTGTTGTGCTTGCCTTATGCCTCAGTTTTTGGCGCTGCCTCAGAGTGAATTCTCATAAATCTGGGCAGAGTCAAAAAGCCATGAATGTTGCCGGGAACACATCCAACAACACCCATTGCCCGTCAGTTTAATGCAGAAAACGGCGTTAAAGGGAACGTTATTTATATGACAGCATTAGGCCCAAAAAAAGTAGCTTAGTGCTGCCCGTTAAATATGGAGCAGGCTCCTGCGCCGCCGGAGCGTCACAAAATGTCTCGCACTGGTGGTGCAAGGGGTCTATAAATAAGCCCTTACATCTTGATTCCCAAATGCTCAGAATATGTGCTCTTTATTACACCTGATACATTCTGGAGGCCATGGTGAGTATTTTATCGGAAGTGATGGCTAAATAGCACCTATTCTTCCAATACACTCCTAATTAGGGCCTCAGAAACATTGTTTAAAGTGTGAAGGCTTCCGAGAGGGCGGGCCATCAAGATGCGGACGGATTTTAAGCCACAGCCGCATAAACTGCCATAGAGGGGGGTAGCCACAATTTACCTGGCCAAAACCACAAAATGCGTGAAGCCCCCTATTGCGTGTGTGCCAGGGAGGTTGAGAAATCTGTAATGGGTCCAGACGTTGATCCTTTTGATGTTGATAAAATGAGTACAATTGGGTTGGGTAACAATATACATCTGTTATTGCAGAGGCTGTCCCCGAAGGGGGCCTCAAGGGCCGGCGCCATAACGGACACCAGAGCCCGGGAAGGATCCGGTTCTAGCCGCTGGGAAGCGCCCCGAAGAAGAAGGGGCACTTTAGTCACGGCAAAAACACGCGCCAGTCACCTGGCCAATGGGGGGGCCAGGTGAGGTTTGACCCTCCCCCAAATGGCAGCAACCACCCATTCATGGGGGGAAAATTGTGGGGGGCGTATAAGACGCTGCTCCCCATACTGCAGCTCGTCACTACACCCCCCCCCCCCCCCGCAGAACCAAGACGGGGAATCAATGGGGTTTTCCGCTGGCCTCAGGAGGAGAATCAGTCCTGACCCCAGCGGAAGGAAGGCACATCCGCTCCTCCAGCTCCGGACCAGCGGCAGTGTGTGGCCCACACCTCGCATGTACCATGTGGAGTGGGGCAAGGCACGGTGCCCGATGTAACCTTGGAGCGCAGCTTTGTTAGCCTCCCGACATCGCCAGAGTCGTGCGTGGCGGCAGGCCTCGGGGGAAAGAGTGCGGAGCGCTGCTGAGGCTACCACCCTCCTCACTTTTTGGTCTGCAAGCCTGAATATTATACATGTGCATGTCCCATCATACTGTAGGCGTTAACTGATTTGAATCGAAGTGCTATCACTTATTTTTGATATATTGCTGTTTTGCTCCATTTATTTTTGCAGCAGCCGATGGTGTGTTGAGGCACCAGAAATAACTGTTCACATAGGCAAAATAGACACACAGATAATTGCTATTTCTTAAAAGCACTGGCACAAAATTGAACAGCCGTGCTTAATTTTTCTGAACTAGGATAATTTGCGATTATAAAGAGGTAAATTTGTAGTGATTGTAAACTATTCCCAATTATCCACATAATAACAAGACCACAAATAACTGATTATAAACCTTGAATTCAGGCACTCTTTCTGCTCAGGCGAACATTTGTATTATGCAAAACGGATGTATGACATCACAATGCATGCTTTCACAACGCATGCCTTTACAACGCGGTTTTTACAACGCATGCCTTTACAACGCATAGTGCTTTGGGGCGCTGGATAGTGAATAGTTTAATTTACTATTCCAACTCCAGTCCCCGTGGATAGTAGGGAAGGTGTTGGATAGTAACTTAAACCTATTCCCTATCCTAGAGCGCCCCCCAGCGCAATGCGTTGTAATGGTTTGCGTTGCAAAAGTTGCGTCGTAATGGCACTGCGTAGTAAAAGTTGCGTTGTAAAGGATGTCTCCCATGCAAAACACCACCTTCTATGTGAGTGTGGACACTCTCACAAGTTCATTTTTAAAAAGAAGCCAATCGGTGCGTGCTTGGAGCTGAGGAGGTGGGGGTGGTAACAAGACATTGATTAACATGAGATAAAGCCTATAGACTCAGAGTAACAGACTCACCACAAAGGTAACTTCATCCTACTCCTCTGTCTTGGCTCTTTCCATTCTGTCTGTGGGAATATTTTACTGCGAATGAGAAAGAGAGAAGGCAGCACTGGCCAGTTAGGCAAAGACGTTCAGGCTGCCTAGAACCACCTGGACAGATTATGCATCAATCCACAAGCAAGGTTCTACAACGTAGTGCCAAGTTAATGCATTAGCAGTATGACCAGCTGTGGGTCTTGTGTCCACTGTGTCACAAAACATAACCTACATTCAGCAAAAAGCCGAAGTAGGCTGAAACCAATCTGAAGTTTGCGTGTGTACGGCTTCTGGCCGGGCTGGACTATTCCTATTGGAGCAGGACCAAGTCTGATTTGCATACGGTGGGTTCTGCCTAGAGTCGCACAGTGAGCGAAAAGCAATGGACTGAAATTTGGAACTGAATGATCACTTGTGGCCGAGATTAATTCACAGATTCCTTCCAGCACTTTGGTGTTTGTTATAAATTCATTCTACGCCACTGAGTCATTCTTTCCATGCTGCGGGATCTGAGGTACCGAGTCAAGACCAATACCCGCAACACTGCTCATCTCTTTATTTTGTTTTAGTTTCAAAGTAGCAAATACCAAGTATAGGTGCCTGGGGTCACCTCTCAACACATAGGGGCCGATTCACAGAACTAATTTAAGACAAAATCCTAAACTTACTACTTTTGGTATTCACAGAAGTTAGGATTTTGTCTTAAGTTTGTCTTAAGACAGACTTAAGACAAAATCCTAACTTAAGTCTGTCTTAAGACTGTCTTAAGTTTGTCTTAAGACAAACTTAAGACAAAATCCTAACTTCTGTGAATAGTAAGTTTAGGATTTTGTCTTAAGTTAGTTCTGTGAATTGGGCCCAGCGATTTGTCGCAGATTGAAATCTACTTACTACATACTCCCAATATTGCAAAATCTTCGGACACTTCCAAATTAGCAGTGGGGGTGTTGCCCCAAGTGCAAATATCACTCTTGGTAGTATCTATTTAATGCAGCAACCTTTTGCCATATAAGTGCGGTGCAACATATGGAAGTGGCCAACTTTAAATCTGACATTACTAAATGTCACCAATGTAATATTGCAAGCCTCTGATCATTGTTAAGTCAGCCTCCTACTTCTCCCTCTCATTCAGTGGTGCTAGCACCGTGTCAGACCTGATGGTACTTGTAGGAAATCTTACTTATCTGTGTAGTCACCCCAGGTTTTTTGTGCCTTTTTCTGGATCCTAGTATTTTTTTGCTGGCATTAGAACTCTGTTTTACCCTTGCTTAGCAGGAGTAAAGTAATTGTGCTGTCCCTTTAAACATTATTACATCATCTTTCCACTGATTGACATATTTAACTTGCCTGTGAGTCCCTATTATATGGTGTAGAAAATACTCCCAGGTCCTAGCAGTTAAATACCACATCTGGACTGCTGCACCAATTGTGCTATCCACAGAGTTGGCTTGTGAAACATGGCTTCAGGCCCACCATGTGTTGCCTGACTGCAGTAGCCCAAACACCTGATGTAAAAAAAAAAAACTTTTTTACTGCTGGGAAATTATTATATTGTCGCCCACACAGTAAGGTGCCTGATATTAAATAGTGGAATGTGCGAAATTAAACTTGTCATGTTTCTCTATTGACTAGCCCTATTTTCACTGGCAGGACTTTAGCTGCAACCTAGTGGATGGCAAAGCACAGATTATAAACTTTAATTTGGAACTTTTGGAAGGAATTGGCTAAACTAGTCTTTCAAAGACTAGTTTTCATATTTATTAAAAGTCCAATTCATTAGTGAAGTTGGATTTATTTTTATAAACCTTATTTTGGGGTTTTCAACAAACATTGCAGCAGACATTGTTACGTAGTCATCGTATGCACAACACTTGGTATTTCAAGGCCAACATTCTGTTAGATGTAATATTGCAAGTGACAATGAGGGATAATAAAAAGCATTACCGTTTTTACAAGTAAGCAACTGGGGGGGGGGGGGGGGCGCACATCAATACTGCACACCCCCACTACTGTCCCCGTGCGTCCTCAGTTCCATCCACTCCACTCTGTCAGCTCAATATCATTCAGATCGCGCTCCGAGTCATCAGAATTCAGGGCAGAGTTTCAAAGTTGTCGCTATTCAGTGAGGTCTGCCTGAAGCTTATTGTCTTTAACCGCATGCGTGCGGCTGCTATTTTCGCGCTGTGCGGCTTTTTGCGAAAAGCCGCGTTACATGACGAGCTGAGCTCGTCATGAGCATGGAAGGGGTTAAGATGTAGTTTCATATGGATTTCTTCAGCCAGGGCCCACTCCCTCACATCCATGAGCCATGTCGTTATGTCCGGACTTCTCTGCCCCATCCAAGTTATGGCCGTTTTGTTTCTTGCCCGGACCATCATCAGCTGCTGCAGTCTGTGAGCTAATTTCCGTTTCTTGAGTTTCCGTATGTAGGCCAACAGGCATTGTATCGGCTCTTCTCTTAAGGGGAGACCTGTGCTTGTGCGCACCTTTGCTACAACTCGAGGCCAGAACTGCTGCTGCTCAGGACATGCCCAAGCAAGGTGTAGACAATCTGCCCCCTCTGTTCCACAAATTGGGCACGTGTCAGCGTGGCTTTGCAAGATATGTCGTCGTTTCACAGGCGTAAGGTAGGTGCAGTGTAAGAAATTATAGTGGATCAGTTTAAACCTTGCGTTACAGGAAACTGTGTGTGTGAGCGTGCATAAGGTTAAGCCCTGTCATCAATTCGTTCTTTTAGTTCCCCTCTCATGCTGTTCTTGGATGGGCAGTTGAATCTAGCCTCATGGCTTTGAAAAGGAGATATATCATCCTGAGCCCGGGTTCGCAGTTAGCAGCAGGTCCAGAGTATGTGTCGGCTGTGGGATATCAGGGTACTCGGGCCAGGTAACTCTGGCAATCTCCAAGGTCCCCATACAGTGTTGGTAATGACCCTAACCTAGAGCGAAGCTGCCAGAGGCTTGTTCATATGCTATAAATGTTTTGCTCGGGTAGAGGTCCGCGAGGACTTCGCATCCCCCATCCTTCCAAGCTTGGAAAGATATGTGTACACTCATGTCTCGTATAGGGGCCAATATTCATATGGTGAGCTCCCTGTGAAACGGTGCGTGTCTCAGTACCTTTTCCACATAGTGTTGCCATATGTTTGCAGTTTGGCGCACTATATATGACCCACTGACCCCCTTACCCTGCATCAGCACTACTGGGAGTTTATCTGAGTGCACTCGGCCATCTTGAAGTTGTTTTTCCCAATTGTCTCTATCCTCCAACCAGCGGGACGCATGTGGAAGCTGGGAGGCAAAGTAGTATAGGTCAAAGCGTGGGGCCTTGAGGCCCCTCTCTTCAGATCTACGTGTCAGCTGTTCAGTGCAACTCTACAGCGTCTTCCCACCCACAATAAGGACACGAGGAAAGGGTTCAGCTGCTTGAAGATTCGAGTGGGGATTAGGCAAAGTGAATTCTGGAGCACATATCAGCAGCATCACCATTTTTGACACTACGAGTCTGCCCATCAAGGAAAGCAGTAGAGTATTTCAGAAGGTCACAGAGCGTGTCGGGGCGTCTATGACCCTGTCCACATTCAGAGCTATTAACTGGGCGTTGTCTAGTGCTATCTGGATGCCAACTTACCGGAAGTGCGCTCGCGCCCATCTAATTTCTAGGTTTGGGAGACCCTTCAAGGGAAATGTGGCCATTCACGCCTGTGGGAAAATCAGGAATTCATGTTGGTTACGTTGCAGTCCAGAGACCTCACCAAATTGTTCCAAGTGCTGCAAGAGCCTGGATATGGCCTCCCGGGGAGTCGCCACGTAAAAAAGGACGTCATTTGCGCAAAGAGAGATTACATGAATCATGTCTCCCACCTAGATACCCCACTGCTCCATCTTTGCGTGCATCCGCACCTCCAGGGACTCAATGGCCAGGACAAAGAGGAGGGGCGAGAGCGGGCATCCCTGACGCGTACTTCACCCCAAGACCCATTCCCCGGAGTGAGCCTTACCCACCCGCACTCGTGGCTTAGTGTACTGTATTTTAACCCAGCGGCGGAAGTGGGGCAAGTGGGGCGCAAACCCTATTGCTTTAAGGACCTCTAGGAGATAACCCCAGTCAACCGTATCAAATGCCTTTGCTAGGTTTATTGACACGGTGTAAGTTCTTCCTCACGGTGTTTAACTTCTTTCAAAGCCACATTGGTCTTCGTGTATAAGGTGTGGCATATGCGGTCCAAGGCGAGAAGCAAGGAGTTTACACAATATTTTTGTGTCTGTGTTGATCATTGTAATTGGAAGATAGGAGGAAAGTTTGCTGCTGTCTCTGCCCAGCTGATTAGCCAGAAACCGGTCCCAGGATGCTTGTGTCCGGTCCAGGGAAGGCCTGGCTTGGCAGTTCGGGCTGGACTTGTGGAAAATGACTAAAATTAGGTATACATAAGCGGCGTTCATTTATGTTCACCACAGCCACTGTTGAAAGTACAGTGAAAATCGTGAAACAGTGGCCACGCCATCTTGTCCCTTTTAGGCCCCATCATGCACGTAAGTGGCAGCCATTTTGTATGTCGTGGCCTCTCTGCCCACTGCCAATAGCCTGCGCGTCTCTCCCCCTCACTCCCCGGCCTCGCAAGCATTCCCCCGCGCCCCGACAGCCCCCGGTCTCTCCTGCTTGGGCCATAAACGCACCTCTAACGCGACCCTGTCTCCGAGCCACATCCCGTGCTGAACCCCCTCGCTCTTTCATCTCATTCAAAGAACAGGCCCTATTGATAACCTCTTCCTCCCTGCCCGATTGTCCGGCCTGATCCCAGGCCATCACCCAGCCCAACAGATGCAGTTTATTTCCCCCTACAGTAGGACCTCACCTCACATCAAAGGAGCGGGGATTAATCAATGCTTTCGCACCCCGAAGATCCGACTGATCACACACATCCCCGTTCCCAGCGGAATGTCCAGCTGCGCGATAACCACCACATGCTGAGATCGGGGTGGGAACTCTACTGTAGATGTGTGTGGGAACGGGCCTGGACCGGGGATTCCGAGGATGTCTTTTCTGTCCTTCAAAGAAACATTACGGATGCAGTGTATGTAATAAAGCCATAAACCTGTGTATAAGAGGCCAGGCCTCAGAGATGCGGTTAGAGCACCTCGAGAAGATACCCTGTTGTCTGATTTGACGTGTTCTGCTCCGTCAGAATAAACTCCTGTTTCCTGCCTTCCTGTCTCCAGCACCTGCCTTTTTGTTTGGTAATATCGGATGGTATGAGAGGCGGCTAACGCCGGGCAAACACTGAAGGTTCTTGGTCGACATCGGCTCTACCTTTTTACAATTGGCGCCCAACGTTGGGCCCATCAGCGACACGTGGATCCAGTGGGAGAGGTCCCAACGACAGAGTGAACGACTGCAACGATCGGGATGTGCACCTGCCCGATAGACCCTCGTCTGGCAGCCGATCATCCGAACTTCACTGGTTCCGAGCAGACCTCTCTCGAGTGATCTACGGTCCTGACTGGGAACCATCAGGAGTGCCACAGCAATTACGGAGAATAGAGGACGATCAGGTGCTGGAAGCGGAAGACGAGAAACTGTCCATGCGGTCCGGGTAAGGTCGTGTAACACGACAAATTGCGAATTGATTGTTTGATTGTTTGAAAATACTAGTATTACTCATTTGATTGTTTCTGAGAGATTCTCTGTCTGCAAACAGGGAAGAATAGGAGTATTCTCTCTTTGCAGATAGTGAAGGGTAGGTAACGCAGGCCTTTGCCCCCGTTGTAATCCGTCGTGCCTGCTTCCCTCTCCATTTGATTGATTGTTATCCAAGCATTTATTGTTTTGGAATTGGTTCTCTTTGGATCATTCTCTATTTGCAAACAAGCACAGAGTCGCAATACTCTGTTTAGTCTTTGCAGATAGTGAAGGATAGGTAACGCAGGCTTTTGCCCCCGTTATAATCCGTCGTGCCTATTTTTATCCCTCATTTGATTGATTGTTTATCCGAACATTGATCGTTCGGAATTGGTTCTCTTTGGGTTATTCTCTATTCACAAATAAGCACAGAGTCGCAATACTCTGTTTAGTCTTTGCGGATAGTGAAGGATAGGTAGTGCAGACTTTTGTCCCCTTTGTAACCCGTCATGCCTATCTTCTCCCCATTGTTCAGTAGTTGGTTCAGCCCGGACCGTTATTAGAGGTAGATCACCCGGCTCCACCGGAGGACACCCCTAATAAAAAGGACATGTATATAAAATACGGATTAGCCGCTGTATCGTGCTAGCAAACTATAACATAAAAATCGTTAGGAAAAACAAAAGGAATCGAGCAAAATCAGTAGGCCACTGATGGGATCTTTTTGACCCCGCTAAAATAGAAACATTAGGAACAACCCCTCATGAGAAATATGAAACTAGTCAGAAGAGCCGAGCTCGACGCCATGATGGCCGCAAGACAGCTCGGCTCCGCCGCCCACCCCGCCCAAATTAACGACAAACCCTATGCAAATATTATAAATATATACAACACTCCAGCAAAGTAATATGTTAAAACGTTTTATTATACAAATATTTACATGGCAGCCGGCTGCAACATCAATCCCAATGCATTCGCCGTCTGCTTGACGCTGTTCCTGTCCCTCCTTCCTTAAAGTAGCAATGTTGAGCTACTTTGGGCTACTTTTTAGTTGGCTTTGGGCTATAGAAAGTCTACAAAAACCATCAGCCGGCGAGGTAGCGTCGGTGGCGGCCTGGGGTGGAGGACCGTTGTGCGAATAGGCCGGAGGCAACACCATGCGCCGAGGCCCGTCCCCAGATCGTCCAGAGGTGGTGTCCAGCAAGTTGTGTGCGGGGGATGCCCTGCTGATGGCTCCCCCCTTTGTTGCCTGGTTCAGCCATCTTGTATATCTACGCCAGGAGATGGGGTGGGGCGCCCGCGGAGAGGCAGCGCGGACGGCCCCCTCACCCCCCCTCCAGGTGGAGGTTCCTCTCCCGCACTAAGACTGCCATTAGCGTTCCACTCAACGAGCCCCCGCGGTTGACTGGCCGGGGGACCCGCTCCGGTGGCTGTGGTGAAGGACAGCTGCGGGAGGGGGGGACTCTCAAGATGGCGGCCGGCTCCCCGGATTTGGGCCTGGTCCACTAGGATGGCTCTGGGCTACCATGGAACTCGGATGCTTGCCTGCTCGGGCTTGAGCCCCACTCTTGAAGACGTCCTCTCAGTTTTAAAGATTCTACGAGAGTCGTTGGCCCTCGACTCCTGCGGGCTTCCGGTGGGGGCAACCGCCACTGTTGCTCGACTATCCCCCATGGATATGCCGCTGCCCCGGGCGACCGTCGCCTTATCCACATCTGGTGCCGTAGGAAAGACTGATTCAACGCATCTGTGGAGGGATACGCCTGCTGTCCCGCTCTCCGGAGTGGCCACAACGTTGTCACAAGATGGTGATGCTCTCATGCTGACACCAGCTTTTGTCCGAATTACTAAGAGACACTGTAGACTGCCAACTCGATCAGCTCCGGTGGGACCTCAGCGTGACCCGGTAGGGAAAATTTTGCCTTCCTCGCCTTTAAGTCGCGGTTCATGCCGCCTGTCCCTTCTGCTGGCGTTAACGGAATTTTTTTTAACTGCCGAAAGGGATTCTGATCCGGCCGCTAGTTATTGGAGGCATTTGAACTATACTCTGGACCCGCCTGGCCTCGACCAAAATGGCGCCAGTATGGGCGGGACTTGCAACTCCTTATGACGATTCTAGTTACGTAGCCTTGATGTTATGGGGGATGTATGCGGTCTTTGTGCACATGGCGGGCGGGGAAGTGTACTGACTGGGCATGCATACAACCCTATTGATGTCGTTTTTTTTTACTATTGATTATTGTATTATTAAAACTCCGAAGTAATGTTACTCATGATACTCGCCCATGGTGTGCGTACGGACGATTTTATTGTAACTGATCCTGTTATACTTTCAATTATAAAATCAACCTTCACTGATCCTGCAACCGTTTGTCACGTTTAGTTTTTTCCAATTAAATGGCTCGCTCGTTACGTACTCCTATACTACAGTGTAATCTCTCCTTACCTCATGCGTTTCCCGTCTGCCCCGTGGCCAGCCTGTGTGGTTGGAGGCCCGTATTTGAATGCTGACATTTTTACAATCAAGGTTTTAAAAGAAAAATATATATGGAACTAGCATCATAACAGTCATTTAGATTGATAGGGTTGTTTTTTAAAATACCATGCTCTGCGAACAGGAACGACCCTATACCACCGTAAACCTTTTCTTTTCCTCGAATGAAAACATGAATCCGTACCCCCCCCCCACCTTATACTGAATACCCCTGCCCTTTGACCCTCTCCTACACGCGGTCTGTACTACTGCCCTCGGGCGATCTATGTAATGAACAGACTACCGTTGGTTATCTTTGCCGCACTACCAGTTCCTCTGGGCTTCAATGCCGAGACATAAGGGACTGCATCCCAGAGAGATAAGTCAAGTACGTGGTAGGTAAAAACATTTTCGTGTTTATGCGCGCTGATGTGCTTTGAACGCTGCCCCCCCCCCCTCTTTTCCTTTTTGCAGGTTACATCGGAATTTCAGCTGAAGTTTGGAGAAGACCTAAAACCGCATCGTGTTCCACGCGAGGAAAATAGGCTAGCTCTGTGAGACGGTACATTATATGTAGGAGCTATCTCTGGGAGCGTGAAAAATTGTATGGTATGAATGTGCGCATGGGCCCTGATTTGTACGGTATGAATGCGTATGTGTGGCGCACTTCTGGGTCAATAAAAGAATGCTTTTTGTATGATTGAGGCGTTGATCGAACGGTTAATGGGATAGGAAAATTAAGCCCGAACATGGTACCTGCATGCGAAAGACGAATAAAAATATAGCACTTTCCTTACTTAGGAACGACTCTCTCTGGAGCTAGCGAATGGGAGAGTGGCCTACACCAGAAACTCGAAGGCTTATTTCAGTACGACAAACCCAACCCCAACCGATATCCCAAATGTACACCCAAAATAATGCGCACCAGTGAGTCAATTTATGTGCTGACTAAATAGGAAAAGTTAAGAGTACCCCGGGTTGGGGTTCATCCAAAATCACCCTCAGACCAGATATTAGGGATATTGTTATTTTTTTAGATTTACCCCTTCTTCTTCCACCTCAAAGTCAGAATTGTACCACCGCACGTCCGACTGACACCCCTCCTTTACCTCAGCTTGGATCATCATTTGCTAGATGTTGGAAGACCCCACCGTGAGTATAAGCGCGACTGGACTAGTGTCCGACCAATTAAAAGGAGTAAGTATTTTTGAAGCGAGGTTACCAACAAAAATTGTCTACTATTAGGAAGGAAGGAGAACAAAGAGCTCGACCCCCAGAATGAATTAAAGGGAATACTGAGAATACGCAACATGCATGACAAAGTCCTTTTGCCCAAAATAGCTCTGTGTTCTGTCTTAGGTTTCCGTACTTGATGTATGTACTGTCGCACCCTATCTGGTATTTGTGTGTACGTAAACTATGAATTTATGTTTTCCCTCAGCTTATGTTTTATATGTGAAACCGACCCGTACTGGTCTATATGTGTGCGCACTAAATAACCTATTATTATACACGTCTCTCTCTCTCTCTCTTTATGTTGTACGTGTACTAATAGCCTATTTTGTGCACACGACGCTCTCTCCCTCTGAGGGCTCCCTTGCTCCCTTTTGAATAAATGACGACACTGTACCTCGCCGGCACAGGTATAATTGGCTTTAGACACGACAGTGTTTGAACAAATTGACAGAAACAAAACGATCGTATTTTGCCATATTACTACCTCTCCTTTCTGTAAAATGATGGAACTTAATTGGCTGAGAAAGAAAGGACAGGTAAGACGACTAATGTCCCCTAATCTGACCCTTAAAAGGGAACTATATGTCAGTGGCTTTTGTTTTAGTGCTTTAGTAACACCACCCTCATCATTTGGATTACCACCGCCCATTGCACAAAAGTAGAATGTCCGAAACGTCCCCGTTTTTCCAGAATGGTCCCAGTTCTGTAACCAGCCGTCCCAGAAAATCTTAAAGACTGTAGCTGATGACCTTGTTTTTAAAGATAAATCGTCCAAAAACTGATAAAAGATAGCCGTTGCTGTCAAAAAAAGAAAAAAAAAACAATGCTTAACGTATGTCCTTCCCTGGAAAAAGTAGCTGTAAGCCCATGATAATAAGCACTTCACACTTTTTATGAATTAGCAGACCTTGAAGAAAAATATAGCTCAACAGGATTTGTTTTAGAAAAACACAAGTCTCTACTGGAGGAGCCGGTTTGATTTCGATGAACCATGTAATTGTTGGATATCAGACTTCTTGCCACGCTCGCGAATATAACAGGAATAAACACCAGACAGACATGATGTTTGAAAATAGAAAGATACTTGCAGACCTGCACCACAGCAATGATGCATGAGTTAACAGCATACACCGATGTAAGGATTACTAAGCATCCACCCTATCGTGACCAATAAACGTTTCCCCAACTACTTGGGGTTGGGAGAGAAATTAAAGTGTGTAAACATCTTCCCCTGCCAGTTCTCTAAGACTTGTTTTTTTGTACTCATTTAAAGATAACGTGCGGTCGTCGGAGGAGAGGGGCCGGACGTGACGCACAGGCTGGCTGCAGATCGGGGAATATCTATGACCTCGACCAAGGTGGAGCCACAGAGCAAAGAGTTGCGGGACAAGGCACCATTCTCAACGTGGAAAGTGAAGGAAAGAAGCCCCTACATGTTGATGAGCTCGTGCCGAAAGTCCCAGCCCATTGTGCCCGATTGATGGGCCCACTTGCTTGAAATTTTTGCCCTCCTTGGTCCGTTTCAGACCTGATCCCACTCCACCCTCTTTTCCCAAAGCACGCCCCCATCACCCTTTTTTCCATATGGCGTTTTTGAACTTGACTTAAAGAAAAAAAAAAAACACAGCACAAAAGATAGAATAGGGTTTGTCCCGAAAGAAGAACGGAATACGGGTACCCCGACTAAAGTACCTATGGTAGATTAGTTAGGTAACAGGACAAACAGGACTGTGGTCCGAGAGCAAAGAGTGGCCACACCCTGCAACGCGAAATCTGAATCCGAGCTGGACGCATAGCTCCACCGCCGGTGCTCAACAGTGCCAACGAAAGAAGAAAAACAATGAGAGCCTACCAGTGATGGCTCGCTGTAATAAGACACTGGAAAGACGAACCCTTTTTTGAACATTGCCACCCCTTGACTGTCCCTTGTATTAAGTTGAATTGCTCTCCCAACCGCTTTGTATTGATTACCACCCAATTGAGCTTTCGAAACCTTACATCGGTCACTTTCAACTGCACATGGATAACTAAGAAGACGTTAACTCTGTATCTTGATGATTGTAGAACACCAGTCATGCACATGAACATGCTGTCTAGTTTTGACCCCCATGGAGTCCAGACCTCAAGTGATAATAGCCCTTATCCTGTCAGAACATTTTTTTGTATAACATCATGTTTGTATTTGGACGAATCTTCTACATCGTCTAAAGTAATGTCCCCGCCTCCAAGGTCTAACGTATGACGCAGCTAATGTAATTTTGTATGCACTGTCTCCCCGCCCATCACATTGACTACATATGGTTATGTACGATTCTGTCTGCATTGATAGCAGAATTATTTCCATCTGCCTGTAATGCATATGGGCTACCAAAGCGAATTGTATAACTAATGTCAGCTTGTACATCCTCACCTGTGACATGAACAGGAATGAACTAACTTATGATAAAAACTGGGGACTGTGGAAAATGACTAAAATTAGGTATACATAAGCGGCGTTCATTTATGTTCACCACAGCCACTGTTGAAAGTAAAGTGAAAATCGTGAAACAGTGGCCACGCCATCTTGTCCCTTTTAGGCCCCATCATGCACGTAAGTGGCAGCCATTTTATGTGACGTGGCCTCTCTGCCCACTGCCAATAGCCTGCGCGTCTCTCCCCCTCACTCCCCGGCCTCGCAAGCATTCCCCGCGCCCCGACAGCCCCCGGTCTCTCCTGCTTGGGCCATAAACGCACCTCTAGCACGACCCTGTCTCCGAGCCACATCCCGTGCTGAACCCCCTCGCTCTTTCATCTCATTCAAAGAACAGGCCCTATTGATAACCTCTTCCTCCCTGCCCGATTGTCCGGCCTGATCCCAGGCCATCACCCAGCCCAACAGATGCAGTTTATTGCCCCCTACAGTAGGACCTCACCTCACATCAAAGAAGCGGGGATTAATCAGTGCTTTCGCACCCCGAAGATCCGACTGATCACACACATCCCCGTTCCCAGCGGAATGTCCAGCTGCGCGATAACCACCACATGCTGAGATCGGGGTGGGAACTCTACTGTAGATGTGTGTGGGAACGGGCCTGGACCGGGGATTCCGAGGATGTCTTTTCTGTCCTTCAAAGAAACATTACGGATGCAGTGTATGTAATAAAGCCATAAACCTGTGTATAAGAGGCCAGGCCTCAGAGATGCGGTTAGAGCACCTCCAGAAGATACCCTGTTGTCTGATTTGACGTGTTCTGCTCCGTCGGAATAAACTCTTGTTTCCTGCCTTCCTGTCTCCAGCGCCTGCCTCTTTGTTTGGTAATATCGGATGGTATGAGAGGCGGCTAACGCCGGGCAAACACTGAAGGTTCTTGGTCGACATCGGCTCTACCTTTTTACAGACTGTTCCCATGAGGCACAGGGTCAGACTGATTTGCATATGGCCATGTCTGAACGGGGGTGGCGGAGTGAGCTAAAGAATGATGATGGGTTAAACCCAGATCAGTCGACTGGGGGTGAGTGCTTGCAATGTTCAACACTCCGTCCATCATCCCCTTTGGTTTTGCTTTGTTCGCCCTAAGTTGGCAGGGTATGCCCAGACGTGGGTCCCTTGCTCACTTTGCCACTGGATTCAAGCTAGCCTGGCTGATGACGGCTGATTAGCCAGAAACCGGTACCAGGACGCTTGTTTCCGGTCCAGGGAAGGCATGGCTTGGCTGTTCGAGCTGGACTGTTCCCATGAGGCACAGGGTCAGACTGATTTGCATATGGCCATGTCTGAACTGGGGTGGCGGAGTGAGCTAAAGAATGACGATGGATTAAACCAAGATCAGTTGACTGGGGGTGAGGGCTTGCAATGTTCAATACTCCGTCCATCATCCCCTTTGGTTTTGCCCAGTTTCAGTACCTGGCAGATTTCGCCTTGCCTCATGGAGGGGGGGAGGATTCCTTCCTCAACGGCCTCCTCATGGACCTGCATCAGTGCCTGAGTCACAGTGTCCGGGTATGCCCAGTAGAACTCAGCCAGGAAGCCATCTCCCCCTGGGGACTTAGCCCATGGGAGCATTAATAATGCTGCTCATATTTCCTTGATTGTCAGCCCCTGGAAGCATTAATAATGCTGCTCGTATTTCCTCCACTGTCAATGGAGCTTCAAGCTCTTCAGAGGCCTGCGCCGGAAGGTTAGTCAGGTTTGTGGCTCGCAGGTAAGAGGTGTAACGGTCTTCCCTAAATGTCAGGTCCACAATGTATACTGTCAGGAGATGTCGCTGCAACTCTTGTAGGATTGCAGCCCTACTGTGTATAATCGTGCCTGTGGGCGCATGAAGAGCAACAATCGGGGCAGGTGTCTGTTCTCTATGGAGGATCCACGCCAGGAGTCGTCCAGACTTATCACCCTCTCTATGCAAGCGCTGTCGGTACTGACCAAGTGTACTTGTGTAGCCTGTTCCAAATATCACTAACGGGTGCTCGTATTTCCCATTCTCGGGCTGGGTCGGTCGGATCAGCCTGGTCCTGGGCCTGAGCCTCCTCCAATGCTAACTCCTCTACTTCAAGGTCACGTTGTAGTTGCTTGCAGCCCCTGCATGTTAGACTTAAACAGGCCCCTCGTGTCACGACTTTCAGTACCTCTCATTTCGTGGCTTTAGAATTGCTCACCTCTTCCCAGTTAATTGTCATATAGTCAGTTAAGACCCGCAATATGTTCTCCCTTCCATGCGGGTCTTCTAGATGTCTGACGGCATCCACCACACTCTAGGGAGGTGTGCAGGATGCCCTTAGTGGACCGTACAAGTAACCGGAGAATGGCTAGAGAGGAATTGGGCTGATGGGTCACCTCAACGCTTAGGTCAGTGTCTGTTGTCGAAACCAGAACCCTGTCCAGTCTACTGTGTGTGTTATGGGTGGAGGAATAGCAAGTGTACAACTTCTGAGTTGTTTGTCTGTCCCTCTAAATGTCTTGTGCTCCCAGGTTCTCCATTATCTCCCGGAGTCTCTCAATCATTCCTGGCTTAGTGCCTAGGTGAGGAGGGTGCATGTCCAGGTCAGGGTCTAATATACAGTTCATATTTCCCATCCAGAGAATCTGAGCATCTAGGTCCAAAGTTAATATGGTAATAAGGTAATGGTAATAATTTTCTTTATTTAGATATAAAAACAATATCTCTAAAAGTTTTCCCAAATCACATTATATACAGTTTTATGAATGAAAATAATTAAAAGAGTAGAAAGAGTAAAATTTGACCATAAGCATACTTGCTACAAAATTTCAATTTGTGGTGTGACCCTCCCAGTCGTTACAAGATCTATTAAAGTACATATTCAATCTAAACAGTGAGCAACGGGGCCTTAGCAGTTTCCATTTTATCTAAATTGCAATACGCTTGCTGAATAAATTTGGCCAATTTTATATTTAAAACAATATTATCCGAAGACAAAGCAGCAATAATGGCATGCCTACAAGTCTGAACTCCCAACCTGTTCCATTCTGACCTAAGCAAACACCTGCGTTGGGAATTGAAAGAGGGACAGATACAAATCACATGCAAAATTGTTTCTGTTGCTAACCCGCATCCTCTACATGTTGTTTCCTCCTTCTTACGACGCCAGGTGGGTAGATTTTGAAGAAAGCGCCAATCTCCCATTCTTAGGGCAATAAAGCAACGCTTTAAATAGAGTGAAAATGTCGTAGAGAGGTACATGGCAGGGATAGCTGTTTGTAGGAGTTGACTACTGCCCAGGAATGACTGCGTTTCGTGAGAAGAGTTTTATCTGTAGCAAGGGATGTCAGTCTTACACATTTTTTAATTGTGTTTTTAAAGGCAGTCTGACTGGGGTTAAGGGCCCAGAGGTCGGCAGCAGACATTTGATGGATGTAATCGTTCAAAAGGCAGCCGAATGAGCCCCCTGGATTGATCTCATTAATTTCTTTCCAGACTAGAGATTCTAGAGTACCTGGTTCAGCCTGTCTTAATTTATGGCAAAGCTTGAGATATGTACCAACATTAGAGGCTTCGTAATTGGTTAACCTCAGCTCTAATCTAACCTGTGCAGGGGATGCGGTACTCGGCAAATGAAGTACTTTTTTGTAGATTTTAGTTGTATGTTTATTTAAGACAGTGTTCATTTTACCTTTGAAGATCTCTATGTCATATGAAAGTGTTGGCCCGATCTTTGCTCTAAGAACTTCCAGTAGAGGAGAAAAAGTTGGACCTGAAAGTTTCTTCGATAGCTTAGCCAAATATACCATTAGAGCCGTGGCTTTGGCAGCGATCACATTGCTCTGCTTTGTAAAGCAGCCCCTGGAATCCAGATAGACACCTAAATATTTATATGATAGGCCAGTTGAAAGACTTATTTTATTAATTGACCAGCCACCACCACAATAACGTTTCTTACCAAATGGAACTATCAAGGTCTTTTTCATGTTAATTTCTAATTGATTGCTGATCGTGTATTGCGTTAATGAGTCAAGGAGCCTTTGTAACCCTACCCTTGTGAGGCTGAACAGGGCCAGGTCATCGGCATATAATAGATTACATAATGCCATACCTCCTACTTTGGGCGGGTGACTGTTTACCTTATCTAAGGTACTTGACAGATCAGCTATAAATAGGTTGAAGAGAAGGGGGGCCAGCACGCATCCCTGCTTGACACCACGTGAAGTCATGATTTTTCGCGAGAGATGCTTGCCGGACCCTAACTTCACTCGAACCCATGTATTAGAATGCAGTTGAATGATAGGGTTCAGGATTTTATCTGGAATTCCCCACTGGCTCAGTTTTTTCCAGAGTGCCTCCCATGGCACCCTATCAAATGCTGCTTTAAAATCGACAAAGCAGCCAGATGCCATCCTAGATGTTGAGAGAGCTTTGTCGATGATGGTGGAAACTGCTAGTAGGTTTGTCATGGTTCTTGAGTTGGCAACAAACCCTGTTTGATTCAGAGGAATCAGATTATGATCCTTTGCCCATTGCCTAAGGTCCTCCAAGATGAGCCCTGCATAATGTTTCGCCTCTATGTCCAGAAGGGCAATTAATCTATAGTTATTAGGGGCAGCTCGTGATCCAGCTTTATGAATGGGGTGAATAATTGCACCCCGCCATGAGTCCGGGATTGTCAGTGTCCTCAAAGTATAGTTGAAGAGGTTTAATAACACCATAGACCAGAAAGGAATGTCCGATTTAAATAACCTCTGTGGCAGGCCATTCGGGCCTGGTGCTCCGTCTTGTCTCCCTTTTGTCACTGCTTTGACAACTCGTTCTTCGGTTAATACATATACCGAGGCGAACCCCTGTGTTGTGTCGGAAGGAGTACTCTGTAATGCGCCGGCGCCGGTGCCATAAACCCTGGCTGACCTAGTACGATCATGGTGATCTTGTGCCTGAAAGTGATCCGTTAAAAATGATGCCCATTCCGCTTCCTGAATGTTCGCTGAACCAGAATTTATCAGGTTCAGATTAGTGCGGTTAACAAGAGACCAGAATTTCCTTGAGTTTTTTTGCTTGCTTTCCCACACCAGTTTCACCCAGTATTTGGTTTCCTGGACCTGTTTCTCTTGAGTGACTGCCCTCCTGAAGGCTTTTGGGACTTGGTGGTATATAATAAGAAAAGCACTGTTCCCCGGGAATTTTGAGAGCGTCCTCAAAACGTTGTTTCTCGTTCTCTTTAATGATTTTATGACGGTAGAAGCTGCAGCCCCTACTGAAGAAGTACGGCTTGAGCCCTGCACAGTCGCTGGGTAAGAGCAGGGCCGGACTGGGAAGTGAAAGCAGCCCTGGCAAATTTTGCCAGACCAGCTCTCATCCGGTGCGTAGCGAGCGCAGCGAGCGAGCCCGACTGCCTCTAGGGGGGTTTTGGGGGGTTCTCCCCCCAAGAAAATTTTGGAAAACGACAGACCAAAATGGTGAATTTTACAGCACATTTTTCATTACATATTCAAATTGTATCAACTTTCAAAGCTCAGTAAATAGTAGATGGTGACCTTAAAGAACATCAGGTTACCCACCCAGTCATATGTACCCATAGACATTCTTTCAGACAGCACCAAAAATAGACACAAGTAGTGAATCAGAGAGAACAAAGTAAAAGTGAGCGTAACATTTTGTGGTTTCTCTGATAGACATGGGTACCCCCAGCAAACAAGACATGTCACAAAGACTATATACATGGGCAATCACATGCATGGCCACTCTGTTATGGCATAGTTGTTCTAGAAGCAAGGATAAGTACATATGTTCAGCTGCTTTGAAGTGACCGGTCATGACTGAATGTTTGGGGGCATGTCTGGCTGATAAACGTTTTCATATCAAAATGGTGAACACTGCATGTAGTCTCATGGAGTGCACCATGTTAGTAAACATTCTCTGTTCGCTTTCACTTCTGCAGTGTGTGCATTGTCTAGTGGCACGACCTCCCAGGAAGACCCACACACATACACTTCACATTTGGGGACAGTGGCTGTCGAAGCGTTTCATGTAACCGTTTGTAACAATAATAGAACACTGCTTGTAGGTTCATGTGCTGCACTATTTGAAGTGTAATGGAGGGAGAGAATATAGGTGAAGGGTAACAAGTTTACAGAGGCCTATATTTTAGTACCTATATGGAATATAACACTCCATAATTTCAGACTCTGGTCTGCAAGGCTTGCTGCACTGTACCAAAGACACAATTCAAACCTGGATCACCAGGTTCTAAAGTCAGCCGCTCTAGGCACTCAGTCACATTTCTTACACAATAGGAAAATGGAGTTTATTACAGTGGTAATTGTTTAATTGACTCATGAAGACTAAACGGCTGGAGTCGAACAGTGCTGATTAGATCCTGTTATTTATAGGTGTCGTAAAAACTATTCAGAAATTGCATTACACAGTGAGATATATTCCTAGTTTACTTGTCAAGGCATAAATAGATGTGAAAAACGGGAGTTACATGAGCAATGCCTAATAGCGTGGCAGTTTTCAGCAGATGCCTGAACCAGCAGACCAAGTGGAATTAAGTAATTTCTGCTTCACCTGTTTTTTTGGAAAAATCCTAACACTGTGTCTTGTGAAAGAACAGACAGTGAGGTTTTGTGTTAAGGTTGGTTCATAATTGCTTTCTGTATATTATTATGGTAACCTAGTGTTAATATAAGACTCATCCTACACATCTGAAAGCTTTAACCCTCCTGAGTAGCACAATGGCGAATTGTGGTTGAAGTACTTAATAGGATGTATACATTTAAAAGTTTTAAGAGAGAAAATACAAAAATGTACTTTTTAGACTTTAAGGTAGTACATTTTACATCTCATAAAATAAGTTCATTAACTTACTGACCTGTTGTACCAGCTCAAAGAAGCTGCTGAGATTGTATGCACTGCACTCAGCTGGATTAAGGAATGACAATAAGGATTTAAAAAGGTAATTACTTGCCCTTATAAAAATATTATTAAAAAATATGACAGTGAGTTTGCGAACACAACTGCATTGCGGCTTGTTCATTAACCCACTTTGATGTTAGAGATATATAGAAGCTAGCAGAAAAGTTAAATGCATTAAAGCAGAGCATTTATATTAATACACCAATTGGAACTGTTTTCTGCCAGTGGTGAAATGATAGAAAACCGATAAACAAACATATGTGACTAAGTGCTAATTTATATTGGCCAAATAAATGTTCACTATCAAACGACACTTCCAGTATACCAACTCCAGTTTCCCCACAGGCGGTGAAAGGGTCGAGAGGCCAAATAGCAGCGAGTTGTGCTGGATTCCAGTGGTGGCTGGTGACATATGAAAGTGGTGAGGCGTAAATATTCACGATCGATGGCTGGTGGCAAGACCAACCGTCATAAGTGGGGCTGCGGGGTGGGGAGGGCAGTTTGAGTCTCCCCTGGAGAAATTTTTGAAAACAAGAGTGGGCAATTGGTGCATTTTCAAGCATATTCCAGAAAGCAACGAGTTTAATAAAGAGCTATATAAAACTTGGAATATGTAAAGCATACGTCTTTAGATATATTGTGGGTAATAGTAATTAACACATAACATGCAATGCATTCGCTGCCATTCATTCCTGTCCAACAAAAATAACATTTTAAAATATTTTTTAGAAGATATTCTATAACTTCTTGCAAGTAAAAGCCACTTCAGTTCTGCATCTTATATTGGTAATGTATACATTATAGTATAAGGAACAGATAACAACTGCAAACTCCCTGAGATGGTCACAAAACTAGCATCAAAGGCAAGGCGGGAGCCTCGTGGGATTTTCCTTTCTGAAAGTTTACACTACATACACTTCAGCCAGAGGCCATACATGCTTCTTTGAATTGCCAATCTGCTCTGCTGTGCTTGATTCCAGGCCCTGCATTCATGCCCTCAGAAGTTACTTCAATGTATTGCTTGCATTTGGGAGGTGCTGAAAAGGCTGCCTTCCTTAAAGCCATTTGTCAGGCCATAAACACTAGGCTCAGGATGGACATGGTCTGTAAACTACTTTTTACATTTGCAGAATGCATAGAGGTAGATGTCCAAGTCGAAAACTTTTCTTGTGAACAATCCCATCTTCTATGTACATATTGCCCTGCCATCATGTTGCACATTGAAAAGTCATGAAAACACCCCTTCATGATGCTCCTGCATCATGCTTCCATTGTTAGAAACCAACACATTGGCGCTGTATTCTGTTCAGTACTGGGTGCCCTTTCACTATGACCAATGCAAAAAACTCCTGGATGATGCTGCTGCTGACCATTGCTCTTACAAAAAGTCGTATGTATATTACATTACTCCTTCATTATACCAATGCATAAAAAGCCTGTACACAATAACCCTGTAAATTACCTGTAGAAGTTGAACTCTTACATTGTTACTCTACATAACAGAGCCCAGCACTGTGCCCTGTACATTAATCCTCAGCAAAATGGTTTTACACAGATCGGCAGGAACACAGCCAGTGCAACATGCCCTCTCACAAAGTGCTTTCACATAACCCCCTGCAGGGTATCCCTTCCCACCGCCCCTGCAGAGATCCTCCTGCATGGATCGCCATTTCAGAAATACTTACTTAGGGTGTCTGCATGCAGCCCCCGCTTGAAGCTGCACAGATGGAGGCTGGCAGAGATGGAGGATGGCGGGGTGCACGCAGTGACACTATGTTGTTACCTAAAGTGCCAGACCTGTCTGAGGTGTCCCGAGCCCCTTGGCAGCTGTGTGTAAAGCCCTCTTTTTCTTTGAGAAGCACCCTGGCTGCACACCCTCCTGCCTGTGAACGGTGTGCAATGCACATGACAATAATTACCAGGTACCAAGACTGCCATTGGTGCCAGCTACAAAGAGAGGCCATGCACACCTCACACATTACATGCATGGCACATAAAGGAGATATGTGGCCTAGTTCTGGTGAAAGTTACCACAGACAAACAATGCTAATCATGGCTCCCTCGCTTGATCAAGATAGGTTATTCTCTGCAAATAGTTTTATCTCCATGTTGCTCAGTGCTCCTAGCAGTCACAATTAAAAGATTGGAAGTAGGCTAAACACAACACTTGTGTGTAAATAAACATATCTCAAAATGATTCACTTTTGCCATAACACATACCATTACATTCAGCTTTTGACATAGCTATTTGCGCCCATTACAGACAGATGCTCGGGTGAAGACAAATGTTACACAGTTTGGCACACACAAAAATACAATAAAAAGC
Source organism: Lissotriton helveticus (assembly GCF_964261635.1). Taxonomy (NCBI): domain Eukaryota; kingdom Metazoa; phylum Chordata; class Amphibia; order Caudata; family Salamandridae; genus Lissotriton; species Lissotriton helveticus. Next base: position 1,244,235,317 of record NC_136070.1, read on the forward strand.
CATAGTGGAGCTGCGCCAGACACGTGGGACAGGCCATGCTGCATCTGTCTAAACGGGATAGCAATTGAGCACCTAGAGCCCGATGTAGGTCGGTCGGTAACAGCCGAAAATCGGTATTTTCGGCCTTTACCGACCGGTATTTACAAAATGGTATGTAGGGCCACATATTTTACAGATTCGGTAAATTTACCGATCGGTAAATTTACCGAATCTGTAAAATACCGAATCGGTATTTTTACCTACCGTATTTTCTGGTGTATAAGACGACTTTTTAACCCTTGAAAATCTTTTCAAAAGTTGGGGGTCATCTTATACGCCGGGGTCATTTTATGAGCAAGCGAATATAGCCCAAACCCTATATTTTAAAGGAAAAGTAGGGGGTCGTCTTATACGCCCAGTCGTCTTATACACCAGAAAATACGGTAATCGATATTTTTGATATGTAGGTGGGACTCTTCTGAGTCCCACATCCCTTACCGAATCTGTATTTTACCATCAAATATATTTGATGGTAAAATACCGATTCAGGTGTGCATGCACATGTGTGCATGCACACCTGTGCCATATGACAGGCAGACCTGCCCTTAGGGCAGGTATGCCTGCCACATGGCCCCCGAACCTGTTTTGGGGGTGCTAGAGGGTGTCAAAGTGACACCCCCTGCACCCTTGTCAAAATCGGTATTTACCGATTCGGTAAATACCGACCGGTAATGCCCCATTCATTCCTATGGGCTTCAAAGCCCATAGGAATGAATGGAGCATTACCGGTCGGTATTTACCGAATCGGTAAATACAGATATTTACCGATTCGGTAAAAAACACATCTGGATGGACCTACATGTCCACCCTTCATATTTAACGATTCTTAATTACCGAATCGGTAAAATTCGGTAATTAAAAATCGGTAAATGATTCCTACCTACATCTGGCCCTTAATTTGAAAACTAAACGAGACACAAAAAGCTTTGTGCGCACAGAGACACAGCTCCATCCAAACTTGTTTTTAAATAAATAATCATCCTTTTGGTCCGGCTCTAATTTAAAAATCTCAGCAGTGCAGAGTCATGATGAAACCATTCTTCCTATATTCGGAGTAAGGGTTTCCAGAACTTTAGCAAAGACCTTGCTGTGTTATCCCTGCTTATTATTTCCCTGGCTCCAGTTTTAGAGACACTGCGACCTACTTGTGATTGCAGCAGGGAGGTTGTACGCTTTTTACACAGAGGCTTTCTGGCAGATTTGATCGAGTGTGGCAGTTGGACCGGGGGACCTTCACTACGCCCAACTATGCTTTGCTATGGAAGGCCAGGCAGTGTCCAGTCAGGGTTCAGAGTCGGGTGTACAGATTAATTAATTGGATTTCATTTGTTTAGTTCTCCCATCGGAGGCCCGCCCGCTTCACCCCTCCCTTTATTTTGGAAATGTGGAAACTGAAAGCAAAGTGTTTTTTATTAAAAAGGGGTAAATAGTTCTACAATTTAGCATGACGACACTCACCTGCAGACAGGGGGCCGGGGGGCTAGTTAGCAACAATTAAATTCTGCCTCGCTCTTTTTCGGTCCTTGACTCGTGACTCGTGTCTGCCTCATTGACCTCTCGCACGCGCATTTAGCGCGAGCCTGGCCCCAATACGCATGATCTTCTTCAAATCCAGACCCCACCCTAGTAAGGGGGGCCAGGCAGAGGAGGAGACATCTGCCTGAGCCATGGATCTGCATGAACAGCAGCAGGTGGCACATTTATTTAATTAATTTTACATGGAATATTGCCAGCGTTATGCACACACAGGCACAGCAGCACATTTAGCATTAATTAAGCAGCAGATAGAATTAGCTGCTACTCGTGGACTGTTTCGGTGTCACCAGGGCCAGGGACAAGTCCAAATTAATTCCAAACCGGCCCGGCGGCCCCCTGGCACAAAACCGGCCCCCTTGACAGAAAACCGGCCCCCATCCAGCCTACCGGGGGATTGCCCGGTGCCCGGACTTGCCAGTCCGGCCCTGGGTAAGAGCTGATCAAATGAAGACAGAGCTGCGACCATTTCACTGTCGGAGAGGCATCTTGATCAAAACTGCCTAATATAAAATCCTTGCTTACTTTTAGAACACTCTGACTGTTGAACTCACTCCATTTGAGGCGCTTTAAATTTTCAGAGTATATTCCCTTATAGGTTACAGGAGCCGTTTTATGGAGTTCTGGATTTGTGATGAAGGAAATGACCTGCAGCCTGTGATCGCTTTCAGTCCGTGAGTGGATACAAAAACTGTCCAGGTTAAACAATAGTTCTGAGTTACAAATAGTAAAATCTAAGTAAGACTTTTTGCTTCCATTCGACCAGGTCCAGTTTGGAGGTGAATCGCTGGTTGACCTTCCGTTCACTACCAGATAGCCTGCGTTGTAGAATCTCGTCACAGAGAGCTCACCCAATGTGTTAGAGGCTTGGATCGGAGGTTTAGATTGAGTCATAGCCTCAATAATGTTAGTCGAGTCGGGCCCTTCCATGTCTGCTACATTCCCCTGAAATAAGTTTGTATTGAAATCCCCCATGACAATACGGTCCGAGTTGGGGTATTCAGTGGCAATGTCATTCATGATTTCACAAAGGCGGGCCAGATGGTCCTTTTTAGTACGGGTACTGGGGTTAATATATACGTTTATGAGGAAGAGCGAATGCTGCCTCCTCCATGGGTTAATTTTAACCCCTAGTAACCAATCTTCTTTGAAAAGGAGTTGATTAAATACACCTTTTAATTTATTAGAGATGTAAATGGACAGACCGCCTTTGGGGTGGCCGAAGCAGCTGTCCCTGAGTGCTGATTTCCAAAATTCAATGTATCCTTCTATGGGGCGGCCCTCTAACGCCCAGGTTTCTTGTAGGGCAATTGCTGCATGTTTGCACAAAAAGGCCATAGTGTCATCTTTTGAGATTTTTTGATGAAGTCCACTAATGTTCCATGAGCACAATGAGAAGGGCGACCGCCCTTGCCTGTTATCTGTTTTTAGCTGTGGATCAGCCGTTGAGAGGGGTTTTCCAGAGGGATTTTATTTTTCTACATGCGTTTCAGCCACAGACGGTCAATTTGAGTGTTTGGAAGACAGGATCGCTGGCAGCCACCCCCAACAATGGTTTAATTCTGCATTGTCTCCAACTTTTTCGGAACATTTAGATTCAACGTCTGACCCTGACGCATTTTTTAAGACAGAGTAGGGTCTCACACGTTCTGTTGTTTTAATTGTTGCCAACTGACTGGGTGAAGTCGTTCTGGTTAACAGGGAAATTGGATACCCTGGCGTAGAATAAGGGTACACTCTAATTCCCCAGTTCCGCAGAGTGGACTCCTGTATAAGAAAAGCTCCTACCCAGTTGGCCGATGAAAAAGTCGCCACAGTAACCTCAGAAGGTTGGTTACCTCGGGGGGGGGGGGGGGGGGGGAGAAATTCGATGGATTCAATGTTGTCCGTGGCCAATCCTGCTAGCCCCGGGATGCCTTCCACTAGTTTTAACAGGTTGGATCTAATAAGAATGTCATGCCGCCCCTTAGATTTGTATTTAGGGGCCAGTAAAATCTGATGACACGATGGGTCGTTATTGCTCGACTCCGGTACACTTAGGGACGTGATGTCGGATTTTTTGACTGCCATATCTAAATTGATTTCGTGTAACTGTTGTGTCAGTCGTTGCGAAACCCTCTTCAAAAGTGAACTGTGGTTGGTCAGGGTTATTGGATCGTTACAGATAGTTTTGGAATAATTTAGTCTTAACGTTGCATTTTCCTTTCCAGAAGGAGTTAGGGCCATCGATGGCCTAGGTTTTCCTGGTACCATCTTGGGCCCAATTTTGCTTGCCTTATCTGAACTCACCCTTGTGTTTTCTGTGGAAGCGCTGCACTCAACTGTTTCTGGGACCATAGTTTGTTTGCTTTGGTCCTGATGGCTCCTCACTAGTTCTTGGGTGAGTGTTTCTGGGGTATCTCCGTTGAGGTTTGTCATAGGCTCTGATGCACTGGTTTTAGTGGAGGATTTTTTGTTTTCTGCTTTTATAAAGATAGGAAAAAGTTCCTGGTGGGCCGCATTGGAATTTGCCCTAAGTTTGTTTCTAGCTTTACGCTGGCGTTTACGCTCTCTCTTACTGCATGGTGGAAAAAGCCCTAGAGGAGCCTCCACTATTGGAGCGATCTGAGGTGCTGGGCTGTCTTTTCGCCCAAGCTCAGGTTGGTCTAGCCTGGTTACAGGCCCAGTTGGTGTCAGTGGGGGACCGTTTTCGACCGTCAGATTTGGTTGTGATTGAACGCACTGGGAGTGCCCATTCAGCTCCGTTGAGCCGTTGATTATTCCTGCATTTGGCGCCACCCCTTCATTTATGTTTGTATTCTGCTTAACAGGATCTTCAGTGGCTTTTTGATCTTCTTTCTGTTTGGGGGAAGGCGGTATAGTGAGGACATTTCCTCCCCTCATCAACTTGACTTCCCTTATAACAGTAGTTAGGCATTCTGGAAGCAGAGAAAGAGAATCTATAATTGGGGAACAGCAGCAAGTTGATTGGGCAAGCTTCGTAGAGGCTTGCGCCCTTAAAATTAAAGAGTTTAATTTGTCTAATTTGCTGTCGATCCCAGACGTGAATAATGCCAAGGTGTTTAGTAAATCAACCTACACCTCCAGTTTTACCGAATGGTAATTTAGTGCATTAACAGTTTGCTGAAGGGTCTGTAGGAGTTGTGGCCAAGCACTGGTTGCGGTATTTTCTTCGGTATTTAATTTTTCGTTTAAGATGGGACTGGGCCTGGGCCTGGGCCTGGGGGAACTTTGGGTGGTATTGAAAAAAAGAGACAAATCTGACATAGGTTGATCATTCAAGTCAGATGGTACTGGCTGGTTTTGCAATGGGTCCTTTATTTGTCCGGGTGGCGAAAATAACATGTACAGGGGACTCAAAGCTGGTGGTACAGTTGAGGTGGTTATTGTTTGTAGAGTTGTGGGTAGTTGGCTGCTGTTAAAATGCACAGGATTAGCTTTCCCATGAATTTGCACCATCGTTGTTTGCTGAGGAGGGGCCACAGGAGGCTTAGTCGGGGTCACCATGCGAATGACGGTGGGTTGTGTCGGCGCTGAGCGGGCCTCTGTTGTGCACGTAGTGTCCTCCAACTGGGTTTGCGGTAAGTGAGAAGAACCCTTGTCATCTGCTGGAGACACGAAGAAGTTGCCCGATTGGAAGTGGTCAGATTGAGGATTTTTACTGTTATGGTTAATATAAGTAGATTAAAAAATGTAGACTTCTGATGACTCAATTGCCGTCTTGGTTTCAGGTGCCCAATGTTGCGATGGGGCCAAGTGAGTCGACCCTGATTGAACCGGAGTTATGGTGGTAATTACCTCCGGGGATTGCACGTGTGGTTGTGGCAATTTAGCAGTCTTTGATGGCGTTTTTCTAAAATAGTCCCGCAGGCTTAAGGGTTTTTGAGGTTTTAATCTGTGGTTAGCGTGGTCTGAAACCTCAGCAATGTCAGGTTGATTAGATTTCCTTCACTTGGGTGCTGTATTCTTCCTTTCATTTCCTGATCTCATTGTTCCAGGATGGACTTGGGCTCTTCTGATTGCTCTCAGGTCCAACACCACAAGTGCTTTATTACAACAGCGAAGTTATTAGGATTCAGGCGCTGTATGCAAAGACTGTATGCTGTGTGGCTATATAAGTGTATAGCTAATGGCACCCCCAGGCTCACCTAATCCAACCTGCTCAGGCCCCCCAACCCTGACCCCACCAGCTGTCACCACCTTGCCTCTCCGGGTCAGACCGGAAGTCCAAGAACGACTGGGGCTACGTGCTATACAAACTCAGGAAGCGAGTGCAAGCACCTCGAGGCCTGGGGGTGGGGTGGAGCCAGCAGGGTCTGGGTGAGATAATCGGGGCATGGGCTGGCTCAAGAATGGGGAGCAAGGGGAGCAGCCCCAGAGCTGGTGAGTTTCCGTCAGCGAGCCGGGCAGCGAGTGAGGGGATGACCAAAGGCCGTGGGCGCTAGGAGGGTTAGGCGCCCGCCGAGAGCCCCCGCAGGAGCACCAAGAGCTGTGAGGGCTACAGGAGATTAACTAACAGGGAGAACTCGGAAAAGAACTCGGGAATAGTTCTAAACACGTGGGGCTACGTGCGCCATGCAGTCTACGCGTTTTTATTTTCATGGGGGGGGACAAGAGAGGAAGCCGCCCACTCACCAGAGTGTCTTAAGGGAATGGCGGTAGTACGAAAATTTGCCTCCCAGTCGGCCCCTACACCCCCCTTGCGTATACTGGTTGCGCACTACCGCACTGCCGCCTTACCGCGAATCAACCGGTCTCAGCTCCAGGACATACGTCCGTCTCTCTGTGCCCTCGCTTGGCTCGGCTCCCCGCTTATCTCCGGCTCTCAAGCACAGCAGCCCTCACACACCGCGCACCCACCGCCGACAGCCTCTCCACTCTCCTATGTCGCCACGCCTACCTGACGAGCCTCGGTAATCACGCTGGTGGGACGCGGCCAGTCACAGACTCTCCTGTGGTTCCCAAAGTTAATATGTTTTGTATGGACTGGTAAAAGTCAGGGACATCTGCATTGGGAACATATATGTTCAAGATAACTATGCCTCATCTATCTAGTTTAGCCCTATTCAGGATATACCGACTGTTGATGTCGGCTTCCATGTATTGCAGTGCAAACAGCATACCTGGTGCTACCCATATCAGCATGCCCCTTGCGTAAGTAGAGTAGGGGGAATGAAATATCTGACCCCTCCACTTTCTCGCTACTATCTGAGCCCCCATGTTATCCAGATGGGTTTCTTGTAAGCACGCCACGTATATGTGGTGCCTCCAGAGAAACAACAGAACTCTGTAGCGCTTAGTGCATGTGCCCAACCCCCTTACATTCCAGCCGATGAACTTAGTCCCCATTGTCATGGCAATGCTCTTCCATTTTACTTTCAGGTGCACTGTTGTGCAAACCAATCATACCTATCATATGCTGTGTAAAACAACTGACAACGTGTAATGAAAACAGTCCCCAAAACCCCCCTCCTATGGGCAAATGACATGAAACAGTGCATACGGCTATGCCCTCCCCACACTTGTGCCAGGACTTGCACAGCATCCCTTGAGGCCCAAATGGGGCCATTGAACTTACAACTGAATCTGGCCACCGAGCCTAGCCCACCCATTGTAACAATGTAAGATACTCAGCAAGAGCCCCAATGTTTGAGGACTACGCTACTCAGAATCTCGAAGCACTCAGTTTTCTTACTTAGTTCAGCAGGCCCCTTGTCTAGTGATGGGACAGCACAGGCTCCCAACCCCCGACATTCTCTCCCACCCACCCCCATCCTTGTCCCACATCCAGGCATCCTGCTGCTCATTCATTGTTTCAATAATTTAATGCACTGTGATGAGTTTTGTTCAAGACGGCACTCAACAGTGCGACAGTGTTCACATAAGGTTCTTGTTTTCATCCGGTGTTCTCTGTGGGTAGGGCTGAATCCAGGATGGTTTCAGGAACCACTTCAGCCGTCAGGGTGAGCGTTGCATGGACAGTCTCTGGATCAGACCTATGTTCCATCGTCTGAGGGGAGGATACCCCCTGGTCTATGGTTTCCACTTGCATGGTACTGTCTTCACCCACCGTGAACTTCTGTTGATTTGGTGGGTCTCTGTCCGTAGACTGGTCCCTGTGTCTGTTAATTAATTTGGATTTTTAATACATATTTAGGAAAAGTACTTTCAGAAAGTTACCATTTCCCTGCCTGAATGTCCAGGAGGATAATTTGCATTAGCCTGACAGCAACTGCCAAGGCTGTACTTGTCCTTAATAAGGTGTGAAAACTGCTCCCAGAACAGGGACAATAGCCTTGGCTTGTGGAGGAATGTTTCTTCCTCTGGCAGGAAAATCAGTTAGGGTGGACCCAAGAACTTCATTAATGCTTAAAGAGTTTGCCCTTTCACGGGGAACTGTAAGATGAGACACCAGAAGGGGACCATTTGACCTCCAGTCAGACTGGCTCCAAGCCCAGTAGAAGGGAAGTTGCCTCCGGAATCTAATTTGAGTGACAAAACAGGAGGGGACTGCTAATTTCTCTGACCACTCCTCTGGGGGGCACGAGCTCTGCACAATGGAGGAAGGATTTCTCCATCTTGGATTTTAGGAGTGAGGGTCACTGTGGGATTCTTTGCAGTAGAGCTGAAAGGAACTGCTGAAAAGATAGGTAGGGTTTCTTCTGGGACCTTTTACCCCATTGGTTATGGGGGGAGTCAGGAGTCCTGCACACTCACTAGCTGATGGCAGTGATAAATGTGACATCCCAGTACACCCTCCTCAGAGCACATTTTGGATCTGTAGAAGATCATGAAAGCACTGTACTTTCTACCTGTGACCTGAAAGGAGCTATGAAGGACTGGACCTACTCTTTATTGTTCCCAGGACAAAGAAGTGGTTCCCAAGGGTGAGTTTGCAGACCTCCTATGTGGCTATAGGGAGACAATAAGTGCAAGGGTTTATTTCCCTGGAAGTGCCCAGCTGACCAGCAGCAACTTGACCTGGACTGAACCCTTCAGTTGGCATCTACTTGACACCCTGTTAGTCTCAAAGTGCTTCCCTTGATAAGCTGGGGCACTTTAAAAAAGTGTACTCCTGTGATGTACTGTGACTTAAAAGACTAAGTCAGAAGGTGAAGTCTTTGATCACGATGAACCATGTTAGTGCATGTTACCCATGCTCCGTCGAGGTGAGCATCAAATTGCGCCTAGGTCTTGGCCTCATGCGGCCACAGAATATTATTGGCGCTATTCTTACTTCCAACTTTAACAACTCAGTTCTTCAGTTCCTCTTATTAGATGTTTTTATCATTTTGGTGTCATATCGTTTTATTATGTTTTACATTAACTATAACTTGCCCCTCTACCATGCACTGTGTTCTCAGAAATTGTCATTTGAGATGTAATAAGTCTTATTATGACTGCTATGATTTCACATGGAGGTGCATGATGTATAGTAAATTGAAGGTGGTGCGAACATTAAAAATGTAAGTCATATCGGGTGATGTGAAAATTAGAAGTTAAAGTTATAACTATAACTTTAGAATTTCTAAAGTTTGTATGGTTTAATTTGAGATTGTATAGAAAGGATAAATAAAGTTTTCCTAAAGTTTTACCTTTGCTTTTTTTTCAATTTATTGAAATGTTTTTTAGTTTTTAAATAAAAATGTGTTTCAAATCGTAATGCTGAGTATCATTCAGTTGAGTGTTGTTAAGTGGAGGTTGGTAGAGTATAGTGGAGGACAGTGTCGTAGAGTTTTGTGTGGGGAAGTCTAGCGTTGTACTGTGGAATAGAGTGCAGTGGCATACAGTGGAGTATGCTATAGTGCAGTGGTGTAATGTGGAATACCATGGAGTGGCATAGAGTGGAATAGCACAGAGAAGAGTGGTGTAGAGTGGATTGGCTTAGAGTGGAGTGGCATAGAGCAGAGTGAGGTGAAGGATAGTGGTGTACAGTGGAATAGCATAGAGTGAAGTGGCAAACAGTCCAATGGTGTAGAGTGGCATAGTATACACTGGAGTGGCGTAGAATGTAGTGGTGTACAGTGCAATAACTTTGAGTGAAGTGGCATTCACTGGAGTTCCTTACAGTGGAACAGCGTACATTGGAGTAGTGTAGATTGTAGTGGTGTGGACTGGAGTGATAAAGAGTGGAACAGCATAGAATCTAATGGTGTAGAGTGGAGTGATGTACAGTGGAGTGGCATATTTATGCTCCCTAATGAAGGCTACGGTGTTGCCAAAATGCATTGGAGTTGTTACTAGTATGCATATTGGAATTTTGAAAAAGTGGAAAATAGAGTGAAATGCAACTCTGAAATGGAATGATGAAATAAATCAGAAATTGAACATTTACGAAGGAACGTTTTGTTTCACAATTTTTTTTTAAAACTTTCACAACCCCCACAGGGGACAACGCAGTGACCAGGTGACCAGGGGACGTTCCCCTAATTAGGGGCATGCTTGTTTGAGAATTTTTGACGTGCACAACGGAGTGCACACCCAGGAGCACGCAACAACCACAAATTACATTCAGGAGTGCGTGTGTATGATAATATTGTTGAATATACTGGTGTGACACACATTGGAATAGAGTAGAGTGGGGTATGGAGGAGTGGGGTAGACTGGAGAAGCATAATGTGGGATAGATTAAAGTGGCGTGGCATACAGTAGAGTTGTGTACAGTTGAATAGCATACAGCAGAGTGGTAGAGTGAAATGTCTCACAGTGGAGTCACATAGACAGGAGTGGCGAAAAGTGGAGTGACGTAGAGTGATGTGTTGTGTAGTGGGTTACAGTGGAGTCGGGTAGAGTGTAGTTACGTGCAGTCTAATGGCGTCGAGTGGAATAGTGTCGAGTTTAGTGGGGTAGGGTGAAGCGGCATATTGTGGTGTAGTGTAGAGTGGAGTGGTGTACAGTGGAATAGCGTTCAGTGTAGAGGCATATAGTCGAATAGTATAGAGTGTAGTGGCGTACAGTAGAGAAGTGTAGAGTAAAGTGTTTCCCAGGGGAGTGGTGTATACTGCAATGTCAAACATTGTAGCGGTGTTCAGTGCAGCAGCCTAGAGCGGATTGACATAGAGTTGAGCCAGAGAACGAGTATTGCATCAGCGTACAGGGATCTGGCGGTCTTCATTCCCAGATTACTTTAGATGTTCTCCTGCTAGTGTCCTGTAGATGATAATCCGAGACCACATCCCTGACCTATTAAGAGTCAGTGCAAGATCCCGTAGCCCTTTGGAGATCACTGACCTATTTAGCGGCTGTGCTTCGCCATTCTTTACACTTACGAATTCACAATATCTTGCTTAGAAGGAGTTACATAGAGTGTTAACTTACATTTTCTTTTTTTTTTTTCTTTTTTTTCTTTTTTTAGTTCAAAGTATTTTATTGAAAATAAATTTTACAAGTATAATACAATGCAGTATAACAAAATTCTTGGCTGCGGTGGAGAGAGAAGAAGAGAAGAGGAGGGGCAGACAATATCACCGCAAATCACCATTTTCTCTGATGATCTTTCTCCTTCTGGCCTGGACTGCGCAGGCCCATCTGCCTATAGTGTGGTATTGAGTTACTCCACGCCTCCGTGATGTGCACGAGGCCTTTGTTTTCTCAGACGGGCCTGCTTCCTTGATTTTGTGGTGAGAAGAGTTGGCGTTGAGCATCACAGGTGGCCTGAAGTGGGAATGAAGCTGCTGCAATGGTCGTTAGCTGGGTGACAATGGTCTGACTTTCCACTTTCCAGTAAATACTGCTTGATTGCTGCTGCTCCAGCAGGAGCACAGGAAGCGAGACAGGAAGTGTGTATCAGCTCTACAGGAAGTAGCACGCGAGCTGCCAAAGACAGCAGGGCCCGGGCGCGCAGAGCCCTGGGTTTCAGAGCCCCCTTTCCGGCCTCATGTCTGGAATGTTTGTTGCTTCTTAAAGCCCTTTTGCTGACTTGGGTTTACAGGAGCAGTCTGACCTTAGGAGGCAGAGAGGAAGCGGGGCATCAAGAAGGGAAACCCGTTGCTCTTGAGTGGAATGTGTTAGTTGGCTGAATTTTTAAAAGTGAAAACAATGAACAGGGCACACCTAGTCTACATAAAGAAGCCCTGTTAATGGCCAGGGTGCCATGGCCAAACACAGAGGATTGAAGAGAGGGTGTGCTTCTCTGCTTAGTGTGTGTTGTCTCGATTCAGAATGCATGGAGTTTGCAACAAACATTGGGAAAGGCCAACAAGTTTGTGTTAAAATCTATACAGATATGAAAGTGTTCAACCTGCCAGCAGAAGGCTGCATAGGCTCACTCAAGACACACAATAGATGTCTTGCTTTTGTCTTACACCGTTTTTGTTCTATTTCAAATAAAGTTTGGATGTCCTTCATAAAATTCCCTCAGTTACGATGACTTAGCACCTGCTGTAAAGAAGGCTCCCTTCACCCGCTTTAGACATAGAAACAAAGGGCCCGATTCACAGAATGAATTTAAGACTCAATTTTAAACTTACTACTTTTGGCATTCACAGAAATTAGGACTTTGTCTTAAGTTTCTCTTAAGACAAACTTAAGACAGACTTAAGACAAAATCCTAACTTCTGTGAATACCAAAAGTAGTAAGGTCATTCTGTGAATGCCAAAAGTAGTAAGTGCATTCCGTGAATACCAAAATAGTAGTAAGATTAGGATTGAGTCTTAAATTCATTCTGTGAATCGGGCCCAAAACAACTATATACAGTTTTGAAGACCAGGGAGCCTTCAGTATAGCCTATCTTTCTTTTGTATGTAACAAAAAAAATCTGGTCTTGGTGGCACTTGAAAGGAGCTGGCAGGTAGAAGTGCAGATGGGGGGATATCAAGGACTGTAAAGGGGAGGAGAGGTGGGAGGTAGATATGAAGGAATGTCTGCCTGGAAGAACAAAGAGCTCGCAGGTGAGGCGGCAGAAAGAAGATACGAGAAGGTGGCAGTAAGGGAACGAGAAGCAATCTGGGGAAGGATTGAGGTGTGCGAGGGAGGTATGAGAATGTGGCAGATGAAGGAATGAGTCTCACCTAAGAAAACTGGAAAACAGAGAAGAGGAACAGAGTGAAACACAGGAGGAAGTCAGCAAAGGTAAATATCGAGGGCCATGGATATAAAATAGTCCTTCACATTTCAGTGCTGGCACTCGAATGGAGGTGAAAGGACTCACCAAAACAGCCAATAAAATTAGGAGGAATAATACTCCACGGGGCTAAGCCAAGAGGTGATTGACACATTCCATGCCACTAGCTGAAAGAAGCTGGTCGCAGAAAGATGGTGCTTAAATGGGCCAGACCCAAAGCCCACTCTCTGTGTATTGTAGACAATAGGTTTGTGGATCCGGGTCACATATATGACAATTCATTAAAAAATTACTATTCATTATCCATATCATGCAATAGTATTATATGCAAATGCATATCACAATACATCTTCATGGAACTTTATTGTATATTATGCATCATACCATGACAAAATACATTGTGCCGCATTATTTATGACATCACCTTACTTTGCAAAATGTTGTTAATGATTGCACAACATTCTTTGTGTTCTGCATCATACAAATTTAGTTTTTTACTCCTTGAAAATATATTTTTTTAGTACAGGGGAGATTGTGATAGGTGTGTTTAACACGATGAGGGTCAATGATTCTCAGATGACAACAGGTCCAATGCAAGAAAGAAGTTTATTTGTTACAGAGAGGTCCCATCCAACCGCAGTCCAGCATCCCACCTCCACATTCCAGCATGGCCTAGTTACATTCTACAGCCTAACACTCCAAGTCGCAACCTAGCATAGGATCACATATTACATTGGGTCATTGGCAGTAAGTCCTAAAACGAGGATATTTGAGAATTTAGCAAATTGCACATTTTTAGAAGTTTTTGAATGTATTCAATAGGTTTACAGTATATTCTTCTCAACTGGGAGAATGCTTTGTCACTATGTATGGTAATTTGAAGGCCAGAGGGCCCAGTGGTAAATAATACCAGTTTTCACAGCCAGGAAAGTGAAAAAGACAGAAGAGACCAAACCTAATCTACCAAAAAAAATTAGAATGGGTTTTGCGCTACAGGAACTTGCAACTGAAGCGCATGACTAACCAATAAGGTGTTGCGCCGTAAATGTGAACATACGAACTATACAAATTCCAAACTGAAGTTGTAGAAACTTGAAATGTGTTTACAATTTTTAACTGTCTGCTTTAGCTACCATACTAAGTAGTTCACGCCCAACATAAGGCTGGATCTCTTTAAGAGCGGACAGCCGCGGCCCATGTAGGTAAGAGCAGTGGGGCCGGGTTGGGGGCGTGGTTCGACAGACGACCATGAGGAAAAATTTAATAAATAATCAATTTTACCTCTTTCTCTTCTGTCGAAACCCGGCCCCACCGCTCTTACCTGCACGTGCCGCAGCTGAGAGCGGACCTTTGCCCATGCTCTCTGTTTGTAGGCCTCATTTCTCTCCTAGTGACATACATTTCTTTAAAGTCACTACTTTATATCTCCTGTTCCTCTTGAATACAAAAAATGCTGGGATTTTACTCTGACCAGACCTCCTGGTGCTGCAAAATAATTGCTTTTGGTGCTCTTTTTTCTATATTAATGTGAATGACTGTACCACGTTACCCGGTTTCAGCTTATGTCACATGTATTTAGCACTTTCACTCTAGTACTATTGCTATGGTCATGTTCCCATCACCATATGGGGGGATTTCAATGAACCATCTCTAATGGTTCCCTAACCTTCAGGCATTGTGGCATCCATTACTGGACGCCTTACTTCTGAGAGCATTAAGGGGAGCATGATTGTGTAGTCAGATCCAGAGTACCAGAAATGCCAGAATTTCTAAAAGCACCAAGTGACTTTTATTGCAGTAAATGGGGGCAGTTTTCGTGGAAGAGAACTTATGACATAAGCCTTACCATTTGGAGCTGGAACAAGCACTGACCCTGCCTTTACACTTACCACCTGTTCTCGCTTGATGGCGCTATCCAATATGTGCAATCCTAAACGATGGCAGGAAAAGATTTCACTATATTGGTACCATGGAGAGAAAATAAAACAAGCATTGGAAATGCAATAGGTCTCGCATTAGGAAAGTTTGAGCTATTGGTATTGTAAATGACACTTTTTTCATTTATGTGTTGGTTTTGAAAGTAGCAAAATTAATAGCTTTGTCAGTTACAATGTCAATAGTGTTAACTTTTGCAAATGTGACACCTATAGCATTTGTAATGCAATGTGTGTTGTATTTACGTGACTTAGATGTCTTGATATTACAAATAACAATGGCTTTTAATTTTGTAAATAATTAATACTTAAATAAAAGTTATTGTAATTTATAATGGTAATAGCTTAAACGTTTTTAAATAACTTTTGTGAAGATTATGTTCAGTGTATTTTATTGTGACGAAAATCCAAGAACATTGCATTTGCACCTATACACACACAGAGCCACACACACACACACACATATAGATGTGGTAGTGGTGGATCTGGGTGATATGGTGGTGGTGGATGTGGTGGTGATGGTGGATGTGGTGGTGATGGTGGTGGATGAGGGGGTGGATGTGGTGGTGGTGGAGGTGGTGTATGTGGTGGTGATGTGGTGGTTGTGGATGTGGTGGTTGTGAAAGTGGTGGTGGATGTGGTGGTGGAAGTGATGGTGGTGGGTGTGGTGGATGTGGTGGTGGTGGATGCGGTGGTGGATGAGGTGGTGGATGTGGTGGTGGTGGATGCGGTGGTGGATGTGGTGGTGGTGGTGGATGTGGTGGTGGTTGATGAGGTGGTGGAGTTGGTGGTGGAAGTGGTGGATGTGGTGGTGGATGTGGTGGTGGCTGTGGTGGTGGTGGGTGCGGTGGTGGTGGAAGTGGTGGATGTGGTGGTGGTGGATGTGGTGGTGGTAGATGTGGTGGTGGTGGATGTGGTGGTGGATGTGGTGGTGGATGTGGAGGTCATGGTGGATGTGGGGGTGGATGTGGTGGTGAGGGTGGATGTGGTGGTGAGGGTGGATGTGGTGGTGAGGGTGAATGTGGTGGTGAGGGTGGATGTGGTGGTGAGGGTGGATGTGGTGGTGGTGGATGCGGTGGATGTGGTGATGGTGGATGCCGTGGTGGTGGTGGATGCGGTGGTGGTGGTAGTGGTGGATGGGGTGGTGGTGGATGGGGTGGTGGTTGTCATGGTGGATGTGGAGGTGATGGTGGATGTGGTGGTGGATGTAGTGGTGGTGGATGCGGTGGTGGTGGATGCGGTGGTGGTGGATGCGGTGGTGGTGGATGTGGTGGTGGTGGATGCGGTGGATGTGGCGGTGGATGTCATGGTGGATGTGGAGGTGATGGTGGATGTGATGGTGGATGTGGTGGTGGATGTGATGGTGGATGTGGTGGTGATGGTGGATGTGGTGGATGCGGTGGTGGTGGATGCGGTGGATGTGGTGGTGGTGGATGCGGTGGTGGTGGATGCGGTGGTGGTGGTGGATGGGGTGGTGGTTGTGGTGGATGTCATGGTGGATGTGGAGGTGATGGTGGATGTGGTGGTGGATGTGATGGTGATGGATGTGGCGGTGATGGATGTGGCGGTGATGGATGTGGCGGTGATGGATGTGGCGGTGATGGATGTGGCGGTGATGGATGTGGCAGTGATGGATGTGGCGGTGGTGGATGTGGCGGTGGTGGATGTGGCGGTGGTGGATGTGGCGGTGGTGGATGTCATGGTGGCTGTGGAGGTGATGGTGGATGTGGAGGTGATGGTGGATGTGGAGGTGATGGTGGATGTGGTGGTGGATGTGGTGGTGGTGGATGCGGTGGATGTGATGATGGTGGATGCGGTGGTGGTGGTGGTGGTGGTGGATGTGGTGGTGGTGGTGGATGCGGTGGATGTGATGATGGTGGATGCGGTGGTGGTGGTGGATGCGGTGGTGGTGGTAGTGGTGGATGCGGTGGTGGTGGTAGTGGTGGATGGGGTGGTGGTTGTAGTGGATGTGGTGGTGGATGTAGCGGTGGGTGTGGTGGTGGTGGTGGATGCGGTGGTGGATGCGGTGGTGGTGTATGTGGTGGTGGTGGATGTGGTGGATGTGGTGGTGGTGGATGTGGCGGTGGATGTCATGGTGGATGTGGTGGTGGTGGTGGATGGGATGGTGGCTGTGGTGGTGGTGGTGGATGCGGTGGATGCGGTGGTGGTAGATGCGGTGGTGGTGGATGCGGTGGATGTGGTGATGGTGGATGCGGTGATGGATGCGGTGGTGGTGGTAGTTGTAGTGGATGGGGTGGTGGATGTAGTGGTGGTGGTTGCGGTGGTGGATGTGGTGGTGGTGGATGTGGTGGTGGTGGATGTGGTGGTGGTGGATGTGGTGGTGGTGGATGTGGTGGTGGTGGATGTGGTGGTGGTGGATGCGGTGGTGGTGGATGCGGTGGTGGTGGATGCGGTGGTGGTGGATGCGGTGGTGGTGGATGCGGTGGATGCGGTGGTGGTGGTAGTGGTGGTGGGTGTGGTGGTGGTTGCGGTGGTGGATGTGGTGGTGGTGGATGTGGTGGTGGTGGATGTGGTGGTGGATGTGGTGGTGGATGTGGTGGTGGATGTGGTGGTGGTGGATGTGGTGGTGGTGGATGTGGTGGTGGTGGATGTGGTGGTGGTGGATGCGGTGGTGGATGCGGTGGATGTGGTGATGGTGGATGCGGTGGTGGTGGTAGTGGTGGTTGTAGTGGATGTGGTGGTGGATGTAGTGGTGGTGGGTGTGGTGGTGGATGCGGTGGTGGTGGATGCGGTGGTGGTGGATGCGGTGGTGGTGGATGCGGTGGTGGTGGATGTGGTGGTGGTGGATGTGGCGGTGGATGTCATGGTGGATGTGGAGGTGATGGTGGATGTGGTGGTGGTGGTGGATGTGGTGGTGGTGGATGCGGTGGTGGGTGCGGTGGTGGATGTGGTGGTGGATGTGGTGGTGGATGTGGTGGTGGATGTGGTGGTGGTGGATGTGGTGGTGGAGGTCGATGTGGTGGTGGATGTGGTAGTGGTGGATGAGGTGGTGGTGGATGTGGTGGTGGTGGTGGATGCGGTGGTGGTGGATGCGGTGGATGTGGTGGTGGTGGATGCGGTGGTGGTGGATGCGGTGGTGGTGGTGGATGGGGTGGTGGTTGTGGTGGATGTCATGGTGGATGTGGAGGTGATGGTGGATGTGGTGGTGGATGTGATGGTGATGGATGTGGCGGTGATGGATGTGGCGGTGATGGATGTGGCGGTGATGGATGTGGCGGTGATGGATGTGGCGGTGATGGATGTGGCGGTGGTGGATGTGGCGGTGGTGCATGTGGCGGTGGTAGATGTGGCGGTGGTGGATGTCATGGTGGATGTGGAGGTGATGGTGGATGTGGAGGTGATGGTGGATGTGGAGGTGATGGTGGATGTGGTGGTGGATGTGGTGGTGGTGGATGCGGTGGATGTGATGATGGTGGATGCGGTGGTGGTGGTGGTGGTGGTGGATGTGGTGGTGGATGTGGTGGTGGATGTGGTGGTGGATGTGGTGGTGATGGTGGATGTTGTGGTGGATGTGGTGGTGGATGTGGTGGTGGTGGATGCGGTGGATGTGATGATGGTGGATGCGGTGGTGGTGGTGGATGCGGTGGTGGTGGTAGTGGTGGATGCGGTGGTGGTGGTAGTGGTGGATGGGGTGGTGGTTGTAGTGGATGTGGTGGTGGATGTAGTGGTGGGTGTGGTGGTGGTGGTGGATGCGGTGGTGGATGCGGTGGTGGTGTATGTGGTGGTGGTGGATGTGGTGGATGTGGTGGTGGTGGTGGATGGGATGGTGGCTGTGGTGGTGGTGGTGGATGCGGTGGATGCGGTGGTGGTAGATGCGGTGGTGGTGGATGCGGTGGATGTGGTGATGGTGGATGCGGTGATGGATGCGGTGGTGGTGGTAGTTGTAGTGGATGGGGTGGTGGATGTAGTGGTGGTGGGTGTGGTGGTGGTTGCGGTGGTGGATGTGGTGGTGGTGGATGTGGTGGTGGTGGATGTGGTGGTGGTGGATGTGTTGGTGGTGGATGTGGTGGTGGTGGATGCGGTGGTGGTGGATGCGGTGGTGGTGGATGCGGTGGTGGTGGATGCGGTGGATGCGGTGGTGGTGGTAGTGGTGGTGGGTGTGGTGGTGGTTGCGGTGGTGGATGTGGTGGTGGTGGATGTGGTGGTGGTGGATGTGGTGGTGGATGTGGTGGTGGATGTGGTGGTGGATGTGGTGGTGGTGGATGTGGTGGTGGTGGATGTGGTGGTGGTGGATGTGGTGGTGGTGGATGCGGTGGTGGATGCGGTGGATGTGGTGATGGTGGATGCGGTGGTGGTGGTAGTGGTGGTTGTAGTGGATGTGGTGGTGGATGTAGTGGTGGTGGGTGTGGTGGTGGATGCGGTGGTGGTGGATGCGGTGGTGGTGGATGCGGTGGTGGTGGATGCGGTGGTGGTGGATGTGGTGGTGGTGGTGGATGTGGCGGTGGATGTCATGGTGGATGTGGAGGTGATGGTGGATGTGGTGGTGGTGGTGGATGTGGTGGTGGTGGATGTGGTGGTGGTGGTGGATGTGGCGGTGGATGTCATGGTGGATGTGGAGGTGATGGTGGATGTGGTGGTGGTGGTGGATGTGGTGGTGGTGGATGCGGTGGTGGATGTGGTGGTGGATGTGGTGGTGGATGTGGTGGTGGATGTGGTGGTGGTGGATGTGGTGGTGGTGGTCGATGTGGTGGTGGATGTGGTAGTGGTGGATGAGGTGGTGGTGGATGTGGTGGTGGTGGTGGATGCGGTGAATGTGGTGAATGTGGTGGTGGATGTGGTGGTGGTGGATGAGGTGGTGGTGGTGGATGTGGTGGTGGTGGTGGATGCGGTGAATGTGGTGGTGGATGTGGTGGTGGTGGAAGTGGTGGTGGATGTGGTGGTGGTGGTGGATGTGGTGGTGGTGGTGGATGTGGTAGTGGTGGTGGTTGATGTGGTGGATGTGGTGGTGGATGTGGCGGTGGATGTCATGCTGGAGGTGGTGGTGGATGTGGTGGTGGTGGTGGTGGATGTGGTGGTGGTGGATGCAGTGGATGTGGTGATGGTGGATGCGGTGGTGGTGGTGGATGCGGTGGTGGTGGTAGTGGTAGATGGGGTGGTGGTTGTAGTGGATGTGGTGGTGGATGTAGTGGTGGCGGGTGTGGATGTAGTGGTGGTGGGTGTGGTGGGTGTGGTGGATGCGGTGGTGGTGGATGCGGTGGTGGTGGATGTGGTGGTGGTGGATGTGGTGGATGTGGTGGTGGATGTGGCGGTGGATGTGGAGGTGATGGTGGATGTGATGGTGGATGTGATGGTGGTGGTTGTGATGGTGGATGTGGTGGTGATGGTGGATGTGGTGGTGGATGCGGTGGTGGATGCGGTGGTGGATGTGGCGGTGGATGTCATGGTGGATGTGTGCCTAGAAGCGCCATACCTCCCATCATATAGGTCAACATGTTGCTGCGAATGGTGATAAATAGCACGTTCTAGTCTGCTCTACCTGCATGTATGGTTCATCCCATTGAATTTTTCATTAATATATGTTTTATTTTTTTTTAAAAACGATTAAACCAAGACCAGGGTGCAATGTGTTAAATGTGCATAACGGCACAATCACATTACAGAGGCCATGTGACTTTTAGAGACACGTTTCCCTGTGTAACAGTCCTTGCAATGTGCAATCTGAGACAGAAAACTATTTTTCCCATGTCAATTCTGCTGTACCGTTGTAAAAAAATGGACTTTGACACTGTAGTCATAAATGTGTGAAGGTAGCGCGTTTTAAGTTCCGCTCTTTCAAAAAATGTGTATTATGGAACCAAATGTATTTCACTGCAACGACAGACAACGGGTCGATCTATCGACAGACAATAGTATGTAATTGACGTGGGTAAACGTGGCTGGTCGTCGCCTTTTTTACATGCATCTCCATGTAGAATTAAGAAAATGATATCACCTGGGAGGCACACCACTCTCCAACCGAGGATTACATACGTTCAGACCATCTGGTAGAAGGCGCTATATAAATGCAGCAAATCACCAAAACTTCCTCAAAGCACACGGGAAGCATTTCAGGCTCTTGCTGGGCAACATAAAGAGCACGAGCTGTTCGCCCATCCCCCTTCAAGCAGGACTAGCGACCAGAGCCTCCCTCGAGGCGCTTTACTTTACACTCACAGCTCAAGAACACGATGGAATGTATTCAGATAAGATGCTCGGGTGGTGATAGGCAGATGCATCACACCTCGCACCGCCGGGCATTGTGACTCATAATCACAAAATAAAAGCAGACGGAGGGCATTGCTGAGGGGAGGGGGGAGGAGAAATGCGACATGGCGGGCAGGGGAGGGGCGGAGCGGGGAGAGGGTGTTAAGCAGCAGGGGCCTTTGAAGTGAAGCTAAGCTTCACTTCAAAGGTGTGGGAGGAGTGCGGCTGAGGGAACAGACGGCGATTTGGTGATGTGCACGCGCATTTTAGGTCAATGCGCAAGCGCATTGACCTAAAAGCCACGGGCACAGCACCTATCGCCAAGTTGGGTAAAGTCTGTTTAAGCCCCTATAGAGCTTCGCCAGCTAGGCGCATGCGCCCAGCAGGCGAGCCCTAAACAGAAGGTAGTCTCAGTATCGACATTGAGAAAGGATGTAACTCTACAAAAAATGTGGTTCTCCCATTACCAAACAGTGGCATAATATGGGAAGACAACAGGAAAAGCCTTGGAAAGAAACATATCTTCTCCTGAAAGATGGCAATTGACTCAAAATCCCAAATGCAGTTTTTAGGAAAATATGGTTCCCAGCTAGTAAATAGTTTGCACACTTTACACTGAGTTTTTTGGGCTGCTTGTTAAACTCCATAATGCAACCTGTTGGCGGTGTAAAGTGCATACAGGAATGTGATCTTTGAATGTGTACATACTGGTAAAATCTATGCATGGCAGATAACAGAAGAAATTAGATCCATAAATACTTCTGCTAGCTCAGCAATGGCTACCCTTGGCAGTATGACCATCCTTTTCAAAAAGATGACTGAATAAATTCTTGGGCAGCATTGCACCGAGCAATAAAATGTTCGTAATAGCTGTAACACCTGACCATCTACACAGGCATGCCTTGGACAAGAGGACCATGGTTTGTGCCCACAAGCCTGACTCTATCTGCTTCAGACTGAGCCAGAACACAGCTATAGATTCCCCATAACATTACTGGAGCACTATACATACTTCACATACACACCCACTGCTTTCCACAGAGGCCACATGACAAATTCACACAACCAAATGCTTAACAAGGGTGCTAGCCTTTTACACCACCCAAGAGATTGACTTCAAGGTCTTGAAAGTGGCATGAAGCACTCTAAAATGTCACAATACTTGTGAAATGAACACAAGAACCTTCAATCTGCCCGTAAACCTTGAGTCTTCATCGAGCATGTTCATTGATAGTCATAAACTTCACAATATTTCCCCACTGCATGCAGGGACCCTGAGATACTATTCAGAGATGCTTTGTCCTTGGAGTTATCAAACAGGGTGTCAGTATACATCTGTCCTTGTGTGCAGCATGCTTTAATAACCTAACAAATGCCAATTGTTTTCCAGGATGTGGTTTAAAAGTGTTTTATGGAATGAAAAAGGTGCAGCCTGGTGGACATACACTGGAAGCTGAGAACATAAATCTGTCTCCTTAAGATTCCAGGAGCTCCCTCTAATCATAATGCACTGTAATGGCTGTTGCCTCACAGAGCCAGTTCCTTTTTATGGCTCCTGTGAATAGATCTCAAAGCACAAGTAGGGATTCATACCGCTGTTTTTGACAAACAAATTAGGCAAATCTTTGCCTCTTCACTTTCACTTGACACCTTTATTATCATTCTGTCGAGTGAAATGATTCTTTGCCATTTTCTGACAGGGTTTTTCTTTTGAAATGCCTTCTCTTTTTGATAAGTGTCTCCTGTGGGAGGGAGAAGGCAGCCTCTGACCCTTACAAGGTCTCTGTGGTGTGCCCACCACCCTCAAAGAATGCCCAAAAGGACCTTGAAGGACCTTGAGGGTGTGAAGCTTAGAGGTTTGATGCAAGATATGAGAGCGGAGGAAGAAAGAAAGAAAAGAAGGCTGGAGAAGTCATCCTTTTATGCATCCACTGAAAAACAAGAGAACTTGCACAGAGTGAGTCACAGGGGTCTTACCCATGGGAGTGGCTAAGCTGCACATTCCTTTAGCGGCATGACAGCATCTTTTGGTGATTCTGGAAACCATACACATGGGAGCAGAACCAAAACCCTTGCTGCTTTTAGTATCAGACCTACTTGATATCGCGGAGGAAAGACTACGCCTCCCACGGAGCTTAATATTACACGTCTTTATTCTTCTGCGTGTAACCGCATACTCAACAGTCTAAATCAAGCTTTCAGTGCATTCCACTCTAAGACCCACGTCACAGCTCTACGGAGTCTGGTAGGAACCAAAAGCGTTCTGTCATAAAAACTCATAAGACTACACATGGTACTCTGTGCTACTGAAAACATATAAGCACTGATCCTGAGTTTCTTAAATATGAACAGAAGCCTGACTCTGGGATAGTGACTTTGGTGAGACCAGGCATGCATCAGCCCTGAAGACTAGCACAGGGAGAAAGCTAGCATCTAGATGCAACTGACCGGAAGGTATGTAGGGCGGCCGCTACCCAACTGCCGGGTGTAATGGAATGTTGGTGAGTGTGTGTCTCGGTGAACAACCGTTACAACGAAACTATTACAACGCACTACCATTACAACGCGGTTATTACAACGCAAACCATTACAACGCATTGCACTGGGGGGCGCTCTAGGATAGGGAATACGTTTAATTTTCTATCCAACACCTTCCCTAGTGTCCACGGGGACTGGAGTTGGAATAGTAAATTATACTTACCACTATCCAGCACCTCTAAGCGCTATGCGTTGTAAAGGCAGGCGTTGTAATAGCCTGCGTTGTAACGTCATACATCCGTGTGTCTCACCTCGGAAGCAGGATGAATCCCTGAGTAAAGCTGTATGAAAAAAAGGTGAAAAGCAAATTCGCTTGTTATCCTTTTTTTCCTGCACCAGGAAAACGTTTGTTCCCAAGGACAAAGCATTTCCCTTACGCCCCACCAATTTTGGGGGTTGTTCCTTTGCCTTTATACCTACCCTGTAAAGGAACTTCCTCCTGCCCTTATCAGGGTAAAACTCTGATCATTTTCACAGTGGGAATGGGTGAGAAGGGGGTTTGTGAATACCCACCACCGCGTGCTTGTTCATTTTCCTGCCCTGGAAGTCCCACTGAACACCCACAGGAGAAGATTTACTGACACGGTTTGAAGGAACATATCCTTTTGCACCTGCTAAACTTACTTCTGTCAATTACAAAAGTTGTTTGGCGCTCCTAAAAATACTGTTCCTTACACGCGTAAATATCTTTTGGTGACCGTGATCCCATAGCTTTATGGACAAGTGTCTTTGCCAATTCCATTCGGATCGGCTCCCTTCTCATGTCCCTGATGCGGCCTCAGGCGTCACACTTCCCACGTGCATGGGGCGACTGGAAAAAGCGAGCTCCATTTTACAGGGACTACTGGTCAGCGGTGCTCACAGCAATCGACATTTGCATACTAGAACGTCTGGGCGTAGGATGGGCTCAGGAACTCCGAAGGGCGATCAGTCAAAGTCCAGTTGTGTTTTTTCATCTGTTAATGAAAACAAAAATAGGGCATGGCCCAGATGGTGCCCGTGGATCAAATGAGCATCCCCTCAGGATGCAGGTGCTGCTGGGAGCGCTTCCTGCCAGCCCGGCTGCTCGCGGCGCTTCCATGATTTGTTGATTTTCCACGAGTGCAGCTGGGGTTCCCCTCCAGCTGCCTGGAAATATAGTCGAAGGGTTGATCTGGTGCGAGTCGACACGTGAGTTGACGTGCACACGTTGTCTGACCAACACTCTAGTAGTATTTCACTGCTTCCTGTTAGTGGTCCAATGAAGGCCTCGGATACATTTCGGCCTGGTTGGAGGTGAGACAGGATAGGAGGTTCAGTCAAGGGTCAATGGCTAACATACCTTCTCTTTTTATGATGCTGTGGTCAATGTGCCCCCCACATGACAATCTTAAAACGAAGCCCCTTATGTGTGTGGTACTTGCCCTTGTCGTGCACTACACCCCTGTCGGTGTGCAGCACTGCCAGAAGTACATACTTGCCAAGAAATGAAGTGCCTGTGTTCTGAAATGAAGTGCTGTGTTCTGAAATGTAGTGCCTGTGTTCTGAAATGTAGTGCCTGTGTTCTGAAATGTAGTGCCTGTGGTGCCTGTGTTCTGAAATGTAGTGCCTGTGTTCTGAAATGTAGTGCCTGTGTTCTGAAATGAAGTGCCTGTGTTCAGAAATGTAGTGCCTGTGTTCAGAAATGTAGTGCCTGTGTTCTGAAATGAAGTGCCTGTGTTCTGAAATGTAGTGCCTGTGTTCTGAAACGAAGTGCCTGTGTTCAGAAATGTAGTGCCTGTGTTCAGAAATGTAGTGCCTGTGTTCTGAAATGAAGTGCCTGTGTTCTGAAATGTAGTGCCTGTGTTCTGAAATGTAGTGCCTGTGTTCTGAAATGTAGTGCCTGTGTTCAGAAATGTAGTGCCTGTGTTCTGAAATGAAGTGCCTGTGTTCTGAAATGTAGTGCCTGTGTTCTGAAATGTAGTGCCTGTGATCTGAAATGTAGTGCCTGTGTTCTGAAATTTAGTGCCTATGTTCTGAAATGAAGTGCCTGTGTTCTGAAATGAAGTGCCTGTGTTATGAAATGTAGTGCCTGTGTTCTGCGGAGACATGCCCTGCGCTAGAGGCACAATATGGCCTTCGTCTGACAATGCCAAGGCTGTGGGAGTCGCACGCTATACCATCATAAGCGGATGAAGTCTCCCAAAAAGTTTACACCCTTGTTTTGGAAACGAAATAGTTGCATTTATTTCCAATTAAATATTAAAAGGGATTTCTCCAGTACCTTTGCCATATACCTACATCCAGTACCTGTGACCCAGGGCCAATGAACTCAGTCCCAGAAACATTTTCCCTACCTTACCCATCCACTTAGTACAGTTGTAAGCTTAACGAAATCTAACTTGGCCACTTCTAGCTAATCGCAAATGTTTTGTAGATGGCCCCCACATTATTATTATTATGGCAGCTTGTAAAGCGCAATGGTTACTCCAGAGTGTCGCCGCGCTAGAGCTGAAATCATAACTATGGAAAAATCTAAGGAGAGAAATTCTTCCTAAAGAGCCAAGTTTTAAGCTGTTTTCTAAAGTATGATTCTGTTGTCTTCTGTCTTAGGAACAAAGGTCGTGAATTCCACCTCTTAGCTGCCAAGTGCCTGAAGGAGAAACCTCCAAAGTGTTGCCTATTGAATATTGGAATGCAAACCAGTCCAGTTCCAGCTGATCTCAGACAGCGCGTGGGGTTGTAGGAGTGTATCATGGGGTGAAGATATTTCGGGCCCTTGCCCTGCAATATTCTATGGACACAGCCCAGAGCTGAAGGAGCCAGTGGAAGGTCTCCAAAGCACTGCCTGTTGGTGCGTGTCTAGGGATATTAAACAGCATCCGCGCTGCTTCTTTTTGCACCTGTTGGAGCATATATAAGCTCCTTTTTGGTGCCCCCAGATAGAGAACATTGCAATAGTCTAGTCTGGATGTCACCAGAGCCTGGACCGCTGTCTTTTTAGCATCGTCCGGGATGAGCCCTAGAGTTTTTTTCAGTATTTTTAAGGTCCTGAAACAGGTAGCCATGAGAGCAGAGATCTGGTCAGAGAAGGAAAGTGTGGAGTCGAACCAGACTCCAAGATTTTTAACTTTAGGACTCGGAGAAGGTGGAGACCCTAACATACTAGGCCTCCAACTCGAGGACCAGATGGAGGGTTGTTTTCCTACCACTAAGATATCCGTTTTGCTGGTGTTTAGTCTGAGGCAACTGTGTTTCATCTAGTTTTCCATGTCCTCTAGGCAGAGCTTAAAGTGTTCGGCCGCTTTACCGTTGTCCTGGGCCAAAGTGAAGATCAGCTGCGTGTCATCTGCATATGACAACGTCTGCACGCCATGTTTGTCCAACAGGTCTGCCAACGGTCGCATATGCAGATTGAAGAGGGATGGGATCAACGATGAACCCTGAGGCACCCTCTGTTTCAGATGCTAAATTGACGAGACTCAGGGTTGCAGAATAGTTTGAAAAGTACGACCCTCCAGAAAACTCGCCAGTCAACCCAGAGCCATACCTCATATCCCTGCATGATATAGTCTGTCAAGTAGCAAGTCATGAGAGGCCGTATCATAAGCGGCGCTCAGGTCAAGACTAGGGCTGCTGTTTGACCATCATCAGCTATTTAACATATTGAGTCTGACACACGAAGTAGCACCGATTCAGTACTAAAGGAGGGTCTAAATCCAGACTGTGTCTCGTGGATTAGATCAGGTTCTTCTACAAACTGCATTAGTTGCTGGTTGACAAACTTCTCCCCAATTTTAGCAATGTAAGGAAGTAGCAAGATAGGTCTTACATTTTCAGACAGT
The DNA here is from genome assembly GCF_964261635.1 of Lissotriton helveticus. Taxonomy (NCBI): domain Eukaryota; kingdom Metazoa; phylum Chordata; class Amphibia; order Caudata; family Salamandridae; genus Lissotriton; species Lissotriton helveticus. The sequence goes on from NC_136070.1 coordinate 1,244,262,431, forward strand.
AATGGGTCCAGTTTAGACTTTTTAAGCAGAGGGATAACCATAGCATGCTCCAACTCTTTTGGGACTAGGCTGGTGCAGAAAGACATACTAAGAAGCTCTGTTAGCACTGGTACAATGGCAGCACTGCCCTGTTCCAGGATTGCTGGGGATGCAGTGTCTAAAGGGGATCCGGATTTAACTTTAAAAATTAGACTGTGTGTATCAGTCTCTGAAGTAGGTTGCAGGTTAAGGAGCTTACCCGGGGTATTTGGCAGCGTGCAAAGGGGGAGACACATTTTAAGAGTCCTAGCATTCTCAGGAAAATAAGTTTAGATGTTATTCACTTTGTTCAGAAAGTCTAATGTAATTTGATCACAGTGCTCAATAGATGAAAGAATTGTCGCTGTGGTGCGTTCCACAGAGGTTAGAGACGTAATTACTTGAAAGAGTTCCCTTTTCGAATTCTTCAAGTGTTCAATTTGTAGGGCATAGTTGTTTGCACAGGCAGGCCTGAGATCCTTGAGGTACTTCTTTAAGGCTGCAAGGTATGTGACTTTGTGGTGTTCACTGTACTCTTTGCCCATGTGCGGTCTAACTTTTTACAAGATCTCATAGTTTCTTGGAGTACCTCTGAGAACCAGTGTGCAGAGGATTTAGACCGCCTGCTGGTGAATGGTTTAAGTGGTGCTAGGGTGTCTAAGGCATAACTAATCCACCCCTTGATCTGTGTATTTGCCAATGATGGACAAGCTTCGAGGGTTGGCCTATTGGCTTTTAAGACCTTCGTAAAAGAGGTGGAGGTAACCTGGGCCCATTTACGCAATCTTTGTTTTTGGGACTGTGGGGGCTCCATAATCCCAAAAGAGATCTGGTGGTGTTCTTGACCACACCACCGGGATAGGTTCAGCCACTACCAAGGAGTGTGAGCTAGTAAAAATGGGGTCCAAACTTTGGCCCAGAACATGTGTGGGGCCATTAACCAATTGAATAAGTTGGAACATGCTCAAATCTTCTATTAGATTTTTCGTGGTCGGGCAGTCTTTATTATCTGTGTGAACGTTGAGGTCCCCTAGAACTGTAAAATTACCATATCTAACTGCATAGTCCGGATTGGTGTCAGCTAAGCCTTTTTTGAAAGTCGTAGCTGAACCTGGCGGGCGATAGATCAGGAGCACAGACAGCGAAAGCTGACTGTTAAGGGTTAAGCTAAAAAAGGCTGCTTCAAAATTAGCAATATTTATCAGTTTCAGCCGGCAAAGCAATTCTTTTAAAAATGATCGCCAGACCTCCCTCCCCGAGTATGGGGCGGTCGAGGTGAAGTATGGAAAATTTTGGGGCACAGTATCTAGTAAGTCAGGGGCTGAGGCTTCTGTCAGCCATGTCTCAGTTAGAAAGAGGGCATCAGGCCAGAATTCTAGAATTAGGTCTGCTATCTCCATTTTGTGTTTAGGTAGCGAGTGGCAGTTAAGTACTAAACACTGCTTCTTCCCAATGTCGGACTGACAAGACCCAGGGCCGGCCTAAGGCATGTGCAAGCTGTGCACCTGCACAGGGCCGCCAAACCCCAGGGGCCGCCACGCCAATATATATCCTTAGATACATATTTGCGTGGCGGCCCCTGGCAGGGATTTGGCGGCCTCGGGCCCCCTACCTACACTCCCTGCTCAGGGCCTCCGTGAGCCTAGAGCCGGCCCTGCAAGACCTACCGGTAAGATTCGCATTGTGAGGTTCACCTAAGCGGAAGTCACAACTGCTGCAGCCATTGGGGTTTTGGGATAAGTCTAAAATGTGAGAGCACATATCTCTCACAGGACAATTAAGCTTCATTTAGGCGTTAAGAGTCTAATACCCATGCCTACTTCTAACGTTCTGGCGTTAATGTTAATGTTATTGACATTTCTAAAGCGCGAGCTACTACCCGAAGGTGTTGAGGCGCTGCATGAAGCCCTACAAGAGTCCTGAGCGAAAGGGGTAAAAACACAACCTGAGACTAGACAGTAAAGAGCCGAGTCTCCAAAGCCTTTCTAAAGGGGTCCTGGCCCCTGGCACAGTCCAGGCGTGGATGGGTAGAGATGGGCTTGCCTTTGGCGCACCAGTGGCACGGCCGCGCAGCTGCCATTAGTTTGTAGCCCGCCTCTAGGGGCGTGCCTACAGTCCGACTCTGCAGTTCGGACGCAGCTAACTGATGCAGCAGGCAGGCAGGAGTGGAAGCAAGCCTGAGCTGCAACAAGAAGCAAAACTCACAAGGTGAGAGACAATTTAAAAAGCAAGCGGAAAACTATGCGCGAAATACAGGGGAGCCAGGCATCTCCCAGCACCTAGTGCGCTTACAAGGAACTATAAAGACAAGAAATGAGGGCAAAACCAAAGAAAAGGTAATGCTGGAGCTAGACACCTCCCAGCGCCTACCGCGCTTACAAGGAAAACAAAATATAGGTTAAAAAACGGGCCAGTTAGGCTCAATAGTGATTTCTCACCAGGAAAGGAATCCCCCAAGCAGAGTTCTGTTCTCCCTGGATGTATCTGAAGTCACGTGACGTCTGTACAACCTTTTGCCCACATTGTAGGGAACAAGAATTGAACTAAAACTAAAGTACCTGCAACTGCACTGAGAAGTAAATAGTGCCATTGGCGATCTCTGACGAGCCCACGGGTTAAGAAGTGTCCTATGGGCGGTCATGTTCTCGATTGTAGTATAGATGTTCCCCAAATGAGTCTGCACAAATACGTGCAGCCACTGAACTGGATAGAGTCGGCCTGGTGTTGAAACAAAACACACACCATAGCCTTAGCAGTTTCTGACAGATGTGTAATTTGGGCATTTTCGTCAGGTTGAAGTTTAATTTGTGCACAGAATTGAGCACGGCCTCTGGGTTTAGTGCTTAATTTGTGCTGGTGATTCCAGGAGGGAGGGGACACCAGACTTATGTTTGGTGAGGGGAGCATATAGAATTTGCCTCAGAGCATGGGAGCGAAATGGGAGAAAGCATGAGGAAAAGAAATAAAGGAACATGGTGGCAAGGGAGAATACAAGGAAGATTCATCTAAAGAAGCAGGAAGTGTAGGGTGCTGCAGGAAAGAGGCATGAGCTGGAATCACAGCAAAAAAGTCTTGGTGTTTGGCAACTCAGGAATTCAGCAGTGTCACCAGCAGGCGTCTAAGAAAATCGTAAGGCCCTGCACTTTTACAAATCAAGCTTTGGCAGGATTCATATCCTGCACCCCCTGCTTTCACAGACCGTGCAAAATGTATGAATGTCTGGCCTCTGCACAACCAGCACCAGATTACAAGCATTCGCAATGCAATAGGTCTCGCATTAGAAAAGTTTGAGCTATTAGTATTGTAAATGACACATTTTTTATTTATGTGTTGGTTTTGAAAATAACGAAATTAATAGCTTTGTCATTTACAATGCCAATAGTTTTAGCTTTCGCAAATGTGACATCTATAGCATTCGTAATGCAATATGTATTGTATTTACGTGACTTAGATGTATTGATATTACAAATAACAATGGCTTTTAGTTTTTTAAAATATTTAATACTTAAATAAAAGCTATTGTAATTTGTAGTGGCAATAGCTTAAACTTTTGTAAATAACTTTTGTGAAGATTATGTTCAGTGTATTTTATTCTGACGAAAATCCAAGAACAGAAGTGAAATATTAACATCTTTTTGTGACATTTGTAATAAAGCTTGAAACATTGAGAGAACATATTTGAACCAGTAGTTGTTGAATGGTTGCACAGACTGATGCTAAGGTGGCGCTGAGTGATGTGGTGACGACAAGTGATGGTGGTGGTGGACGTAGTGGTGGTGGACGTGGTGGTGGTGGTGCCCCTGAGTGATGCTGTGGTGGTGCTGAGTGATGCCGTGGTGATGCGATAGATAGAGTGAGTGCGATAGATAGATAGAGTGAGGGCGATAGATAGCTAGAGGGAGGAAGGGCGATAGATAGATAGATAGATAGATAGATAGATAGATAGATAGATAGATAGATAGACAGATAGATAGAGTGATGGCGATAGATAGAGTGAGTGCGTTAGATAGACAGAGTGAGGGTGATAGATAGATAGACAGATAGATAGAATGAGGGCGATAGATAGAGTGAGGGCGATAGATAGATAGATAGACAGAGTGAGGGGCGATAGATTGAGTGAGGGGCGATAGATAGAGTGAGGGGCGATAGATAGAGTGAGAGTGATAGATAGAGTGAGGGCGATAGATAGAATGAGGGCGATAGATAGATAGAGTGAGGGCGATAGATAGATAGAGTGAGGGCAATAGATAGAGTGAGGGCGATAGATAGATAGAGTGAGGGCGATAGATAGAGTGAGGGCGATAGATAGATAGATAGAGTGAAGGCGATAGATAGATAGATAGAGTGAGGGTGATAGATAGAGTGAGGGAAATAGATGGATAGAGTGAGGGCAATAGATAGATAGATAGAGTGAGGGCAATAGAGTGAGGTGGCCTTGTGGTGGAAATGGTGGTGGTGGACATGGTGGTGGTGGACATTATGGTGGTGGACGTGGTGGTGGTTGACGTGGTGGTGGACTTGGTGGTGTATGTGGTGGTGGTGGACGTGGTGGTGATGGACTTGGGTGTGGTGGTGGAGGATGTGGTGGTGGTGAACATGGTAGTGGTGGACGTAGTGGTGGTGGATGTGGTGGTGGTGGACATGGTGGATGTAGTGGTGGAGGTGGTGGGTTTGATGGTGGATGTGGTGGTGGTGGACATGGTGGTGGTGGACGTAGTGGTGGTGTATGTAGTGGTGGTGGATGTGGTGGTGGACGTGATGGTGGATGTGGTGGTGGTGGATGTGGTGGTGGATGTAGTGGTGGATGTGGTGTGGACTTGGTGGTGGACTTGGTGGACGTGGTGGTGGTAGTGGATGTGGTGGTGGTGGAGGTAGACGTGGTGGTGGTACACGTGGTAGTGGCCTCGTGGTGGCCGTAGTGGTGGCCGTGGTGGTGGACATGGTGGTGGTACAAGTGGTGGTGGTGGTGGTGGTGGTGGTGGTGGTCATGGTGGTTGTGGGCATGGTGTTGGTGGACGTAGTGGTGGTGGATGTGGTGGTGGACGTGGTGGTGAACATGGTGGTGGTAGAAGTGGTGGTGGATGTGGTGGTGGTGGACATGGTGGTTGTGGGCATGGTGTTGGTGGACGTAGTGGTGGTGGATGTGGTGGTGGATGTGGTGGTGGACGTGGTGGTGGTGGACGTTGTAGTGGTGGACATGGTGGTGGTGGACGGGGTGGTGGTGGATGTGGTGGTGGTGGATGTGGTGGTGGTGGACGTGGTGGTGGTGGACGTGGTGGTGGTGGACGTGGTGGATGTGGTGGTGGTGGTGGATGTGGTGATGGTGGTAGTGGATATGATGGTGGTGGGTGGTGGAAGTGGTGGTGGTGGGTATAGTGGACGTGGTGGTGGTGGACGTGGGTTTGGTGGTGGTGGATGTGGTGGTGGAGGTGGTGGAAGTGGTGATTGTGGATGTGGTGTTGGTGGTGGTGGTGGGTGTGGTGGTGGTGGACGTGGTGGTTGTGGACATGGTGGTGATGGACGTGGTGGTGGTGGATGTGGTGGTGGTGGTGGATGTTGTGGTGGTGGTTGTGGGTGTGGTGGTGGTGGACGTGGTGGACATGGTGATGGTGGACGTAGTGGTGGTGGACATGGTGGTGGTGGACGTGGTGGTGGTGGACGTGGTGGTTCTGGACATGGTGGTGATGAACGTGGTGGTGATGGACGTGGTGGTGGTGGACGTGGACGTGGTGGTGGTGGAGGTGGTGGTGGACATGGTTGTGGTGGACATAGTGGTGGTGGACGTAGTGGTGGTGGATGTGGTGGTGGTGGAGGTGGTGGTTGTGGACATAGTGGTGGTGGACGTGGTGGTGGACGTGGTGGTGGTGGACGTGGAGGTGGTGGATGTGGTGGTGCTGGCGGACGTGCACAGAAGAATAAAGGAAAAGTTGGTCTGCAGAAGTCGTAGGACTGTATGAGAGGAAAAGTGAACAAGAGCTGGGGAGTGGGTGTCAAATGGTGAGTACTTTCATGGCCGCTTTGATGTTCTCAGTGGCACAGCGGCTCACTGAGAACATCAAAGCGGCCGCGAAATTGCTCCAGGCTGCAGGTGGACAGATGGTGTGCGCGTCCCCGGCACACATGAACTGTGTCTGATCAGCACTTTGGGAGCATTTTTGGGAGCCCTTTCTATACTCTCGCTGAACAACGCATGCGTGTTGGTTCAGCGAGACCTAAAAAAGACCTCACAGAGGATGCTGGTCTATATGTAACACTTGAGACGTAGGTGTCAATAAAACCTTGAATGCATTCTTACCATTTGTTTATTGTGCATGTTGAAAAAGACAACAATATGGACCTGCTCCATTAAATGATTTCTTTGTGCAGAACGTAAAATATTAAAGCAATTGTTTTTAGCTATTATTATTTTTCTGGGGGATTGGGGTGCGGTATGGCTGGTGGTTCACATTTGGGGAACTTTACATGCGTTTGAGCTGCGAGGTTCCCCACCACACCTAAACAGCTCAGTGCATTAGTTCAATGGGAGTTTTACCATTATATCTTAGAGTGGAGCATTAGTTATCATGCGCGTTGTTGGTGACTGAACAAACGGTCGATAGTCAGATTGCCATTTTAGAATGAAAAAACTCCCATTGGCTGAAAGTGGAGCCAGAACAACTTGAAACCTTTATTCAGTCGTACTTGTGCATGGGGAGTTGTGCAAGACAGTCTGCCTGATCCGTAAGCCCACACGATAAAGACTCCTGAGGCCTCACTGCCAGGACTGGTGCAAAGTCCCGTTCCAGTGGGTTCGATTGTTCACTGGGCAGAGTGGGGAGAGAATGTAGAAAAGAGCCTGATAAGTATACAAATTACGCTGTCAGAATAATTACGAATTTATGGCATAAAGAATGGCGGGCGGGCGGGCGTGATTCATTGTGATCTTGCAACAAAAGTGTTTTTTTTTGTCTGAAAAAATATCTCCAAAACAAGTCTGGAGTGGAAACCCGTGCACCAGGCACCTGTCGCCTGTATCGGATGAAGTCAGGAAAGTTGGATGTCATTACAATAATGCCAAGTTTAACGCAGACATTTGCCTCGGGTCGTTGCTCTGAATTGTAGAAAAAAGACCTTTTAATGTAATCGGTATTTACGTCTAAACCTTTACGGTGTTTATTCATTGGTTTCTAATGCAGAATCAATTTAAAAGAGTGTATTATCCAATTTGAGTTGAATTTCTAGGTGGGATAAGCAAACAGTATCTGCTTTGGGTTAAGGAAGAGCCAATTGTTCAAACAGCTATCTGCATATACAAACTGGGTTTATTTGACTTGGCATTCAAACGCAATTGCAACCAGTTTTACTCGTTAAGTTTTGGCATCTGGTATTTCAATTTGACAAAGTCGGATGACTGCATTTTCACGTATATGCATGTTTCTTCTACTTTAAAAGCCTCATTTTTTGTTACAAGAAGCTCCGCGTTTCATGTACATCAGCAGTGTCAGGCTACCAGAAGCGCAGCCATGGCGTCACTTCCTGCTGGGCTAAGGTTGTAGAGAGCTCGGCAAACGTAGTAGGTATGGGGCAAGTTGGGAGACCAAAGTACCACAGACTGAGGAGGAAACAATTAATAGGTGGTACATTCGTTTGAAAGATCACATGGATGGCCCAATTAGGTGAACAGCAGTCCGTTATTTACACATACCGTCTTTTATTTAGGGCAAACCCCCTTAGCTAACACATTGACTGACATTTGTCCGTAATTCAAAAGATTCTGGTGCACAACATTGGACCGTCGTTTTCCACAATCTCCACGAACAGTTTATTGTCTAACATGTCAATGCATTGCGTTCTGATAAGGCTTTTGTAGACATAGATAACAAGCATTTGCCGCGCGGGAGTTGTGTGGTGCGCAAAACTTAATTAAAAAACAAGAAAAGCCAGAGCTGCACAAAAAAGCAAAAGGCACAAAAAACGAGCCTAACAGGGGCAGAAAAAACATGGCCGCGAAATGAAAGTAAATAAACGCGGCCGCGAAATGAAAGCCTTTGATGCAGCAGGGGGCGGAGCGGATCCCTTTGAAGTGAAGCTGCTGGCGGCACCACGCTGGGGAAGCAACAGATGGCTGGCTTTGATGTGGTGATGCGAGGCAGGCAGGCGGATAGAAGCGCGTGCACGGGACACATGCACTTCTGGAAATCCACTTAGTTTAGCTCTTAGTTTAGCCCCAATAGTCTCGTCCTATTCATTCCTTGCGGAATGGAATAGGACGAGACCTAACAAGGGAAAAACTGGACAGCACGTGCTACTTACAACAGCACTGGCACAACATGGATATGTGTCATTCTGCATAATGCATCACTGTGAATGAAGTACTATAGAAATACCATGAAATATATATTCACTTTTATAGATGCCCATAACATGACTAATTAGTGTAGGTTAATAACATTTGCATTGCCTGTCCATGGACACTATGCTGACATTACCTTTTTCATGGGTACAGACCACTACCTACTCTCAAACAAACATTAAAAACCTTTTTTTATTGCATCTCAATTTTCTTTAAGGCAAACAGCTGTGTTTAAAAAGCGACCACAGGTACAGATTTTGGGTGACCCCAGCAGTCCACCATCCCTGTGATGGCCTCCAACTGAAGTGAGTCGCGCTTTGAACCGTTTGTAAGGTAGGTTGGATGGCGACCCATTATGATGCAGAAGCTTGTGAGCCGAACTATTAGTACATAATATGCATTATTATTTTTTCAACGTAAGTAGCATTTCTTTATAATGAACAGAGACAATACATAACAATGGAAAGTCAACACGTTTCACAACACAGTCACTTCTTCAGGGCTGTCATGTACACAGGGCTTTATTTGTAAAATAATAAGTGCCGGTGTCCAAAGCGCTCCTCCGAAGCCCACGACCGGTGCTATTATATGTCAGTGTGTCAAATACCAGGCCTACGAAGTCTTGAATCCAACCCCAGGACTCTGATTCACTGCCAGACACGGTTGCTTCTTTATATCACTCTTGTGGGTTCCTGTTTCTCCCTTTGTGATGGGTTTTTCGTCTTTCTCTTCCTTCTGCTTTCAGCTTTCAGCGTTTTCCCTCTCTTGCTCTCGGTAAATGTCTGAAGAGTTAAAATAAGTGCCGGTCCCCAAAAATGTGTGCCTGTGGGCCCCACCTGCAACCAACGACCCAAATTAAGCACTGTGAATACAGACATAAACAGAGATTAAAAAGACACATTTTAAAAAGAAAACGTACAAAATAATTAGTACAGGTTTGTTTTTTAATCAAAACAGACAATTAACACGATAGTGATTCACTTTGTTTAAAAGCAAAATCGCAACCTAAATTTCTTAATGAGTAGCTCCGTGAGCTATTTCACTCATACGCTTCGCATGGCATACTGTAAATTGCATTATTTATTATTGTCAAAAGAATGGGTGAATTTGTGTTATTTGTGTAATGATCTAGTAGCCGATTCACAGAACTAACTTAAGACAAAATCCTAAACGTACTACTTTTGGTATTCACAGAAGTTAGGATTTTGTCTTAAATTTGTTTTAAGACAGACTTAAGACAGATTTAAGACAAAATCCTAACTTACGTCTGTCTTAAGTCTGTCTTAAGACAAACTTAAGACAAAATCCTAACTTCTGTGAATACCAAAAGTAGTAAGTTTAGGATTTTGTCTTTAGTTAGTTCTGTGAATCGGGCCCCTAATTTCCCCAAAATGACGCATAGATTTCATTGGGTCATATAGTGCATTAATAAGTACAGATAAACTCTGCCTACATCAGGGATCTTTCTGGACTGTGTGATTCTGTGCTGCCCTCCCCATGTTGCTGTCATTCGTCCTTGTGCTTCTGAGCCCCTTGAGCCCTCCATGTTTCTTACCCCCCTTGATAACCCTAGTTCTTGTAATGGTCACATGCTACTGCACATTAAAAGCGGTGACTGTCGCACTATGAGCTGGGATCACCATTCATTATATTGTGGTACTCGGATTTCTATGCAACTGCACTTTAAATCCTACAGGTATTTCATATCAGTGGCGTAACAATAGCCCCCGCAGCCCCTGCAGTGCAGGGGGGGGGGGCAAAACTCCAGGGAGCACCTTCCTGCACTGTGCACAGGCAGTGGCTGAGAGCTCCTGGCTGGGTATAGAGTGGGGACCCCTCTATGTACTTTAAAGGGGGGCTCCCCTCAAGTTTAGTGACACCACTGTTTTTTTTGTGGAGAAGTGTGGCTCAATGGTTAGAGCAGCAGACCCTGATGCAGAGGTCTGGCCCGGAACCGGGGTTCAATTCCTGCCTCGGCTGGCCTCGGCTGGTCTCGGCGGATCTTGGGCTCATAATTTCCCCGGACCTGACTTCTCGCCTCGGTGCCTACTCTAAGCATGGGTCCCACGCTGCAACTCTGGGCAATAGCTTGCTTAGTCTCCACAACGGCCCCCTACAGCGCTGGGGATGCCTGGTTGCACCCTGGGGATGCCCAGGAGTGGACATTTCACAGGGAAAAACCAGGAAGGGTTTCCTAGCGGTATGAGTACAGTAATATTCAAAGGAGGGAGGGTGATCAATTGATCAAGAAGGCACTCTTTACCACTTCGAAAAGTGGAAGGTCCAGAATCAGCTAGTGCCCTAGATAAGCATAGGTAAACAAAAGTGGGTTGCTGAAACGTTCCTTAGTAAGAGAATTGTGTATATCTGGCGTGACCGAGGGTGTAAATATGACACCTTTGGGCATCCATTTTGTTGGATGTATTTGCCTCACACACCCATATGGGTGTCATGCTTCATCATTGGCGTTGCTCCTCGTCGGGGAGGCGGTGCAATCCCCGACGGGCTCACCTCTAGGAGGGACTCTTTAGCGGAGATCTTTTAAATCCAACTGCCTTATGGTGAAGTGCGGGTGTGTGGGTAATAAAGCAAGTAGCCTAGGGGGTGATTAAAATGTAGAGGGGGGTACCGGAAACTACTTTATTCTGGGGGTCTCCCGCTACAGTTAAAAGCGTGAATCTAACTCGCTAGGTGCCAACCAATTAGGTATATTGGCCCTAGATGAGATTAGGAGAGGAATTGGTCAACATGTTTCTCGCATAGGGCTACTACCCGCGATTCATCAGGACCTATCAAGTATAGTAAATAAAGAAAAAACGTTCATTCAACAACATGCTAGTGTCATTGGTATTGGTATTGTATTGTGGTATTCTTGTATAGCGCGGCCTGTCACCACCAAGGGCATCCTGGCGCTTTTGACCCATAATCCAGATGAAAACAATAACTCATCCTGTCCTGGGAAAGAGGTAGGTTTTCAAAGCCTTTCTAAAAGCTAAGAGATCTTCAAAGCTTCTCAAGGCTATTGGCAGAGAGTTCCAGAGTTTGGCCGCCGCTACTCTAAACGAACGGCCGCCCATCCTCACTCGCTGGAAGCGCGGAACTACCAATAGCCTGGATGACGAGGAGCGTAAGGCACGGGATGGACAATACCAGGCGAACATTCGCCGCAGGGGAATAGGGCCCAGGCCATGGATAGCCTTAAACACTATACACGCTGCTTTGTAGCGCACCCTCAAATGGACCGGCAGCCAGTGGAGTTCTCGCAACGCTGCCGTAGAAGAGCTATGGTAGGGGCGAGAGAGGGCGAGTTTGGCAGCGATGTTTTGTACCCTTTGCAATTTACCCAGCAGAGTTACCGGGGCCTCCAGAAGCAGTGCGTTACAATAGTCAAGTCGACTTAGGATGGTACAACGCACTTCTTCTGGTCTGGCTTGCTCAGGGAGAAGGGGAAGAACCTTACGCAGCATACGAATTAACATCATACATGTAGAGGTGGTCTTGTTTACATGAAGGTCTAGCTGCAGGTTGGGCCCAAAAATAACGCCCAAGTTGCGTGCCGATTGTGCGGCTGACACTGTCTCTGGAAAAGACTGAGGCCAGAAATCAGCTGGGAGAGCTCTGGGAACTCGATCAGTGGAGCAATGCAGGACCTCTGTCTTGGTTCCGTTGAACTGTAGCGAGTTCACACGGAGCCATTCCGCAGTGGCCTGCATGCACCGATGAAAGGTCTCCAGTGTGACTGCATCCTGACCCTCCAGGGAAAAAACCAGCTGGGTATCATCCGCATAATTAAATACGGAGATACCAAATGACTTAATAAGCTGGACTAGAGGGCGGAGGTAGACATTAAAGAGTATAGGGCTGATGGCTGAGCCCTGAGGTACTCCTTGTCCCACTCTCCGCTCCTCTGAACTGAAGGGGGGTAACGAAACCCGTTGCTGACGGCAGTCCAAGTAGGAGATTAACCAGTCCCTGGCCTTGTCTTTGACCCCGCATTCTTCCAGCCTAGAAATCAAGGTGGGATGACTGACCGTGTCGAACGCGGCCGACATGTCGAGCAGCACCAAATATGCTGCCCGACCACTGTCGACTCGCGTCCGCAGGTTGTCTAATACGGTCAGCAACGCGGATTCCGTTCCATGAGCTGGGCGGAAGCCGAATTGCATCTCATCCAACCAGATGTTCCCTTCCAAGAAGCCGGACAGAGTGCGGGTGACCAGCTTTTCCATGATTTTAACCGGAAAAGGAAGCAGGGAAATTGGCCGATAGTTAGAAAGGGATGCCGGGTCAAGTGTAGGTTTTTTTAGCAGCGGAGAAACCACAGCCTTCTTCCAGCAGCTCGGTACCATACCTGTCACAAACGACTGGCAGCAGATGGCGTGCAAAGGCTGGAAGAGATCCTCATGAAACACCTTCCATAGTTTTGGAGGAAGAGGATCCAAAGGCGAGCCAGATGAAATGTGTCATGTGTATAAAACCAATGTTGTGGGAGTTGGTTACCTCTGTGATATTTTCCTATGCCTAGAGTGGAAACAAGAAAAATGACACAGGGTTAATAGCATTGAGTTTTTTTAGAAGGCAGATAAGGTCAGTGCCAAACATACACAAAGTGTGTCATGCTAGTGATAGTGAAATTCAACTAGCTTCAAAGAAACGTGATTGTGTTGTAGCACCGTGCAGTGTAAACAACACACCAACACATTGTATGTGAACTGGTGCTACATGTTAAAAGCAAGATGTGGGTACAAGGGTATAAAAACAACAACAGCAGAAACACAAGGAAAGCATCCATACACTTCTTATTCGGTAAAAACATGGTGTGAAAGTGCTCACTCGGTAAGCGGAATGACACTACATGTACCCGTCCGACTCACCTACAGGTCAGTGAAGATATACCACATGGGCGTTCGGCGGGTTTGGAACAGCGGGGTAGAACCTTCAGGTGTGGCTGAGGGAGGAGGAGACGTAAATATCGTCAGGTCAGGGCTGCAATGTGGGTGATCAGAACCCTCTGCGAGGTCGAGAAATGTGCTGGTGCTAGCGCGGGGTAAAGGGATCCCCGAGCGTGTTACCGGAGTCCACCTACCTCATGCTTCCCGTGTCCTCGCAGGTTCACCTACCCATCACCGCCGAGCTCGGATAGATGGTAATGCTCGGCGGCGGGTGCCATATCAAGGCGGGGGTGCTAGGTTGCGGCGTCAAGCCCCGCCCCCTACGTAGGGTCAGATGGTTCGCCAGGTATACGCGGCCGCCATCATAGAATGGGTTGATGCAGAGTGGCGTGAAGCAAGATATAGGTATAAACGGCTAAGATATATACATAAAAGTATGATGCTATAACGTACCGTTTAAATATCAACATTATCAATAATCGGTTCTAGATATGGGGTTGCAATATATTGATTGCGAGTTGCATACCCCATATTTAAAATGTGTGGAGGCAACAAGTGAGGAAAAGGTCAGGTGATACGCTTGGTTTAGGCGGAGGCCATCATGGAATGGGTTATTACCAGTAAGCTTGATGCAAGTTAGGAAAAAGACGTCTAAGCTGCATATAATCAAGTATAAGGCCGTGATCTGTCGTTCAGTAATGAACTGAATCAATGCATCGATTTGTAAACATAGGGTTGCAAAGAATGGATTACGAGTTAGATGTGTTATATTTACATTGAATGTAGGAAGTAGGTCGAGATTCCTTGTGTTCAATATCAGTGTGTAATGTATTAAATCATAGCAGTAGGTTATATCAAAGGGAGTGCCACGGAATGTCCTCATTCAAACCTCTATTGTCAGAAGACAGTCGGTGGACCCACCTTTGTTCTTTCCGAAACAGGGCTTGTTTCGGGCAGTTAGGGCTGGATTCTAACACAAGCCATTTAAGTGAGTCTGCAGTGTGATTAGATTCAACATAGTGCTTACACATCTTAGTATGTGTCTTCTTGCAGCGGAAGTTGCTACGATGTTCAATAATGCGTGTTTTGATTGGACGTGTCGTCATGCCAATGTACTGCAGTCCGCATGGGCATGTTAACATGTAAATACAATTGGAGGTATTGCAATTTGTGTGTCCCCTGATTTCCCAATTGAAGGTGTCAGTCAGTTGTATCGTCTTGTGTATGGGAGTACAGTGCCAGGACATTCCGTAGTATCAGTGCGCTTTACAAATACGTCTACATTTACAATTACAGTTACATATTAGATAGTGGCTTGAAAGTAGCTTGGTAAAGCTGTCTGTTACAGTTAAAACAAGTATTTGTATTTTGTTGAGAAAAATTAAATAAAATGTGCTGATGCAGCTGCTGATTTGCGTCACTTTGCTTTAAAAATTCAAAAGTGTTCCATAGCAAAGAGCATTAGGGATCACCAGTAGCAGCCTGTCCAGGCTAGGGTAACATTTAAGACCCTATGTCCTAAGGCTGTCCATGGTTCTGGCCCTTCTACCTTTCAGAAGTCCTTAGGTGGCATGGCCCTTGAAGTGACCTAAGTTCAACCACCGCCCGGACGGTGGTTATCCCCAAGGAAAAGAAGGCAAATTGGGGGGGGGGGGGGCAGAAGTTTTTTACATTTGGTCTGTAAGCTATGGGATTCCATGCCTTTCTTGTCCAGGTCTCGGATAAGCAGGCTGGATTTTAGTCATTGAAGACCTGGCTCTTTGTTTCCAGTGTCTAAAGTACGTCTTGCTCTCTCCCGGTCAGTGATAGCATTCATTAGCGATAAGACGCCTCGGCAATCACGCGCCTTAGAAAAATATGACTTACTTACTTAGTAGGAGTGTAGGTGTTATTAACACATGTACGCGCCTACACATGATACAGCCCAGTGGCCATATTAAAATGCTTACTTTCTTATGTCTTTTTTCCATCTTTCCTTCGTGCTATACAGCATTTATGTTGTACAGCTTGAAAAAATGCATTGGCTTTGACAATGCTTGTTAATTAGTGAGATCGGGTGTGGATTTAGTTGATGTTCCTTCCATCTTTGAGCATGGTCATGGTCTGGCCTTGGAGTGCAATCAGAAGCCTAAGAAGGCTGAATATAGTTATTCTTTTTCGGTTTCAAATATTTTGACGCCGGGTGTCAGAGAGTGAAAGTCTGATCAGTCATGGAGAAGCCAGATCTAAAACTGTCCTGGTGCATGGGCAAGATGCCTTCATCTTCTTGCCATTTGTATTCATTCTTCAGGGTCAAGGTAGTGAAGATAATGGGCCCGATTCACAGAACTAACTTAAGACAAAATCCTAAACTTACTACTTTTGGTATTCACAGAAGTTAGGATTTTGTCTTAAGTCTGTCTTAAGTTTGTCTTAAGACAAACTTAAGACAAAATCCTAACTTCTGTGAATACCAAAAGTAGTACGTTTAGGATTTTGTCTTAAGTTAGTTCTGTGAATCGGCCCCCTAGACTTTTGCGTCTATCAGGCCTAAATGATTTTGTTTATGAATTCTGGCCTTCTTGTACATCAGCACTATATCTGCAGTATCATCCTATGGAGCCATGATTCTGGAAAGGAGTCGATTTCTATGCACTTCTGGAATGCCTTCTGCTTAATTCTTTCGGAAGGAAGGTTGGACCGGTGGCTTTTTATTTTTCAGACTGGAGATTGCTGCCTCCTGTACTGAGAACCAGTTTGATGGTTTCCATTATCTGCTCCTCCTTTACAAGGGTTCTCTCGAGCTCTGAACCTTTAATTCTCATATCTACTTCTCTTTCGGTTTTGGATTTAATTGATTAAATTGAGGCTTCATTCTGGAAAACATTTTTAAAGTGATGTATTTAGGTGACTTTAAAGATCTCAGACTCAAGAAAGGCCCTTCTTTCCTAAGTAACCAAAGAAACCATCTTGCAGAAGCGTTGGAGTCTTTATTCTGTGCCGCCTGCTGGAGTTCTTTCTCTTCTCTGAGGAAGGGCCCTTTCCTTCTTTCAGATGCCAGATCAGCTGTTATGTTTTTTAGGATGCACTCATTCTCGAACCAACTTATTACGGGATCGGGACCACACTTTTGCTTACGTCATGTGGGTTCTTTGGCTGTCCACTGGGAAAGGCTGCTACTATTCCTTGGAGAAGGGAGAGTTTTGTGTCCATGGATAAACTTCCAGCTTGGCAAAAATAAGACAGAGATCTCAGTTGTAGGCTTTTAGGGCCATGAAGGAAACTTTTATTACTCGTTCTTTGTAAATGAACACTGCACTATGCTTCGAAAACTGCTCAGTCATCTTCCAGTGCGAGCTTACTAACCGTCTTCGAGGCGCTGAACCCTACAAATACTATTTTGCGCACTCATTTTATAAAATGTATGGTCATTTTTTACAAGAAGGTCGGGAAACATTCTACATGTCCAAAATGCTTCAGTAAATTGAACACTGAAAATGGCATCTGGAGCTTGTATTTTCCTACTGCAAGGATGTAGGTACCAGCGCCACAGTATTGAATGACGTAAACACAAAAGATAACAAATGTATAGTAGTATCTGTCACATCTGACTCCCAAGCACTTCAGAGAACCAGGAAACACCGGAAAAAAACAGAATTTTGGCAAAAGGAATTTGTCACTGTTTTAACGCATGAAATAGTTATTTTTTATATATTTTTTTGTAACAATTGTTTCATTTTATTTGAAATGAAGTTGTCACTGTTTAGACGCATGTAATGGTCTTTATTGACTTTGAATGGCTAAATAGAATGAATGAATGCTAAGATTTATAAATCGGACACCAGGTTCTCCACATCAATGGCGATAAGAAACTCTCTGTGCTCCAGGGTTGAGGTATTCACCTCCAGTTCCACTTGCAGAACTCAGGAGGAGAAGCCTGAGAACTTTGAAGAAGACTGCCAGAAGAGGTTGCCTGAAACCCACTTTGAAGGCGAGAGATAACTGACTGCTCAGGACTGAATTTCAGGTGCCATTGTTTGAGGGGGTGAAGGAGCCAAGGTGGGACAAGCCAAAAACACTGCTGCAGCACCAGAGAAGGACCTGCACGCTTTGCGATGGTGAAGTCCAGGAACCCCTAAGGGGTCTCTGCAGCGTGAGCCGACGAGTTCCATTGTGACCATTGAGCGTCAAAAAGCCCAAGGCACTAAGAGAAACAGTACCATGTTCCGCTGTTGTATGGTAACCAGGCGTCCCAGGTTTTCCGGGACAGTCTCGGGTTTCCAACAGCGGTCCCAGCATGTTTTGGCAAATTTTGCAAATTTCCCGGTTTACAGAAGGCCATGGCGGTAAATAGGGGAAGGCATATTTTTATGTTTTCCAAGGTAGGATGAGGTAGCAGCTCTTAAAAGAAAGCAATTTAATTAACACACAGGAGGCTGGGTTTCAATGTTGCATTTAATATAGTCCATTAGTGCCTCTTGGTGGATAAGCACTGTAATTAAAGTCATTCTGTGCCATTTAAATTATAGTCCTTCTTCCATGTTTGCTATGTGTCAGTTTTTGGTTTTCAAAATGTGCCACACAAACAAAGCAGGAGTGCTGGAGGTGAAACTACATCAACAGTGAAGTCTGTATACATACTTGCTTGTTCGGTGGTGTGTTATGTGTCTGGGCTACAAGAACTGCCCAGCTGCTCCCCACTCAACCACTGCCTCCTTAGCGGGTGCTTATCCCTAACACTTCGCTAACGCACTAGCGCTGCCAGGGGCGTAGCTTCATGGAGGGGGTGTCTGGGGTATCACATCCCCCTAAATAAATGTATTTTCTGATGAGTAGTTGGGTACAGGTGCTTTCAGTCAGGTGTCTGTTGGATTTCATCTGGGATTTTTGCATGCACACACTGACAAAACACACACATTCTCTCCTCTGTTTTGAAAGTCCTAAAAAATGTATATTATTTTACAAAATATTTTGTTTCTCTCACTTAGTACTCATACCAATCCGCATTCTCCTCCACTGCCCCTTACAACCCTCTGATGCGCCCTGCTTGGCATATAATGTATTTATCATTCTATGTAAGCATGATTGTCGGGAAATCTGAAGCTCAAACCCCACCAGCCATACTGAACAAGCTACGCCCCTGGGTGCTGTCCTCACATCACATGGCTGGGCGAGGGGAATGCCCCTGCCCTGGGCTCTGTGGATTGTGTGGTGCCCACCACATAAAGCAGCACTCCCGGTCTGCAACACCAGCAACCGCAGTCACTGCCTGCCCGACTACATGTTGGCTGCATCTTGTTACCTAGAATTTTTCACTGATATGTTGCACCAGTTTATTTTTAACACCTCTGATTGAATCACTTCAAACCTGTAGTGTGTGCCATTCAAATTAATGAAGTGCAGTCTTAATGTGAAACACAACCCTTTTTTTTTTGAACCGATAGACTAAAAATAACTATAACAAATATCAACACACTTTAAGAACTTTCCCAACTAAACACACAGTGACCCTAAACAGATGTTATCATAGTAGTTAATCCTTTCCCAACCCCTTTTCCCTGCACCTCAAACCCTTAACCTTATATCCTTAAACTTTTCCCCTTAACTCTTTAACTTCGTTGCGTTACCCAAAAATTATTGGGGTCCCATAGGTACATTTCCCGAGTCCCAAAACAAAAGTGCAGCATTTTTTGCAGAAAAGGAAAACTGGGAGTTGTCTCTCACTACTTCCTTACTGAATTATACTCAGGTAGGTGAGAGTGTTAGGAGTCAGTCTAAACCTTTCAGAAAACCGCTCATCTGCTAGTGGCACATAGCACCCAGCTCCTCCCATTAGGCACCCTCTTTCAGCAGAGTGTCGATGTATTTAGTTATAAAGTCATTTGACACAGTCCCAGCGACTCCATCTAGTTTCCCTTGCTTGTTTAGCACCACTGCTACTGAAGGTTGTTCTTTCATCGCTGGAATGTATTTGGCATGTCCCATTTGGACTTACAATGCCAACATAGGCAGACAAATTATAAGTGCGATCAATGCCAATACTAATCCTATTCAAATATAAGTCCAGGCAAGATTTGTGTATGCCTCTATCGCTCCCTAAAATCACCCGATCTGCTTTACCAATTTAGATGTTTGTTCTACACAACAGTCATTTGAAATTTTCAATTTTGTTCATTATTTTTCTGTTGATCTATTATGAAGGTTTCACTTTCTGATAGTTAGGAATCATAATTTGGTGACTTTTTGGTGCTTTGGTTAAATAAACTTTCAGCATATTCTGAGAGAGGTGTTACTGGTGGTGCGGTTGGTGTGACTGCAGCACTCTCAATGGTTACAGTGCCTACCGTTTGATAGCTGGGCGTGGACCTGGTTCCTCTCCATTTGAAGGTTGTTCTATCTATGGCAGTTGCTGGCATTCTCGTTTGCTGCACAGCTTGCGGGAAACATCCTTTACAACGAAACTTTTACCACGCAGTGCTGTTACAACGCAAGTATTACAACGAAAACCTTTACAATGCATTACACTGGGGGGCGCTCTAGGATAGGGAATAGTTTTAATTTACTATCCAACACCTTCCCTAGTGTCCACGGGGACTGGAGTTGGAATAGTAAATTAAACTATTCACTATCCAGCACCCCCAAGTGTAATGCGTTGTAAAGGTTTGCGTTGTAATACTTGCGTTGTAACAGCATGCGTGGTAAAAGCATGCGTTGTAACGTCATACATCCCAGCTTGCAGCATCTCTGACAGCAGCACTGGTTGACTATAGAGGATGGGCCACATGGTATTGCTTCACTGAGTCAGTGGACGTAAACCTCTCATAATTTTTACGTCTAACAGTGGTAACATCACCATTACACTGTATACACAGTAGATATGACTGGCACAGGCTCTCTATCGGTGTGTCAAAATTCTTCCCAATATTTCAGCGACAAGTTCACTGACCTTGTGTAGCAAGCCAATAAATAAAGAAATTGATGGGACTGCAACTGCTTGCAGTTCACTCAAACTATGTTGGCCAAGCTGCAAATTTTGTAACAGATCAAGGCGTGACTAATCAGTAGGATCCTGGATGTGCCGGCACATACATCTTCATGGCAACCAGTGTTTCTTAAAGTGTACAGTTTAGAAATACAATCCTTGTCACACTATTCAAAGCTGTCTCAGTTATGAGTGTTATTTAGCCATAGGTCCTAAGGATTTAGCAGAGGACCTTCCCGCAGACTACTTTATACGGAATGTTAATTGCCAGGAGCAGGCATGAGAAGGGGCGATCAGGAGCCGGAGGGGGTGGTCATAATCAATAAATTGGAACTCAGTATTTGAACATGGTCAGCAACAGTCCCAGATTAAGTAGAATCTCTTTTGATCAATCTCCACTCATTGTCAGTGAGGAAAAATGGAGGCTAAGAAACTTAACAACCCACTAATTAATACTTACCCACCACTGTCCG
Organism: Lissotriton helveticus; assembly: GCF_964261635.1. Classification (NCBI taxonomy): domain Eukaryota; kingdom Metazoa; phylum Chordata; class Amphibia; order Caudata; family Salamandridae; genus Lissotriton; species Lissotriton helveticus. The sequence goes on from NC_136070.1 coordinate 1,244,283,107, forward strand.
CAGATATTAATGCCACCATGTTGGATTTCAATAAGTGGATAAAAGCAGCCCTTGACAAGGTTCTTCCACAATGAAACAGCATCTCCCATCGGGTACACTTGCCGGCTCCCTGGTACAATGATTTGCTTGTCCAAGCAAAACACCAACGCACGTTGAAAGAGTGGGCATGGAGAAGCATGTACCAAGAAGATACTGAAAAGAAATAGAAAAGAGAACTTAAACACTATCAGCAGCTATTGACCACAGCCCGCAATGCTTTTTACTTTAATCGCATCCGCTCAGCATAAGACCCCACACTAAGGAGGCCTTTGCTATCTACAAGACCTTGGCCACAGGAGTGGCTCCCATTAAAAAAATTCCCTTTTCCCAAATTGTCATCTTATTTCATACCTAAAATTTCTATCCTTCTGTCAACCTTCTCTCACCTTGACCGTGTGATTTGCACATCTGCAGAAGATAGCGCCATCTCCATCTCCTCAGCCATAATAAATGACAAGTCAGAGATCTGGACCATCTTCCTACCTGAGGTAAAAATGGTTAAAGATAGGCTCCGCACTATCAAATCGGGTTCACCACTGGTTTGCCGGCCAAACAATGCAGGATAATTGCCAAATCCATTGCTCCCATGTTGACTTTAATATGTAATCAGTCCTTAGAGATGGGCTGGGGACCTCAATTCTGTAAGGTGGCAATGGTCCTACTGGTATTAAAAAAAAGCAGTCATTGGATGAAACCAACTGTGCAAACTACAGACTGATCTCCTTGCTGCCGGTGATGGCCAAGATCCTAGAGAGCTGGGTGAATAACCTTCTTCACAGGGTCCAGTCCGACTTCAGACCAACCATGAGCATAGAGACAGAGTTGCTCGCTGCATTCAATAATATAAGAATGGCCCTGGACATAGGTGGATCAACTGCCCTGATCCTGTTGGAGCTATCAGGAGCATTCAACACCATCTCCCATAACGTGCTGCTTAATCGCCTCCAAGATTCAGGAGTGAAGGCACAAGTGCTCATATGGTTTAGATCCTTGCTTACTGACAGGAACCAAGCAGTTGCTCTAGGTGAATTCCAATTTGAAGCAGTGCCCCAACCATGTGGAGTTCCCCAAGGATCAACCTTAATCCCCACTCTTTTCAACCTCTATCTGGCACCTCTTGCAAAATTAATTGAGTTGTTCAGACTGAAGTTTTACAGCTATACAGATGACACTCGACTAATTAAAAGACTGGATGAGACCGGGAACTCAAAAGAAGTTTTACGTCAGGGCTCACAAGAGTGGCATCTTGGATGAACGCCAACTCTTTTAGCCTGAACTCTGATAAAGTAGAGGTGGTAGTTTTCGGTAACTCCTCAACTTGAGCAGACTCATGGTGGCCACAATCTCTAGCAAACCTCCAACACATGTTGAAAACGACTGAAATCAGGGTTTTACCTTGGACAGCAAAATGTCTTTGAAGCTGCAAGTATCCAAAATCTTTGCCCCTGCAGTTACACCATGAAGATGCTGAGAAAGATTCCCCTCATTCCAGAAGAACATAAACAACAACTTATTTAAGCCCTGGTCAGTATCCGGCTCGACTAATCCAATGCAGTATATTTGGAGCTTCCAAAATACGCTCTCAGGAAGCTGCAGGTTATTCAGAATGCACCAGCTTGGCTTATCCTCAATATCCCAAAAAGAGAGCACATATCGCAACATTCGAGATTAGTTCATTGGCTCTCAATTTATAAAAGATGCATTTCAAGGCTCTTTGCTACTATCACAAAAGTGTACACTCAGAGAAGCATGCTAAGTATTAGACATGGGTTCCGTAGTCTCACTCTCATCCTGATCTCCGATGTCCTCCTTTTCCAGAGCAGTTCCAGTCCGGTTTCCCTCCCTGCTACATCATACTGGATAGGCGCTTTGCTTTGCCCAACCTCCACACTCTGAATACAATGAGCGGACCCGTAGTGTTGCAGTGGGTGGACTTCCAGCACGAGTACCGTACTCATAACAAGGCCCTTGGACTTTGGCAGGTTTGCATAGTACTGCCCTTTCCAAAGAGATGGCTGAAATCAACCACCGTTCTGACTTGGATCCGGCAGTTGGTGTGACTCCCCGGCATATCCCACCTTCTTCTGGAGCAGAAGACACAGACCGGCTTTCAGATCCTACACACAGGCCAGTGGTACCTAATATGGCAATTTGCCCATGGAGACATGTACCACCACACTGAGATGTGCTTTATGGACTTTACCCTAACCTGCCACCCCTAAGCTGCCATGACCTCGACCTGTCAGATTTACTCTCCTAACAACTTAATTACTGTGGCAGTCACCGCGACCTGCATTATCAAAGTAACTATTTTGTCATATTAAAGATAGTGTTTATGCAAATATTAGCAATGCCATGGGAGTCAACCTTCTGTTGATGTCAAGCAAACCACCACTGGAATGGAATGTGCTTTGCATGGAATTGTATTGGTTCCTAGTCTGAAACACACAAACAGGATTGATTTAGCTGTCAAAGTCCCACAAACAAATGTGCATCACGCACTTGTGGAACTTGTTTTCTTGTTAGTTATTTTAAAGTCAATTCTTTAGAACTCCATGTAAGGAAGACAGATAGTACTAACAACCATGTGCAGCGATGCAGCTATTTCTGTGAATAACTTTGACCTCCTGGCATTTTACCCAAGTTCTCAGCTAAGCGATGATATGTTTGCTATTGTTTCTGAACAATATCAAGACAGGAAACACTCAGAGCATTGCCGGAAATGAAAAGGACACTCTGCCGAGAACCCTCACCTTCTGCTGTTGACGCGCCAATCCGAAGTGGATAAAACGAATGTTGGGCTTTGCGCTGTGCGTGGTGCTTTGTGTCCAGTTATGGCTGCTGGAAAGTTTATGACACTGAAAGAGTGTTTGTTGTTTCCAAAATCAGGCTTTGGAAAAATAGCCAACGCACATCTGGATGGACTTCAAGGGTTTCAAGCGAGGCCTCACAGCAAAGCCAGAGGTTTCCATGAAGCACAGCTGGGGGTGTAAATCTGTCGAATCCTGCAGGCTGCCCTCGGAAAATGTAGCCTAGTCTGATCCACATGGAAACAAAACACATGTTGAGGGGCCTGTACTGTGAGGAACATATTGGAGAACCCCACTTAGCATTTCCTATGAAATAATCTATCCGCATCTTGGGGTCAGGGTGAGTGTGGCCCTCAAAGCAGCTGTCTCTTTCCACCAAGGAGTATCATTGCCCACTGGGCATGGTATTCCACGCTTTTCATGGAAAAGCTGGCAACTGTCAGTCGAAAGTTGAGGTACTGGTCATGTGGTCACCAGTGGCTGACCAGCAGCTAGCATACTGCAGCACAGAGCACGCAGCAGCGTAAAACTGGACAAAAAGATGTGCAGGACACTTGTGTGCAGGGAGCAATCACACACCTGATGTATTTTGTTACTTAGAATATGTTTAACTTTTCTGAATTCTGAAACAATATTCGAACATTGGGGCCGATTCACAGAACTAACTTAAGACAAAATCCTAAACTTACTACTTTTGGTATTCACAGAAGTTAGGATTTTGTCTTAAGTTTGTCTTAAGACAAACTTAAGACAGACTTAAGACAAATTTAAGACAAAATCCTAACTTAAGTCTGTTTTAAGACAAATTTAAGACAAAATCCTAACTTCTGTGAATACCAAAAGTAGTAAGTTTAGGATTTTGTCTTAAGTTAGTTCTGTGAATCGGGCACACAGTCTCTTGAAATGCGAAGTTCCACCCAACACAACCATTGCACACTGAACGGCCTTATTACAAAATCCCTAAATTCAGTGATTTTATTTTTTCCAGAGTAACTACTGTGATTTTTGTCCAACATTAACAGCTGAATATTAACTCTGTCATTTGTTCCTTGCAGTAAGAGGACCTCCTTGGGCTATCAAGCCTGATTCACAAGCCCTTCAAGCTGTTGGCGTCCCGCAACATAAAACTCCTTTGCTGGAAAACAATGTTCCTGAACCACAAATCCTGATCCATAAACTCTTTACCGCCATCATATGGTAGCTCTGGACGTACTCCTTCCTGTCCTGGAGGTGTCGGGTGCATTTCATTAGAATTAGTAGTTTTAGTTTGCTGTCCTTTTCCCAGGCTCGAATGGGAAGGTCTCACACAACCTTGATGCCAGGCACACTTTTTGTTCTTACCTAGCTAGAACCAGGGATCTATTTTCTGATTAGCGTTGTGTAATGTAGACGTACTTGTAAATGTAGACGTACTTGTAAAGCGCACTGATACTCCTGAGTGTCCTGGCGCTGTACTCATACCGCTAGGGAACCCTTCCTGGTTTTTCCCCGTGAAATGACCACTCCTGGGCATCCCCAGGGTGCAGCCAGGCATCCCTAGCGCTGTTGGGGCCGTTGTGGAGACTAAGCAAGCTATTGCCCAGAGTTGCAGCGTGGGACCCATGCTTAGAGTAGGCACCAAGGCGAGAAATCTGGGGGCATATTATCAAGGGGGTTTATCTCCGCTTTTTTGGCTTTAAAAGCCAAGAAAGCGGAGATAAAATTATCTCCCTATTACCTAGCTGTCGCTAACACCAGTTAGCGACAGCTAGTAGGAGATAGCGACCTTCTTGAGCCCCACTTTGCATGTCAGTGATATTTATCACTAATGACATGCAAAGTGGGCGTGCCAAGATGTTAGCGACTGGAAACAGTCGCTAACATCGCTATCTCCTATTACCAACTTTGGAGATATTCGCGCTAAGCGCGAATATCTCCAAAAGCTAACACCTGCCCCAGAGCAGTTCTTAGCCATGTTATCCAATGGGAAGTGGATAACATGGCTAAGAGCATTAGCTCGATAATGCATGAATATCGCTGACTTTTCAGCGATATTCATGCATTGCGGCCGTTTTTTATCGCATTTGCGATAAACCTTGGTAATACCAAGGTTTATCTGCGATAAAAATCGCCGCAGCTCTGCGGTAAATTTTTCTCTCTAACCAAGCAATAGCGATAATTATCGCTATTGCTTGGTAATATGCCCCCTGGTCCGAGGAATTTTGAGCCCAAGATCCGCCGAGACCAGCCAAGGCAGGAATTGAACCCTGGTCCCGGGCCAGGCCTCTGCATCAGGGTCTGCCGCTCTAACCATTGAGCCACACTTCTCCATGTGGTGGTGAGGTCTTAGAAACCTCACTTCAGACAAATCATTGCCGCATGGGATCCTCTTGTGTATATTACACTGCTTTTCCTTGTGTGTCTTGTGCTTTTGCTGTTGGCATGTATCTTGTCTGACATCCAACAGTTCTCTCATTTGTTCTTTAACTTGCCTTAGTAATTCGTATTTATTAGTCCTGGTGGAAATCGAATAAATTATCCTTTAACTGAAGGTAGTGATTTTGGTTTCAATTACTTGATGCTCTTCTACATTGAATTGTGTTTGTGTCACTTATCCCAGATATCTGAAAGTAGCATCTTACAGTTGGCATACCTATCACAAACTTCCCAGCATAGTTCATTTTGAGAGGTCATTCTGTTACCAGCGTGTCACTGATCTGAGCATGATTTATGTATATTCATTCTGGTGAAAGGAGACACTTTCGCCCTGTCTCTCTTGGCAATTGATCAGTTATGCCTCTTTTAATAGTTTTACATTTTGCACCTCCACCCCAAAAAAAGTCTGCGAAAATAAAAATTGCAAAGGGCTAAAAGATTTGCACTGTGTTTAAAATAAGCCTCCCATCCTCAGAGTTTCAAAGTATTCTTGCTAGCTGATGATGGATTTTTTTCTCTTGTGATATGCTTCTCTCTATTCCCTCTGTTTAGACTTAGGAACTAACTAATCCTTCCAGCTGCTCTTCTTTCTCATTTGCTGTCAGAACTGAAAAAGCATTGGCAAGGCCAATAGGTCTGAGCAGTGAAACCTATTGGCTTTACCAATGCTTTCTTTTGGCTTAGAAAGTGGCAATGGATGTATGTGCATGTGGGGCACCCATCTTGCAATAGGTGGTAAAATATTACAAATATATTAAAAGCTGGCCACCTTGGATGCATGCACATCCATGGTGGCCACGTTTGAATGCATTATAATGTTGTAACTAACGCCATTTTAAGATAGCTGCTGCCCGAAGCGTTTTAAGACCTGGACAAGGTAAGCAGTTGCCTACGGCCCGAACTTCCAAGACACCCTTGGAAAGTGCATAAGACAATAGTGAGTTCTGGAGGCTAATTAATGCCCCTTGCTTCAAAAATCCCATAGATCCTTCTTTGGATAACAATGTAGATGAAGATGCATGGGTGGTACACTTCGAAAGCATTTTTGCCCCAGTAGTCCCTCTGCACAACCCCCTAAAAATACACATCTTAACCCGCAGGACATACTGTTTTTCTCACTCGACAAAGCGAGGAGTGGGCTGATGGCCTGTAGTGCTGGGAAGGCTCCGGGCCGTGACGGGGTGCCGATAGACTTCTTCCAAGAGAATCAAGAACTCTTGGTCCCACTACTGACTAATGTCTTTAACAATATAGCCATAGCCGCCCCCGTGCCTTCTTGAAAAACAAGCGTAATCGTTCCGATTCACAAAAAGGGGGATAGGGGATGCCCAAAGAACTACAGGCCAATTTCACTACTGGACATAACAGCCAAGCTCATGGGTCGACTCCTCCTATCTAGGTTGGAGTGGTGGGCCCAGGAGAAGAACATCTTAATGCAGGCACAGTATGGGTTCCAGCGGGGTAAAGGCACTGTGGATCAATGCCTGAACCTCTCAATAATTATAGGCAAATACACCAGAGCGATGGGTGTTTAAATTTACATGGCATTCATGGACCTTTCAGCCGCATTCGATTGCGTGGCCCACTCTAAGCTCTGGTGTATAATGGAGGAGATGGGGATTGAGCCAGCCATAACTAACTTTGTTCATATTGCAACACCACCGCAAGGGTCTGTTATGGTAAAAACGGTAAAATGCACCTGTTGTTTTAAGATCGCCAGGGGGGTAAGGCTGGGGTGCATTCTTGCCCCATTTCTTTTCTCCATCTATACAAAGGGTGTTGCGAAAGCATTGTTTGGCACATCTCTGGATGTCCCTGTTTTTGATACACATCTCTTACCAATACTCGCTTACGCCAATGATGCATTGTTTTTTTTTTTTTTGGTTAAAAACTTTTATTGAGCAATCACATAAAATTACATAGATGGGCCCACAACCACACAGGCTGGCCGCTAAGTCGCATAGTACGACACATGAAATAAACAATCATTTCCTAGGTCAGGCCAAATCGTAGAACGAAATTGCTACAGACATAGAACAGGATACAACAATTTTCTATATAAAACATGAAAATAACCAACACAAACATAAGGCGAGTGCAATAATCAAGTCAGCCCAAATAGCAGGGGGGGAGGTCACGAAACAGGAGAACAAAAATACATCAATGAGAGTCGGGAAGGCCGTGAGGGGGGGGAGCAGGGAGGACAGGAAAATCCTAGAACAGAGCGAAAAATTTCGGGAACGTCAGCCTAACCAAGGGAGGGGTACAAATGTCTCCACGGTACGCATTCCATTGACCCCAAATTTTCGTCCACGCCCCCGGCCTGCCCCTAGCCACGTAGACTGTCTTCTCACGGAACATGGACCAGTCCATGTTGTCCTCCCACACTGAAACATCAGGAGGTCGGGATGCGCCCCAGAGTTGCGCAATGTCACGCTTCGCGACCATGTAACCCAGGGTCGCCCATCTAGTCTGGGCCACAGAGTAATCGGAGGGTTCCCACACATTCAGCAGACATCGACGGGCCTCAGGCCGCAGGTCAACACCAGTCACCACAGTCATCAACGCAAGCACATCCACCCAATAAGCTGCCACCACAGGACACTCCCAAAGTATGTGCATAAAGGTAGCGCTCATCCCACAGCCACGCTTACACAAGCCATCCGAGGAAAAACCCATCACGACCAGACGCGGACCAGTCACATACACCCGGTGGAGGATCTTAAGTTGTACCAAACGAAGACGGGCGGGAATGGCGACCTCCTTCGGGGAGGAGAGTGCCGACTGCCAGTCCTCGTCATCTAGTTCCAATCCATCACCTACCCACATTTCTCGGAGTCGGACCAACAAATCAGCGCGATTATGAATCAGCTTCTTGTAGATGAGAGAGATGGTGCTGTCGGGCAAGTGTCCATCTAGTATACGATCTTCAAGGGGGGAAGACTCGGGCAGGGCCACATCAGGAGTCAGAACCGAGGCCAAGGCATGTCGGACTTGCAGATACCGGAAAAACTCTCTATCACTCAAGTCGTATTCTGCCTTAAGGGCCTGGAATGATTTCACGCGACCATTCACACAAACGTCACCCACTTTACAAATCCCAATCACATCCCAGCGGTCAAAGCCCTTAGAAGACCAGAGACATCCCAAACGTTCAGAAGCATAAAGCGGAGTCGCCAGCGTCAGCCGATTCTCCCATCCCAAACTCACATTCGCTGCGCGCCACACGTTGACCGCTGCCCTGGTCGGGCCCACAAGATGGCGCCCGGCCGATCTGGAGTATAGCGCTCTATTAAAGTCCCCTCCCGGCAACTGGAGCTTATCCATCTCAAACGCCGGATCGCGACCCGGCGAGTACATCGCATGGTTAATGGTCGATAGCTGGGCTGCCCAGTAGTACCTCTTGATGTCGGGGAGTGCCATGCCCCCGTCGTACCAAGGGATAGTAAGTTTCGCAAGGGCAATACGTGGACGCCCATCCCAAATCAATTGTCTTTGCAGACTCTCGATTTCTCTGAAATAAGTAGCAGGAACATCGTCGAAAGAGTTCTGAAGGGCGTAGAGGAACCGCGGCAAAGACATCATTTTAAAGAGAGCAGCCCTACCCAGAGGAGACAGGGGCAGCTTACGCCAACGGGCCACATCCTGTCTCAATCTAAGAAGCGGGGGGAGGAGATTACGCTCAAACCGGAGGGAGGGATCCCGGGTAATAAAAATCCCTAAATACTTGAAGCCAGACTGGACCACCTGGATAGGGAATCTGGCCGGCAAAGAGGGCAAAACACCCGAGAGAACATACACACAGGACTTAGCCCAATTAATAACAAGGCCCGAGTTAGCACCGAACGAAGTAAGCACATCAAATAAGACGTTCAAAGATTTACGCGGGGATGTCAGATAAAGAAGAATGTCGTCCGCGTAAAGAGAGACGCGGTCTTCAAAGTCCGGTGACCAACGGATCCCTTTGAGGGAGGGTTCCCATCGAAGCCACGCAGCTAACAGTTCCAAGGCCAGCGCGAAAAGCAATGGAGACAGGGGGCAACCCTGACGGGTCCCTCTACCAAGACTAAAGGGGACAGAAACTCTACCGTTTACCACCACTTGCGCTAAGGGTTCCACATACAACAACTTCACCCATCCAATAAATTCAGGTCCAAAACCAAATTTTTCGAGAGCTGCCCAAAGATAGGGCCACTCAACCGTGTCAAAAGCCATCGAGGCGTCTAACGAGGCCAAAATGGCCGGCTCCGGCAGAAGCCCCGCCCTCGCAACAGCGCCGTGAAGACGACGTAGGTTAAGAGCCGTGTTGCGATGCGGGATAAATCCGGACTGATCCGGATGAACCAAGTCGCTAATGACCGTCAGCAGGCGGGTTGCTAGGAGCTTAGCCAGGACCTTAGGCTCAACATTTAACAGGGAAATGGGCCTATAAGACGAACAAAGGTCCCGCGGTTTCCCGTCCTTGGGAATTACGACTATCGTGGCAAGACGCTGGTCATACGGGAGAATACCCCGTTCCCGGGACTCCAAAAACATGGCACGAAGATAGGGCGCTACCTTGTCAGGGCGTAGCTTGTACAGCTCAATTGGCAACCCATTCGGGCCCAATGCCTTGCCCGAACGGAGCGAACGAATGGCAGTCGCTATTTCATCCGTAGTAAAAGGGGACTCCAACGAGACACGGTCCAGATCGGAAACACTGGGCAAAGCTATATCGCGCAACAAAAGGCGAGAGTCAGCCACATCCCGTCCAGACACAGGGGTATACACCACACGAAAATACTCAGCAAAACATTCAACTATTCCAACCGGGTCTGTCACTCCGACACCATTCGACGACTGAATCACAGGCACCACACGATTCGCTCTCTCTTTCTTATCCAACCATGCCACCAATTTACCTACTTTGTCCCCCACATCATACAGACGACCCTGCTGTTCCCGGAACATCAGTCTAGCCGCATCTGTGACCAAGGATTTATAAGCAAATTGTTTCAGACCCAGGGCGTGGAGTTTATCAGAGGTGATCTCAGACTCTAAGTCGGCCTCCCTCTCAGCAATCTCTATCTCAAGGTCCACCACCTCCCGATTCCTAGCCTTCTTGGATTCAGCAATTAGAGAAAGGGCCTGCCCACGAATCACTGTTTTAAAGGCCTCCCACAGGGATACCGCCGAGGAAACCGACCCCTCGTTGTCCAAAAAGTAAGCATCTAAAGACTTAGTCAAAAGGTTTCGGGTCTCAGGGGAGGCAATATACCAGGGGTTAATTGGCGCCACTCGGCCCACCGCCTCCACCCCTAACTCAAAACAAAGCCAGAGCGGAGAATGATCGGAGATGCCCCGGGGGAGGTGTCTGATCTCACGCACCGCCGGCGTCTGCGCCGCGGGCATCAGGAAATAATCCAGTCTAGACAGACTCCCGTGGGCCCCCGAATGGAAAGTGTATTGAAGCTGGGTAGGATGCAGGAGCCTCCAGCAATCCACCAAACCAAACGTATCCAAAAACCCACCTAACCACTGTTGGGCTAAAGGAGTATCCCCAGGGGGGTAGCGATCTTGTAGACCGGAGATCACAGAATTAAAATCGCCGGCAAGAAAAAGAGTACTATCAGGAAGGTCCAACAACACACGGCCCAAATCGGCAAAGGTAGAAGTCTGTAGGCCGGGGGGCACATAAACAGTAAACAAGGAGAGGGTACGACCTTCATAGCGACCCACGAGGACAGCATAACGCCCCCGATCATCAAGGATCACATCATCAATAGCTAGGGGGAGGGAAGCCCGAACAAGGATACCCACCCCCCTGGAACCCGTGGTAAACCCCGAATGTGCAGCAAGGCGATACTCCCATCTATTCATCGCACGACAAGTATTGCCCACCAAATGAGTTTCCTGCAAGAAAACAATATCGGGAGATAAACGGCGTAGACATTTTAACACCACACTCCGCTTAATGCGATCTCCCAGACCATTAACATTCCACGAAACAAGCCTCAACCCGCTACCCCCCATCCCACACAGCAATCCCGAAACCCCCCCGCAATGAGCATGACATAAAAAGGAGCAGAAGCCAGATTGATTCGCCTTGAAAACATAACACAAAAACATCGAACATCCCAACCACCCACCCCCCAACAATCAAGAAAACACCCCCCACCCTGCACCCCTGCAAAATGCTAAATAGCCACCCCAACATGCAGTGTGCCTGTCGCCCAAGAACCCCCATTCTACAAAAAGAACCCCGGAGGAGGAAAGGCTCCGGCCCACCCGCCACCCCGAGTAAGACAGATAATGAGGAGAATACACAAACAGCAGAGGCACTGAGGCATCAAATCCCTGGAGAGTTTACTCTATTCGAGGGCCCAGGCGTAGGCGGATTGTTCAGCTCTCCACACCACCCTCAGCACCACCCGGGTGGGCGGCGGGCTCAGTCTCAGGAGATCGATCAGGCAGAGAGTCCATCCAGTCATTTACAGAATCAGGCCGATCAAAGAAGAAGGTTCGGTCGTTGTACTCAACGCGCAGCCTGGTCGGAAAAAGCATGGCGTAGCGAAGCCCCATGTCTCGGAGACGTTTCTTGACATCACGGAAGCTCATACGCTGTCTCTGGACCTGTTGAGAAAAGTCCGGATAGAAGTTCACCGTGGCATTCTCAAAGGCCACCGGGCCCTTCACACGCGATGGTTGCAGGATAGTGTCCCGATCCCTATAATGGAAAAGTTTCGCAACAATAGGCCTCGGCGGGGCACCTGGTTTACCCTTGCCCCCCGGAACACGATGGGCACGTTACACAGCGAAAAACTTCGTCAGACCAGACGGAGAGAGGTGGTTCTGGATCAAGTCCTCAACAAGGAGATCAACAGAGTGAGGTTCTGGATTCTCCGGAACTCCGACCACGCGTACATTACAGCGACGTGCCCTGTTCTCAAAGTCCTCCAAGCGCCGGGTCATGAAGTCGTTAACCCTGCGAAGGTTGCCGACCTCCGTCTGTATCTCCGAAACGTCCTCCGTGAGACTGGATGACTTAAGATCCAGTGACTTCACCTTCTCATTGGTTTTCGACAGGTCAGCACGAATCAAGTTGACATCAATGGCCACGGTGTCGATTTTGTGGGCCAAAGCTTCATATTGTTGGCCTATCGTCTCCTTCATAGCAGAAATGGCGCCCATGATGTCCTGCAAAGAAGGCTCCGTTGACGCGTCCACAGTGAGATCAGCATTACTGGCTCCGGGCAGGGCGGCTCCGGGGGACCCCTTGGCATGGGTGTAGCGGTCCATCACGTTAGACTGGACCGGGCCCCCACGCAGGGGCGTCTTGGTCTTCCGAGTCTCTCGGTCCCCTCTGCCCGCCATATCAGAACTGCGTCACCAGGTGATTAACCAGGCTGGACGGAATGGCCACAGGAAAGTAGGGCCTCGGGACCAAAGAACCGCAGCTAGGGCACCACTAGTAGAAGGGCCAACAGATAGGAGAATAAGCTAGCCAAAGGCCTCGACAGCCGTTCCGTGCCCCGACTGCAGCCCAGGCCAGGCTCCTCTGCCAGATGTCTCAGTCTGAGGCAGAAACGAAACCGAAACTTAAGAGGGGGACCCACAGGTCGAATCCCCCTGCCGTTGTTGTTCAACTTCAAGACGGCCACTGAGCCTCACCCAGTCCCGGGCGTACCTCGAGAGTGGAGCCCGAAAGTTCGAACAGACGTAACTCCGGAACCCCGGGTCCAAATCGAATTCCAAAAAGTCCAGGGCAATCAGCCCAGTGTCCTCTATACAAATCCTCGTAAAAAGTCAGGATAAGTTCAGGATATCATGCCGGGAGTGGCGGGGGTCCGGGGAGCGCTGTGCTCACGCGGCCATCTCGGATGCCCGCCAAGCTCCTCCTCCAATGATGCATTGTTGATTGCTAGAACGGGGTTAGGCCCCCAGCGTCTCATAAAAGCATACGTGGCCTTTATGGACTCACTGGATTTGAAATCATTTGTCATTATAGCAGGGGCTGGCAAACGAGACAAAACCCCTTACCTCCATTTGGAATCAGGATGTATTGGAGTGGTAGACACCTTTCCCTATCTGGGAGTTCTTTTTGATGAAAAGCAAACATGGTCAAACCTTGTGGAGGGAAGGGCTCTAGGAATGGAGAGGACCTTGGCAGCCATAAATTATGGCTAGACCATTTGTGTCCATAAAAAATATCTATCAGGTTAATACGAAGTTAGCAGCAATTTATGGGGCAGGAGTCTGGGGTATGACGCCCACAGACTCGCTCCAAACCATTGAAAACAGATGTTTTAAGTCTTTAGTGTCACTTCCGCGTTCCCACTCTTACTATAACCTTCATATTGAATTGGGTCTCCCCTACATTTCGAATTCAATTAGAGTAACCCTGATCCAGCTGTGGTACTCCATTGGTCGAAGGGTCACGAGGATCCTAAAGCGAAATATAATAAGAAATTGTTTAAAAATGGGGAACTACAGCAGGATCAGATGGCTGAATTATGTAGCGTCAGAGCTGACTGTTATCAGGCTGCCAGAATTATTTAACGACCCAACTGCCTGTAGAAAGAGCTCGTAGCAAAATCTAATTAATTCTTTTATGCTTAGGGCACAATATAACAGAATGAAAAAGATTCAAAATAAACAGGTAGTGCGTGCATACCATTTAACCCCGCCCCTGTTGGAGGGAGGGTTTTCCTACCTAGCTCACATTAGTATATCACAGCATACATTTATACTAGTGAGATTCCGTATGAATCTGATTCCACTGATGCTAGGTTACCCAGAAAAAAGGTTTAAGCACTCAGATCTGACCCTGTGTCCTTGCGATAATCTGTCTCCCCAAACTGATATGCATGTAGGTTTGTTTTTGTGGGCTTTACAAGAAAGAAAGGAAGGACTACATGGTCCCGATTTAAAAAGCGCTATAATTTTAAACAATGTCGGGTTGCCACTTTATTCTTTAAAATCATTGCCTGACCATTTACTCTGCTTTGTGGTAGCGACATTTTTGTGGCCCTCCATAAAAAAAATAAGCAGTGGGGTTTATAAATACGGAGTAGCTCAATATTCACGTATTCATTTACCACTTGATTATAAGATAACACGCAATCTTGTATATATTTTATCTGGTTAAAACTGTATAGTATAAACAAACGTGCGGGGGGTCAAGGGGAAATAATTTAAAGACCTGTCTACTCGCGCCCCTTCTATCTCAGTGCATACATACAAAAGAGAGGACCAGGTCTATTATGGTGTGCTGTAAAATGCGGCAAGCAGAATCACATGGATGCGTGTGTAACAATAATTGAGTCGCACTGGGCTATTAAATTTCCCTTCAGACCACCCTCGTGGCGGAAATACATCATGTGGGAAAAAGCATTCGCTCCAATTACCGCCCAACCGCCAGCTGACGGTGCGGATGGATAAAGCGACGCATAAGGCCACAGTGTTGCTCAATGGGTCATGCTGAATGGGTGCAGTGCTCTAATGATAGTGCTAACTAAAAATGACTACCCAAACTCGAGATAATGATTATTAAAGACAAGTGTGGGTGCCAAGATTAAAAACACGCCTAGTGAATGAGGAGTAAAAATACACTATGGCGCTGTGCTGTGTGGTCAACTAGTTTCAGCTTGATGGAGAATTACTCCAGCTTTCGTCAGGACCTAATAGATGATCAGCTACTGCAACAAATTATACTAAATAAGTGAGATTGCAAACAAATGTATATTTGCATCAAAACCAATAACGTGAAGTGTACTTGGAAAAATCGGTATCTGCCAGGAACTTGGAGCCCCAATGTCCGCTGGAGACAGGAAGGTAATCTTCTTCCTGTTAACAAAATACAGAAAGTACACCCCGTTCATTAAATAGTACACATACAACCACATAACCTCACTGACACCGCACATACAAGACACTCATGCGGAAACAATTTGCGTTCCACATAACAACGAACATATTAGCTCAATCACACGGAGGCATTTCCTCCTAGTGATACTCACCCAGCTTTGTGTGGGTGACGACCTCACCTCACCCGGCAACCGCTCGGGAAGTAGAGGCCCCGCTCTGATGTGTAGGAAACAAAGGGCACAGTCAACACACAAAGCTTCTGTACCCCACCTAATTGTGCTACACATCTACCCCAAAGAACGTGTGATAGACACCAGACTGCCCCTCTATCTTTATGCCTCAAGAACACGGCCCATAATAGTAGCTCAGAGTTGACAATTAGCTCTGGTCGGGTAGTAACTATGACCACTGACGAGCATCTAGGTCACGCTATGCTGAAGTCTGCACGGCACACCATTATTGTAAACATGTGCCGAAAAAAGGATACCATATCTAAGTAAACAAATAGGACCTTAGTCTCCTGTTCTTATTACAACAGCTGAGAAAATATAAGCACCTAAATATCCTTCACCTATATCAGGTATATATGTTAGACACAAAAAGGCGCCTCTTTCCAATGGTAAACCAAAGTAAAGCAATGGTAAACCAAAATAAACAAAACATCTACTGGCTTACCTATCCGTCGGTACCCCATACTGGATTCGAGCGGAAGGGAAGGTGCCGGCGGGATCACCCACCTGATGCCGCCTATCACGGCGTTAGGAACTGAAGTGGTTTCATATGTCCCTCCCTCACGCACTGTGCCGCTGTCATGAAAAGAGCTTTTTCGTCGCGGCCAAACACCGCGCTGATCCTTCACGCATGCGTACGTGCGATCTACTTCAGACAGCAGTGTCTGAACACTGTGTTGAAGCGCATGCTCAATAACGTCTATGGCCGCCTATGGACAGTGCGGCTGAGGCTGCCATTGACCGAGTGGTATTAGTGGCAGAAAACATCCTAAGTCGGCGTTTGCAATGGGGGCTGATATTACGAAATCACATGTCTAATGCGGACACATCACAACAGTTGTCAGAAATGCCCCGATATAACTGCAAATAGGGAGTCATTTTCTTATATACGTTTAATAAGTACCATACACTACCCAGGCTCCACGCATGGAAAATAACGCAAACAAATACCGTTTCTACGTGTAATTGTGGAAAGGAGTTAAATTAATGACAGCGGTGGTCCTAATCCTTAGTAACGCCCACATTGTGAGTTGGAGCTCACAAAACCACTTCACCACTTTGCAAAGGACAAGCAATCACCAAGGTGGATATAGTAATAAGGTCCTGATTGGGATATTTCGGTGTCTGTTGAATTTACAGTACTTCAAATAAAAGAGCCAGATCATTCCTGGAATAATGTTAAGTTAGGGACAGGACTGAATAGTAAATTGTCGAACAGAGCTGTGTCCCATTTAGTGGAATATAACTAGTGTCCGCAGAACTGAGGCAGAACATAGTGGGCAGAAAGAGTCACACACAATTTGATTGGCGAGAGCAATTCATGTAAACAAAACCTGAGTTTACAACATGGAAAGTAGACCCGCAGCCAAAAGCTGCTCTAAATACTATAAACAAACGTGCGGGGGGTCAAGGGGAAATAATTTAAAGACCTGTCTACTCGCGCCCCTTCTATCTCAGTGCATACATACAAAAGAGAGGACCAGGTCTATTATGGTGTGCTGTAAAATGCGGCAAGCAGAATCACATGGATGCGTGTGTAACAATAATTGAGTCGCACTGGGCTATTAAATTTCCCTTCAGACCACCCATTTGTGCTTTTATGATCTCTAACTAAGGGATCGAATAAAGATTCGATTGATTGAATGCTTGAATATGACAGCCAAAATGACTACCATATTAACATTGCTCATAAAAGCAGCTTCAGTTTCTAATTAGACAGTTGAGCATACTTAACAGAAAGATATTGTGATATTTACTAACAGTGGTGGCTCCTCTTCTAAGGTGGAGGAGTGTTGCCCCACAGGAAAAATAAAATGATAATAACAATGTTATTATCAGTTATTTTTCACTATTGGCTGGTGCTGTGAAGGTGTGGGCGGGCCAAACAGTCATGTGCACTTTGCATGTTCCCCAGCATGCTGTAATACACAGCCTGGTGGCACACATGCCCAGGCTCCTAGTCCTGTTGCTCAGACCATTCACAACGCTGCTGTAAGGCAGTGTTGTGCTTGTCTAGGGGAGTCTGGAATTTAAGTGTCTCTTGAACACTGCAGATTTGAATTTTGCTTGCGCAAAGCGCACCTCTTTGAGTAGCACAAGATGTGCGTGCACGCAACCTTGTTCCAATGTTATTTTATATAATTCTATAACATAACATTGGAATAAGGATGTGGTTGGTCCTGGGCAGTAGTCGAAGTGAGCGGGATCTGAGGGGCACAACATGACCATAGTTTTTTTATTTAAAAATCCCAAAAAGCAGTTCCCTTTCTTTTGGTAAAAAGATAACCGTCCCGGACGGTTAAGTCAGAGAGCTGAAATACTTCAACTGAAGTGTAAGGCAGAGCTCTCCTGTGCTGTGAAACCGTTGGAGGGGCAGACAACTAAACAAGCATTCTTGCCAGGGTGCCTGCTTGCCTGAAAGAAATGTAAAAGTGGGCAACTCATTCATCTGCAATAATAAAGAAGCTTGGAAGTCGGTATTGACTTTGATGGAATCACTTGAAGCGTCCTGATAACACTGATTTATTCTTTTTGAGTGGTATTGCAAGGGAGATATTTAAAATGTATGCCTAAATATGAATTTCTATAAAATAAACTTTGAGTAAAAAGTATAAACAACCTAGTGTGGAGACTTAAATCTTGACTTCTTGAATGTGTCAATTTCAAATGTCAAATATAGCTAATCGCTACGGATAGGCCTCATGGTCACCTTGTGAATTAATTACCCAGAAAGGAATTTTTTCTTTGTTTTTACCTATTGACCCAGTCCTTTCTGGTCCTTGGGAAACTCTCTTCTTTTGAGAAATTGCAAGGGAGATACCAGCTGAGCTCCAAAATTAGTGCTTTTAAAAAACAATTATAAAAAAAATTGCACTACGTACAGTCTGTGTGTTACTAAAATCAACATTTTGAAAGCTCCTTTTTTTAGGTCTCGCCTGAGCCAGCGCATTCGCTGTCTGGCAAGACATTTAGTAGCTGCTTTAAAAGTGCTACCAAAGCGGCCATCAGCTTGCGGTCACGCGCGCAAGCGTGCGCCACGCTCCGCCTCTGCTGCGTGTGCATCCCTTGTTTTCTACCACTTTCGTGCAAAGTGCGGGTGCCGTGATTATAGCAAATGTTAAGAAATAGATTTTTTTTCTATTTCTTTACTTTTGCTATAATTGCGGCACAGAGGCTTCACTTTTAACATTAAAAGTAAAGCGCAGGTGCCGCGTTTATAGCAAAAGTAAAGAAGTAGATTTTTTGAAATAGAAATTCGAGGACCGACTGAGAACAATGGGATGCACGTTTTTATGAGTTCAAAAGCAAGACTAGTTATTATAAATTAAAGCAATTTAATTAAAATGTTAAATTGCATTTGATTAATTTTGTCAGTGCCACGTTGTCTGTGTTTCTATGTTGATGAGCGCTGCCATTGGGCCGTTTGGTGAATGTAAAGTTGTAATCCTTCTTCTATTATTGGGAAATGTCCCGGATTTTGGTTTACGAAATCAGGTCACCCTACCCCTACGGCCCCTCCTGCCGCTCAGTCTGTCTGATCACGTCACACACAGTGTTTGGCTGCATGTCGTGGGGTGAGCAGGGATGCATCACATGGAGGGAGCGTCTGTGGTAGGGAGGGAGGGAGGGAGAGGCGCGCATGCCTGAACTCTAGTAACCGCTGGGCTGCCGCAGTCTGCAAACACAATCACAGGAGCCAGAGGCTCCACTTCCAGTGAGATACAGAGTGCAGCCCCGGCCGCATGGAAGTACCGTCCCATTCCAAGTTCAGATCCTGAGGGCCGAGCCACTGCCAAGCTCACAGCCTAGGTGCACTGCCCATTGCCATGTTCTCAGTTTAGGGGTGCCTCTAGTGCCAAAACCTAGGGCGAATATGTATTTAATGCAATTTTATATAGCGTGAACTTTACCCAAAAGTGTCAGAGCGCTTTACTGTAGAACCAAGTAAGTTATATTATAAGGCATACCCACAATCATGTTCATGGGCTCAGCCCAGCTGCCAAGTTCATAGGCTGGATGTCACACCTATCGCAAAGTTTAGATTCAGTTTCCAGCCACCTGCCGATTTTACAATCTGCACTATACCCACTGCCATTTCCAATTCTGAAAACCTTTTACAGTGCTCGCTATCCCTACGTAGGGCCTTGAAGCACTTGCCTACATGGCTGGCTTGCACCAGAGTGTAGGGTGTGTGCAGTTCCATTACTAAGTTTAGAGATTTGAGTCACTCCAACTGCTAGAATCGAAGACTACAGCCAGGCCGACCGGCCCTCTCCAGGGGCGGCTGGTGGATTCTGAAAGGGGTAGGGCACTAAACGAGCGAGCAGGCAAGTCTGACCTGAGCAAGGGGCCGGCAGGATTTCTCTTGTTGCGTGCAAATTTAGGAAAAAAACGGTTCATTTTAAAGTTTAAGTATCAGGAAATCTTACTACAAAAACTGAAAAAGGGTTCAATGGTGAATTTTACAGCTCCTAGTCCTATACTCCAATACTTAATATCACGTGCCACTGGTCTCTCCATGGCCCTCTTAAGCTACACTCTCCCCAAACACACATTAACACCAGTGGCTAGCCCAGCCCATTGCCCTTTACAAGCTGGTGCTCTGCTGCTTTTGCCCTAAGCCCAGCGGTCGAAGTGCATTAAAAACAAGCATTGGCATAGCCAATAGGTCTCGCTTTTGGGATCTTGTAAGTATTTAGTTATGCAGCACAATATTCTTGGTGCAACAACAACTGTTGCATGGCTAAACACTTAAAAGGTCCCAAAGGCGAGACCTATTGGCTATGCCAATGCTTGTTATCTTAAACCTTTGAACCAATTTTTATAGCAGCCGATCTTTTACTGTGTGTAATGCAATTGGAAAACAATGACTTGGCTATTCTCAGTGCTTTATGTCACAGACTGGGACCTGGTAGCACTAAACATACACAAGTCACTATTCTCCATTGCAGCAATCAGAGTGCAGTTTTATGGTTTTCTGGTTAGAGACAGACTTCTACAGTTTATTAACTAACAGAGGGTTCATAATATATGATGGTATATTTCCCATTAACTTGCATTTTTTTTTCATTTAAGATTGCAGTATTTTAGATGTAGTAACCTGAAGGTGAAAGACCGAAAAAAAGTTACTGAATATTTTATTTTTTTTGCCAGGCCTTTGACCCCCGCCCCCACGCTCACTCACCCCGCCCCAATTTCTGGTAGCATCAGTTCCCCTACTTTGTTTAATGCACTTAGACAACTGGTTGTGTCCAGTTTTTCTGACGAGAATGAAGGACGACAGTCGAAAGTGGTTATTTATGTTTTCTAGTGTCAGAGGTTGATGTCACGGTGCCATGCCTGCCCACCTCCGCCCTCTCCCCGCGCTGCGCTGCCACTCTGTGCCAACGCATTGATCTCGGGGCGGAGGAGGAAAGCGCCCTGTTAGATTCCACAGGGGGTGTTGTCGTGTGTGGCTGCGGCGCTATTTATAGAAGGGGTCATTGATTAGAGCTAACAGAGATAGGAAATCGCTTTTGGACTTGGCAGGGGGCCCTGTGGCACCCCCTCCCCCCGGCGGCACCGCCCGAAATAATAAAAACAAAAACTCATTAGTGAACACGCTTCCGGTACCTTCGTAAAGCGTGGGCGTGTGACGCCGCTCTTGGAGCTATCAAAACACAGCGCTGCGTGAAAACACGACTCCTGTTCCTGCCTGTGGTGTCAAAGGGTCTGTGTACAGGGGGTGTACACAATATCTCTTACACTACTTATGACGAGGTAGTTGAAGACCCCGCGCTGCCGTGGCCACCGAACATAGTCGTAGCCACAGATTAGTTGACGCACATTAACATTTTACAAAATATAAACAGAAAAGACCCGTTTGTGCAGCACCACCACGACCCTCACGCAAGAACCAGCAACAAAACGATGGG
Organism: Lissotriton helveticus; assembly: GCF_964261635.1. NCBI lineage: Eukaryota > Metazoa > Chordata > Amphibia > Caudata > Salamandridae > Lissotriton > Lissotriton helveticus. The sequence goes on from NC_136070.1 coordinate 1,244,304,362, forward strand.
CAAAGCATTCCATGGCACAGTAACTGATGGCAGGGACCTTCTTGTAGGGGCCACCAAGGGCCCCTGCTGTCAGTCCTCACCCATGCTTGAGCCTGCCACACCTATCTTTTGGGTGATACTGCGAGATGTGGTTATCTAATGCTTTAATACTTGAAATGCCTTATTTTAAACCATTTTCTCTGATGTCATTGGGGTTGAGGTCTGAGTGATGTCACTCCTTGTGATGTTATTAGGGTCTCTGTTCATGCGGTGTTATGTACATGAATGTCCATATTCGAGGTATTGATATTTCTGTAGTGTACAACTAGCTTGGAAGCAAGAAAACACTGCACAGAGCAGGGGGAGGGGTCTACAGACTGTCAGGAAAAGGAAGGAAACAATATGATTTTGTGTACAACAGGTAGTGGCGTAGAGGGATGATTCCAGTCTTGTGGCGTAAGGCAGATGGCGCAGGGGTGTCCTTATTAATAATTGAGCAGGCTCACCTTGAAGAGAAGACTTTAACCTGCCTCAGAACTGTTAGCATGAGGTTTCATACCTGTGTGTAGAAGAAGTTATTACACATTCTCTGTGCACAGAGGGAAATGGCTTAAATCCTCTTTATTCTTTAATGAGCGTCTTGGTTTTGAGTCTGGCCAAACAAAAATAAATCTTTGTAACTAATTCAAGACAACTACTTTTTGAATGTAGACAGTTCCTAAAAATATCCATGCGGGAGGTAAAATAGAACAGGAAAAACTTTCAAGTTACTGTGTCTCTGACTCTGCCTCCGTCAAAATAGATATTTGTAGAGGAAAAGAGGCTCAAAGTGTAAGTCTAAAAACTTATGCCCACATGCATCAAAGTCAATTGCATTCGCAAACGGTGCGAATCTCAATTTTCGGCCGTTTGCGAATGCAATTGACTAATTTGGAATGCATCATGCATTTCGCAATTTTAGGAATCGCAACCATGTTGCGATTTCTAAAATTGCGATTGCATTTAAGAAATCGCAATTTCAGATTTCTTAAATGCAATGCATGACCATTTTTTTATTGAGAATTCGCAATTTGGAAGTGGTAAAATAGCATGAAGTTGAACTTCATGCTAATTTACCGAAAACTTTCAAATATGTACAAATTGCATTTTTGAAAGTTTTAATTTACACACACACATGCCCTTGGGGCATGCGTGTATGTAAATTGCATTTAAAGTTACATTTCAGGGGTGCAGGGAGGGGTTCTTTGGACCCCCCCTGCACCCTTGAAATTGCATTCACATATTGCGAATCGCAATTTGAAATCCGCAAAATGTGAATGCCTTCCCATTCATTCCTATGGGCCTTTTGGCCCGTAGGAATGAATAGGAAGGGTTTTCCTTAATTGCGATTCGCAAATTGTGAATCGCAATTAAGGAAAAATACCGAATCGCAAAAATAAATGCGAATTGTTCATGCATTGCAGTTTGCGATTCCTAAATTGCAATTCCTTAATTTTCGCAATTTTAGGAATCGCAAACGGGTGCAATGATGCATGTGGCCGTTAGTCTAAAAAAAGCATCAGCCTGACAGCCTCCTGGATTTCTCGTCATTGGTGTTTTTCAATCAATCACTGGCTTTTGTAAAGTGCTCAAGTGCTTCAGAAGAAGTGTCCCAGTGCTCCTTCACAGCTCAGGAGCTGGAACGTGGAAATGCCAATAGACACGTGGAGTAGGGTATTTTGTATAGTCTATTTGTGTATTGTGCTTAACTTTTTAGCGCTCCACCTCCCTCAAAAGCGATCAGTAGGGTTGTCGCCTTGTACTCATTCCCTATCTGTGCTCACCCTAGACCAAAGTGAGGTGCCACTTGGAGTCCATAACTAGATATTCTCAACTCCAAAAGCTGTATAAGGCATTCACAAGCATAACTTTATTTAGAGTGTGCTGGCACAAACAGTAACACCAAACAATGGGCAGAAGTTTTTACACAAAGTTGTCACCATGCTTCAACACTTCAATTAACTTTTAGCTGATTGGTCATGACTAAAACAATTATGCCTTGACTACTTGAGTTAGGTTGGCTACCCGAAGAGGTTAGGTTTTCAGCACGGTGTGCTGGAGCAGGGACTATTGCTGCTTTATAGGAGATGGAACAGGTTTAGAAAATGGTGTGGACTTGGAGAGGCAGCCAGTGCAGATTCTTCAGGGGGGTCATGCAGTGGCTTTATTTTTTCAGTTCTTTATGACCCAAGGCTGACATGTTGGATGTCCTTGACAGGGCCACTGTGGAAACAAGATGGACGCCTACCAGGTGCTTCCCCATCCAAATAGCGGATGAACAAGGCTTGTCTCTCTTTCTGAAGTTTGCTTCAGGGCGGGAGTTATGACTTTACTTTCCACAACAAGCAACGTTTCAATCATGTTTTTGGGCTTTCGTGGCAATGTCATGACGTTGTGGTCAAGGGTGAATACAAGTAATTTGATGTGCTAACAATATGTTACCACGTGATAACCAGTTTTGTATGGGAGGGAAGCAGACACTGAAGTATTTAAGGGCATTGGGGAGGAGATCTTCAGATAGAGCTGTGTGTCATCAGTCTAATCATGGATCTTATCGGTATCCAAGATTAGAAGCACTATCAAGAGGGTGAAAATGATGGAGAAACTCCCTAATATAGTCTACAGTCATGGGCGACCTTCGAGAGCTTGCTTGAAGTTCTTGCCTGTCTCTATGAGCCGGTGTTAGTTGGAAATATTGGAGCTGATCCATTGTCCAGGAATTATGTGCATGCTTCCATTGTGTTTGCAAGGGCTTGTGCTCAACAGTGTCTAAGACTACAAATGGGCCAAGTAACACCAAAAGGCAAGGATTGTTGTTGTTTGTGATGCAGATGGTGTTTTCCTCAACTTGGATGACTATTAGTTGACGCTGCCTTTTTGATATGACATAGACTGGTAGTCAAGCAGCAGATGATACTGGATTATTGGATCATGCATCTGGATGGAGGCATCCTTCTCAGTTATCTTTCTAAAGATTGGCAACCACGTTTTGCTGAGCAACTGAAGAGGTAATTTGGCTACAGAGTTGCCTTCATCAGAATTAGTAAGATCTGTTCAATTTTAGGTGGGTTGGGAAGATATAGTAAGATATCAAGACTTTGACTACCTTGGCAAAGCTTGTGAATGTTTCTCCGGAGATTGGCTTTTTGGTGGTTGAGTAGTGACGTTGAGAGTTGTGGGATGTTGGTGAGTTCTGTAGCTGAAAGTGATGGCTTGTGACGGGAAGCAGTGTGTGACAGGATCCACTTTGTGCCAGGGGTCTGATGAAAGCTGACTCTTAGGGAGGCAGAATGGGAAGTTTTAGGAAAAAGCTAAATTAATTCGGGGATAGTGGATTCCAGAAGGTTGGAGGACCTGGGGAACTCGTGGCTGATAGTGAGGCCTCTTTCTGTCATGAGTGTATATTCAGTATACTCTGTTCTGTAGCCTGTGGGAATCAGGGCATCTAGACCTTGTGAGAAAATGGCGCAAGGCAGATTTCTCTGTTAGAAACTGCATTATTGATGTGCATGGTGGGTTGTATATCAGAACATTATATACATAATATTGTCTGACATAAATAGTGTCATAAATATTGTTTACAAAAAATGGTACCATTGAGCTTAGATTTTTTTGTGATTCATTCCATTGAGGTGATATTTTTGTAGGTGATGCAAAATTCTGACAATGATGGTCTGGTACCACACCATTTGGCGATAGTGTCTTCTAGGTTTGCGTTATATGTTTAGGTGAAGCAGTTCACACCTGCTAGGGGTTTTGTTATTTGGGTTAAAGTTAAAAGAATTAAGCGAATTTTAGCAGAATTTCTTGTGCATAATGTACGACAATCTTGTCTTGACTGATCTGCAACAAAGCGACTCATTTGCATCAGCTGAACAGTCTACAAGACTACATTTTGCCTCAAAACCATTTTGGTGATCTATGCCAGAGCGAAACACATCGGCTGTATTATTTTAAACAAAATTTTCTATTAATAAAAATAAGTTGCTTATTTTTTGCAGATCTATCTGTCTGTCTAGCTATCTGTCTATCTATCTATCTATCTATCTATCTATCTATCTATCTATCTATCTATCTATCTATCTATCTATCTATCTATCTATCTATCTATCTATCTGTTAAAAATAGCAATATGTATGTACATAAGCGGCGTTCATTTGTGTCCACAGTACCCCTTGGCGTAAACAGAATGGATATCGCTAAGACTCTGACTGTGTTGTCCCGCTGGCATAGCACACACGCACACGACAGCCATTTTAGGTACCATGGTCTCCCTGTCCACGATCGCTCATCAGCGCACTTCCCTGACCCTGCAAGCATCCCCCATGCACCCTGACTGCCCCCGCTCTCTCATGCGCGAGTCATGAGCCCTCCCCTCCCGCATGACTCTGTCCCTAAGAATCGCACCCCGCGCCTGACCGACACCTCCTGCCCCCCATGAATACCCCTCCTTTGATGACCTCTTCCTCTGAGCCTGAATGTCTGCACAGACCGCTGGTCATCCCTTAGCCCAAGGATACAGTTTATTGCCCATCACTGTACGCACTCGTCTCTCTCGAAAGAAGCCACTATTGATCACGACCACCCCACCCCCTGAGACTCGATCAGGCACACACATTCCAATAGAATTAGCAGAACACTCAGCCGCATGACAGCCCCTCCTATTGCATGGAGGATAAGGGCCCTACTGTAGCCACGTGTTGGAATACCTCCATACTATACAAAGTGTTGATTGTAATAAAGGTTGCCTGTGTGCCACCAACCTGTGTATAAAAGACGAAGCCTCAGAGAAACTTGTTAGAGCACCTCCCGAAGACACTACGCGAGTGTCCCAAAGGACAGGCTCTCCTCATGAGTAATAAACCCTGTTCTTGTTTTCCTACTTCCAGTGCCCGTCTCTTTATTTGGTAATTATTCAAGATGAGAATGAAGAGTCGCCCTGCACCAGCAGCCTGGGCATCGGGTGCGATATGGGCTGACTTTTCTACAATTGGCGCCCCAAACGCGGGGGCCATCAGCGACATAGGGTCCGGTAAGAGAGGTCCAGACGATGGGGTGAACATCCAAGTGATTGGAGTATACCTGCCTTGAGAGGGCCCTCGTCCGGCTGCCGATTGAATGAACTTCACCGATTCTGAACGGACCTCTCTCAAGTGACCTATTGTCCTGACTGGAATCCCCACAGAAATGCTGCGGTAAAAACATGGAGAAAGAGAACGATCGGGCGCTGGAAAAAGGAAGGCGAAGAACTGCCCACATGGTCCGGTCCGGGTAAGGTCGTGACACACGACAAATTGCGAAATTGATTGATTGATTGATTGTTTGATAATACTAGTATTTCCTATTGATTGCTTCTGGGAGATTCTCTATTTGCAAACAAACACAGAATCGCCATACTCTGTTTATTCTTTGCAGATAGTGAAGGGTAGGCAACGCAAAACTTTAACACGTCGTGCCTATCTTTTTCTCCCCATTGATTGATTGATTGAATCGAGCATAGAATTGTTCGAAGTTGGTTCTCTTAAAGGATCTTCTCTGCCTGCAAACGGGGAAGAATAGGAATATTCTCTCTCCCTTTGCCGATAGTGAAGGGTGGGTAACGCAAACCTTTAACACGTCGTACCTATTCCATTCCTCATTGATTGATTGTTTATCCAAACGTTGACTGTTTGGGAATTGGTTCTTTTTGGAGGTATTCTCTATTTTGCAAACGAGCACAGAAGTCGCCATACTCTAGTCTTTGCAAGTAGTGAAGGGTAGGTAATGCGGACCTTTGTCCCCCGTTGTAATCTGTCATGCCTATCTACTCCCCACTGGTTGATACGCCAGTTTCGCCCGGACCATTTACTAGAGGAAGATCATCTGACCCGACCAGAAAGCACCCCTAGTGAAAAGGACATATGAGATAATAAAGTGATCACTGTAAACTGTTAACAGAAAACTTTAGCATGAAACAATCTGGAAAGAAAGGAATAGGGAAACGAAATCAGTAGGCCACTGATGAACATGAACTTTTATTTAAACAACGAACAAAGAAACAATAACAATACGTAATAATAAAACCTATTAATGCCCTAGAAATAGGAAACGTTAGAAACGAGAACGGTAAACTGTAGAAAATGAAAGTCAGCAGAACATCCGCCCCCACTCTGGAAAATTCCAAAGTGGAGCAGGGTGCGGCTACGCCCAGCCGGAAGCAACCCATATAAGGCGGGTCCTGCTGCCAACAGTCGGCCAGGAGATCGTAAACGTAGGGTGTAGCCGGAGGAGAGACAGAGGCCAACGGGACCCGGCCAGGGGATTGCCTTGACAACGCTGGAGAGTTGCAGGGGGGGGAATGTCTATGTCCTCGACCCTCCCCTCTCTCTCCCAGTCCGGCCGCGGTGGCACGTGAGAGTTGCAGATAGTCCCGCCACATGCTCTCCCGGTCCGGCCACCAATGGCCGGGGACTGGGGCCGACGGGATCCGGCTGCAGCCGATGAGCCAAGGAACCCGTTCATGGGGCCAGAGCAAGGGGCGTCCGGCCGACATCCACCGGAAGCCCGGCCCAAAGACAGACGGGACACTTCTTTCTTTTCTCCTCCGTAATGGCAGCAGCAACACGCCAGGCACCACTTCTTTCCTCTATAATTGCTGCAACAACCCTGGGGGGGATGTCTTGCACATGCCACCGACCCCCCCCCCCTCGTTCTCATCGCCTGGTCTGGCCATAACAAATGTCAAACGAAGGGCCGTGGGGTGCACTGGGAGGGAGGGACGGTGCGAACAGGCCTCTCCCGCCTCCCCAGGTGGAGACTTCCCAGTTGCACCCTCAGCGCTCCAGGCGCCCGGAAAAGGGTTCTTCCACTGTGGCGATGCTGCAACGTCTCGCCCGGCAGGGTGGAGCCCGTCCGCTCATTTGACCCCGCGATCGCCGGTAGCTGCCGAACTTTCAAAATGGCGATCGACCTGGCCAGAGCGGGCCCAGCATGAAGGAATGGCCCGGTCACTTGTTGACTCCACCGTCATAGTTCTCCACAACCTTGAAGATTCTAGAGGAGCCGCGGGAGTCCCCGACTCCCGCAAATACCCCCGATGGGGAGTGACTGCCATGATTGCCCACGGAACGATGGAAATGTAGCCGCAGGACGTCGGCGCTCCCATGCTGTCGCCAGCCTCAGTTTGAATGACTAGAATCCTGCAGACCACAGTCGGATCAGTTCCGGTGAAAGCACAGTATGACCCGGTAGGAATATTGTTGCACCCCCCCTTTTTTTTTGACTAATGGTTCAAACCACCGATCCTTTCTTTTGCCCTTTAACGGAACTTTGGGACTGCCAAAGGAAGCTCTGAGCCCAACCACGAGTTAGTAGACATTTAGACTATGCCTGGTTCTGCCTGACTGCACCCAAAATGGCGCCGAAGCAAATGGAACCCTCAACTCTTTTTTCCGATTGCTCAGCTTTGGTGTCATAGGATATGTATGAAGTTTTTAAACATTTTTAGATTGATGTAGGATGTGTACTGATTGTGAGTTCGAACAATGGATTGATATAGGATGTGTACTGTCAGCTCGAACAATGAATTGATATGGGATGAGTACTGATTAGGTGTTCGGACAATGAAGGACAATGAATTGGCGTAAGATGGATACCGATTGAACATTCGGACAACGAATTGTTGTTGAGATTGGCGCATCATGATTATTGAAAGTTTGAAACTTCGATGTTTTATAATATACGCTCACGCTAAAAGATTCAATATGATTTCATTGCGCTTTTCGCACTTTTTGTATGAAATAAACGACCACCGACTCCATTAAAGTTTTCTACTAATAAAGTATCCTCGCATCTACAGTTTCAGCCTGCTCCGTGGCTGGTCCACAGGATTGTAGGCCCGTATTTATGCACCGACATTCTTATTAAAGATTTTTTGAGAAAGCAACTATATTTGTCCGTGTAAATTGATAAAGTCTTGAATGAATAATGCCTATTTTTCGATATAACTGAAATATGGGCGGAATGATTAAGCTCGATTAGATAAAAAAGGGTTGAAAAGGTATAGCACATAGAAATATTGCAAATATGAAGGGTCGAATTTTAGTTGTGTATTTTTCCTTTTTATACAGCCAAAGGCAACCGCTGAAGATCCAGGTATTTAGCCCATACTTTACATGCTACCTATATAAGAAAAATCACACTAACGATCCACCTGGGCTTAAACGCCCCAGTTGGCAGTGATTACATCCTGTGGAAATAGGCCGAGTACGCAGTAAGTAAAAGCCTTTCTGGGGTTATGCACGCTAAATGTGTCTATCAATGTAGCCTGCCCTCCCTTCCCTCCTTTTCTCTCTCTCTGCAGGTCACCTCGGAATGCCGACGAAAATAGTGATCCAACAGACGAAGAGACGGGAAAAGGGGTCTGATTATAGTACCTAACCGCGACAAACCCCGGATAAAGCAAAAAGAATAATGTACACACATGATTAAGCATTCTTACGTTTAACTAAGTAGGAAAAAGTTTAGGGTATTTCGAGGTAGGGGTTACACAAGTATCCTCCGCCGAGAGGACTAGAGATATTGCCAATATTTGAAAACCTACTACCTCCTTTTCCGCATCCTCATAGGCTTAGAACCAAAAGCTGCCCCATTGCTCTCCAATTGTCACCAACGGTTGTCTCAACCTGGAAACGCACTTGCTAAAAATGACTCGAATAAACCGCCGTGAGCATTAGCCCGACCAGGTTAGTTCATGACCAGTTGCCAAAGACGTAAGTGTGTACAATCAAAAAGCCACCAGTAAGAGGTAGCCAATGAATAAAAGGATAAGAAAAAGGTAAAAAGAGCGTAGGATGATAAAGATGCTCAGCATACAGAAAAGGATAATTGTGGCCAATAACTGTTTTATGTTTTGTCTTGGATTTTTTTTTGTGTATAATATATGTACTGTCTTCCCCGTCTGAGTTTGTGTGTACGTGATGCATGAATTTACGTCATCCCTCTGTCTGTGTTTCCGTGTTACTTAACCCCTGTTGTTCTGTGTTGCGCGCACTGAACGGTCCATTATTGTACACGCCTCTCTTTCTCTCCCCATGTCATACGTGTACCGAATGGACCATTTAGGGTGCGGTCTCTCTCTCTCTCTCTCTCTCTCTCTCTCTCTCTCTCTCTCTCTCTCACTCTCTTTCTCTTTCTCTTTCTCTTTCTCTTTCTCTTTCTCTCTCTCTCTCTCTCTCTTTCTCTTTCTCTTTCTCTTTCTTTCTCTCTCTCTCTCTCTCTCTCTCTCTCTCTCTCTCTCTCTCTTTCTCTTTTTCTTTCTCTCTCTCTCTCTCTCTCTCTCTCTTTTTTTTTTCCTCTTTCCAAAAACCCCGTTTCCTCTTTTCAAGTATAAAGACGTTGTGCCCCTCCGGCACAAAACATTATTGGGTTTTCTCGAACACAAAGGTGTTCAGCAAAATTGACCAAAACCAAAGCGAATTGTGACTTGCCATATTACTACCTCTCCTTTCTGCAGACGATAGAACCCGAGTTGGTAATGAAGGAAAGGACAGGTAAGACGACGGATGTCCCCTAATCTGGCCTTTTATAAGGGAACTATAACGTCAATGGCCTTCTGTTTCTCAGTTCGTTAGAAATGCGATCCCCAAATGCCCCGATTGCCCCACCCCCTTGCACCTAAGTGCGGATGTCCAGAGCCACCCCACTTCCCCCGATCGACCCCAGCTCCCTGTTCAAAAGCACCCACGCGCCCCCGATCAACCCTACGATAACGCCCCTGCTTGCAAAAATTAGCCGACCCCGAAGGGAGATGTAAGATCGTCGATACTTGGGTTAAAGGGAAGAACGAGTCTCTACATAAAGGACTCGATGTTTGATGTGATGTAATACATTGTGTACAAAAATCCAATTTCTCTTATCATATGTCGCGAATGTACGCCAAAACTAGTCTATGAATTCAATGTGCAATACCCTTCTCCAGACTCCATAAGTGACGACCTTTGACTGTGACCGATGAACCTATCCCCCGCCTACTCAGGCATGGGGATGGATTGAGATGTATATCTATTCTCTCGACCAGTTTTTCTAAAACTTGTTTTTCACCCATTCAAAGATACAATCACCAAAGGAGAGGAGCTGGACGTGACGCACAGCCTGGCCACAGATCATGGAGCACGTGTGACGACCAAAGGTGGAGCCGCAGAGCAACGAGACGCGGGACGAGGCACTACTTCCAAGTTCAGCTGATGAAGAAATAAGGGGCTGCCTTGAAGCCCTCGACTTGCTGCCCCACTCGTGCCTGAAGTCCCCGTCCCTTTTTTGAGTCCGACTGATGGGCCTGCCTGCTCATTGTCCTTTGCTCCCTTGGTCTCTTGGTGTGTTCGAAGATCTGGCCCCACTCCGCCCTCTCTTCCCTCGATTATTCAACAAACTCTTTCATAAAAACTTTTGACTATGGAATGGGATTTTGCCACGGAAAAAGAAAGACACGCAGGTGCCCAGCATGAGGCACCCCTAAGAAAATGAGTTAGGGAACAGGACTGTGATCTAACAGCAGAGGACTGATCGCACCCTGCAACGCGTAAGGATGATTCCGAGCTGGACCTATAGCTCCACCGCCGGTGCTCAGCAGCGCCAACAAAAGAAGACGGACTCTGTTAAAAGACATTGCGACAAAGACCCTCCCCCTTTCCAGAACTTTCTATTCGCCCATTGACTAAATTACTTGTATCGAATTTAACACCTCCCTCAACCATTTTGTATTGCCTTTTAAGAAACGTTTCATCGGTCACTCGTGGTTAGTTGTCCAAAGACCCCCTATCGTACTGGCAAGCCGGAAGGTATCAGAGCGTTATTTCTGTATATGATGTCACTAGAGAGAAAAATGTGAACTTGATTTTTATGTGTTGAAGCATTTTTTTGATTCTACCCCGACAGAATATTATGCCGATTTCTAGGCTTGTATAAAGAGCCTAACAGATGTAAATTAACATGCATCGTATTCTGCCTATCACATCGACTGTGTAGAAATTGAACGTGCTTATGTAAAAAGTGGCGACTGTTAAAAATAGCAATATGTATGTACATAAGCGGCGTTCATTTGTGTCCACAGTACCCCTTGGCGTAAACAGAATGGATATTGCTAAGACTCTGACTGTGTTGTCCCGCTGGCATAGCACACACGCACACGACAGCCATTTTAGGTACCATGGTCTCCCTGTCCACGATCGCTCATCAGCGCACTTCCCTGACCCTGCAAGCATCCCCCATGCACCCTGACTGCCCCCGCTCTCTCATGCGCGAGTCATGAGCCCTCCCCTCCCGCATGACTCTGTCCCTAAGAATCGCACCCCGCGCCTGACCGACACCTCCTGCCCCCCATGAATACCCCTCCTTTGATGACCTCTTCCTCTGAGCCTGAATGTCTGCACAGACCGCTGGTCATCCCTTAGCCCAAGGATACAGTTTATTGCCCATCACTGTACGCACTCGTCTCTCTCGAAAGAAGCCACTATTGATCACGACCGCCCCACCCCCTGAGACTCGATCAGGCACACACATTCCAATAGAATTAGCAGAACACTCAGCCGCATGACAGCCCCTCCTATTGCATGGAGGATAAGGGCCCTACTGTAGCCACGTGTTGGAATACCTCCATACTATACAAAGTGTTGATTGTAATAAAGGTTGCCTGTGTGCCACCAACCTGTGTATAAAAGACGAAGCCTCAGAGAAACTTGTTAGAGCACCTCCCGAAGACACTACGCGAGTGTCCCAAAGGACAGGCTCTCCTCATGAGTAATAAACCCTGTTCTTGTTTTCCTACTTCCAGTGCCCGTCTCTTTATTTGGTAATTATTCAAGATGAGAATGAAGAGTCGCCCTGCACCAGCAGCCTGGGCATCGGGTGCGATATGGGCTGACTTTTCTACATATCTATCTATCTATCTATCTATCTATCTATACACATAAAAGACTGTTACAAGCTTCTACACATAGCAGTTTGTACAGATAAACTTTAACTGGGTAGGTGGATCACTACCAATGAGTCTACCAGCACCAATCATTAAAACATTTTAACTATGAGAGGACATTTTTACAGTTCCAGCCTTGGCGTAAAAGCTGTCCAGGAATCCAGAATTGTTTTTTCCCCACAAAGTGTAATTTACTAACTATCACCACTTTTTCCAAAGATTTTTCTAATGATTGTTCAGGTAACTGGGTCTAAAAGCCCCAGAGTCTTTCAGGTACGAGGAGTCTGCTTTTGATAGTTGTTTTATGACAGCCATGTTCCAGGTATGTTGATCAAAATAACCGCACCTCGGTGGTCATCACGCACAACATGGAAACACTTCCCACACAGGATCAAAACAAAGACAGCATCCTTCCAACCTCACATCCTACAAGGTGTAGTGTACTACCCATGAGGACAAGTGCTTCAGGGAAAGTAAGCGCTATATAAATGTTGCAATACAATACAATACGATGCAATGATGCAATGTTTGGAGTATCGTAACAATAGCCCCCGCAGCATCCGCGGTGCCCGTGGGGACCAACCTCCAGGGCGCCTCCACCAGCACTGTGCACGGGTGGCAGGCCCCTGGCCTGAGAGCTCCTGACTGGGTCCGGAAAGTAGGGGGCCCCCTCCTTGTTCTTTGCAGGGGGGTATCTTTAAGTTTCGTTACGCCACTGAGTGGGTTGATAAGTAAGCACCATTTGGCCCCTAGCCAGTCAGTCAGTCAAACCACAGTACCCATAAAAGCACAGTATAAAATACATTACATACATATTAAAATTTGAACCGGTCAAATAATCTAAATACATTCATTATACAGATCATAAGTGATTTAGTGCAAAATTCAGGATCATCACAGTACAAAACTAGCCCCTAGCAACATTCGCCACAAGATGGACTCTCAATGGCGGCAAGAGAAGGACCAGGCTGCCCCTCATCGCCAGAACTCGGCGTCTGCAGCAGCATCGGCACAGCGCGGGCAGCAGGAACCCGATGTCTCAAAGTTCGCTCATTTGGAAATAGTCCTCTTTTCAACGGTTCTGTTATCAGATGGAGCGCTTCCTTCATCAGTGTTAATATCCTTGTAGGGGAACAATGAGCGGCTTCCTATCTTTGCCAGATAGGACGTGAAGCGCTCGGGCCCTCAGAGGAGAGGATGCAGCTAAAGGCAATGGGAAGGCGTGAGTCACCCCAACGCCTCTTTCAATCCAGTGGCTGAAAAAAAGCACATTAGGAAAGTAAGGAATGTGGTTCTTTAATGATGAGGACGAGGAAGGAAGGCAGGAAAGGCCTGTCCCTGCTCAGGGTTTCAGCAGAGTGCAGTCCACACCAGGAGCTGCACTAAGGCAAAGAAGAGGGCGAAAGCAGAGGAAAGTTTTACCAGCTCACTGCTGTTCTCTTGCAGCTGTACAAAAGGGGGTGGTGATGGACGGAGCATTTGAACCAATCAAACACTCACACCCAGTCAACAGATCTGGGTTTAATCCAGCACAGTTCTTTAGCACACTCTGCCACCCCAGTTCAGACATGGCCATATGCAAATCAGTCTGACCCTGTGCCTCATGGGAACCGTCCAGCCCGAACAGCTGGCATCTTCTTGCCATTCAATCAATCAATCATATCATTTGTAAAGCGCACTACTCACCCATGAGGGTCTCAAGGCGCTGGCCATTGACTCAATCACTGTAGGTTGGGTCCCCATAATCGTGTCATGGACTGAATCTAGAGGAATGTTGTAATGTGATGGACTTCGCCACAGATCAGAGAGGAAGCAGAGAGAGTCTGGCCTGTGCCTGCCAAGGGATAGACAAGCACTTTAGATGTGTTATGAGAGGTGCCCCTATCTTGGGCATAGTTGGGTAAAAGTGGCGAAGAATTTTTTCTTTGTTTATTGAAAGGCATTACGGTGTCACCATGGGGAGAGTGCGCATAATGCCTATCTCTGGAAGCTTGTGCCCTCTAGGGACCCTATTACATTTTGAGGAGGGTTCTTCCAGGATGAGACAGGACCAAACCAGATAGAGGTGGATATACATTTTTTTTTAAACAGTTTTATTGGCTTTCAGTGTAACAGTACACATAAATTTGCTATCTTACATACAAATCGCATACTTTGGCATCTTCAACGGAGGTGGATATAATTTTTATTTACATGTCAGGTCCTTAGGTGCAGCATCAGGTGTGGGGCTCCAGTAAGTGCTTTGTCACTCTCACCGCACAACATCGCATCACATTACACCACATCATACCACATCACACCACATTGCACCACATCCCACCACATCACACTGCACCACACCACGTCACACCCCATCACATCCCATCACTTCTCACTGCACCGCATTGTACCACAACACATCACACCGCATCACAGAACACCGCATCACACCATACCATACCGCACCTCACCACATCACACTAGACCACATCACACTTGACGTCTGTAAAATTCTGGCACCTCCATTCAGTTACTTCTTTTGCCCTCTGCTGCTACCGCGACAATCACCGCCGCGGTTACAAAACCCAGCAATCAGCTGCTAAACACCTTTTTCCTGGCCAAGAGAGGAACAGCCAGGAGGAGTGCTGGGGGTGAAAGAACAGGAGGCAGCACTTTCGAACGCGGGCAAGGCTAGAGCCGCGGTACCCCCTGCTGGGGCAAAAGTTGGTGACGTTAGGCCAGTGAGGCTTGCCCCATCGGCAGGACTGCACCCTCCCACAACCTGCACACTCTTGTTCTCACTGTCCCACAGCAGTGGGCAAGAGGGAATTTTGAAACTTGGAAGTCGAAAATTGAAACTTAAGGTTGGATTGACAACTTATGTCTCCATTGCTTCCACAGCCTCGGGTTGCTCCCTTCGGTCTGCCTCACCAGCATGTAACGCAATAAAAAGAACTTTCATTAGGATTGTAGCCCTCAAGCTATCGGCTTAGGAACAAAAAAGTATCTAACAGAAAACGTCCATGCCATCCCATTAAATGAAGACAACTCTTCAGCACCTCTTTCAGCAGAAGTAAGTGTTAAACGCTACCCACCTCGAGCAGCTAACATCACATAAATCAGATGGTAAATTGGCAAAAGGAGGTTTTAGGCCCCGGGCCCAACGGGATCCCCGGGCAATATTCAAACAGAACACAGAATTAAAGCTACTCTTCTCCGAAATAAGGCAATTCGGTGAAATTCCGTCTTCCTGGAAGGGCTCAATAATGTCTCCGATATTCAAAAGTAGTGACAAGTCCTTGTCAAAAAATTACAGTCTAGTAGTCCTTATAGACAATGAGGCAAAATATTTTGGAGGAACTCTAATTGTGGTCCACAGAGCAATCAATAATTCTGCTCAATCAAACAGGGTTTTCAAAGTCCTCCGGTACAACAACAAACATCTTGGCTATGTCACTGCTAATTGATAAGGCAAAAGCTTTAAAACAGCTGTTACATCTATGCTATATTGACTTCAAAGCAGCCTTCGACCATGTGAATCGCAGCAGACTTTGGAGCAAATCGGCACGCAGGGGAATTCCACAGACTTTGTTGAACCTGATAATCACCCTCCATACATACACATGGGTACAGGTAAAGCGAGGCGATGGCTTGTTCTTATCAAGAGGTATACCAAGAGCAAGGGGCTCAAGAAGTTGTGTATCTTGGCTCGGACCCTATACAATCTCTTCATGGCGGATTTGACCCCTGAGAATCTCACTGACATTTACTGTCTGATCTGAACATGTGGATAGTGTCAGCGGAAAGGGTAGAAGTAGTATGGGGAAACATCATACCCCCTGCTGCTGCAGTGGCCAGATGGGGCCTGGCTGCGAACTCTGCCCTCAGCCACTGCCCCTGCAGCTCTTTCGCTAGGTACCAATCGTTATGTGGTGAAACCATGCCCACTGTCTCTGGGCCCATAATTACTGAGTATAGAGACTCCAAGCCACGTGAAAAGTTCCAAAGCTGTATCCCACCCAGAGTTATCACTGCAGTGTATACCACTTTTTGTAATCGGGGCCAAGGGAAAGAAAAGGCACTTTGCACATCTAATTGCCAAATCACACTGTTGGACACTGATGCCAAAATGTATATGATAGCCCTTGCTGGTACGCTGGAGGACTTTTTAACTAGTATGATACATAGGGACAAATCAGGCTATGTCAGGGGACTCCATACTGTTGACAATATCCGCCAACTAGCTCACTTTGTCAAAAAGTGGATATATGTACTTCCTGCCCTGGTGTTGAAAAGGCCTTTGACAGGGTGAGCTGGTTCAAATTCATATTATTCGGGGCTTAACCGCATCGCTGCTAGAGTGATTCCCCTGCTGTGCTGGACAGCAATAAAAACGGGTGTGGTCATGACGAGCTCAGCTCGTCATGAGCACAGGAGCACTGTACTGCATGACAAGCTGAGCTCGTCATGAGCATTGAAGGGGTTAAGACAGAGCTCTGCCCACTGTCCCTGTTTGTGCTTATTACTGAGTCTTTAGTGAGGAGGATCATAGTGCATAAGGTGATACAAAGGATAGCATTTTGGAACAAGAAGCAGAAGAGTCTTTATCACAGACATAGCTATAATCTGCAATATGGGGCCTGGCGAGTTTGACAACCCAACTTTTGAAGGTGTGCTGGACAAGTGCAGTGCAGTATGAGGTTACAAAGTGAGCACTTAAAAATCTGAATTGTTGCAAACGAACCCGACAGAGGAAAACATAAAGTAGGCCACAACAAGTCTGTGGTTGCTTCGGCTCCTATCTGGATGTGCTCTAGCCTGGCAGCTCAGGCTGGACTGTTCCCGTTTCATCGGTCATCACGTTGTTTGTTGGAGTTGATGCCCTAAGTGAGACTAAGTTGTCCAGATCTGGGTCCTGTGCTCCCTGTGCCATGGGACTCAAGCTATACCTCATTACCAAGGCATCAGTAGGGCAGAACTGGTCTGGGGTTGAATGGACTCTTGCATGGAGGGAATCTTCCTGGCAGTTCAGGCTGGACATTTCCTATACCGAGACCAAGACTGATTTGCATATGGCAGGTTTCTGTCTAAAGTGGCATAGTGAGGGAAAAACAATGGACTGAAATATGGCACTGAGCAATCACCCATGGCTGAGATTAATTCAAGGATGTAATATAAAGAGGGGACTAATAACAGCTTGTACATTGGAGACACTTTGAAGAAATTCATATACTAGAGTCTACTTAACAGGCATAGGCCATCGTAGCCCAAAAGTGTAAAAATCACAAATATACATTTTATTAATCCTAGGATTTAGCAAACTATACCTGAGACCCACACAAGAAACAGGCCGACAAACAATACAAAACAACTAGGGTTAACTAGATTAAGAGACTTGATTCTAGGGGCACATCCATTTCGCTACCAACATTCAAAAAGAAAATGGGAAACTCACCATATGGCTTTACTATAGACTTAGGCGTGCAGTGCGGCAACATGGAGCAGATTCCCCCAACCTCCACAGGAATGCCAAGTCCTCATAAAGGCAATAGTAGGGGACAGCTTGAGGCAGATAGTAACTTTCTTGCATGACACACAGACGACTGAAGTAGCACAAGCCACAGAGCACTGGATTAATGATACTGTGTCCAAGCCTGACAGATGTTTTCTGGAAGTACAGCTGCTGGCAGGTGAAACCTTGCATTTCGCGTATGTTACCCCACAGCCACATATGATAATAATTTACTGGATACCTGCAACAGGTGTGGTTGGAAGGGGGTAGGCTTCTTCCAGCTTGCCTAGCAATGTCCAGTGCGAGGTAGATATTGGGGAGCATTTGATACATTGCATGTGATGACCAGGGAACACTTACCTGACACTCCACTGTCTTTCCTCCTGGGTAAGAGGAGAGTGGCCACGCGGTGGGGAGAGTGGTGGGGCGGAACAATACACGAGGAGAAAAACTGGATTAGTGACATTGTTTATTGTAAGAAAATGATAGAGATACATTCAGGTACAGTGCATCCTGCAGCAAGACCCCACAGCTTCTAGGACCCCTTGAGAACCTATCCCTTGATGGTGGAGATTAGCACAGTCGCTCGGACAGAAGAGGTGGAAGGTCAGCGAGGAGACCCACCAGTGGGCTAGCTCTGAAGAATCCGCCATAAAGACTGTACAAATATCTCATCGGTGGCTGCTCTAGACTGCCAGTAGTACTGATAAAGGTGGGGGGGAGTGGCAAAGAACGAACATAAATATTATTGCCTTGTGTGGGTTATGGATTATCACATGTATATGGATTTCTGACTCTAAAACAGGTTCACTGATGAGTTTAGCTGCTGCATTCGGCCAGCAGAGAAAAATATGAATATTCTGCATGCACTGATGCATGTTTATAAAGCATCATTCTATGAGTATATACACTTATAGGAATCAGATTAACAATGGTATTGTATGTGGCATAAAATGGTCAATTCAATATTTAAAATATCAAGCATCCATTCCATCGCCTTGTTGTTTGTTGTAGTGAACCATACAGAACACATGATTGGGCAAGCATGTTCTGATCTATTTGACATCTGATATTATAGACTACTATCGTGCCATTAATTACCCACTCCACCACTCCAAGATGTAGGAAGAGACCTCAACAAATGCCATAGCCTGTCCAAACCCTGCTTGAGCATATATATGTAGCTAAGTTGAATATCGACCCATAATTATATATTAGCAGAGCGGCCAACATAGGAATACAGAAGTATTTTTTGTGGAACTACAGAAGGACCGGGTATATTTCTGTGGATGAGTAGTAAGCCAAGGCTAGTGACAGAGGTAATGAAGGTTCCCAGCCATAAAGGTCTAATGGGCTCCAGGGGTCCAGCTCTATTACATTGGGCAGTTCAACTGCGCCTAGTGCGGAGGAGCACTCAGAGGAAGGTAGGCAAGCATTGGTCTCATATGGACCAGCCAGTCATGGGCAATGCTCTATCCGAAGGTATGTGGATGCCAAATAGACACATGCCATCAAATACATTTGAACGCTAGATCCCTCAAACACTGGGGCATATGTACACGCCCCTATCGCCACCACAACATCACCTATAGTGACCAGCAAGTCTAACGCCTCTCTCCTCCACTTCCTTGTACATATCCCCCACTGTCCTTGAGGTCTGGGACTTAATAGTGATCAGAAGAATTTTGTTGACTTGCCATTTTTCTCTTACGCCTATTCACGTAACCCAGCCTTTTCCTCAGTGACTGATGGAGCTGATCACACAGCTAGGAGAGAGTAGGATTGCTGACTGTAGTCAACATGTTTCAGGGATTGACTAGCATGTCATTTGATGAATGTAAGGGACACTCTGGGATGGTAGATAATGAGAGGGTGACCAACAGTTAAGCCTCTGGGTTATGAATCTTGAGGTATGGAAAGGCTGACCTGAGGCAGAAAATAACCTTTGTCAACATGACCACCACTCTTGGTGGAACAAGGCATCTGTTGCTGGGTTTCTACACACTGGGTTTTGTGCCCTCGAAGATGCTGGCTCGGAAGTATATTTTGCACTGGAAAAATATCTGTGGCATGGAAATAATGGATGAAAGGTGGGAAGTCTTAAACCAGGGAAGAGTGGAACACAGCACAGCAATTCACCACATTGAATCTGCTTTCAAGGTGTTAACGGGCTAGTACTTGGGCCCAGATAAGATTTGTAATATGTTGCCTGACGCTACACATGATTATTGAAGCGAATGCTGGGGGTTGTTAAAGTTCCACACATATGGTGAGGTTGCCTTAAAATACAGATTTATTGGAAAGAGGTTCTGGCAGCAATTAAGGGGAATGAGGAACTTAGATTGGGTATTTGGGAGGATGTGGCTACCAACAAATGGAGACTGGTATATCAACCTTTGGTGGCATAATTGTTACTAGCCAGGATATTTAAAAAGTAGGTAGGACCCTAGGTGGGGATGTGGTTCTTGAAGTTATGGGTCACAAGGTGATTGAACAATTGACCAATCATTTGATCAAAGATAGAGACAATGTACTGGTTGTGGGGTACCCTCTGCGACTGTGCATGGAGGGGTCACTGGAGAACAATCATGCTCTACATCTCTTTGACTGAGTAGGCAATGCTAGTGATGCTCTAGAGCTTTTGGTGAACTTATGTTCTATAGTTCCTCGTGGACTGTACAGCATGGACACAATAATTACATAATCAACATCTGCTGGGTGCTTGGAGGGCTGTATGTTGAGGGAAAGTTGAGTGATCTTCAGAAGGCAGCTAGAAGAGGGTCCAATAGTTATGTACGCATATGAACCTGTGGGTGTGACCGCTTCTTCGAGGTCAATTGGTGTCCAGTTGTAACAGACCCTGGAAAACTCCAATAAAAAGATGTTTCCAAACATGAAATTATAGCAGTTTTTGAGACCACATGATCAAAAGATTTACAAGGTCCAAATCAGACGCGGCCCGTGCAGGTAAGAGGGGTGGGGCGGGGCGGGAGGGGGAATTCGACATACAACAAGGAAAACTTAAATTAATAAAAAAGAAAACCATGATTTTCTTTTTTTAATTTAAGTTTCCCTGGTCTTCGTATGTCAAATTGATTTCAAGTTTGCTTTGCAGCACCTCATGAGCAAAATATTGAAATATCTGTGTACAATTGAGGGAAAAGTGTAGCTTGATTGGTGAACATTGAAACATTGGAATGCTGTGAAAATAGACACCTGTTCCTTTAAGGCTCCAGGAGCTTCCATACCCATGATGCAGTGTACTGGCAAATGTCTCTGAGAGACAGTTTTTTAAGCGGTGAGTGGGGGAAAGAGAGAGCGAGAGTTGTAAAGACAAAGAGGCAGCTGCTATTTCTAATGCCCAAGATAACTACAGCCGGGGAGGAAGGCGGTACGTTTATGACTTCTAAGAAGATGCCTGTCATACAGGACAACAAGAAACTGACCATTTGTTCTGCTTCATACAATCTTCACTGATAGTCCTAAATGTGAGGATAGGATAGCAGGCTAAAAGTTAATTTTTCACTGCAGCTTTGGCAGGAGTCATAGGAGTTATCTTATGTATTGAGTTTAACAGTGAATGTAATGCGCCTAGCTAAATAGATTTCTGAAACTGACAACTTTAGCATCAGCCTTTGTATCTATGTGTCTTGTGTGAGTATGCACTGATTTCCACATTGCAGATTTGCAAATGTCTGCCAGGTCAATTGGTGTCCAGTTGAGACAAGCTGTGGTGACTACCTTCCCTTAGTGGAATGAGCTCTTTGACTCCCTGAAATCAGTTTCTCTGCTAATTGATAACATAAAGATATACATGCAACAAATGACTGGGCAACAGATTATTTGGACGTGGCTCGCCCTATCAAATATGGCCATAGTTAACAAATAACTGGTTGTATTTCTAAAGTGCATTCATCTGCTATTAGAAATATCATTGCCTGGGAGTCGCAGAGTTTCAGTAGCACAGTAGGAATCAGTGGGACTGGAGGAAAAGTGAACAGAAATGTCCTTGACCATCTGATCAAAAGCGCACTGCTCACTGATCCTGGCTCTGGAGCTCTGGACACAAAGTCTCTGCATTTCTTTGAGTTGTTGCAAAGAATTCTTGAGATGGTGTTCACCACTTTTCGAAGATGACTTGCATGACTTCACCGTCCATTTGTTTTCCTCAGAGAAATGAAGGAGTACGTCTGCTTTGTGGTTTAGAGTGCCAAGGATTTGTACTGCCTTCAGTGTGAAACTTCTGGCTCCCGCCACAGCCATATCTTATGATCCTTTACGTGAGAGTGATCTTGACCTTGTACCTCTATGCTTGTTTAATTAGTGCATGGTTGCGGTATTGTCGGCCTTGTCATCGAAGGTGAAAGAAAAACCATGAATGCTTGGTGGATAAGTCTCAACTCCAGACAGTTGATGTAGTACGAACTCTCCTTGGTCCCAGTTTGGACCCAGCCATATGCAAATCAGTCTTCACCCTGCTCCTCATGGGAACAGCCCAGTCTGAACTGCCATGACTCCTTGGATCGAAAACAAGCAACCTGGGACTGGTTTCGGTCCACATGTATATGTTAGAGTGTGTAGTAAGTGGAGCGAAGAGAAGCTGGCAAAGATGCATCTGAGCACCCAAGTCGTCGTAGGAAAAACAATGCTTCATTAACTAGGGCTTGGTGTCTTATACAGGCACTTCACAAGGGCTTCAGCTGTTGGCATGATCCGCTCCCTACTATTCCCAAATAGGGGTCAACGTTTGCTTCCCCGCTCTCTGCTGAGGATGCCTGGGTGGTGTGAATGCCTTTGTGGTGTGGTTGATATTGGACATAGGAGGGTGGGCGACCTCTGTTGTGCATTGATCGGCTGGAAGAGTGCAGTCGCCTTGACACATGGCCCTCTTGCAGCAGTGCAGCATTCTAGGCAATGCTAGGAGTTCCTCAAGCCCGGTTGGCTCTTTTTCAAGTGTCCTAGGAAAGAAACCTGTAGTTGGCAGGGCTCGTTTGAAGTGTTATCTGTGGCAGATTTTGAGTCATTCTTTCAGACAGGAAGGAAATATGGTATATGCCAGAGGTTCCTCAGCCCTGGGTTGCAAAACTCATGCTTAGTCTTCAAAGTATTTTATTCATACTTCATCAATATGACTTGCATTTGCTTTTGCTTTTCGATAACATGTACTGCTTTTCAATTCCATATGTCAACAAAAATATCTTTCTTAATCATCATTCCATAGTTCTCATTATTCCAATGCATTTCGGCAAAAATGCCTTCATCAGGGAAATCTACAAAAAGACATAAAATAAAATGAACATTCCAATATTCTACCTCTTGTTTTATACTGTACACAGATAAATGCTCTCAATTTCACCAGCTCGTTCTATCTAGGATAACCGTTAATTCTAATAAACGTCTGTTCTGGAATACTCAGCAGGTCGAGCATGCATAAGGCTATCTCCTTGAATGTAAACTTGGAACACTGATAAGCCATCTCCTTCGTTAACAATATGCAGATTAACCTGAATCATAAATCATGTCGCGTTATACCCCAACAGTTAAGTTAACTCAAAGTATCTCCCGTCGTGAACGCTATGCAGGGAAGCTAGCGGGTGTTCAATAAAATATAGTCCATAAGGGCTCTCAGTCTGCAACCAAACGGTATACGGTCCCAATATTATACCTATATACAGCCTGATTCATCAAGCCGAATTGCGCTCGCAAAGGGCCAGAATCTGAGAATCTGGCCCTTTGCGAGCGCAATTTTTGCATTTGGGATTCATCATCCCAAATGCAAAAATCGGTAATTGCTAATTCGCTAAATTGCGAGGAATTACATTTAAGGAATCTCTATTTGAGATTCCTTAAATGCAATTCATCCACCATTTTTAAATTGCTAATTCGCAATTTTGGGCCGCTATTTACCGCGAG
This sequence comes from Lissotriton helveticus, assembly GCF_964261635.1. Taxonomy (NCBI): domain Eukaryota; kingdom Metazoa; phylum Chordata; class Amphibia; order Caudata; family Salamandridae; genus Lissotriton; species Lissotriton helveticus. Next base: position 1,244,327,734 of record NC_136070.1, read on the forward strand.
GTCAGACCTCTCGGTAAATAGCAAAAACTTAGAAAAATGCTTTTAAAAGCATTTTTCTAAGTTGCATGTTGCACACACACATGTCCTTTGTACATGTGTGTGCGCAACACCTGTTTCAATTTGCATTTAAGGGGTGCTACAGGGTGTCCTTTGGACACCCCTGGCACCCTTTAAATCGCTATCTTATTTGCGAGTAGCAAATTGCTAATCGCAAATAAAGAATACTCCCCATTCATTCCTATGGGCCTTTTGGCCCATAGGAATGAATGGGGAGTTATTCCTTATTTGCGATTAGCAATTTGCTACTCGCAAATAAGGAATGTGTAGGAATCGCTATTTATTTAGCAATTCCTACATGAATACCGTTTTGCGAGTCCTTAATAGCGATTCGCTATGAATCGCTATTAGGGGCTCGCAAAACGGCCCGTTGATGAATAAGGCTGTTAAAGAATTACGCTATGCGTTTACCTCGTCATACAAAGGGTTTTATATTGCGCTTACCGCTTTATAGAAGATGTATCCTTTAAAGCCTAGATCCATGCGAACAAGAATCTGGGCAGTGAAACAAAATAATCGCCAAGGGTTCCCTCGTCGAAGTAAGTCGGTGTGTGACGTAGGGTAAAAGGTGGGGTTTAAGAAGCAAGCAAGTGTTGACATATGGAATTGAAAAGCAGTATATGGTATCGAAAAGCAAAAGCAAATGCAAGTCATATTGATGAAGTATGAATAAAATACTTTGAAGACTTACATCGTAGTGTTCTACACCTAATTCTGAAGAACTATTGTTTGCAGTATCATGGCAATCTTCTGTGCCCCAGGAGACACTCACACACCTCGTGTTGGTGCAACCTTTCTGATTTTAGCAACTACTCCAGTGCAGGGAGTACACCTGTGGAGCACAAACTAATTGGTATTCAATTCTTTAAAACATAATTCGTAGTGCGCAGTCACCACGTAAAACTCATGCTTAGCCATGATTGACTGGACGGGAGTCAGCCGACAGTAACATGAGTGCCATGCTCCTGGAGGCCTTCCGGATGGATTCAGTGAGTTTATAGGGGATTGGTTGGCTGTTTCATCCCAGTTTCCTGACGCAGAAAACATGTGATTGGCTAGAAAGGTTGGTGATGTCAAATCACGTCCTTACTGCGGCTGACTGGCATTTTTTTTTTACGATACAGGGGACTCATTCACGTTTCGTTGGCCTGAACCCTGCACATGGCGGTGACTGACTGGAGGGATTGTAGCAGCTGGTCATGTGGCCATCTTGCAGCCCTGTGGCCCTCCGAGGCTATCTCATGAGTTATTCATTCAATTCATGTTTCCCGGGCATGAACCCAATGCATGCCTCATTCTTCCTCTGCATGTGAGTGCATGCGTGTGTAGCATGATGGCTGTAAACCTGTGCTTACCATGCGCTTCTTCTCCACCATCTGTCTCTGTCAATCCATCCCTTTCCCACCCCCCACCACCAACCTAACTCATTTCTACTGCTATGTCTGAGGGTGCCTTACCCATTCGCTGATCTCCTGGGCACCGAAGCCCCTTCTTCTCCTTCTAACCCATTTATTCGCATCTCCACACCTCACCCAACAGTTGGAGCCCACTTATCTTGTTGTCTGCCCACACACTCTAAATTTACCCTTTCTGACTGCCAGTTCTCCCCACTTTCTACCTCTCTTAAGCCAGAGCCTGATCAGCCCATTGCCTACCAAGCTGCTGCCTTCCTCATCGACACCTAGCGCCATTTCACACAGTCCGAAAACCTATTTCCCTCTATCTCACCTTTTTACTACCCCCTGCCCGCAGGCTATAGTCTGCCCTCCCTGCACTGCTGCTGCCCCCCTACTGTTGGAGCCACACAACCATTTGCCACTCCGCCTTCTTAATTTCTCAGTTTTCCCCTTTTTTTCAGTCCCAACTGGTTGTATCTCATAATATATTCTACCAAAATACCCTCTGGCGCAAACGGCGACTTCACATTATCTACTCCCACAATTTCGCTACGGTAAGCTCATATAGGGAAGTATAGATTTCTGATACTAAATTCACATCTACTTACCAAAGTAATATTCTGAAGTTGAAGTTGTTGGACGTCGATGTTAAAAATGGAAATTGTGACTCTCTATTGCCAAGAGTTGGCAACGCTGTGCCAACTGCAGTATTTGTGAGGCACCGCAAGGAAAGAAAGGAAGAAAACCCAAGATACAGAAACCCTGATAATCTGCATGGTCCAATCAGACCATTGGCCAAAAGTCCTGCTTTGTTTTCCATGAGGTTCCCGGCTACACTGCGCTGATCACCTAATGGTTTCTAGGCAGTGTCACAGACTAAAGAGTTTTTTAAAGGCAGAGTGTCTGGGGGTTGAAGGCTGTAAGCGAGGGGTTGAACAAAGTGTGCCAGGTGGTACAAACATAGGACCCGATTCACAGAACTAACTTAAGACAAAATCCTAAACGTACTACCATTTTGGTATTCACAGAAGGCACTTACTTATTTTGGTATTCACAGAAGGCACCCACTCATTTCGGTATTCACAGAAGTTAGGAGTCCTAACTTTAGGACTCCTAAATGCCTTCTGTGAATACCGAAAGTCTTAAAGTTTAGGAGTAGTAAAGTTAGGACTGTGAGTTGATGTAGAAACACGGATATTCTGCGTGCCAGCCGCTTTAGATAATTGGCGTGCTGGGCGGACTACTAAACTCATATGACCCTAACTATAGAGGCTCCGGTGATTTCTGACTGGCGATACGGGGAATTCTTTGGCTTATTGAACCCGTTTACAGAAGCACCGTTAGTTCTGGCGTTTGGTGCGGTGTGCCGTGTGTGGATTAGATTAAGCAACCAGGAGCACTTTACCTGACGATAATTGTATAACGGCACCGCGTCAATTACCAAAATCGAGAGTCCTGTTTTTGTACAGACCTACTACACTGAGGCTACTCTGAGATTCTGCTCCTTACCAACCTGACCCTTGAAACCATATCCAGGTGCATTCATCTACATGTATTTAAATACGCACCCGTTTTAAACGGTACCCCGGAGACTCTTATTTCTCCATAATCCACTGATCCCACCGGCCCGTGGATAAACCCAACCGCAGCATTACCACAGAGAATGCGGCCAGCTAAGCAAAGATTACCGAGCAGGCTTCTTATTAATCAACAGGCTCTCTCACCTTTACATGATCACGCAACAACTTCGGTTGCTGGATAAAGCAATTAGATATGCCCATTGTGATAGTCTAAGTCCAGCATATATATCTAAACCTTTAGTATATACCTGTGAAGTTAGTCTTAAGTCTGTTTCACCTCAACAACCTCTTTAAGTGGTGTCTTGTTGTTATAACCACCCACTCACATGATACCAGTTCCTAACATTGTGGTCTAGGTCCCCGTTGTTATTATAACTTAGTCCGAGTTACCAAATAACTACATGTCACACTATTGCATATGCCTTATAATGGGTGTACCTCCAGGAGGAGACTCTGGCTCACCATCCGATACCCGAACATTAACACACAGAAGTGACTTTCTAGTGGTTTTTAGTACTGGTTAACCTAAGTTCCTCTTTGTACATAGCCTTGCGGTGGAAGATCTTACCTGAAGCTTTACCTGCTGGATACTGTTGTTAACTGAACATTATACTTTTTAGGTGAGTTACAACCTCCAACACCTAAGGATTGCACGCTGCAACTTATACCACATTGGTATTTTAAATGTTTTATTTTCCCAATTACCCAGTTTACCACAGGAGCACTCCCACTAAATTATTCACATAGGAGAGTGCATGTACAATTTACTAGTGTGCCGACACGCTAGTGATACACTACACTGGCATGTGATATGTAGTCAATTGATGCGTTTTTGAAATTCCTGTTGTGATTTGCTTCTCCTCTTTCCTTAACAGGTAATGACAGCTGTACACAGGCAATTTATGGAAGAAGGGTAATATAGGGATAACACTTGTCCCCCCGTATTTTCCAGTTGTAAATGGTTTTAATTCATACTAGTGTATACTCGTATTACATTAGGGACTCACTGTAGACAGTTACACCGTAGATACCTGCTAATTAGTTCCATTGGTCCTGAAGTATCGCCTGTTAATAAACACTAGCGAGAAACATGTTGACCGGACATTAGCATACTCTGGAAGGTCCCTGGAATCATAATACTCCAGCCCCACCCTCTAGAATCTCTTTTTAATTAAAGCAGTGGACCGCCAGAAAAAATCATTCCTCGGTACCCCTAGCTTTATTTTAATCACTCAGAAACATCTACAATCCTCACTGGCCCCACACCGGCACTTCATCTATACGGCTGTTGGAAAAAGATCTCCGATAAAGAGCCCCTCTTTGAGGTGTTGCCCGTTGGGTATTGCACCGCCGACCCAACGAGGAGCAGGCCCAAATGATGAAGCATGACACCTGCAAAGGTCTGTGAGGGCATTAAATCCAACAAAATGGATACCCAGGGGTAATTCCTCTTTACCCTTACAACATCCTCTGCATTTCTTGACGCATACCTCTCCCCCTTTTTAGGAACGGCTCAGCAACTCTTGTATTAACTTGATCTTGTGGGCACTAGCTGTAGCTGGACCTTCTACTTACCGTTAAGTAGTAATAGCCCGGTTCTCCTCCCTTTGTACCTATAGCTATAAATGTGGCCATGAGAAATATTATAATACCAGACCCATATTGCAGAGAGCGTGGTGGTGGTTGGGGGGCGGGGGAGAGATTGTTCTCCCCAATTCTCCCAACCATGTCTCCCAAATATGCATTTTTAGAATGGGGCCAAATAATTTATTTTAAAGGCAATTGTACCAAATGCATTGGCTAAAGAGCCATAGATTTTACATGTCATTCATATAAGTGAAATTCATTATATATTCCAGTACGTGAAGAACTGATAAATAAAGATCCCGTCCACCCCTAACAGCCACATGCTGACGCCCGTCTTTAAAAAAGTTTTTCCTGAGTCTCATGCTGCTTGTCTAGCCCAGATCTGTGCTCCTTTTGACATGTACCACACTCTCCAAGGAGATATGGTATTACAATTAAGGGACAACTGAAAGGCAATTATCTCACCCCCCAAAAAAATTATTTAAGCCACTATTTTCAAAATCAGAACATAAACACTTGTTTCATTTCTAGTTAAATGGTTAGTTCTGTTTGTTTACTAAATGAAGCGAATAATAATTTTTTTATTTTAAATAATTAAATGTAAAGATTTAGGCCCGATTAGAAGAGGACTTGTAAATTCTGATCAATGTGCCAAGCTGCTTTTTGTGCGGGATACACCCCACCACCTGCAAGTTTACAAGGGGGATTTGGGGGGCAGCTGACCACGGGGAAGTCTGCCCCCAGGGGATTTTGGGGAAGCAGAGCAGTCGGGTGACCGATCGTTGGTTTGGTCTGGTTTTGGGCTACAGATGTAGCCCATCGAGGGTTTGGGCTGGTTTGGGCTACAAAGGTAGCCCAATGGTTATAAAACCAGACATTTTGTGTGGCCAGCCACCATTTTATTCAGCACGGTGGCTGGCACTTAGCAATCGTAATTTCCTCTTTGTTTAGTGAGGTTAGAATCGGTCACCTGCTTATTATGGCGATGTCCCGTGACGAGATGGTGGCGCAGGCCATGTCCTTGTTGTCGGTGGCAGGTCGGCTGGACCCTTTTGCCAAGGGAGCGTCGGTGCGCGGGGACGCCCCGCTAGGAAAGCGTCGGAGGGGGTGGCTGTGGCGGCTTTTGCATGCTCGCCGCCCCGCCAGGCCCCGGAACGTGGGGGCAGCCAGGTGAGTAAGCAGGGGGTGGAGCCGCTGCCAAGGAGCGAGCGGTTCCTCAGAGAGGGAGAGTGAAGAGCGCAGAGCCTCCGGCAGCGTTGGGATCGCTGCTGGTGGTACGAAAGCGGTGCATTCTGTGGGCCATATCGGTAGGGAGAGGGAGCCTTCGGTACTGGTGGTGGTTCCAGCAGGCAGGGAGAGGTGCTGGGCCACGGGGAGGCACTGAGGGCCGAGGAGGGCGAGGGGAAGGTTGATTTTTGGGAAGTTTATGCTGAGTGGCTGAAGGAGAGTGGGGGAGGGGAGGGGTGTGAGGGAGGTCAGTCTAGGGGCACCCAGCTGGAATGTGATAGACTGGGATAGGGGTTCATGGCTGGAGAGAGCACCAGTAGGGGTACAGGCTCTTTGGCGCGGGACAGAGAAGGAGGAGGGTTGAGGCGCGGGACGGAGCTGGAGGAGTGGGTGAGTAGTTTGCAGGGGATGTGGGGACGTAGTGAGGGGAGACAGGGAGTGGGGAGAGGGTCCGGGAAGACCACCCAGGAGGGATTTCGCTCGGCGCTGGCGATAGCAGAGCTGAGCTGGAGTGAGGACGAGGGAGAGGACCTGGGTGGGGTTAGGGTGGAGTCTGTTGCGCCGTGGGCCCGTGGGGCAAGCCGGGGGATGGGGGATAGGGCCCCCGTGAAGGTGTATGGTAGGGCAGCTCGAGGGGGGGTTGGGCGGGGGGAGGAGGAGGCTCACACGTGTCAGCGCGAGAATGGGCGGGCCCGGAGTGGGTACAGCACCAGGTGGAGGTGGTTGGGGTCCAGTTATGGGAGCGTGCCAGCACACCAAGCCTTCCTTGTCACTTGCAGGTAGAACCAGGAATGGTTGGGCTGGACTCGGGTGATCTTCGTACGGCTCAGTGGCTCCGAGAGGAAGCAAAGGCTCGACCCCTTGCGGCTAGCTGGAGGACGTCGTGGGACCATTGCCAGGCGGAACCGGAGAGGCCTACAGGAGTCTATAAAGAGCATCATGCAGGAGCGGGAGTGCTTGGGTGAGACGTATAAAGTAAAACGGTGTAGGTCTTGTTCTGCAGACCTTTATCGACAGGGAATTGTACTTAGTTCAGCTGAAGTTGGCCAGGAGTTTGGGCCTACTCTAGACGGGAGGCATAGGTTTTTTAGGTGGGCAGAAAAAGGGGGTGGGGACACCCTGGGGACACCCTCCCCATCTCCCCCCTCTTCCCCGTTTTTCTGGGTGGCGGTTGGCAGAGAAGTTGCCATTGTTTAACTAAGTTTATTCTTGTTGACAGTGCCAACTCAAGATCAAAGGGAACGGCTAGTTTAGTTCACGCCTGAAGGTCACAGGAAGTTCAAGGTTGTGTAGGTCTACTTAAGTAGGGGTTCACAGTTGCAGTGAAGGGCATGGGGAGTTTAAAGGGCACAGTTTCAGTTAAACAGATATGGAGCAGGTACAATGTTACTGGATCAAGTTCATGTGGGGGGGGGCGAAGTTTAGGGGAGGGGCTGGTTTAAGATAGGTGAGTTAACTGTATAGTGAAGTTTTAGTTTTGTGAGGCAAAGGCCTAGGTTGTGTTGTAATGTGCACCTGTCTCAATAAAGCAGCCTTTTTTACACAAACCTGGTGTCAGTGGTCCGTGCTTCTCCCCTCTTCCCCAAGGGGATTAACTGAATTCCGATACAGGCTGAATGTGATTTCACATTTTTCGTGAGAATACTTGGAATATGGTGTGGTAATAGCACCCTGGAATACCGCACCCAAGTGCATCTGTATTTACTGAGTGTGGTTACAATTACCCACCCCACTCTGACGCCATCTGAGTCAGGCCGACAGGCTTCATTTAGAACATTGCAAACAATATTGTGAGCTCTCTGCTGTGAGGTTGAGGAATTGTCTATAAATCTCCTGTTGACACAGCAGGATGGCTCTCAGGAAACCATCAATGCTGACGGGCCACCATTTCATCACATCACTGAAAGGAACCCCCACAGGTGGGGTGGGTGGGTTGTTTTTATAAAACACATGAAATGTCTCTGGTGTGGTCGGAAGTTGCTCCCAGCATGCGGAAGACACTGTTTTATTTTCCACTTTGTTACCACCATCAGGGGCGTAACAAACACCCCTGCAGCCCCCGCGACGCAGAGGCCCCCACTCTTCAGTGAGTGAAGGGGGCCCCCTCAGCTCTTCGGTAGAGAGCTGTGATACAGAGGCTTGAAACAAAGTAACAAGTTACATTGTTTCTTTTCAGTCAGAGCAACAAGCAAGGCCCGGGAAAAGGATGGGGGTGGGGGCCCAGGGACAGCATTCTCCACAGGGCTCTACTCCTCTGAGGCAGCACAGAGTTGACAGGAGAAGGATTGCAGTTCCCTCCAGGAACAGGATCTGCTGGGAAGCATTGCAAGGTAAACAAGCATTTGCAATATATGGTTTTGCAATATATGCATTTCCATATATGCAAGTCTTCTATGTTTTGGATTGAAATAGTTAGTTGTGGAATTGTGTTGTGTGGATTGGATCTGTGTAGTGAAATAATGTGGCATGGTGTGCAGTGTAATTATGTGGATAGTAATTGTGTGGTATTGAGTGTACTGGAAATATGTGGAGTGGGATTGTGTGTCATGGAGTGGAATTGTGCGTCTTGGAGAGAGATTATCTGGAATGGTATTTTGTGTTGGAGAGTGGTATGTAGTGGAGTTTACTTATGTGGTGTGCTGTTAAATATTGTAGCATGTTGTGTAATTTTGTGGTGTAGATTGGATGTATGTGGTGTGTTGTGTAATTGTGTTGTTGGTTTGAATTATGTAGTTTATTGTTGAATTATGTGGTGTGGAATGGAAATGTGTAGAGTTGAATTTCTGTGACGTGGAAGTGTGCGCTGTTGAGTGAAAATTATGTTGAGTGGTATTATGAGTCATGGTGTGAAGTGTAGTTATGTGGAATGTTGCTACGTGGCATAGACTGGATTTATGTGGAGTGTATTTATGCAATATGGAGTAGAGCATACTTATGTGGAGGTAAATTATGTGCTGCTGAGTGGTATTATGTGGAGGGTAATTATGTTGTGTGATGAATTGTGTGGGATGAATTGTGGAATTGTGTGACGTTTGGAATTATGTGGCGTGGTGTATAATTGTGCAGAGTGGAATTATGCAGCATGTTGCAGAGTTGTATTTTGTGGAGGGTAATTATGTGTTTTGGAGTGGAGTGTAAATATGTTGTGTGAAGTATAATTATATAGGTTGAAGTGGAATTATGTGTAGTTGAATTGTGTTGTGTGGAGTTTAATTATGTGGTTTGGAGTGGTATTAAGTTGTGTGGAATGTTATTATTTGATGTGGAAATATGTGTTTTTTTATTTTTAGGATTGTAATTATGTGGTATGGAATGTTGTAAAGTTAAATTATTTATAGTAGAATTGTCGGGCATGGAATTATGAGATGTTCAAATGTGCTGTGTATGGTATACTTAGCATAGCTGCCAAGGTTTCTGATTGCGATGTGTGATATTTTCATAATTTCAGTGTAATTATGAGTGACATTTCAACGACTATGAGTGACACTTTCTCGTGAGCAAAATCAAGCAATGAAGAGGAGGGAAACAGATAAATATTAGAAATTACGCCCATTTGAGCAACTAGAAACTTTAAGAAAGTCACTGAACTAAAGTGTGCTAACAGCAGGCTACTGACAACTGACCAGAGTCAGACTGCGTGAATGTCACATATTATTACAGTTAAATTATGAAAACGTCACACTTACCAATCTGAAGCCTTGCCATCTATGAGTGAATCAGTGCGAAAATATGCTCTAATTGAGGTGTATTCCTCTGCACCCTCATGGTGACCAGCCTGCCAGGTGTCTTTGAAAACTTGCAAGCGCCAAGCAGTTTTCCATCAGCTACATGTTAATGTAACTCTACAAAATAAATACATAGGATGTTCTCTGCAAAAGTCAGAGGTTTGCCAGCGCCAGATTACACTTACTCCAGCACTTTAAAAGTGGCACGTCATTCAAGGTCCAATCAGGCCTCCCATACTGTCTGGCTACTCTGCGTAGAAATTCTGCAAAGTTGTTTTTAAATGCTAATCTGTGGTCAGATTAAACCTTCCAAAAAGAGCTGCTTTCATCTATGAGTAATCAGTCCGTTTCTGGGATGCTAAAATCACAGTAAGACCCAGTGACTTACCCTCTAGTGCCTTCTCATTGATCTTCTGTCTGAGGTAGGGTTAACATGTTTTAGGACTATGTGGTCTAGACTGCCCTGGGCGGAAGTGTTTCTTCCATTTAGCCAGGAGTGTGAGGATGGGAGGTCTGAGCCTGAAGCAGTATGTGCAGTGGTGCCTCTGATGCTCCTAGATTAGAGTTAGGCCAAAGCTCTCTGCGCCACGGTAGGCACCTAGAGCCTCGGCGCAATCAGCTCGTCTGTGGAGCAAGGTCTGTAGGTGCATTAATACAACACCTAATGGACGGAGGGGGACCTGATTTCTCTTCTGTGTGTGTGTAAATTGGACCTCATGGGCCTACCACCAGCAGGCAGAGGCCCGAACTTGAGAGGCTGGATGAGGCAACATAGTAGACTGTTAGAGCATGCCTCTCAATGGACTCTAGTCAAAAGAGGAGCATTGAGGACCACGGGAGGGCCAACAGGCATTGGATGGCTGCGAGGTGACTGACCACAGTCACAGGTGGAACTACGAGAGATGACTGGAGGCACTAACCCTCTGAGGGGCAATAATTCATGGCAGTGAGGGAAGGGGAGATTATGTCTATGCACTCCAAGAGTGTATTGTGCAGTATCAATACAATGTCACCTGGGTACAATAACGCTTTCGGAAATCATTGTCACTCATTTAGCAATTACTCAGTGTAACACCACCATTTGCGGGCTCTGGCTCATCCCTACCTGCCTTCTCGCGCGCTCTGCTCTGCCACTCAGGCGAAATTTTCGGTCCCAAGAATTAGGCGATTATGCATCGGCAGCCGCTCTTTTGCCTGCTTGGGGCCTTCCTTATGGAACTCTCTCCCTATGTCGCTTCGCACTGAAACTCTTTACGGCAACTTCCGTAAATGCCTAAAAACCTGGATATTTAACCAATAATTTCTTTTCATTCCCTTCTGTTCCTTACAGGCAGGTGCCGGGGAACCCTCTTGGGTAGCTGTTGCTCCTAATAAATTAAAATAACATAACATAATCAGTGCAGCTATATATATCTATCTTGCATCTGACGAAATCAACGCTCTGACACAGGTAAGAGTTACCAATATACCTAGGTCACAGGAGTTACGGGATCTTCACAATTAACGTTTTTGTTTTTCATTCCGGTATGTCTGCTGCTGTAAGTAGCTATCACCGCCGGGGGCGGAGCTTGCCAGCGCCGATGGCGGACGCTTGATTCCTAAGCTCCGCGAAATCGCCAGAAATATCCTCAATTAATCCTTCCTTGACAGAGCCTTCGGGGCAAGAACCACAACGCTCGCCGCCCGAACAACTCCGGTGGCCGGTGCGGGCGAAATTGGGACCATCTGGATTGCTCGGAGCTGTCAGCGAGAGGGACGAGGCTCCTTGCGCACTGGGCCGCGGATCCGCGGCCTCGATTTGGACGCGTGCCGGCTGGCGTGACTCGACGTGCGGCCGTGCTGTGAGGCTCCGGTCCGGCGGGTGCCAGATCCCCGCTGTAACCCGGGAGACAGGCCTGTAGACCTGCACCGAGGGACACTGAGATGCGCATCTGCCACCCTTGCAACGCAACCTCGTCGGGGGGCACGACACAGGTGCTCTAAGGGGGTCTACCCGGAGGTGAGCAGGGGATTTCTGGGGCGCCCACAATCGGCTGCCCCCCTCCCCCCCACTTGCACTTGCGGAACACCATATTGGTCGCTGCCCCCCCTCCTGGGTGTTAGGACACAGTCTGGAGCAGCCCTTGCATCTACCCTCGCACTGCTGATCACAGTGCCCTCGCTGGCATCGGGGCCTCTGGACGCCTCGGGGGCTGGGGCGGCCCCTGCACGCCTGAACGGAGGTGTCTTCGCCAGTGAAGGCAAGGCGCCCCGGCGCGCCTACGTGCCTGCGGGGATTGAAGTCCCACCACAACTGAATTTTTCTTAGGGCCCGTTGGAAGCGCAGATCTCTGCACTGCTCTGAGGGAGTGGAAGGGACGACTACCCTTGAAACAGACACCCAGGGGGGATTGGGCTGCTCTCTGCTCTCGGGAGGCCTGCCACGATCCACATGCTCTGTACAATAGCGGAATACTGCTGGTGAGGCGCGGTAAGAGTGGTGCTATTCCTGCTGCCCGTTGCGTGGGGCTTCTGTAGGCTAGAGGTGTCTGTCCTAACAGCTGTGCAGGGCCTGGCTTCAACATGGGCAAAGGGGATAAAACCCAAAGTAAACTCCTCTTTGAGAGCCGCTGCACTAAAACCCCCGAGGCCCAGGAGGCGGAAACTGCACCCACGCCTAGAGGCGCTGAAGGCACGATATACTCGGACATTAAAGCTTTGCTGGTAACAATGGAGAAGGGCCTGCACGACAGTATGGCGTCCATAGGCACCAAGATTGATGCCCTCACCTATCGAATGGACCGCATGACAGAGTGTGTGGACAAACACGCGGAGCGCCTGGACATGTCGGAGCGGCACCTAACAGAAGTAGAGGAAGTAGAGGAAGCCCAAACGGAGCTAGATAAGGACCGCAAACAAATCGGCAGGCTTCTGCAAGTGATACAAGACAAATCGGAGGATTTGGAGGCCCGCTCAAAACGCTCTAACATACGAATTACGGGAATTTCGGAGATGACACAAACCGGAAAAATTGAATTCTTTTTTGAAAAACTCCTTACCAAGCTGCTGGGTGAAGACACCTTCTCGTCAATGTTCATTGTAGAGAGAGCACACCACACGCTGGGCCCTCGCCCGCGCCCGGGGGTTCCCCCGAGGCCTATCATCGCCAAGCTGTTGAATTACAGGGATAGGGACACGGCCCTGCGGATCGCCCGAGAAAAGAAGACCCTACAATTTGAAGGCTCTGAAATCTCCTTATATCCGGACTTTACAGCAAAGGTGCAAGAAGAGCGCAAACATTTTGCCCCCTACAAGAAGCAGCTTCGTGACCTCGGACTTGACTATGCCATGCTATACCCAGCAAAGTTAAGAATCAACCGGCAAGGACATTCCCATTTCTTCACGGACCCGAAGGATCTCCAAAAAGCCTTGAAGGTATGGACTAAAGAACATCGGGGAGACCCCAGCAGCCAGAAGGATGTAGAGGGCAACAGCAGCCAACTGAAGGAACAAGACTGAGGGTGACAAGCAGTATGATGGTCAAGCTCCAAGATGAGACTCTACATTTGGTATGACGCCTCGGCCCGGACTTGGAGTTCGGAATTAATGTGAACACCTTCCCCGCTCCTTTGTGAGGACTGTGCACGGGCACCCAGTGCACTCACAAGAGAACAGATTTACCGGCCTGTGGGTGAGATCATTTCGGTCTGTATAGTTTTAGACTACTAGTGAGCAAGTAAGGTGGACATTACGTTTATGCATAATTCTTCTCTGTGGGTGGGTAAAGGAATTGTCCTGGTATATATCATGGAGACTGTGCACTGAAGCTGACCCGCTTTGGAGTTGTTTAACGGTGCTATGTTGGTTCACGTCGAGATATGAACATATGGCGTTGGCGTTTGGTGGTGTTCACCAGCCAGAACTTACCAAAGTTACTAACTGATTTACTGGCAACCTCGGCCCTAGCGCTGTGTGCACCGGCAGCTCCTTTGGGGGCTTTCTTGAGTTTTCATGGAACTGAGAATGGGGTGGGATGTTGACATGCTAGGCCAAGTTGGGGTTGGTCTGCTGTGGGTTGGGGGGTGGAGGGGTTTGGTGATGGGAAAGTTCAGTCATTCAAAGGAAGACATATCGAGCTACTTCTTCCACAGGGCCTACACTGCGCATTCAGGTGGCGTTCATAACTGCTGCGCTCACAAATTGCACTGATAATGGTAATGGCGGATAACTCAGACAAAACACGCTCACCCAGACTTAGGACACTCACTTGGAATGTACGCGGTCTCAACGACCATAGAAAGGTTAGGAAAGTAATTGGCTACCTACAGCGCCAACGTATAGATTTAACATAAATTCGGGAGACTCACCTTCCTATTAGCAGTAAGATGCTGAAATGTAGGGGTCGAGAAGGGAATGTAGCTGTTGCGGGCTTCACTACACACGCCAGGGGTGCCATGACATGGGTGAACCCGAAATCCAAGCTAACACTGCAAACCCTGGAAGCTGATTCGCAGGGCAGATACGTCATTTCTAGGTGCACTGGCCTTGGCCTGAATTTGGTAATTGTTAACACTTATGGTCCTAACTTTGACTCTCCTACCTTTTATTGGACCTTGGCGGCCAAGACCCGACAATACGACCCGAACAACCTTTGGTGGGGGAGCGATATGAACCTCACTCTTGACCCCACCCTTGATAGGTCAGCTGGCCCACACCGTAAGCCATCGGCGGTGCAGTGGAATTACAGAACGCTATGACTTGCCTGGGCCTTCAAGACGCCTGGCGGTCCCGCAACCCACAACAGGGAGGGTATACACATTACTCTGCGTACCACGACATACATACCAGAATAGACTACTGTCTAGTTCCCTCTTCCAGAATGGGTATTTTCAGTGAGTGTAGGGTACTCCCTAGGACGCTGTTGGACCACTCTCCTGTGCTACTGGAGCTGCTGGCTCCGGACAGGTCCATCCCACCATTTACCTGGCGGTTCCCGTCATACTCTTTACTGGATCCGGTGTTCAGGAGTGAATTGGCTGAAGCTATTGACGTATTTTTTTACACTAATCTAGGCTCTGTTGAGAGCTTTCAAACCATCTGGGAAGCTTTCAAAGTGTATATACGGGGAGTAGCAATGTTCAAGCACTCTGGAATACTCAAATCCATTAGGAAGAGACTGGCAGACCTTGAGAAACAGCTAGAGGCCCTGGAGAAGAGACAAAGAAAATAAGCAGACGGGGAGGTGGGAGATGAAATCAAAAAGCTACTGGCCGAATATCACGAGGAAGCTGACAGGGAAATTAGACATATGGGAAAGTATGCCATGGCTAGAGTGTATGGAGAGCGTGACAGACCTAGTGCGATGTTGGCCAGGATCATTGGAGGGACGAGAAAACGACAACAGATTACAGAGATAAAGTCTCCTAACGGGGATACCCTTACTGATCCCTTTGACATAGCTAATGCATTTAAGGCCTACTACGCAGAACTGTACACGTCACAGAGTGGGGACCTTGAAGATAACATTGATGACTACCTTAGCCACATTGACATTCCCATGTTAACGAACACCCATAGGGAATTCCTCATGCTCCCTATAGAGAAAGACGAAATATCCGAGGCTCTTACAAGCATGAAGTCGGGTAGTGCTCCAGGGGCAGACGGCCTAACGGCGGGCTTTTATAAAGCTTTCAAGGACCAACTTATCCCGCATCTGTCGGCTCTCTTTGACGATATATGTGTGGAGGGTAGTATGCCTGAGTCGATGAGAGTGGCTCTACTTGTGACGATATTGAAACCGGGCAAGCCTAGGGAGGAATGTAGTTCCTACAGGCCTCTCTCCTTGCTTAATGTAGATGTAAAACTATTTGCCAAAGTGTTAGCCACTCGGCTGGCACTCCTGGCACCTAAACTGGTGGCCCCAGAGCAGGAGGGGTTTATCCCAAGCAGGAACCTGACATATAATTTTCGGACAGTCCTGGGCACGATACAGCATGTCCGACAGGATAGGAAGGCGTTGGCGGTTTTCCTAGACATGGAAAAGGCCTTCGACTCAGTGGAATGGACGTTCATGAGGGGGGTTTTGCTGCGCATAGGCTTGGGACTACCTTTCCTCCAAATGATAGGAGCGCTGTACTGCAGGCCGAGAGCTAGACTCAGATTGAATGATTTGGTCACAGACTCTTTTCAAATCACAAGGGGCACCAGGCACGATTGCCCACTCTCGCCTCTGTTATATGCCCCAGTGGCTCAACCCCTGGCCTGCGCCCTACGAGAGTACCATGGAAACGAAGGCATAAGCTTCCCAAACTATAAGATTATGGTGTCAATGTATGCTGACGACACATTGCTATATGTCCGCGACCCTGATGACAACTTATCCTCGGTCCTCAGGGAAGTAGTCCGTTTTGGCGCATTATCTGGATTGAAGGTCAACTGGTCGAAGTCACTGGCATTCCCCCTGACTCCTGTCACACAACCTACTGCCATGGAGTACCCGCTCCACTGGACAACTGACACGATTAGATACCTGGGGGTGCACCTACACACAGATCCTGAGACCATATTTAGGGCTAACTATGGAACGGCATTCAGCAAGCTGGAGGACGATGTGGCTACCTGGTGCAAGCTCCCGCTTTCCCTATTGGGGCGAATTGCCATTATGAAAATGGTTGTGCTCCCCAGATTCTTATTCCTATTTATGACCATTCCGATGGTCCTTCCTAAGTCATTCTTCCAGTGGCTACAACAATTGATGACAAAACTTGCCTGGGCAGGCGGTCAGCCCCATGCGAAATGGTCGCTCCTCACACTACCTTACTCCATGGGAGGGCTTGGTGCGCCTGACCTCGAATTATATTACAGAGTAGCGCAGGCCGCTCAGTTACACACTTGGATACACGGGGACCGAGACATACTGCACGTGAAAATGGAGACTCTGTTTGCCCGGCCTCTCTCACTCCCTCATACGATTTTCGAACCGACAGATCGTAGGACTGGAACACTAGATTCAATTTCGACCACGAATTACGCATGGTCTAGTCTTTTGCAGGTACAAAATGGTGCATTGCTGTATTCCCCTATTATGTCTATTAATTGGGCCCGGTGGCTGCCTCCTCTCCGGGAGAGAGGGGTGGTAACTGAAATGCAGAAACTGAACATTAAGGTCGCGGGAGACCTGTTCAATGATGGAGTTGTCAAGACTTGGGAGCAGGCAATAGTTGGCCTGGAATCGCCATCACTTCTGATGAGGTTCCAGTTTTACAGAGTCCGCCACGCGCTTTCTGAGCTTTTGGGAGGGGACATGGCGGAGCCACCAGATGTGAGAGAACTCACGTACGTTATCAAGGCCACTTCTCCCCAGAAACTACTGCCTCACTTATACGCACTGTCACAAGCACATAGAGAACATACGTACACCAAAGCACGACTGGCATGGCAGTCAGATTTACAAACGGTATTGGATGATGACATGTGGCAATACTGCTGTACCAACACTAGGAAGCTTTCATTAAATGGCCGGCATAGGCTGATTCACTTTAAATTCCTAAATAGAATATATTATACGCCAGCCAGGCTCTGCAGGTATGGCCTTAGAACCACAGCGGACTGTGAGAGGTGTCACGCTCCTGATGCGGGCTTCCTACACCTAGCGTGGCAGTGCCCTAGAATATGGGACTTCTGGGATAAGATCTTCGCTGAAATTAGCACTGTTGCAGAAATTGACATCGCACCAGACCCTATGATGGCTTTGCTAGGATACACCACACAGCTGCCGAAGGCCGCACGTAGACTAGTAGACATGGGGTTATTAATAGCGCGCAGAGTTGTAGCATGCTGCTGGATGAGAGGCCCTGCACCGACACCTAAAAGATGGGCACACGAGATGATATATTGCTGTACGCAGTCCGAGAACTATAGCGAACTCCTCCCCCCCACCAGTAGACCCAAGAACTTCTGGGGGCTTTACCAAACTTATCTGGCGGATAAAGGGGACAATGCCGCTGACACAGAGTCGCAGGGAGTCTGAGACCGGCGGGTGTCAAGGGCGACATAACTGGGACACTGAGTAAAGTTCTAACCTAGAGTACTAGCGCCATGGGTATCAGTGTTGTTGCTGGCTGACACTGTCTGGATTGCATATGTTAGCCATGTTATGTACTATACGCGCCGCCTGCCCTATTTAATGGGTTGTTGGCTAAATGGCTGTGTATTCGCTTGAGTGTAAGAGGACGCGCGACTGATTTCATAGGGAAGCACTGACAATTTGTGGGATGGGGTGGGGCTATGGTATTTACACTCTAGGTCACTGTTTGTTACCTTTCTAAAATGTTCAAAATAAAATAATAAAAAATTTAAAAAAGTAGCTATCACCGCCATGTGAAAGTTTTGAAGAAAACAAGTAGGAATCAGCCCGGAAACAGACTCCCGCATGTTATTCCTCTAATACTCATCATTATTTCCGTTCCCCCAACATCCAAACAGCAATGAAATTGGGCACTTCAGTGCTGTGGTGTCATCGTGTTAGAATCTTAGAACCCGGCTCCTCCATGCAGAGCGGCCGCTTTTGCACATCGGTCCCCACAGGGAGGCGGAGGTTATCCCGGGTCACATCACCCACTCCAGAGCTCCGGTGCCCTTCTCAAGCCCCTAGCTCCCGTCAGGAACCAGTCCTTGCATATGTTGCACTTGAAACAGCTGACATCGTAGGGCTGCCTGTGCATGGCGCACGCCTTCAACAAATCCTCGCAAAACCTTACTCTATGTTGTGGGCATAGAAAAGGGACATTCATTACAGGACTACCACACAGGCAGCTGTACTGCATAACGAAATTTACCGCATCGCGTTTAGGAGACAGGGAAAGTGTAGGAAAGTGGGTTTCTGTTGCAGTAACCCCCCCTCTTTTTGCCAGCCTACTGAGGCACTTTTACTTGGTGTGTCCTGGGTCCCTGCCAATCAGGTTCCCAGGGCCTGTGTTCTTTACCCAAAATAAACCCAGTTGGCATCTCTGGGCACAGGTCAGCCCCTGGTAAATGGTACCACAGGTATCCAGGGCATTGTGACCAGAGAAGGTCTCTAAGTGGTGCAGCACTTATTGTGCCACCCTTAGAGGCCTTCTCTGGTCACAGTGCCCTGGGTCAAGAGCCTGCTGCTCTCGGGGCCCTGAAACAATGCACATCCTGGGACGAGGTGCCAAGCCTCCTCCCCCAGGATGGGCAGGTTTCACGAAGGCAAAGCTTCAAAGGCTTGCCGCCTTTGTGAGCTTCCCCAGACCACTCGCTGCTTTCAGCAACTGGTCCCCATTGGTTCTGCCCCAACCCCCACTTTGGGCAGGAGAACCGGCGGGAAAAACAAGTGAGGAAGAGAAGTGTACGCACCTCAGCCAACTCCACCCCTCAGGTGAGGGAGGCGAGGTGAAGCACAACTCCGAGTCCCTGCCATCTTGAGGATGGGGGGACTCAACCAACAATCAGGGACAGGCTCATGTCCCCCTCCCACTGGAGGGTGGCACAAGAAAGGGTGTACCCACCGCAGGGAAGGGACCCATTGGTCCCTTCCCTCTACCTACCTGTAACACCCCTTAATCTAGTCAGCCGTGCAGTCAGCTAGCAAGAGGAAGACGACCATTGACTTAGCCCCAGCCCTACAGGCCTGTCTCCCCTCGAACTTGCTCCTGTGAAATCCCGGTGTGTTCTGCAGCCAGCAACCTCAAAAACCCCGGAGGACCTGCCTGCCTTCACTCCCAAAGACTGCTTCTCCCGTGAACACAGGATTTGTTCAACTGCAACCTCTGGCAGCAGCTGGAGACCGCGAATTCAGCCCAACCTGCACCTGCCGAACCCAGCCCGAGCTCAAGTTGAAAAAAAACACGAGGAGGTGACCCCAGCCATCCTGAACAGAGATCCAGCGACCCCTGACCTGCATCAAGCCTCCAGCCAACACCTGCAGTCTAAATCCAGAAGGCCCCCCTAACCGCGACGAGGAGCTTTTAAGAAGATACGACCCCAAAAGGCACCCCTGCCCCCCTCGCCCCACGGCATTGTGTGCCCAAACCGACGGTGCCTAACCAACCCTTAACTTCACAACTTACCTCACGAAGTGGTGGTCGCACCCAGAAGTGCTTCGTCTCCCTGCCTGCAGTGCTTTTGCAAACTGGAGGTTCTCCATTGAAAACAACAGGGTGCCCGACATTGAAACTGCACTCTGCACCCGGCCGCCTCAGTGCCGCTGAGGGTGCACCTTTTGTGCTACTTTGTTTCCCAATTTGCCCTCACCTAAACCCTAGGAGCTTTGCTCCCACAACCCAGGGGAGCAGTGGGCGGCGGTCACAGGTTCGCAGTGACATCCGAGAGGCGGCTTTAAAGGCGGGCGGAAAAGCATAGCTGTAGGTTATGTAGGGGTGAGAGTAGAGTTAATGGATGCGTTAGTAGCAGGCACGAAGGCAGTGGTCTGTGTTAGGAGGTGGTTAACTGAGCGGGCTTCGCTTGAAGATGGTCATCAAGTAGGAGGATGTGTTTGGTGGGCCGGCTGGAGGCAGTGTTATGTAACTTTGCTGGAGGGCGCAGCAGCAGTATTTACTGATGTATGTGAATCGCCCGATGAAAGGGCGGATGTGACCAATGGAGGAACCAGAATCCTTTTTTAATGGCTGGGGTGAGCCGCTGCAGTATGGCGGGTCTCAGGCCTGACAGCTCTTGACTGATGCAGAGAATGGGACCCCCTCCATGTACTTTGCAAGGGGGCCCCCTCAAGTTTTGTTACGCCCCTGACCACCATGCTGCCTCTGCAGGATAAAACAGCGTCAGGAGATCTGTGTTAGAAGGGTGGGCCTTCCAACGCTGTGCAGACCACAGGCTTATAGGGGATGCCTGAAGGCAGGGTATTTCCACCAGTAAAGCCAGCTCCGTCCCTGCCTTCGGAAACTACGGAAACTAAGCAGGTTCAATGCCAGTAAATGAGGCGCGGGAGCCACGAGGCTGGTGACTGGGGCATTTGTAGTTGTTTGTCAACCACCCAATAACGACAACCACTAAACTAGGTTCTTTTTTAAGAAAGATTTTTGGTTTTTTAAATCGGTATACATTGCAGAGTTTGAGCAATTATAAACAATAATATTAAAAGAAAATGATTTCAAATTTTCCACAGACGCACAGTACAGTGTGAAAAGTGGAAAACTGATAAATTCTGCCACGGGTAAGTGAGGCACAGGCTGCGTGAGACTCCTGGCATGTCTGAACTGCCTTACTATACTGTTCATTATCCGATTAACCCCCAGGGATAGGATATTATGTGCCCTCAAGTGGATATTATCAAACCGTTAAAAAAGTTCAATCTGATTTTTATTTTAAATGACAAACTTTGCAGTCTAGAATGAAGTAATTCCTGCAGCTCCTATTTTGCCGAGTCAGTCTGGGAACTCCGCTGCAGCTTACTACTCACTGCTCCCCTGCCGACGCCACTTCCTGCTTGAGGTCTCCATTTCCTGTCTGGGGGTTGGGGGTGGCGGGGAGGGGGTGGGGTGGCGGGGACTCCTTTTCCTGCGGTGGTCTGCGCGTGAACCCTCACAACTCAGTCATAAGACAACCTTTGTTTTCCCAACCATTTATAGTAAGAATGAAACGATCAGAGCAATGTTTTATGCAAGTTACGATAAAAGTATTTTACTGCAATGTTGCACTGATTGTAAAGAGGCCTGTCATAGTTCTGTGAACGCTGTAATGTTGTTAACTCATTTGCATATTCCACATATGTACATAAGTTTCAGTTTTAATATATTTCGTGCCCTCCCCTTCCCACACCCTTGTATTAGAGCACTTTGGTGCAGTGTATTTGACCTTAAACGGGATTAAAATAACAAGCATTGAAAATGCAATAGGAATCGCCTTTGATTAAGTTAAAGCCATTTCCTTTGCTAATGGTATTGTATAGCAACGCAAATGGCTTTAACTTAATGAAATGCGAGACCTATTGCATTTTGTGGGTGTTTCCCTAATTTGGTCAGCTCAGAGGTGTCCAACCTGCGCCTGGTTTCAATACAGGCCAAGATTCCCTCCTGAATGATTTGAGGGGCTCAAGCCCACCCCTACCCTCCCAAGTAGGCCTTGTGCACGGGGGGAGGAGTCACCCCTCCCAAGTAGGCCTTGTGCACAGGGGGAGGAGTCACCCCTCCCAAGTAGGCCTTGTGCACGGGGGAGGAGTCACCCCTCCCAAGTAGGCCTTGTGCACGGGGGGGAGGAGTTCTCCACCGGAAAAAAATGGGGCCAAATGGTGTACGTTCCCAAAAACTCATTCGTTTTATTTAAAGGTACACCTGAAGATACAATCTTTGCATTAAATACATTTGATGATCCTCGCAGTGCACTTGACTCTCTGCCATCACTCCTTGGTGAATGAAGGCGGGCCTAAGTTGTGTGTTTTTAATTTACTAACAACTTGTTGCTACAATGATGGAGTGTTGTACTAATCTTGAAGAGCACAGCAATGCCTGTAATCGGCAGGTCTCAGGTTCTAATACTAGTGAGACAGCTCAGTGGGTTTAGAGTTCCTTCTGTAAGCTGCATGTAGCTAGTTCTGAGCCTAAGAAACAGACCAGAGAGTTGTAAGCATGCAGCAAATACCTCCATGTTGTCTGCGTGGTGTAAGCTTACATGTGTGCAGGGCTTGCATCTTCCGTTACTGCCGAGTCTAGGAGATGTGGAGACTTAATTTCTGTTGTGTATGGTTTGTTCACATCTGTGATGACAGAGACAGGCTCAAAAATATGAAATTGAAAGTCAAAATAATTTATCAGTGATGAAATAAGTATGTCCCAAACTTTCTTTTTGTGCCTTTCAAGATTGGTGCTTACTAACCTCCATATATGCTTTTACTGTACACCGCATTTCAATAAAATCATAGATTTTTTTCTAGACTGAGCTTGGAAATCACTCATTTATGGAAATCCCGCATCAGAGCTGGATGTAGGGGTGATGAAATACTGATCAGTTTGGAGATTTCACTGCATTTTCCCTTCACTAGCTAAAGGGAAGTGCTACGTTTGCACTTTACAAATGGGACATACATGCAGTAATTTCAGCACGCCTTTGATACTAATTGTTGATGAACGCTGAAATTGAAATGTTACTGCTGTTTAACAGAGAAATGTTTTGCACTCCTCGCAGGCACCAGATCATATCCCCTTCAAGAGATGAAGCGGGCTCATGGATTACAAATGGGTTGATGCATAAGGGACCGAGTAGAACCGTACAAGAAATTTAGTGGGATTCAAATAAGACACACTGGGACCACTGAAAGGATACACATGGTAGTGCCTATGCAATGGTTACAATTGGGGCATTGTAACCAAGGATCAACTTCGGACTTTGCATGTCTAGTACACCTGGATTCAGGTACTACAGGGGTCCTGTAACCAGATGGCCCTGTGTGATGGGCAGTAGACGCCATACAAAGGTCCACAGTAGTAACACTGCAAAGGTCAATGCTCAGAACTCTCTTTCTTAAAGAATGTGTGATGTGTAGGTCAGGGTTTCCTATCAGCATTTCATGAATTACACCCATCTCCACATGCCAGGCTCATTTAAACTAACCCTCGGTGGTGAACTCTGCTCCATTCATGGAGTGTTGGCAGTTTTCAGCACTCCACAGAGTATGCAGAGTTCCCAGAGTTCCCAAAAACTCCGCTACGCAGGGCGGAGTTTTTTCCTCAATTGCGCCTGAAAACGTCAAGTTGGCGTGTGTGAGTGAGGAAAATCTACCTGCCAGCGAGATTTTTCCTCGCTCGCCAAAGTCTAGTTGGAAAATCAACCTCCTGCCACAATTTCTCCACGGGTGGTCAGATTTTTCAATGCGAGTGGTCATTGCAGGTCACGACCACTCGCGTTGAGAAATCTTCTGTTCGCGTTGAGAAAGCTACCACTCGAGTAGAAGATGTACTCGAGCAGCAGAAAGGAAGCTGCGCCCTCTTGGGCTCCGCACAGTACCTTTCACAATGATTTTGCAGCGCGGGACAAACACCTGCCGCTCAAAATCACTACGAACGGCATGACCCTAACACACTCCACTGCTCGCGGAACTCACTGGTCTATCCATTACATTAGATGCGTGGTATGGACCCAATTCTTACAAATATTTTTGCATCCAAGTGCAATTTAAGAGCAAAGAAATCCAAGTTGCAACTGTTTAGTCCCACCCCTAACAAACAGAAGCAGAGCTGCCACGCTTTTGCCCCAGAAAGAGGAGTGGTAGAATTTTGCCATCCATAATTCCAAAATTTAGGAGTGGCAGCTTTTTGCCATCTATAATCCAAGCGTCAGAGGTTTCAGACCTTAGCCCTGCAATATATATGCGCCAGTAGGATGGAATTCATGCATTGGCAAAGGTACATTTATGACTGCTTCTGGGGTTACCTAATAAAGCTGGTAAACACCCACAAACTGCTAGGCGTGCCGCAGGGGCTAGGGGGAGAACAACGGATGTGGTATTGGACTACAGTCATGTCAATATTTGTTCAATGGAGAAAAAACGAAAACAAATTCACTGTAAATGCAAATGCAATTTTGCGTCAACTTTCCAGTTGTACAATTGTGCACCAGTTACAATTCCGCATACAGAAATTATTACACACCTGAGTCCATTATTGCCGTCCCTGACTCGCGCAGAGTCGTGTGAATATTCTTGGCAGTCTGTCTGAGTTCCAAAACAGGAAAGACATTTTACTCCAAACTTAGTAGTATTCCATCTTCCCCCCCCCCCTGAAGTTTTGTGACTCAGGAACCAAGTGTCACTTTTGGAAAACAAAGCCCGCGGGACTCAAGGAAAGAAAACGCCCCGGAAAGGTGAAACAGAAGATCCGTTTTCCCCAGACTGGAGTTACACAAGCATTCGACAGCGCCTTCTCTTTAACTATAAATCTTGGTCGCTGGTTCTGCACCGGCTGCTTTTGTTCCTAAATCCACTCTGCTGCTTTCCAATTCCAAGAAGTAATTCAATTAAAATTAGAAGCGCGGACTGTTTCCTCCAACGTGCGTCCTCCTGTGGTTGGTAGAAGCTGGGACGAGGCGGGTCTGACTTGCAGAAAGGAGATGTTAACACGTGAGTGGATTGTTGTTCTGCAGTCAAAGCTCTCAACAGCAGCAGACATGGGGCCCTCCCAAGGGGCCAGCCCCTTTAGAAAGAGGCTTTCAGACTTCGGCCCTTTATGAAGCAGGACCGGGCGGGAAGGCGCTCTAAGAGCAATCCATAGAAGCAGGGCTCTAGCCGGGGTTCCACGCGGGTTAACGGCGTCCCCCCACTTATTTTACTGGGTGGACGCCGTCCCCCCCTGCCAAACAGCTGGACTTCACTCTTTGGCCTCTCTGGGACGAGATCGAAGCTCACAGCACGCTGCTCACGCGCTGACTTCTCAGATGTAATGGCATCTAAGGGATGAGCGAGGGGAGGCAATGAGCCCGATGGTGCAAGCCACCTTTCGTGACGTCACTTTCGGTGACAGCGTCCCCCCACTTCTTTTTTTAGGACTTGTGCCCTGCATAGAAGCATTAAATAGAAAGCTTTCCCCCTCCTCAGGATCCCTTTTCAGACATCCTAAGGGGATGCAGGGGAGGCAGGTTTTGATTCTGGAGCCCTGGCACAAGCAGGACCGGACTGGGAACAGCAACCAGCCCTGGTAGATTGCTGTCCGATAGGCCTTGGGAGCGGGTGAAGTGGGGGGTGAGGGGTGGGTGCTAGTAAAAAGCACCCTCCCGCTTATGTTACTGGGGGCTGATATTGCCGCACTGCTACAAAACCGGCCCCTACGGACTGAAAACCGCCCTCCCCCCCCCCCGGCCTACTGGGAAAACGACCGATGCCCACTATGGCCAGTCAGGCCCTGGGCACTAGTGACCATTGTCAGCTTCCGTGGGCATACAGATGAGTATTGCTTCACCTTGGGTTTTAGGGAGGGACTCTCATCTTGAAAGGGGCCCCACCAAACCATTAAACGGCCCTTGTGGTGAGTCCTTCATCTATGCTCCTATTTTGTTTATTTATGTATAAGGTGTTCACTCCAAATCACACTGTCTCTCAGTTAGTTCACAGATGATATAATGAGTGGTGGGAGGTGGAGCAGAATGGAATGTTTTTAGATTGTAAAAAGGAAGGTTTTGGTATATTTTCTGAAGCTGTTGAGAGTAGGTTTATTTATTATCTCTATTTTATAAGTACATTCCAGAGTTTTGGTTCTACTAGATTTAGGTGTTTATAAAGCGCATTGCTGCCCGAAGGCATCCCAGTGCTAGCCAAGTTGTGCTGACCAGTAAGATAGAGCAATGGGGAAATACGGATGGGAAAAAACAGGTTTTGAGCCTTTTTCCTAAAACTGGACTCCTCTTCCACATGCCTCAACTCCGGGGGCACAGAGTTCCAAAGTTTGGGGACCAGATAAGCAAATGATCTGCCTCCCCATCTCATACTACTAAGAATTAATGCTCACCTTTTGGTATGATTGACAAACGCAAGGACGTCCCTAATGGCTTGTATCTAATGTACGTGAGTTCTAGGCAAGCAAAAAAAAGGCTATCATATACTTAAAATTACATTATGCATGTGCAGTTTTATACGTTAGAAGGGTCACCCAAACAACAATCAATTACAAGAAATGCAAACAAATACAATTAATAAAAACAATTATGGCAGTTTATTACACAAAGTTTAAAAACAAATCATTCATTAAAACATTTCATAGTGATTCTTAATCAAATATACAGTTCATAGTTCAAGAAAACAAAGTCGACGCTGCGTTTCGGTGATTTCCCAAGGATGTTCACCTTCAGGACAGTTTTCTCTCTTAGCCACAAGGCCAGGTCTACTATCGGTTTTCACTTTCGATACATGTAGACCAGATTAAGGGGCCGATTATGATGGCGGACGGACCTGAGTCCGTCCGCCACCATAGAGTAGGAGGGACCGTCCGCAGGGGCAGCGGCGGTCCCTCCATACAGATTAGGATGTGACCGCCAGGGTGGCGGTCACATCCTCTATTTTTGTTAAAAATACATGCACGGCATTTGCGTGCACAAAGCGGCAGGCACCGCGCGGTGCCTGCCGCTTTGTTCACGCAAATGCAGGGGGGTACCATAGGTACCCCCCATGTGCACCCCCCAACCCCCCTTCACCCAGGGGGCCCGCAACGGGCCCCCGATGTGAAGGTCTGTATGCTTTTCCACAGCCGAAAAGCCGCCGTGGAAAAGCATACTTTTCACTCCATCATAATATGGCTGGCGGTGTCTGATAGACACCGCCAGCCATGTTAATGCTTTTCCGCGGAAAAGTGGCGGACAGATTCAAAGACCCACCAGCCATCCTAATTTGGTGGTGGGTCTTTAAAGCATCGGCGGCGGATTTCCCGCATCCTCCGGGCCGGCGGTGGCTTCCGCCGGCCCAGAGGATGCGGGAAATCCGCGATCCTAATGAGCCCCTAAATGAAGATAGGTTTTCGAAATTTCATTAAAATTTCACCCAGGGTAAATACCAATGAGTGATGAACTCAAATTTAAGAGACCTTCGTTGGATGCCACCGTATTTATGTTATAAAAACTGGTGAATGCCTGACAAGAGACCATCAATTTTGTCTGCTTCAGGAAGAGACCACGTTGGAGGATGGGATACCGTTCCGGACTACTAAGGTCGATGAAGAACCTAAAGCCTGCCGAGCAAATGTTTTAAAAAGCACTTTAAGACCCAGAAGAATAAATACATGGGGATTTGCTAGGCTCAGTCGCTATCCAGTCGCGAATTGCAAGCAGACAAAATTGAAGGTCTCTTGTCAGGCATTCACCAGTTTTTATCACATAAATACGGTGACATCCAACGAAGGTCTCTTAAATTTGAGTTCATCTCTCATTGATATTTACCTTGGGTGAAATTATAATGAAATTTCTAAAACCTATCTTCATTTAATCTGCTCTACATGTATCGAAAGTGAAAACCGATAGTAGACCTGGCCTTGTGGCTAAGAGAGAAAACTGTCCTGAAGAAGGTGAACATCCTTGTGAAATCACCAAAAGGCAGCGTCGACTTTGTTTTCTTGAACTATGAACTGTATATTTGATTGTTAGGAATCACTATGAAATGTTTTAATGAATGATTTGTTTTTAAACTTTGTGTAATAAACTGCCATAATTGTTTTTATTAATTGTATTTGTTTGCATTTCTTGTAATTGATTGTTGTTTGGGTGACCCTTCTAACGTATAAAACTGCACATGCATAATGTAATTTTAAGTATATGATAGCCTTTTTTTGCTTGCCTAGAACTCACGTACATTAGATACAAGCCATTAGGGACGTTCTTGTGTTTGTCAATTGTACCTACCCTGTCCCTATTGTGAAATAGTAGGGTTCCTCCCTCTTTATTTTTCACCTTTTGGAATGGCCAATGGTTAGTTCATCTGAGAGATCTGGCAGGAATGTTTTTAATCATGTTATTTGGAGATATATGTGGGTGTTGTTATGCATATGTACACAGGAGTCCTTCAGCTAGTGTCAAACAGTAAAGAAGTGCAAGACCTGCTTTACTGCTGTTTGTTTTTAATTTTCCATACTCTGATCTGCTGCTCATAACATACAACTAGAGAGAAACCTTGGCAGGGTCATTGTGTTCACAACCAGTGAAGTGGATGCCAGTGAAGCTGACATCACTGGGCTAACCAATTGCATCACTGCATCTTGCATCTCGTGAGTTCTACTTACATATGCCTTGATTGCATTCTTACTTGTAACACGCTCTGCCAAAATATTATAATATCCTCCCTGGGCAATATTTTCATAAATTAGACACACACAGGGCATGTTAAGTATTTTAAAATGAAACTTGCACATTGTGAGGGAAGCAGTTTAGCAGAACAATGCAGAGCAGCCACAGCCCTCACAAATAGGGAAAAGCCGGGCTGAATGAGAAGTAAGTATGGGCGAATTTTGCGAATTCGCAATTGGCGAATTTGCGTATTTACGGATTCGCAATCCGCAAAATTCGCGAACTTTCGCGAATTTGCGGATTTTTTTTGTGTTCGCAAGGGTTTCTGCCAGTTTGCGAGGGTTTTTTACGAGTTCACAAACGCGAACTTACTTGTCGGGTCGCAACGGTCGCGACCATGTTGTTTCTACGTCTGGTTCATCACAGCACCCTCTGTTTCACCACTGCCACCCTCTGGTTCACCCATGCCACCCTCTGGTTCATCACTGCCACCCTCTGGTTCATCACTGTAGATTATGGGGGGAAAAGCATAACTGCCCTGCCTCAACTGACATGAATTAATTTGGGGCTGATTAATGTGTCACTGAATTTGAGCTGGCACCTGCTTCCTTAGCTGTAAGTGCTTCCTGATTAATGATGAGCTTGAACTTTTGCACCTGCCAAGTGCTTTCAGTTTTTCAAAATTTGTTAGCATACCTGCCCTGCCTCAACTGACATGAATGAATTAGGGGCTGATTAATGCGTCACTGAATTTGAACTTCCAGTCTGGCACCTGCTTCCTTATCTGTTATTGCTTTCTGTTGCAGTGTAATTTTTTTTAACAGGACCTTTGTGGCATACTTGTAGCTATTCTCTGAGCCTGCTGTGAGGGTCAGAGCAGGGTCATAGAATAGTTGCAAGTAGGCAACTGAACTCTGGAGGGGCCCCTCAGGAAGCACTACAGGGAATGGTTACTAATGATGAGCTTGAACTTTTGCACCTGCTGAGTGCTTTCAGTTTTGCAAAAATCGTTTTTCTGCAATTTCGCACGATTCGCGGGACGCGAATTTGCGCGAGATCGAATTCGGAAGCCGCGAATTCGTGCGAATATGCGATTTGTTTTTTGCGGCGTGTTAGTTCCCGTGGTTTTTTGCGTTTTCGCGAGCCGCTTGTAGCGCAACGATGCGAAGTTACCCTAGCGGTCGTACATGGGCGCGGCCATCTTGTTTGCGTGACGTATTTCCGTTTCTGGGCGCTATGTGTAATCTCGCGAAGTGTGCGGCTCCCTAGTACAAGTTCGCTGTGATCGCGGGGGAAATTCGCGCGAACTTACCCACGCTGTCGTGAACAGGCGCGGCCATCTTGTTTTTCATTCATTGCTATGGTTCTGGGCATCCTTTCTGTATCCTCTCTCAATCTCTGCCATCCTTTGCTTGTTTGAAGTTTTTTTGGATCTATTTTACTTATTATCTATCCCTCTATTTTTCTAGCTCTATATTTTTTTTTTCTGCTACTTTTGGTTAATTTTAAACTACTTTTTTAAACTCTTTTCTTTTCTTCTTCCCTATTCTATTTCTTATTTATTATTTACCTTCCTTTCTGCCCAGACCATGGTAAAGGGAGCCGGGAAGCAGCCCGAGAAGGGGAAGGGTCCCGCACCCCGTGCCCGGCTCCCGTGCGGGCGTTTGAGTGGGGAGCTAGTGATGCCACGGGAGATCTTTAGCGCGGAGGAGGTGGCCGCACTAGTGTACTATGTACAGCGCCGCCTCCCCAGGACCATCGCGGCTGGATCGCATGCGGCTACGGGCTCCGGGAGCGCCGGAAGCGGTGGGAGAAGGTGTGCCGGGCCATGTATGAACACTCTCGGGTCCGGCGCACCTACAACCAGGCCACCCACCGTTGGACGGATCTCCTGGACCGGGAACGCGACCTGCTCGACCTGCTCGGCGTGGAGATCCCCGGGCTCGGTGAGTAGTAGTAGCTATTTCATCACTACTCTGTTTTCTCCTGCTCTGTGTGTTATTATATTGCAAATTTTAGTTTTTTACCAAGAGCAATAATGCTGCTGATTACATTGTAGGTAAATTATATTTCAAAATCTTCTGTGCATTTCAGGTGCACTGCTCTCCTTCTCAGTAGCGTTGCTACTATGCTTATTTGTTTTCGATTTTGTGTTCATTTCATTGGCCTGAGAAATTATGTATGAGTGTAGTTTACAGAACTGCGTAATGCTAGGCACTAAGGGGCAGATTTGCAATTACCGGCGCATCCCTGCAAAGTAGCAGGGATGCGCCAGTAATTGTGCGCCACGCCACCACCACCCATGGTGCGCTGTATTTACAATGCGGCGCACCATGGGCCCAAAACGTCACCGAAGCGTTACGCATCTGTGCCGTAAAGGCGGCTCATTGCTGGAGTTAAGTCGCAATGATGGCGCAGCTCCAGCAATGCTCTGGGGTGCCCTATCTCCCCAATGCTGCGTCAAGCCTTACGTCTGCTTCAAGCAGACGCAGGGTTTGAGTGACTCATCATTGTCCTAAAAGTGACTGATTGAAATCTTGTAGATTTACCTCAGCCACTTTTAGGATGCGTTCCTGCGCAGGAACGCCCTCCCTTGCGCCGGAACGCCCCCTGATGGCGCAGGGCTTTACAACGTGATACATCTCCCATATTCGTCACGTTGTTAATATACGCCGCACCATGGCGCCTCTTTTGTTCTGCCGCTGCGTCACAAAAGTCACGCAACAACGCAGCAAAAGAGCCGCAAGGGGCTTGTAAATCTGCCCCTACAGACTCAAGTCCAGTCCTTCCTTTGTACACCTGGTAATAAGAAGAAATAGTGGTGGTGGATTGATAGTTTGAGTATTTTAATGACTGGTTAATGTAGTAGGAACATTTTTAGTGTTGTCACTGATCGGCAATCACGATGGAGTTTGTGTGTCACTTCGCGTGCTGCGGACTGCTGCCTGCCAGTCCTAGGCGAACCTTTTTAGTAGTTTGTTTAGTGAGTTACATAACTTTCCAAGTCGACGGTCCGCAAATCAAGCAATACTAATATCGTAGTAGACCACATGAGATAGATCAATATATCCCGTGGAATAGTTGTCTATTTGCTATTTCGCCAAAATATTTTGTTATTGTTCTTTTGAAATGTTTGATTTGGTTGACAACAATCATCCATGTTTTCGGGTCTTTCTTTCTTTCATGTTGTACATCAGCTCCCCCCAGGGGCAAGAGGACAGAGGAGGAGGTGGTATCGGCTGCTGCTGCTGTAGAAGGCCAGGATCGGTCAGGGCAGGGCTCCTTTGCTGGCCCCGGTAAGTTTTCATTTTAATATAGAGTACCTATTTTTTCCTAGCGTTCCTCATTCGATTTTATCTAAATCGTCTTTGATCTTCTTGTAGACTGTATCTAAATTCTTATCCTGCCTCTACTATGACTCCCTGTGGTATTACTAGATTATTCTTATTAGTCTGTCTGTGTAGCTAACTAAGATTGCACAGTTGGCAAAAGGTGTTAAACGACACTCCCATTCTAGTCAGCAATAGCTCTATACACTGAGTGCAGTCTTCTGGGATTGTCCATAATGTATTTTCAAGTCTTCTAAATGTTTATGCTTTGACAATTCCCAACAATAAAATGTGAATGACCACCAAGAAAGAATAAGATACCACTTTACTTTTGGTTTGGATAGGAGGACAATCCATACTACTACTGTTGCAGGGACAAATCTACACAAACAGAACTATGGACACTAAATAGTGCATTGTTTATCAATTATATTAGGCGCAGGTAGACTTTCCACATACCTCAGTGATAACAGACTTTGAAGAACCCCCAATCTCCTTACTGACTAGATAGTGTGGCAGAGTCACTTAGCTCCCGAATTCATCGATGATTGATCCCCAATGATGATTATCCAACGCAGGGCAAGAGTACGGAGTCAGAGTCCAGAAGTGTCAGAGGCACGGACTCATGCTTGCAAATTGCAAAACCTTTTGCTCAGTCACTCTTGACCAAAAACTACAGAGTCTATTTAAGTTTTAAAGCTTTGTTAAAAGTAAAAACATGTATTAAAATCAAGTTTGTCATAAAACATAAACGATTGATTAAAAATGGAAAAGTGCTTAGTGATTTATTTCACACATTTATTGTGGGCGAGCCGAGCCCTCACCTGGTTTGAACTTCAATTTTTCTTCAATTTTTCTTTTTGGTGCTGAATCGTTGGTCACTCCGTCCTAGTGATGATGATCTGATCTTGCTCTTGTTCTTAAAAGTGAAGCTTCTGTCTGTTATGAGAAAAATGGTGCGTGTTCAAAAGCAAGCATTCATCAGTTGTGCCAAAAAGTGCAGCAAGACAACACCCTTCCCTGGAAAAAGGGACATTTTTACTTTAGAGTAGACAGTCACAAATTATTAGATTGGTTTCTGTATTCACATTTCTTCATTCCTAGACAAAATACTAGTGAGTGGTGTATGTCTATGACATCTAACATTCTTAAATGTACTTTGTAGGTGGAACATCTGGTGCCGGGGCCAGCGCGGAGGTGGAGGAGGACACTTCTGGGGAGGAGGCGGTGCAAGTGCCGGAGGAAACTGTTGTGAGGGTTGCCACGGTAGTGGCGGGCAGTGGTAAGCTCTTATATTCCTTACTTATTGAGATTGCAGACTGCAGAGTGTGCTCTCTGCACGGGTGCAGTATATATGTTGTACAGTTAAGTTACTATACTGTTAAGAAGACTTTCAAATTTAGAACAAAGTTTTTATCAACCAGGTAGTAGCCTCCTCTAAATTCACTTCAACTCAGCGGTAATTTTTTTTTTCGAGAATCCAAATCAGATCTGAGATGAACTTGATGGATGGGATGAACGAAAAGCGAAAGAAGGGTGTAAGTAAGTGTGGAAGGACGAGCAAGTTAAAAGTAATGATGACTGACAAAGAAGAATGATACGTGTTTGATTGGTGCCCGAGGTGGCTGGGAAGGAATATGATCATGGCTGGGTGAAGGATGAAGCAAGGATGGCTGGAAGGAGAACAGCCTGGGTGGGTGAAACAGAAACTGTATGTGTGCGCAATATATCCTTTGGTTGAAATTCAAATGCAAGTCAAGCACGGATGTATGGCTTGCGGTTTCCCAAATAAAATGAAAAGGTTGTTTTCCCGTGAGAAAACGTAAGGTTTGTCCAGATGAGAGACATGAAGAAGAATGATTCACATATAGTTTGAGTGGATGGATGCCTGGATCATGGTACTATCTGACTCTTAGATAGCATATGTGTATCTAGAGAGAGTAGACGGTCACTGGATGAACTAAGTGTTACTTTGAAGAGCATGTAACACCGCACCCGCACGTCCGTTCCAGTGTAGGAAAGGCAAGGAAAAGAAGTTTTAATTTTGTCCGAATACCACCATGAATAGTAACAGTAGTTTGTATTGCAAGCACAGCATATATCCGGCTATTACGATGGCCACTCACTACCTCTGTTAATAAGTTTAGTAGAACTCGGTCATTCATGTGTGGATGTATCACTGTTCACTCAATAAAAAGCAAAGCACCTAAAGTCATCCCATATGTAAGCAAATACATACCATGTGCAGTGATAGATAATCAGATTATTTATCTTCTTCATTTTCCTTTTCTAGTATTCATTGGCACTGTAGGGTGAAAGTTAAATTAATTAAGCAGTAGCCCTTGTAACAGAGTATTCTCAGTGCCACCCGTAATAGAA
Source organism: Lissotriton helveticus (assembly GCF_964261635.1). NCBI lineage: Eukaryota > Metazoa > Chordata > Amphibia > Caudata > Salamandridae > Lissotriton > Lissotriton helveticus. The sequence goes on from NC_136070.1 coordinate 1,244,361,726, forward strand.
AAGTAAGAGCATCACCACCTGCATGTACTGGACAGGTACAGTAACGCAAGTCTGTCTCACTCATTATGGCGGGAGTCTGTTTTTCTCGGGTGCAAGTTGACTGCGCTGGCATTATGCCGGCTTGCAGAAGTTAACGTACCAATTTTGCTAAACAAGAGAGAAGAATAAGAATAAGACTGGTGTACTGTCATAGTCGACTCTAATGGCGTGAGTCCATAGTGCTCGTAGAATTGATTCCTTAAACTCCCACTAATGTTAGAGCAAGGATGAAGAAGTGGGAGGTTAGATAGATACTGGCCACAATAGTTATGTACTGCGCTTGCAAGTTGCTACTGTGACACAACTTTCTGCTGAATCATTTTGTGTTAATCTTAAAAAGCATTGGTTACAGACTATGTCTTTCTTTCTTCATATAGATGCTCCTTCCAAACCAACACGGAAGGAGCTGGCTAAAAGGGCCCGGCAACGGAGGCTGGAGGCGACTGTCGCCGAATATCCGTTGCTGGTGGCCCAGGAGGAGGGGGACACGCAGTCGACCACAACATCGACCGGGACAGCTGCATCCTCCTCCGCGCTCCCTGGGTCAGCCAGTCAGCGCAGCAGGTCTCCAGCGGTACGGAGCCGGGGTACCGCAGCCACCCACCACCGCCGAGCAGCAAAAAAATCAGCTGCCCCCACAGCATTACCAAAAAAAGGTTGCACCGCCTTTCACTCAGGGTGTCCTACCTCGAGCAGGAGCTGTTGAACACCAAAACCCTGCTCGAGACCCTCCGCAAGGAGCATGCCGACCTGGCCCGAAAAGTGGACAGCAGCCAGCAGTAGGAGGAGACTGTCCCTTGCCCCTTTTTTAAAGACTTCTGGGGGGTGGGAATTGGGAGTTGGGTTTTTTGAACTTTTCATGGACATTCGTTGGGGTTTGGGAGGGGGGGTGGGTTGGGTCTTGCGGGAGATTATTTATGTTAGGGATATAAATATACTTTAAACTTTATCTTAGCATACGTGTTTTTTTACTGCTTTTGAGGCTGGTGGGTGGGGGTTTAACAGTAAGTTTGTTTTCCTGAAACTTAAGTGGCATCTTGATTCAAGTTGTGTAAGTAATTGCCCAAATGTTTTCAAAACTAAGTGCCTCTCACAGAGTAAGTGAATTCAATAGTCCTAGGACTTTACTAGTACTACCGCCAGTCTCTCGTCTATTATACTACCTCCCCCCAAACGCTTATCTTACCTGTAATTTGTGTTTGGAAATAGGGCTAGGCACAGGGCTGGCTGCACGGGAAATGGCGATTAAGGTTGGCAATCCTGGGCGGATGAAATATCATCATTGCGGTGGTACTAGTGGTGTTACACAGTGGCAGTTGCAGCATATGAAAAAAAAGAAAATGAAACCTTGTTTGTCCTTACCGTAGCATTAGAACGGTACGATAGAAAATATAGCAGGTGACAGTACACTAGAACAGTGCCACAATGTAGCCTAACAAATGGTAAAGTATTAAAAGTATAACTACTACTTACGTTGAATTTCTTTGACATTGGCTACTACTACAAGAAATAGTACTGAAGGTGAAGGACACAGCAGCGTAATCATTTGCCACGTCTAGGAGGAGGATGTTCTTGATGATCAATCAAGTTGATGGCGCACATGAAAATCTGCTTTCATTTGCCAATAGTCATGGGTCTGTGTCAAGCTGAGTAAGAATATATCTTCGGATTCCTTCACCAGCCTGTTGCTATGACCTTATCCTCCCCAGCAAGTGTGTGGAATTATTGCTGTCGTTTAGTCACACATCAATCAAAACCACACAGCCCGGGGGAAGAGGGTTAGGGTTTGGAAAGTGGATGGGAATGGGGCTTTTCGGGAAAGTTTTGTTGAGAGAAGAAAAAAAAGCACAGCATGGACAAACAATAATTGAAGATAAACAAATCTTTGGGTACAAAGCTATCCATAAATCTTTTAAGTGACATAAAGGAAGTGCATGCACTACTGCATGCATGGTTACTGAAAAGTAAGTAGTACTTTCGACAACCGTGAATGAAAGAATGCGACAGTACAGGGCTGCAGTAATTATGCGTTTTCACTTGCCTATCTCTGCACTCAGAGAAAGACTTCGTACATTAAATTAGGTTTGAAAAATAGCAGAAGTAAAACCTATACAATGGCTGTAGGGATGAATTTAGAAGCAGAGATCAAAGAAATGCAGAGTCACACTCATAGAAGTTCACAGCAATAACATTACATAAAAGATAATTGAAAAGAACGGATACTGTATCTGTATGTTGTTGTAGTTGTCCTGTTGAATTTGGGAAGTTGCATGCATCCAACCATTCCTCTTATTAGCGGAACTCCTCCATTCCATCTGACGCTCCGTCCATCAATGTTGGTGACCAGAAGACACCCTGTCCACTGCCTGCCTGGCGGATGCTGAATTGCGGCTCGCTAATGTGAAGCCTGACGTCATCCTTTTTTTCCCATTGCACAGGCTGAAACCCGGCCTGTAATTATTGATGGAAAAACAGGAAGTGATATTAGAACACCACTGACAAATAAATATAAGGCATGTACGCTGTGTAGTGCAAAAAGTCACACTTTGAGTTTCCTAATAGACAGTACAATATTTTTGAAAGTGCGCACTCTGTCTGAGTCTCCTTTTGAAGGATAAATAAGTATGGGCGAATTAATTTAGCGGATTTTTCCCCTCAGGCTAAGTGTACTGTAAACTGTGTTTTAGAACAAAGTTAGACCTTCCCAGCAGTGCTCCCAGACCCTTACTAAACCCAGTCGCAAAAATGTAGAAGACCCCCAATCAGATCTCAAAAAACATGCGATACTGATACCTGTCAGAGGCCTAGTAGAAAATGGTGACAAAACGTACTTTGAAAGTAAAGTAGGCCCAAATCCCCCTTACCCACCATGGATTGTATTCAAACCACTTGCAAGCAAGCAAAAGTATCCATACCCAGCATTACTCCAAGACTCGCAAACCCCCCCACAAACACAAGGAACCCCCACAAACAGCCCCCCGAAAACGGTAGAGTGAGCGAAATCTCAGAAAATGCAAAAACTTTTTCCCCAGGAATTGTCTCCAAAACACTTTCTTTCGGGTATTAGACCTTCCCAGCAATGGGCCCAGAACTGTCAACCCGGGTGAAAACAAGTTTAACACCCCCAACAAGCCAAAAGGCAAAACCCGGGAAAAGCCACACTTAGAAAACTTTGGGCCTACCTGGAATTCAGTCCAAATGCGCTCTGCAGCTAGGCCCCAACTCCCCTTTTCCACCATGGATTTCCTGTAAAACAAATGCAATCAACATTAGAATGTGCCAGCAGTGCTCACAGACCCCAAAACCCACCTCCAAAAACCTGGAAGCCCCTAAACAGCACCCCAAAGACAGGCAAGTGAGCAAAAACGCAATATACTTTTTCACCTCTGACTTTCTCCAAACCACTTTTATCCGGTATTAGACCTTCACAGCAATGCCCCTGACCCGTCAACTCACCCGCAAAGAAGTAGAACACCCCCACAAGTGCAGAGTCTTTCTTCATTGGGCGTAATGCAGCCATCTGCTTTGAGGGAAATAGGAGTCTGGAGGAGGAGGATAGAGGAGCATGTTCTGTGAACTTGTGAACCTGAGGAATGCAGACTGCGGCACCTTCAAATCAATAAGCAAATAAGTGAAGACAGTTCTGCTGATGGGCTTGTTTTTGTGATTAGGTGATTAAAGTTTTTTTATATAGATTTTGCAAAACAAAGAAAGACAGACACACAGGAATAAAAGTGAATAAGGACGAAAAAGAAAGTTAGTGATTCATTGACTCATTTTCAGGGCTCGGTGTCAGGGAAGAAGAGCTCGTCCTCAAACTCTGCAAATTCAGACGGGAGTAGGTCAGTTAACAGAGAAGAACTTCCCTCATCTAAGTTGGTGTCCTCCTCGTCTTCTTCCTGCGTGCATTCTCGTATTTTATAATCTGGTGGTATGAAGTGCTGATTCATCTTGATCATTGTTAACCTCTCCATATTTTTGGGGGAGAGGCGGGTCCTTTTGGAAGTTACAATGCCACCTGCAGCACTGAAAACACGTTCAGAAGACACGCTTGCGAGTGGGCAAGACAAGTAGCTTATAGCCAGGTTGGTGATCTCTGGCCACACATCTCTTTTCCCATGCCAATACGCCAATGGGTCATGATGAACATAGACCTCTGTTGAGTCATTCAGATAGGCCTGCACCATCGACTCAAGGTTCTCCAGGGTTCCTCCACTTTGCTTACTTTTTTCTGGGACCTTTTGAGAAGCAAACCCAAGCTGAGTTAGCCAATCCTCTTCTTCACACAATATTACTGTTGTGTCTGGTGCAGATGATACGGTTGCTGGTGTCGTTAACGGCTGAGAGGGAAAATCACTCACTTCTGCCACAGCCACAGAAGCAGAAGTGGATTTTTTTGACTCCGGATGGCCTGCTGATGCTGATGTACTGCCTTTTCCTTCAATTTCCTGCCGTTCTCTTTCAAACTGAGTGGCTGACACAGCTAGCCAATGTTTGTACTTTGTAACATCTGCGTCATCAAAAGGAAAGAATACTCTGCCTGCCACTGCCTTTTTGTACCGTGGATCCAGAATAGTAGCAGAAATGTAATGCTGTTCTGTGTGGATCTTTTCAAGACGTTCATCGCGAAGTAGGCGCTGTAATAACTTCTCCGCCAACTCAAATGCTTCTTGCTTTCCATCTTTTTGAAACGTAGAAGACACCGCCTTCAGTTGGTGCTCTAGCATGCGCAACAATGGGATAGCTTTTCCCAAATGACAGTCCTCCCTGCTGACTGCACGCGTGAAGACCTCAAAAGAACGAAGCATGTCTGTCAGGCTTTTAACTAGCTCCCATTGCTCCACCTGTATCCTCAGGTCTATCATAGGTGTACCCAGTTTAAAGAAATACTGATCGACTACTGCATACTGCTCATACAGACGCTCAAGCATGTAGAAGGTTGAGTTCCAACGTGTTACCACCTCCTGGATGAGTGCTTTCACTGGCACTTTACGTTCATGTTGCAGGCACCTCAGCTGCTTCCGGGCCTTAAAAGAATGGTTGAAATGTGTGCACATTCTTCGGCAGGTGGTCAGTAACTCGTAGACTGGACTTTCTTCAAGCAAGAATTTTTTAACAACCAGGTTTATACAGTGCGCCAAACACGGCACTCTGAAATAGTTACCCATATCCATGGCCTTAACTACATTGGCGCCATTGTCCGTGGAAACATAACCAATCATGTGTTTTCTTGGGGACAGACATTGAAAGACCTTTGTGTTAAACTCACGCAAAATGTTTTCTCCTGTATGAGTTTTCTCCATGGCAAACATGGCTACTGTTGCATGTTTCCGAGCAGCTTTATAAACTTTGTCCGTGTCAACACCTGCGTTTAGCTTTGCTTTAACCCCTGAAAAAGAGACCCAGTGTGCAGTGATGCACATGTAATCAGTGGCTTGGCAACTGGTCCACATGTCTGTTCTCAGATGTATAGTGTGAACAGCACTCTTCTGCAAAGCTGCCCCAATCGCCTCCAGCACATCTTCATGTAGTGCTGGAACCGCAACTCTGGCAAAGTAGAACCGGCTAGGAACCTTCCATTTAGGGCAGAGCGTTGCCACCATTTCAAGAAAACCCACCCCTTCCACAAAAGAAAAAGGGAGAAGGTCCAGAGCTAGCATTTTAGCCAGCTTAGTGTTATACAGACGCGCCGTTGGGTGGTTGCGTTTAAATGGCGTATCTGAAAACAACATGCTTCTAATGGTGGGCTGGACCATTTTACGGGATGATGATGACTTCTTCGACCCAGTTACGCTCAGTGATGATGATGAACTTTTTCGCATTGGTGTCTCACTCTCTCCCACACTCTTAGTGTGGCTCATATATCTTGCAGGGGGTGTTCTGCTGACAGGGGTACTGGGTGTAACTGAAGAAATGTTTGACGCTTCTTCCTCCTCGTCATCATCAGATGAAACATCAACGGATACAATTTGTTGACTTGCAATTCGGGCTGCCTTGATCTCCCTTAGGTGCGCATGCCATTTGACAGTGTGCTGTCTTTCAAGATGACCTCTCTGGCCTCCGGTACCATAGTTGGTACCAAGCTTACCACGACTAACACGAACCTTACAAATGGTACAAATGGCTATGTTTTCCCTTGTTGGGCTAACACTAAAGAAGTCCCAAGACTTCAAATGTCTGTGTGGGGCGGAGGAGGCGATACTGGGAATGCTAATGCCAGATGAAGTGGAGGATGTGTGTTGCCGAAATTTACTACGTGGTGCACTTACAGCACCACTAATTGAGGAAATGGAGGTCGAGGTGGATGGAGGTCCCTTCTGGCGAGAAAATATGGAAGCTGTAGGTGGTGGTATACTAGTTAACTGCATTGGTGGTGGTCCCATTGACACGTCGCCAACATCACGCTCAGCAGCATTTCGGGATAGGGTAATAATGTCTGTTTGCTGCATGCCCGCTGAGGCTGGAGTGACGTCTATGATGACTGCGTTGTCGTCGTGAGAGTCTTCATCAGCAGGATTATACGCCACTTCTTGTTCAGCGTCATCATCACACTCCATAACTATGAGACTTTCGGGGACCTTCCTTTTACGCTTAGCTACCTTTGTCAGATCATGGTGTGCCTCACTCTCAGACAGCACTGGTGGTTCCCAATTTTCATCCATATCATCAGAAGGAAGGGGGATTGAAGAAGATGTAGACACCATCCTTGATCTTTTCCTTGCTGGGGATCTGGAAGACAAAGAATCATCAGGAGGAGTGGCTTCCTCAGATGATACCTCGGCTTGAATGTCGATTTCCTGAAGTGCCCCTACTTCGGGAGGAACAACTATTGTGGGCACTTGTGCCCCTCCATGCACCTCTGCTTGCGCCTCTCCTTGCGCCGCCTCTCCTTCCACATGTACTTGGGCTTGTACTTGCACATGTGGTTGTTGTTGCGGCTGTGGTTGTTGAACACTCGTCAGATGAGTTACAACAACCTGTGTTGATTGAGGGATGCTGCTACTTTCTTGCGATGAGCCAACATCACTGGTCGATGGTGATTGAACAACTATACTGGCTGCCTCTGCAGCACTCAAGGGCTTGGACCTAAGTTGGCGTGGTGGTGGTGGCACTGAGCCCAATGGAGCGGAGGTGCTTCTCCCAGCTTGGTCCCCAGCAGACCCCGCTGCTGCTGCAGGCGTACTTTTTTTCCCCCAAAAAATGTGGCGGTCGGCACACCAGTCTCCTTGGTAAGTGGCGCTACTTGCTTCTTCTGCTCCTTACTGGCAACTTTCTTGCTAGAGGAGCTACGGGCAACTTTTTTTGGGGCCATCTTCTTCAGATGTCAGAACAGCAGGCTGCAGTTTCACAAGTTGCAGAGTTGTCTGTGGCCACACGTGACGTTGTGCTGCACACACCGCAGCAGGACTTCTTCCTGGCACTGATGAGGAACGATGAGGCTGATGATTCGTCTTTCTGCACCTAAAAGCAAACGAAGCCAGAGGAACATCAGTTAAATAAATGTTGCATATGTAGCGCTTCAATTAATAGTTTGCAAGTAAGCATTTTTATTATACCCACCCCCTAAAATGGAAAGACCAATAAAATGCACCACTGACAGAGTACCCCTGGGCATAATGGATGAAAACATGGCAGACTGGGTGCAGGCCTATGGCACAACAAAGCACACTGCCTGGCTTCAAAATGGCCCCTTAACCCCCACCATGTGGCCAGGCCCTGCCTGTACCAGTCCTCAAAATGGCCCCCACCCACATGGCCATGCCCCATCAACACCCCAAAAAATAAAAAAAACACACAAAAATCACCACAATCCAATGCCATCCATGCCCTCAATGATGTTCACATTCAAGACACCCCACAGAAAGACTAGGCCCATGCACCACTGAGTAACCCTGTACATAATGGATGAAAGCAAGGCACATTGGATGCAGGCCTATGGCACAAAGCACCCTGCCTGGCTTCAAAATGGCCCCTTAACCCCCACTACATGGCCAGGCCCTGCCTGTACCAGTCCTCAAAATGGCCCCCACCCACATGGCCATGCCCCATCAACACCCCAAAAAAATAGAAAAACACACAAAAATCACCACAATCCAATGCCATCCATGCCCTCAATGATGTTTACATTCAAGACACCCCACAGAAAGACTAGGCCCATGCACCACTGAGTAACCCTGGGCATATTGGATGAAAGCAAGGCACATTGGATGCAGCCCTATGGCACAAAGCACACTGCCTGCCTTCAAAATGGCCCCTTAACCCCCACCACATGGCCAGGCCCTGCCTGTACCAGTCCTCAAAATGGCCCCCACCCACATGGCCATGCCCCATCAACACCCCACAAAATCGAAAAACACACAAAAATCTCCACAATCCAATGCCATCCATGCCCTCCATGATGTTTACATTAAAGAGACCCCACAGAAAGACTCAGTCCATGCACCACTGAGTACCCCTGGGCAAAAGGCCCCAATAACAGCCCAAAAATCGAAAAACACACAAAAATCACCACAATCCAATGCCATCCATGCGCTCCATGATGTTTACATTAAAGAGACCCCACAGAAAGACTCAGTCCATGCACCACTGAGTACCCCTGTGCAAAAGGCCCCAACAACAGCCAAAAAATCGAAAAACACACAAAAATCACCACAATCCAATGCCATCCATGCCCTCCATGATGTTTACATTAAAGAGACCCCACAGAAAGACTCAGTCCATGCACCACTGAGTACCCCTGGGTAAAAGGCCCCACCAACAGCCAAAAAATCGAAAAACACACAAAAATCACCACAATCCAATGCCATCCATGCCCTAAATGATGTTGAAATTCAACAAAACAGTTGTATCATGCACCCATAACTAACCCTGGTTCTACTGGATACTGTGGATACCCACAATATATTTTATTTAATGTTCTGAAAAAGTTCCAAAATTGTAGTTGCAGCAACTGTAATGCCCCAAACAAACTTACTTGTGAAATTTCTAATCCAAAAGTGATCCAAAGAAAGTCAAAAGGCCTCAAATCCAAATATCCAGCAGCATCCACAAAAAGTAATCCTTCCAGGTCAAGATCCAAATCAAAGTGACCAGGACATGAACAAAGCACTGGGAGGAGCCTGCTGGACAGGAACAGGAAGTTGGAGACTGTGGGGCACTTCCTTCCTTCCACCCCCCCAAAATGGACTCCTTGCAAAAAAAAGTGCAGGCAAATGTCAACCTGAGGAGTTATTCTGATAAAAAATCATCATTTTCAGAAGGTTTATGCTGCCTGCTGGTGGATTTCTTGTGCAGAATTGCAAATTTTGATATTTCGCGAGCGCGAGATTGTTGCTGCCCGCCGCATCTACGTTTTCGCAATTGTTTACTCCCGCGATGCGTGATCACGGGCCTTTATGACGTACTCCCGTTGACAAACTCTCGCTGTGCAAGGTGGCGGGCCGCGATGACGTAATCGCGGTCGACAAACTCCCGTGGGATCACGCAGCAAGATCCAAAATGGCGCAGCACACGCAAACATGGAGAAAAACAACTCTTCAAATGCTGAATGACGGTAAGTGAACGCCGCGTACCGCAATATTGTATTTGTCAAGAGCGACCAAGCAAAAAAATCCGCTGCGTGCGAATTTGCGAATTTTCGGCAAATTCGCGGATTGCGAATTTGCCAAAAATCCGCAAATTCCGCGAGCTGAACGGATTTTACGCCCATGCTTAATGAGAAGCCACCGCCCTCATGAATATGAATCAGATGGTCTGGATGAGCAGCCACCGCCCTCATGAATATGAAGGAGCCAAGCTAAATCAGAAGCCACTACCTTCATGAAAGGAGACTAGCTGAATGAGAAGCCACTGCAGTCATGAATATGAAGGAGCCAAGCTAAATTAGAAGCCACCGCCCTCATGAATATGGATGAGATGGGCTGGATGAGCAGCCACATCCCTTATGAATATTAAAGAACCATCCTGAATGAGCAGCCACCGCCCTCATGAATATGGGGGATCTGAGCTAGAAGAGCAGCCACCGCCCTCATGAATATGGGGGATCTGGGCTGGATGAGCAGCCTCCGCCCTCATGTATATGAAGGATTTGGGCTGGATGAGCAGCCTCCGCCCTCATAAATATGAATGAGACAGGCTGGATGAGCAGCCACCGCCCTTATGAATATGAAGGAAGCAAGCTGAATGAGAAGCCACCGCCCTCATGTATATGAAGGAGACGGGCTGGATGAGCAGCCACCGCCCTTATGAATATGAAGGAAGCAAGCTGAATGAGAAGCCACCGCCCTCATGTATATGAAGGAGACGGGCTGGATGAGCAGCCACCGCCCTTATGAATATGAAGGAAGCAAGCTGAATGAGAAGCCACCACCCTCATGTATATGAAGGAGACGGGCTGGATGAGCAGCCACCGCCCTTATGAATATGAAGGAAGCAAGCTGAATGAGAAGCCACGGCCCATCATGAATATGGAGGATCTGGCCTGGATGAGCAGCCACCGCCCTCATGAATATGGAGGATCTGGGCTTGATGAGCAGCCACCGCCCTCATGAATATGGAGGATCTGGCCTGGATGAGCAGCCACCGCCCTCATGAATATGGAGGATCTGGCCTGGATGAGCAGCCACCGCCCTCATGAATATGGAGGAGACCGGCTGGATGAGCAGCCACCGCCCTCATGAATATGGAGGATCTGGGCTGAATGAGAAGCCAACGCCCATCATGAATATGGAGGATCTGGGCTGGATGAGCAGCCACTAATTTTCATGATCCCTGATAAGCCCCGCCCACCTCTTGCATGCAGTATATATTTGAGCCCCAAACAGAGTACAGCAAGCATGGAAGTCTACTGGTGACATCAGACCCCTGTCCACGATAACAGCGGAGCCGACTTTCTCCAGATGTGTCTCAAAGGGCATGTTTTCATGATTGTCAGGCACGTTTGATTCTACTCACTGCAAAGTGGTATGTGGTATTATTCATGGCCTGCAGCAGTCTACCGATTGTCACTCCATTTTGCTGTGCAGAAGTGATGGACTCCCTTTCCCTATGAGTGCCGAATACAGTCTACCAATGAGACGGACTTGGATGCTACCGTCAGGTAGTCTACACCAATAGATAGGGCGCATTATCTGCAGTAAAATGTCTTGGAGTATGAAAACAGTGAACCATTTTGGTGACCATGCTTAAAATGTTGAACACATTACACCCACATGATGCATGTGTGTTTCTGTGCACATATGTGCTTGCCTGTGCGTGGATGCTTGAGTGTGTAGCACAGGTGGTGCTCAGCAATATAAAAAATGCAGCACAAACAATTTAAACAGGTGCAACCACAAGGCCACACATGCACCAAACCCGAGGGTGGATGGTCAGGTACAGAAATGACCAATAAGGCGAAGACAGAGACTGGGAATGTGACGCTCAAATCCAACGCAACTACAAGGATGGTTGGGATCGCAGAGGGTAAACCACAAACAGGCACCATGCCACAACCAAAAAGGGGGCACAAGGGTACACCAACTTAAAGGGAAAGCCAGAAGCAGGACCAACAGTCACCTGTACAACAGCAGAACACCGCACAACCCACAGAAGGAAAGACCTAGCCTAGTTGATCCGGCACACCAGCAGAAACCACACTAATACCCCAAGGACTGCAGACACTTCACAAAGGCTAGTACCCAGCATCCCAAAGAAGTAGAGGTTCCTGGAGATCGACAGACACAAACTCCTTACGCCAAGACGCTCCTACCCACACCAAAACAAGGTGAGGCCAGTCCATCACAGGACTTCATGAAAATTGACAACATGAACAGTTGGCTATGAAACAACACGGATCCTGAACCATACTGCCCCAGCTAAGCGCAGGTGCAGTTCTTGCACTGTGCCCAACTGGGAGCATATTGCTAAGGATGTGACCAGATCCCAACACCAAAGAAATTCACGATGAAAAGGAACCCAAAGCCTCAAAAAGAAGGCATTCAACACGAGACAAAGCATGCCCATGGCAGCCAAGCTTCAAGTCTTACAAAGAATGAGCAGTCCACCACTAGAACTCAATCAAAAAAGAAGGGGACACAACAAGAGGAGGTCCACCAACCAGAAGTAGCATGCCAGGGCACTCTATGGCCCAATCTCCAGGCCTGACTGAGATACACAAAAGGTCTAGAACCTAAAGGAACCACTTGATGCCTCCAGGAGACGGGCTCAACAAAGGATTAGCAGATTGGAAATGTAAGAACAATCCAACTACTACACCAAAAAGAAAGTCACTTCGTGCAGCAAAGACCATGACAGGACCGCAGAATGGGATGGACAGGACCATCCCAGAAGGCACCAAGCACACAATACCAGAACACTGTAGGAGTAGGAGAGGCAACACAAACTACAATCACCAGATAAGGAAATAATCGACAGATTCAGCTTCACACCCCCATCAAAACACCCTGAAGACAAAAGGGGGTGGGCTGTAGCAGCGAATTAAAAATAGACATACCACATGATCCCACAGTACCCCCCGGCACCGTGAGGCAAAAAGCTATTGAAGAACTAGTAATGCAAGAAGCGAGAACCAGCCGGGGTGCCCAAAGCCAGTCAGTTGATTTACTTGGCCATAAAAGGTACATAAATAACACATACATAAGATATTTAGCAATTACATAAACTAATCAGCTTTTTAAAAGAAACAATGGGCCCGATTCCCAGAATGAACTTAAGACTCAATCCTAAACGTACTACTATTTTGGTATTCACAGAATGCACTTACTACTTTTGGCATTCACAAAATGAACTTACTACTTTTGGTATTCACAGAAGTTAGGATTTTGTCTTAAGTTTGTCTTAAAACAAACTTAAGACAGACTTAAGACAGACTTAAGACAGACTTAGACAAACTTAAGACAGACTTAAGACAGACTTAAGACAAAATCCTAACTTAAGTCTGTCTTAAGTCTGTCTTAAGTTTGTCTTAAGTCTGTCTTAAGTTTGTCTTAAGACAAAATTAAGACACAATTCTAACTTATGTGAATACCAAACGTAGTAAGTTCATTCTGTGAATACCAAAAGTAGTAAGTGCATTCTGTGAATGCCAAAATAGTAGTAAGTTTAGGATTGAGTCTTAAGTTCATTCTGTGAATCGGGCCCAAGATGTTTACAATTTCATACACAAAACAACAATAAAAGACTTAGCCAATTTTCCAGACAATAAAAATAGATATCCAGCTAACCCTCAATTGAAATCCTGCATCTCACATCAAACGTCATAGTGGTTTAAAAACTGAAGATCAATCTAAGCATCCCTGCAAAATTTGCTACAAAAACATAAAATGGCTCCTAGCCTGGTCTGACAGATCGTCACAAGACATGCTGAGGTTGACACCCCCCAGGGAGCATTAAAACCAGGAAAGCTCATTAACCGCCACACGGTACCTGCCCTAAAACGAAATAGTACGGATCTCTTCCAGCATGAAAAGTCAGTGTTTAAATACAATATAGGCTCCTAGGTACACAAAAACACAAGATAATCTTTAACAGAGCTTTTACTTATTTCAGACTGCAGTCTCTGTGATTTACAATACTCTAAAAACGAAGCTTCACAAATAACTTGTCTGATTTTTTTAAATTGCAAGGTGCTTCAAAAAAGTCTGATAGGTTCAAAACAGAAAGACTCTTACGGACGTAGTAGACACCCGGCCATAACCCCAGATTTACAAGACAAAGCATGGGTCAAGAGCACAAGGTAAAAAGACACACATGCATCCAACACACAAACGATAGACAAGCCCAATCTCAAGAAAAGGGACAGCCAGCATCATGCCTGGTGAGAGAATTACTCGGGAGATAGGCATGACTCACATATTCTAGAGCCAGTCAGCATCTAGTGAGGCAGAAAAGATCACACTAGAAGACCTCAATACCACCTGAAGAGTCGGGGAATAAGCTTAAAGGCGCAATGAAGTCCAAACACAATTTGGGCAGTGGCACCAGTCTGGAGCAAAACCTCCACCTTTACAAGGAATCTGAAAAATGAGGTGTGAACAGGTCAGACCCTAAGTGCAAGAAAAGGATTGAGGTGACTCAGAAGACCAAGAAAGACAAGAAGGAAGAGAAACCATCACTCTTAAGAGTAAATGTAAATGTATGTGTCTTGTAAAGCGCACTGCTGCCCTGAGGCGTCGTGGCGCTGTAGACCGCTGGGGAACCCGTCCTGGCTATCCCTGTGAGATGGTCCCTACCGGGTATCACAAGTCAAAATAAAATTCCCTTTGGGCGAATTACCTAAGAAGCACAAGTTCTTACAGACATATACATATAGACTCATCAATATTAGATCATAACAAGGAAGCAATATCAAAAACAGTGAAAACACTATAATAAAAGTATATCTGCACAGTTTATTAGCATACACTATATTTAGTTAAAAAATGGGAAACATATACAAAACGGAACACTATAAAAAATTATACATTAAGCATTCCTATTAAAAAAAGGAGGTACAAATAGAAGGCTAAATTCCAACAAAGGCTCAGAATTTTCCTTAGTCTGTTTTTCACGTATTCCTCCTTATGTATCAACGCGTTTCGGCGGTTTGTTTAGTATTTAACCACCTTCATCCGGACAAATGACAATAAATGTTTCCCAATGGTTCTGAAATTCAAACAAAACCAATCTCAGTGACATATAATTCATTCCAAGTATTTTAAAAAAACATAATGTGTACACATAAATACAACCCTAAGTACATATAAAGTCCATAACATTGCTTCCATGTTACACTATACAAACAATACATTACATAACATTGCATCACTCATTATTGTCTCCTGTATATAAAAAAACCCTGCATTCACTAATTGTGATTACATAAATGTATTCCTCGTGTTTACATAGTCTTATAGGGTCTATACATGTTAATCATTTATTTATAAGTACCCTTATACAATGCTACAGTCACTAAATACACAGCATTAAGTCCACAGCTATACATTTCTTGGACACAGAAATAGCCAGATAGTCTAATTAAAGCCCATTTTAGGCAAGAGAGGCAGCGATATGAGACAACATGATATGTCACCTACCTCGATTCTTTTATATCGATCAAATTAGTGTCAGGGGTACTCTGCCTCCTTCTATATCTCAAAAGATATTCGTCCAGCGAATTATCTCTTCAAGGTTAAAATACTGTTGTCCTATATAGAGTAGATAAACAGCTAGTTTTAATGTCAACAGACACAGTTATCTGTGAAGAGCGGTATTTGTTACCACACACCTATATATTTAAAAGGCATTGTTAACTATCTCTATAGGGAGTATTAGCTAAGGGCACTATAATTCTATTTGATAATGGCTTCAAAGATTTCCGATACTAGGCTTAAGCTAAGCGGTAATAAAGGCAGTCTACAAAACGGCCCCAAAGCAACGAGTGTCTGGAAGTATCTATGCTACATATTCAAGAGCACAAAAAATGGCACGGAATCGAGGTGTTCCCTCGCCAAAAAAGCGGCTCACCTCCTAATACATCTTCATCGTGATTAGGGGATCTCGGCACTTATATTCTCCGATGTTTCCGGACTTGATAGCTAACAGCATGTACCAATATAAATCTGTGGACATATATAAGCAGAAGCTTTTATGGACTGCTAAATATATATATATTGGTCCAAATAGCACTTCCTCTATCTTTTCCATATTATACTTACATAAATATGGGATGATACGGCCACGCACGCGGATTCAGTGTTATCACATATGCACACTTTATTAGGGTTTTTGTTTAAAATTACCCTGGAAAAAGGAAAAGAAGAAACCACATCTTATTCCCCCATCTCGACTTGCAAGTCACTGCTTTATGCCATCCAAAACATTGAGGAATATCTTACTTGCTAGTCAGGAATCTTGAGATCAAGGGACCATAGATCACACGTGAGATTACCAGCGTGTGCAGCCCTGAAAGACATTAAAGCCGATACGGCACGTTTTAAGTAGTGGATTCAAACATGCTCTCATTTGCCAAAGCAAAGCCGCAACAATTCCTTACCTCTCGGCGAACGAGAATAGACGACCCGCGTGCTGGCAATCAAAGCTGGAAACGGTCAAATAAAAACGCCGTTCCAACAGCCGGTTTAAATATCCGGTCCCTCCAAGTTGAGTAGCAAAGGTTCCTGTCACATGACACAATCCGCAACAGATACAGATGACGGACTACCCAATGGAGGCGGAAAAAATACTCACTTCCTCCCATATGTAAACAAAACATCGTAGCCTATAGTACGTGTTTTGCTTTTTTATTTATTTTATTGAAATGACGCGCTAAGATATAGAGTAGTTAAAAGCGAGCTCTGAGTATATTTATTAGTGTAGACCAGTATGAACGAGCATGCTTGATGCGTGCCCTAAGCAAGAGCAAGTAGTATAAGTCCCCGATCGTTTTAACTAGGCACAGACAGTACCAAATGACATGTTGTTGGTCGTGTTATATTCAGGGGCAGTATACATCTAGTTAATTTTTAAGGAATATCAGGTCATAATAGGGAAGTATTTAGTTCGTCGTTATGATTTATTTAAACATATTGGGAAAGTAATTAGTAATAATTTTTATATTTGCGCTTTTAAAGGTAGAGATCATTTTAAATTCCTATATATAATTAAGACATACTGTGTTCAGTATCAAGAACATAGGCCCTTTATACATATTCCTTGTAATGCGCTCCCCACTGGGACCATGGGTTAAGAAAGGATGAAAGAACGGTATTGTAAGCTGACACCTCAAGAGTTATATCAGATGGGTCAAATCAAGAAGAGTTAAACCGCTCCTATAATGCGGTCCCATTCCTCTCTCGAATTAAGACCCCTTCTTACCGTGTCGAGATAGGAGATATACCATTGTTCTCTCTCTTTTCTTCTGGAAACAATATTGCCACCTCTCTTGCCTATTTTAATTTTCTCCAAAATAAACCAGTGAAAATCTGATTCCTTGTGTTCTTTCTCTAGGAAATGGGCAACAATTGGGGCAGTAATCTTTTTTGTTTTAATAGCTGATCTATGTTCCTGCAGCCTGGTCCGTGCCTCTCTCCCTGTTTCTCCAATATAACAAAGTCCGCACGGGCACCTGAGGAGATAAATCACATTCTTGCTCCTACAGTTATTATGGGTCTTGCATCTGACCGTCATGCTGTTACAGGCAATTTCTGACCCTACAATACATTGAGCACAAATATTGCACATGCCACACCTAGTTGTTCCAACCACCTTTGTGCCATCAATTGTTCTTTGGTTTTCCAACGCCTCATCTTTATACGTGTGTACCAGTAGATCACGCACATTTTTGTTCTTTTTGAATGCGAACAGCGGTTTCTCTAAGGCTAATTCCTCCTCATGGTTTAGGATGTGCCAATGCTTATTTACTACATTTTTTATCTGGTTGCTTATGTTGGAAAATTTACTGACAAACACAACTTTGTTTAGCGGGCCCTTTTCTTTCTTCTCATTCCGAACTAGTGCCTCACGGTCATAAAACCTCGCTCTCTTCATTGAGTGCGACAAAAGTTTTTGGGGATATCCCCTCTCTTTGAATTTAGTTTTAAGGGCTTCTGCATGTTTATAGTAATCGTTAATATCAGAACAATTTCTCCGAAGACGGAGAAATTGACTGAAGGGAATGCTTTCCCTTTGTGATTTGGGGTGAAAGCTAGTAAAATGTAGTAATGTGTTTTTTGCCATAGGTTTAGTATACAATTCAACGGCCAAAACTCCATCACAATTCTTAATCGATATATCCAAAAAATCGACTTTTGTAGTACTGTATGTCGATGTAAACCTAAGATTTGGATCACCTAAGTTGATCCAAAGAAGGAATTCGTCAAGAAGTTCAATGGAGCCTTCCCAAATAAAAAAGATGTAATCAATGTAGCGGTACCAGCCCGCTACATTTTCAAAGAAAGGCGCCATCTCATTGTCGATATGTTTAGCCTCAAAGCTACCCACATAAAGACAGGCCAGACTTGGGGCACAGGTGGCCCCCATGCTGGTCCCTTTTAATTGTCTGAAGTACTCGTTTTTAAATAGGAACACATTATTTGTCAGGATGAGTCTCACACAGTTAACTATAAACTTCCTGTTTGCACCACCAAGATCTTGATCAGACAGAAGTTCGTCTATAACCTCTATTGTGTCAGTCTGTGGAATGTTCGTGTAAAGAGACTCAATGTCCAGAGTAACCAGACACTGAGTCTCTTCACAGAACGACAAACCCTCCACCATAGATATTATATGTGCTAAATCACGCACATATGATTTTAGCTTGCACACAAGGGGTCTCAAGAAATGATCTACATACTTGCTTATTGGTTCTAAGAGTGAGTCAATGCTGCTCACAATAGGTCGCATTGGTGGATCTAGTCTGTTCTTATGGACTTTGGGTAAGCCATAAATGGCTGGTGTTTTGGGTTCCAAATTATTCAAAAAACGAAATTCATCGTCACAAATGTATCCTGCCTCCTTCGCTTCAGTCAGTAATTCTAGACAATCACGTGCCACTCTCTTAAGACTAGTTTCAGTGGTACGGACATAATGTTCCTTAACATCCAGCAACCCAAGCATTCTCTGCTCATAGTTACTAGTGTCAAAGACCACTACTCCACCTCCCTTATCTGCAGGTTTTACGGTAAGGGATCCATCTTCCCTTAGTCTATTTAGAGCCTCTCTCTCAATTTTAGAGATATTGTATGTGTGACATCTATTCTCCTTCTCAAAAAGTTTATGGATCCCACTCTCTACAGCGGTCTCAAAGGCTTCTATATTCTTGTTTACCATACTCAGTGTTGGTGTAAAAATTGACTTTGGTTTTAACCCAGAGATATTAATCCGATCTCTGCTCTCTCGGTTCTCAAAGAATCTTTTTAATCTAATTTTCCAACTGAAATTAATCTAGGTTGGTCGAAGGAACAAAGCTAAAGCCTCTACTGAGAATCCCTATTTCAACATCACTAAGCTCTTTACATGATAGATTTATTACTGGTAATTTGCTGGTTTCCAGTATCTTTTGCTCCGGGTGCTTAGATAATCCTGTTGAGGAGGTCCCTGGTTGTAATTCTGCTGAGGGGGTCCCTGATTGTAATTCTGCTGAGGGGGTCCCTGATTGTAATTCTGTTGAGGATGTCCCTGATTGAAATGCTGTTGTCGACCTCGATTGAAGTGGCCCTGTCCTCGGTGCCCGTTGTAATTCTGGCCTCTCCTCGGGCGTGGTTCTAAAAAAACACCCTGATCGCCCCCATTTCTCCTGGGATCTGTGCCTCCATCTTCCTCAGAGCTAGAGCATGATGAGTTGGAAAAAGTAACCTGCTTATTACCTCCTCTAGAGTATATTTGTTTATTAGGAGGTCTCTCCCAGCTTCCATTATATCTATTTTGAAAATAGTTTTCTTTTAAAAAGGGATAGACTCTCTCTTCCGCAAATTGCTCAATATCCTTCTTTAGTTTATTGTTTTTTTTATTGAGCAAATACGTACTGTATCCTTCTACATCTCTATTTATGTCGGCCAGTTTCTTTTTAGCCTCTTCTAGAGCAGGACAATTTTTGAGTTCAGTTTCCAATTTGTCAATTTCTTCTTTTTCAAGAATTATTAAGCCTTGGGCTGTTTCAATTATTAACAGCATCCAATCTCTACTACATCTGTTCGAGATCAATGCCCAAGTTTCCAGAAATTTTCTGTTTTCTGTAAAAACCCCAGGTTCATTACGAACCTGTAAACCGATGGGGATAGTCCCAGATGTCACATATTCGACTAAAAAATCTGCATGTGCCTCGGTGCGGATAAGTTTTTTCTTTAAATTCAATAGCTTACCCCAGTTTTCCCCTTTACCAGAAGCAACAGTAATTCTGTTCCCGCTTTTGGTGCTGATAATTTGATGTAATTGGTCATCACTAAACCCAAAGGTTTTAATTTGATCCATAGAAGGATATATGTCTTTCTTTTAACAGTATTTTTACTGTAAAACAGCAAAAACTCTCCAGTCCTCACGGACCGTGCACAGAATCTCTAATAAAAGAGAGAGGGACCCCAAGACCAAAGGGATAGGGTTCCACAATTGACACAAGTCAAAATAAAATTCCCTTTGGGCGAATTACCAAAGAAGCACAAGTTCTTACAGACATATACATATAGACTCATCAATATTAGATCATAACAAGGAAGCAATATCAAAAACAGTGAAAACACTATAATAAAAGTATATCTGCACAGTTTATTAGCATACACTATATTTAGTTAAAAAATGGGAAACATATACAAAACGGAACACTATAAAAAAATTATACATTAAACATTCCTATTAAAAAAAGGAGGTACAAATAGAAGGCTAAATTCCAACAAAGGCTCAGAATTTTCCTTAGTCTGTTTTTCACGTATTCCTCCTTATGTATCAACGCGTTTCGGCGGTTTGTTTAGTATTTAACCACCTACATCAGGACAAATGACAATAAATGTTTCCCAATGGTTCTGAAATTCAAACAAAACCAATCTCAGTGACATATAATTCATTCCAAGTATTTTAAAAAAACATAATGTGTACACATAAATACAACCCTAAGTACATATAAAGTCCATAACATTGCTTCCATGTTACACTATACAAACAATACATTACATAACATTGCATCACTCATTATTGTCTCCTGTATATAAAAAAACCCTGCATTCACTAATTGTGATTACATAAATTTATTCCTCGTGTTTACATAGTCTTATAGGGTCTATACATGTTATTCATTTATTTATAAGTACCCTTATACAATGCTACAGTCACTAAATACACAGCATTAAGTCCACAGCTATACATTTCTTGGACACAGAAATAGCCAGATAGTCTAATTAAAGCCCATTTTAGGCAAGAGAGGCAGCGATTTGAGACAACATGATATGTCACCTACCTCGATTCTTTTGTATCGATCAAATTAGTGTCAGGGGTACTCTGCCTCCTTCTATATCTCAAAAGATATTCGTCCAGCGAATTATCTCTTCAAGGTTAAAATACTGTTGTCCTATATAGAGTAGATAAACAGCTAGTTTTAATGTCAACAGACACAGTTATCTGTGAAGAGCGGTATTTGTTACCACACACCTATATATTTAAAAGGCATTGTTAACTATCTCTATAGGAAGTATTAGCTAAGGGCACTAGAATTCTATTTGATAATGGCTTCAAAGATTTCCGATACTAGGCTTAAGCTACTGGGTATCTCCAAGGTGAAACCAGGCATCCCCGGCGAATGTGGGGGGCCGTTGTAGAGATGAGGCAAGCTAATGCCCAGAGTTGCCGAGTGTGATCCCTGGTTAGAGTAGGCACCGAGGCGAGAATTATCGAGTCTGCTGACACTGGTCCACGACCCTGCCGCGTCGGGAATTGAACCCTGGTCCTGGGCTGTTCTCTGCTTCCGGGTCTGCCGCCTCTAACCAGTGAGCCACACCACTCCACTCAAGAGTAGAGCTAGAGGAACTAATCCAAAGACTAATTCACAAGGGGAAATCCAGGGATGCAACCCGAAGAAAGCTAGAACAAGTGGTGTTCTCAGATCCACAACAGGACAAAGGTACTCATCCCCTCCTACTGCAAAAACCATGTGTAGCAGCCTACACCAAACAAAGAAAAAGAGGCATAACAACAGCCATGTTGGAATAATGGAACCCCACACAGAGAAGGCATAAGGGCAGAGATGCTAAACATAGAGAGCAGACCCAAACCAAGGCCGACATTGAACAGGGTGTACATTAAGGGCAGAGGTGCCGAACATAGAGAGCAGGCCCAAGACCAACACTGAACAGGGTGTATCTACCAATCCACTAACAATCTACACACCAAAGAACAGGGAAGGCATAAAGGATGACAGTTTGGTCATGAAAACAGAGCCCCCACTCCATAAACACCCATTGTAGACCAAACAGGGGGAAGAAAACATCCAATTTCACCTCCCATCAATAAACGATAAAGAGGGGCAGGACAAGCCAAGAATTACCACCATTCTGGCTGCAGATGTACTGAGAACCATCAGAAATGGTGAGCTTGTCTACAAGAAAAGCGGACTGCCAGCTGTGATGGCTTTGTAAATAATGCAGATGGTTTTGAAGATAGTGCAGACTGGCAAGGGGAGCCATCAGGGTTATGATGATGGGATCATATTCTTCACTCCCTGGCTGGGACATGCTGCAGCATTTCGTATGCCCCTGGGGGTGCAAGTGTGGGTTCTGGGAGGCCATTCAGGTGGACATCACCATCATCCAGATGTGGGAGTACATGGACTTGAACAGTAGTTCTTCATTAGCTTTCCGGAAGAAGCGGTTTGAATTTCTTTAGAAGAGAGGGCTGATACCAGTGTGGAAAATTAGTACGGTTTGGTGAACATTATCTGCGCCATCTTGCCTTTTCCCTGATGCCACACTTTTGTCGTGCGCGCCCGCCATTTTAGGTGCCTCGATCAGGACCATCCCTTTTTGCATGCCACTGGCCCCCGACATAGCCCTTCGCCCACACCAAGCCTGCACGCTGACCAACCCCCCCTGCTCGCACCTGCCTTGAATCATAAACCCCTCTTCAGCGCGGCTCTGCCTCAGAACCTCATCCTGTTCCCAGCGCGACACCTCCCTTCTTCCCTTTCCTGGTCCCCGGCCCTTTGATGCAAACCCCTTTTTCCCCGTGTGCCCGTTTGTCTTCCTCGTTCCCAGGCCGACACCCAGCTCTGCCGATACTATTCCTTGCCCCTCCCCGTGCAATAGAAAGCTTCCCTCATCAAAGGACCCCCGAGTTGATCAAAGCCCCCACCCCATGAGATCCGATCGAACCCCGCATTCCATGAATTGGCGGAATATCCAGCTGCGCGATAGTCATCACCTGTTGTGACCAGGGTGGGGACTTCTACTGTAAATATGTGTGGGAACGGGCCCAAAGGGGGGATTCCGGGAATGTCTTTCCGTACATCAAAGCATTGCCATGAGTATGTAAACTGTAATAAAACCGCAAAGGCTGAATATAAGGGCCCAGGCCTCAGAAATAAGTTAGAGCACCTCAGAACGATACCTGCTGTCTGTTTTGCTGTGTTCTCCTCCGGAGAGAATAAAAACCTTGTTTTCTGCTTTCCAGTCTCCAGCGCCTGCCTCTTCATTGATTAATAATTCGTGGGTCACAGAGGCAATACCGCCGGGCAAATATCGATTGTCCCCGACCCAGGTTTTACAATTGGCGTCCCAAGCGTGGGGCCCATCAGCGACTCGTGGATCCAGTGGGAGAGGTCCCGACGACAGAGTGAACGACTGCAACGATCGGGAGAGCTCTTGCCCAATAGACCCTCGTCTGGCAGCCGATCATCCGAACTTCACTAGTTCCGAACAGACCTCTCTCGAGTGATCTACGGTCCTGACTGGGAACCATTAGGAGTGCCGTGAGAAATACGAGAAAAAGAGGACGAACGGGCGCTGGATTCGGAAGACAAGAAACTGTCCATACGGTCCGGGTAAGGTCGTGTAAACACGACGAATTGCGAAATAATTGCTTGATTGTTTAAAAAAATACTAGTATTACTCTTTGTTAACTTATTTGGAGATTCACTGTCTGCACGCGGAGAAACAGTAGGCTCTTTCCCTTTTGCAAACAGTGAAGGATAGGTAACGCAGCCGTCGTGCCTATTTTTCTCCCCCACTGACTCTATTATTTATTAACGGTTTTTGGGAGATTCCCTCTCCCTCACTGATTAACTGGGTTCTTTGACCCCGAACTACTGTTCGCAGATTGTCTTCTGGAGATTCTCTGTCTGCAAACCGGAATTCCTCTTTGCGGATAGTGAAAGGGTAGAGGACGCAGACTTTTGCGCCCTACTTACTCTCCCCATTGATTCTACTCTATCTTATTTATTATTGATTGTTCCTCGTTATTGGTTACTCTTTGTTATTTTGTTCATGAGGTATTCACTGCCTGCAAACAACGTAGAATAGAAATATTCTGTCTAGTCTTTGCGCACAGTGATAAGATAGGCAGTGCTGACTTTTTGTCCCTCGTTGCGAGCCGTCATGTCTGTCTTCTCCCCACTGATTGATAATTGGTTCAGCCCGGACCGTGTATTAGAGGTGGACCATATAGCTCCACTGGAAGGCACCCCTAATAAGGACATGTTCATAAACTATGGATTAGTTACCATAGCCTATAATAAATTGTGGCACAGGTATACCAAAGAAAGTCAAGACAAACAGTGGCCACTGGTAGGATCCTTTGACCTTGATAAAATAGAAACGTTGGAAATAGCCCTTCGCAATAATAAGACAACGCCTATTATGCTCGACAGTCTCGGTATGTGGCGCAGAGAGGCTATGCAACGACAGAGAAAAGACGAGGACAAATCAGGTAGAGAAATATATCGACAGGACAACCCCGGGGCACCACGACCCAAAAGTTATCCCCCGACACTACGCAAAAGACGGCCAGACTTAGGGCAAGACCAATGCGCTTTTTGTAGATATGTCGGACACTGGAAAGCCCAATGCCCGACTCTACTGAGCGTGAGTAGGGGCAGAGGGCCGACAGGAACGACAGGCCGGCAGAATGAGAAAAAGCGCGAGACAAAGAAGAATCCGACTCACATGGACAGACCAGATAGAACCACCACGTTTGATTATGCCCGATGGCACAGATTTCGCCAGAACGATTTCAGCGACATGTTCGAATTTTCCTAGGTCGGACAACGTTGAGACGGGAACCCAGCCTAGCTCTAAATTAACGGACGAAAAAGATAATTATGGCCAATAACTGTTTTTATGTTTGTCTCTGGATCTTGTGTGTCATGCTTTTACTGTCCCCCCGTCTGAGCTTGTGTGTACGTAATATATGAATCTGCGTCATCCCCCTGCACGTGCTTCCATGGTACATAAACTATGTTAATAGAAATTTTAGCATGAAACAACCTGGAGAGAAAGAAATGGGAAACGAAATCAGTAAGCCACTGGTAAACACGAACTTTTATTTTAACATAACAAACAAAGAAAAA
Organism: Lissotriton helveticus; assembly: GCF_964261635.1. Taxonomy (NCBI): domain Eukaryota; kingdom Metazoa; phylum Chordata; class Amphibia; order Caudata; family Salamandridae; genus Lissotriton; species Lissotriton helveticus. Next base: position 1,244,386,786 of record NC_136070.1, read on the forward strand.
CACAATAACGCTAGAAAAACAAGAACGGTAAACTGTAGAACAGGAAAGTCAACAGAACATTCGCCCCCCCTCATTCTGGAACCTTCCAAAGCAGGGCAGGGTTACGGCTACGCCCAACCGGCGGCAACCCATATAAGGCGGGCCCTGCTGCCAACACTTGGTCAGGAAATCTTAACGTATGGGGGAGCCGGAGGAGAGGCAGGGGCCAGCGGAGTCCAGCCGCAGCAGCCCTAGGTAGTTGCCGGTAGTCCCGCCACATACCTCCTCGGCCCAGCCGCAACGGGCCTGGATAGTTTCAGGTAGTCCCGCCACATGTCCACCCGGTCCGGCCACCAATGGCCAGGGACCGGGGCCAACTGAGTCCGGCTGCAGCCGATAACCTAAGGAAGCCCGGTCCAGAGAAGAACGAGGCACCTCTTTCTTTTCCCCTCCGTAACAGCCGCAGCAGCTCTGGGCGGCGGGATGTCCTGCACGTACCTCCACAACAATTCGTCCAAGTTGGGCTGGGAGGGAGAGGCGACGCGGACGAGCCTCTCCCACCTCCACGGATAGGAGGTCTCCCAGCCCCCGGGCCAACACCGAGCACCCCCAGCCAGGTGATGGTGCCCCAATACTTGCGCAGCACCGAACGTGCAATGGTGCCCATATTTTCGGAGCACCGAATATGCAATGACTGCACCGATACTTGCGCAGCACCGAATGTGCGCCACAGGTGGCCATACTTCCACAGCATCGAGCATGGGCCTTGTGGAGCACAGGGTGTGGAGAGACCATCGTGCATGCCCATGGAAGAGAGCGGCCTGGAGTGCACCGGGAGAAGGAGACGGCGCGAACGAGTCTCCCTCGCCCCCCCCCCAGGTGGGGGCATCACAGCCGCACCCCAGCCGAATATCCCACTTCCACAACACGGAGTTCCACTCTCTATTTTTGTCCCCAGAAAGGTCTCTTCCACTCTTACAGACTCGATGAGAGGGGACTGCTGCAGGGCCTCAAAATGGCGTCTGGGTCCGCTGGAAGGCGGGCCTCGGCCACTAGAGTAACTTTGAACAGCAATGTAACTCGGTCGCTCGCCCACCGGAGCACGAGCCCCCACCTCCGACAACATCTCCACAGCCTTGAAGATTCTACAAAGGTCCCCGGAGGAACCCTCGGCCACTGCAGGCCTCCGGTAAGGGACAACTGCCTTGATCGCCAACGAAATAAACATGACATTGCCACTCCTTCTGTTAGCATGAATTCTAGAACTGCCGAAAAGGACTCTGGTCCAACTGCCGGTTGTAGGAAACATTTTCCTTGATGCTACTTCCGGACTAACCCGGCCCCGCCCAAAATGGCGCCGGTATCAATAGGAACTTACGAACACCTCGTGGTGTCCCTTTTTTCTATACAAACTTAATGTTCTGCGACATATATGACCCTTTGTACACTTGACAAGAAGAAAGGGGAGCTCACTCAACGAACAATGTAAAAGAATCCCGTTGAAAATGATGATTACAAATGTACAATGTATTATATTTTTATATATATAGCTGATGTATAACCTCGCTTATGACGCACGCACACGGTATGCATATAAGAAATCTGATTGCAACTAGTCTGACTATGCTTCTAAATTATGAAATAAACGCCCCCGAGCCCCCCGGCCAACTGATAGACGTTTTAGTTTGCTACAAGTGAATTGATAACCCTTTTCTAACGTTTTTATTGCTGCAGAACGACACCCCCCACTGTACGCACTTTAGCCATTGCCGTGTCCGGCCAAATACGACTGCACCCTCTTAAATCCACGTGCTATGATTTTGCAAAAATAAAGGTCTTCGAAATAATGAACGGGTATTGCATGCTTTATTTGAAATATGGGATGGGCGGGAGAGTTCTTTTCTGTGCACCCTACTCTGCTCTCTCTTTAAGGTTATTAGAAGATGGTTGCCCGGCCCTGGAGGACGGATCGGATCTACGACACGATACTCTGCCTTCAAGGTACGCGACTGACTCATGAACTCTCGCAGGGAGGAGGACCTCGGCTTCCAAGGATGGGTAAAACGAACGGTATAAATGAGGGAATGTAAAAGAAGGGTAAAATAAAACGATGTAAATGTTATAAAGTACGACGTTCAAAGGTATTAGGGAACAGAGCTGACCCGAGGACCGAAGAACCCTAGAATGTCACAGCGTTGAAGGAGATTTAAGGACCCCGATAGTGAGATACATCTATTAACTAGATACCTCGCACTAGGCACCTCTGGTTCCCTTTTTACGCTTCCCCGCACACGACCTATAAGGACACACTGCCCCCCCCTATTCCAGAAACCATATCCCCGAGGACTCTACCCCGAGGAGGAAAAACGAGTATGAGGTAAGTAAAAGAACTCTCGAATCCATGTATTTGATATGCGCGAATGTTGTCCCCCTCCCTTCCCCTCTTTTCCCTCCCTCTGCAGGTTACATCAGAGATTACAGCCTAGGTGTGGCGAAGATCTGAAGCCTTGCCATGTCTGATACACGAAGCAGACTAGCGCTGCAAGGTGGCGCCTAAGCACGCCTACAAACTACTCACGTAGCAAACAAGCCCGTAAAATTAGTATGATCTGATGAAAAATGATCACCCTTAAACCAGGCTGCACGAATGAACCCATGTCACGTATGATTCGAAACTATGAGAGAATGTGTGTGTGTGACTGAAGCGTTGACTCAACTGGTCGAAGGACCAAGAGTGCAAGAAAGTGCGACACAATGGTACCTCCTTTTTCCTTTTCCTCAAAGCATGCCCCCTCTACCCTGTCTAATGGTCGTCCGCCTCAAACTACATGCTTTCAAGATTCTAACGCAGACCCATAACTGTCCTTTGCTGTGTAATGCACTAAATAGCCTTTCTCGAATACACTGCCACCCTCCTGTCGCACGTGTACTATTTAGCCTGCCGTTGCACTCTCTCTCTCTCTCTCTCTCTCTCTCTCTCTCTCTCTCTCTCTCTCTCTCTCTCTCTCTCTCTCTCTCTCTCTCTCTCCCTCTCTCCTTCACACTCCCACTCTTCCGAGCGATTAGCTCCAAAATTGGCAGACTACCACCCCTAGCACACCACCCAATTGGCTTCAAATACCGCCAGTATTTGCTCAAAACTTGTCTTTAATGCAATCGCCCTAACGCTGTGCCACTACCTCTCCTTTCCGAAAACTATTTTGAATTGGCCATAAGGGAAAGGACGGGTAAGACGACTGAGGTTCCCTAATCTGACCCGTAATAAGGGAACTACGTCAGCGGCTCCCCTGATGGAATAGAGTGCCCCAGATAGCGCGACCTTCCCTGTTCCGAATTGTCGCGATACCCAAACCATAAAAGTAATCGAAACCCCCCCATCTTCCCAGGACGCACCCAGTATTGCGTTCAGTTGCCCCCCGATAAGAGTTTTTAACTATCCCCCACCCCCGATTGTAAAAGATGAGCCGACTTACAACTAACGCAGGCCAGCTGTGGTTCCTAGAAGCGATTTTTGATAAGCAAATTTCAGAGTTTGGGAAGTGTCACTGAACGCTCACCAACTGAACTGTGGCCTTTTGCCGATAATGCCGTTATAACCCAAAATAAGACGATGCCCTCCCCCACCACCGTTTTCTATGTCCCTAGTTGTTTTCCCATGAGACCCCTGTCTTTTCTAATTTTGTAATTAGGCCGTGAGAGGCTGCATAGGAACCAGAATGATGTTTTACAAAGTCAAAGATTAGACCGAAGCAAAGAGAACCATTACAATGAACATTGTCGAAAAGCGAAAATGTTTAGGTAAAAGGCAGGAGGCATTGATAATATGAAAAATGTTTAGCCTATGTTCGTCCCACAGCGAGATGCCTGTTAGTACCATGCTGATAGCTCACAACACCCTTTTTGTAAATATAGACCCCTAGAGAACGGTATAGCATTGTCAGGCTTGTATTACAAAGGTGGGTCCCCATCAGATGAACTGTCGTGATTATATTAAACAATCGTGAAGGAAAGTCATAGTAAATCCAGCAGGCGCACCATCGATCATTTATATGTCAGTTGTGAACCCTAACATAACGGACGTTTCTATTCTCATTTACCTGGGGCTGGGAGAGAAATAGACTTATGTGGTTACTTCCCTCTACCAATTCTCTAAAGACTGTCTTTTTCAAACTCCTTCAAGGGTACTGCTGCCGGAGGAAAGAAGGACCGGATGTGGGAGCACGTGGCCTGACTACGGACTATGGAACGTCTGCGACATGGGCCAAGGCGTGACCGCGACAGAACAGAGCTACAGGACGAGGCACTATCTCCAACAAAAGGAGAGGAAAGGGCTAACTTGATGCCCCTGCTCCATGTTCGAATGTGTGCCGAAAGGTCCCCGCTCTCTTGACTCGGTCATGAGCCCGCCTATCTGAAATCTCTCGTTCCCCTAGTTTGTTCCCGATCTGGCCTTGCTCCATCCCCCTTTTTCTCCGACCTACCCTATGGACTATTTGCACACTCTTCTTCCACCCGAACTTATTGACTATTGATCCCAAAGGACGCAGGGCGAAAAAGACCTTTTTTGACCAGAAACGCGAGGAAAAGGTCGTGCCCTGCAACACGGAACTTAGAATAGAGCTGGACTCGTAGCTCCACCGCCGGTGCTCCACAGTGCCAACAGAAGATGAGGAAATTGCTGAAAACTTACTAAACTTCGAACATTCCTTCACTATCATTTCGGCTACGTCTCGTTTCTCTCCCAGCCAACATTGTATTAATTATGTAACAATCCATCAGTTCACCTTATGAAATGTACTCACTGCTCGCACTTCGAATCATTTTTGTATTGCATTACTATGACTTTCCTGCTAAACAAGTTTATCAAAGTTTATCAATAGGTCCGCCTCCTAAAACTAGAGATCTTAAATGAAATGTTTACGACTCCTTCGCCTAGGGTTCCTACTGCTTCTTCTTATGCCCACCATAATAGAACTGAGTAGAAAATGAACCAGCAAGATGTCTTGAATATGTTAAAGGGAGGACTGTGGAAAATTAGTACGGTTTGGTGAACATTATCTGCGCCATCTTGCCTTTTCCCTGATGCCACACTTTTGTCGTGCGCGCCCGCCATTTTAGGTGCCTCGATCAGGACCATCCCTTGTTGCATGCCACTGGCCCCCGACATAGCCCTTCGCCCACACCAAGCCTGCACGCTGACCAACCCCCCCTGCTCGCACCTGCCTTGAATCATAAACCCCTCTTCAGCGCGGCTCTGCCTCAGAACCTCATCCTGTTCCCAGCGCGACACCTCCCTTCTTCCCTTTCCTGGTCCCCGGCCCTTTGATGCAAACCCCTTTTTCCCCGTGTGCCCGTTTGTCTTCCTCGTTCCCAGGCCGACACCCAGCTCTGCCGATACTATTCCTTGCCCCTCCCCGTGCAATAGAAAGCTTCCCTCATCAAAGGACCCCCGAGTTGATCAAAGCCCCCACCCCATGAGATCCGATCGAACCCCGCATTCCATGAATTGGCGGAATATCCAGCTGCGCGATAGTCATCACCTGTTGTGACCAGGGTGGGGACTTCTACTGTAAATATGTGTGGGAACGGGCCCAAAGGGGGGATTCCGGGAATGTCTTTCCGTACATCAAAGCATTGCCATGAGTATGTAAACTGTAATAAAACCGCAAAAGGCTGAATATAAGGGCCCAGGCCTCAGAAATAAGTTAGAGCACCTCAGAACGATACCTGCTGTCTGTTTTGCTGTGTTCTCCTCCGGAGAGAATAAAAACCTTGTTTCCTGCTTTCCAGTCTCCAGCGCCTGCCTCTTCATTGATTAATAATTCGTGGGTCACAGAGGCAATACCGCCGGGCAAATATCGATTGTCCCCGACCCAGGTTTTACACCAGGCCATCTTTGTTTTTTTGACAATGTGTTTCTTGGGGGAGAGGTTGTTGTCCAGGGTGATTCCAAATGATTTGGCATTGGATGAGAGTTGGGGTTTGAAGCCATCAAGGATTGTCATTGAGCCAGGTTTATGCTTCATGTTGTCTGTTCTTCTTGGCAGACAATAGGAATTCTGTCTTGGTTGGACTGAGCTTCAAGTAGGCGCTGGGCATCCAGGCCTGGATGATGCACAAGCAGAGTTTGAGGCGTTGGATGAAGCAGAGGAGACTTTCCAGTAGAGTTCTGTATCGTTGGCATACTGGTGAATCTGGTGAAGCAAGCTGCTCCTCGGAAAGGTTGAAGGTGACAGGAGACAATATGGAACCCTGGGGGACTCCTCAAGTGATAAGGATCTTTTGTGACATGGAGATGCCTACAAGTGGTCCAGAACAGCGCAGCAAGGATGCTCTTGCAGGTTCCACGGCGACAATCAGCAAGGCCAACCCTACGGCAGCTTCACTGGCTACCCATGGCTGCCAGGATACAGTTTAAGGCTATATGCATGGCTTACAAAGCCATGTGGAAAACTGGCCCATCAATCCTACATCCACTACTAACACCCTATTTGCCGCCGAGAGCCTTACGCTCTAGCTCCTTACATCTGGCCACCACAAAGAAAATAAGGAAGGTAAGATGGGGAGGACGTTCCTTCTCATATACTGCGGCCAAAGTGTGGAACTCTCTTCCCCAAGCCATGCGAGGGAACAGCAACCTGTTGACCTTCCGCAAGCTCCTAAAAACGCACCTGTTTCGATTGCCCTCCTAGGTGGTGAAGACTGATGTACCCTGCTTTCTTTTCCTTAAGCGCTAGGAGGCCTCCGGGTAGTTAGGCGCTATAGAAATACTCTTCATACTCATACTCATGAACAAACTAGTGTCAGTTGGAGACATAAGAGGAGAACCAGTAAAGGACGTTGCCGTGAATCCTATTTGCTACTCGAGAGTGTGTATGAGGGCGTGATCATCAACTGTGTCAAAGGCAGCTGAGAGGTCCAGAAGCACCAGGAAGCATGGGTTATCTTCTGACTGTGGTCAAGAGGGCATCACCTAGAATGAGTAAGGTGGGAGTGGCAATGCACACAAAGCAGACATGTGGATGTACCTTGTCAAACCCTGAACCACATTTACAAAAGGGGTGTGGGGAGGCCATACGATATGGCCTGTCAGAGAGGGGAGCCAGAGCACATATCAAACAAGTTCCCAGACCACTTCTCCAGCAAGACAGAGCAGAGGGCTTTAGCCGAAGACAGTTCCCTTTGGCAAACGACAGCTGAAATGGATTTGCTGCTGCAGAGAACGTAGAGCGTGAAGCTATGAAGTCAATCCAACCGGCGATGCACTTCAAGGGGCTAGGCGAGCAGGTTGGTCCCACTCTTCTCCTGGTTCTCAGAGCACTTTTGGGCCAAATCTTATCCAACTCCTCAGTTTTGGAAATTGGTCATCTGGGCACTTTTAGAACCACAACCAAAGATCCAGAACTGGTGGGACACCGTTTGGAGGTTCAGGCCTCTCTCAGGTATGGGTCCAGATGGGGGTTCAAGATGGTGGGAGGCTTTTATGTCCCTGTGGCTCTGAACAGGAGATGAGAAAACTAGCCCTCGATGTCACTTCTGAAAGTTCTTGGGTGCAGATGAAGACACAGGGCTCAACATCAGGGCTGACCTCTGAGAGTTCAGAGCAGGCTCCAAGCAGCAAAGAAGTCCTTCCAGGTACAGCGTCAGTCTGGCAGTGCACAGTAGGTCACAGCAGCAGGCAGTCCTCTGAGAGTCCTTCCACATGTCCAGTAGTGAACTGAAGAATGGGTCTGAGGATCCTACTTTTAAACCCTAGTGCCCTTCTTCTGGAAGGTGGGAGACGTTTCTGGAACGGTTCTTTGAAGTGCATGGAATTTCCTGACTCCCCTACCCTGGCTCCAAGCTGGCTGCAGTGGCAAGACAGGGTCGTTAAGTCCTTTGTGTGGGGACAGGACACAGCCTATTCAAGTGCTCTGCTCCACCACCCCCAACCTGTCAGCTGATGGCCCATTGAAGCGCACCTACGCCCTTTATTGTGTGACTGTCTGGAAGGAATTTACAAAGTTTAACTTTCAGCTAGATCCAGTCATGTGACCCACGACAGGCTGCAGCCACAAAGGGCTAAAGCCAGAAAAATGGCAACTTTCTAAAAGCAATATTTTCAAAAATATATCAAAAAATCTGACTTTACCATTAAAGATGGTTTATCATTACAATTTTTTAGGTACCAAACATGATATAGCCACCAGCTCCCATTTGGAAATTACAGCTCATTAAATGTAATAAGGAATCTGCAATGTTATCCGATGGGCGGGGTAGGCCTCCCAGAAGTTTTTCACTACCAGGACATGTAAAACTTAAAAGCTATATATTCAACATTTTAATTACACAGCACCCTGCCCTATGGCTACCCAGGGCCTATCTTCGGGGTGACTTATATGTAATAAAAGAGGAGTAAAAGGTTTGGCAAGCGGGTTTAAATGCCAATTTGGCAGTGCCAAACTGCAATGGCAGGCCTGGGGCAAGTTTTAGAGTGCTACTTAAGTGGGTGGCACAATAAGTGCTTCAGGACCACTTGTAGCATTTAATTTACATGGCCTGGGTAAATGGTATATATTTATAAGTAAATTAAATATACCAGCTCTGTGTATGCCAATCAAACCATGTTTAGGTGAGTGAGCAGAAGCCTGATAGCACTGGGTAGTAGTGGTAAAGTGCTTAGAGTCCTCGGGCCAACAAAAACGAATTGCAGCAAAAATGTGAGGTAGGTAGGCAAAAGGTTTGGGGGAAGACTACAGTAGGGCTGACAGGTCTAACAAGAGCAGACATAAAGTACTAACAGCAAGAAAAAAAATTCCAAACATGCAGAGAGGTCAGCAGGAATTCCTGTCAAGAGAAAGGAAGTACAGCATAACTGCTTTTCCATGGAGGCAGACAGAACTGGAGGGTTCTGAGTAGAGGTGGTCTCTCATACGCACGCCGGTTGGAGTGGTGTGGGAGTTTATTTTTCTTTTCAGATTAACAGAGGGGAGGCTGTCTCCAGGATATCCCATCTGAGGTAGGGAGTTGGGTGAGCAAGTATTGGGGAGGTAATGGTAGCCAATGTAGTAAGATTGGTTGCATGTAAATGTAAATGTAAATGTCGTATACTTGTAAAGCGCACAGCTGCCCCAGCAACGGGGCGTCCCGGCGCTGTATAACTCTGGGGAACCCGTCCTGGCTTTCCCTGTGGGATGGTCCCTTGCTGGGAGTCCCCAAGGTGGAGCCAGGCATCCCCGGAATTGGTGGGGCCATTGTGGAGATTAGGCAAGCTAATGCCCAGAGTTGCCGAGTGGAACCTCTGATTAGAGTAAACACCGAAGCGAGAATTATCGAGTCCGCTGACCAGCATAAAGCTGGACAAAGTTCTACCCTATAATGGCACTGGGTGGCACCCAGGGCCCAGCCCCTGAGCAGAGTCCACATGCCAGCTTCGCCAGGCTTCTAGGGGTTGGAATGAAGGCTCTCCTTCATCCTCAGATGCGGTGCAGACCGCTTCCCACAGGGGACCACCGTTATCTCAAAGATGCTGATCTGCCAGAATGACACACACTATCTGCAGGTACCCGGGACACCGCTCGATGCGAATGAAAGAACTCCAAAGCTTGTCAGGAGGCCTCATCCGCATCTAACGCCGGCCTGACGCCCATGTTACATTAGCATTTGATGAATTACAGGGAGAGAGAAGTGATCTTTGCGGACGCCGAGTAATTATGCACATTGCTCGGCTGTGTAAATGTCACACTTCAAAACTTGCCTTGCATTGTTTCGGGCGCCTCGGCGCTTTAAACATGGCTCGTATGGATGGACGAAATGTCAGCCTCATGAAAATTCATCATCCGGGGGCGATTTGTTCATCAAAATATTAATCTGTGGGTAAGTGAGTGTACTTTCTTCCCGCCATGCTTTGCGGGTCTCAGGTATGAGGTTGGAGAGTTTGATGGTTTTTATTCTGCGCGTGGACTCTGGCCTGGATCCCAGACACCGGCCTTCCTGCAGCTTGCAGTTCCTGCTTCTTGCACCCCCCCCCCCCCCCCCCCCGCCCAGGGACCCTTTACCTGCAACATTTCCTCACATGTGGTCTTGGCGCTGGGAAGGCATTCAACGTATTCTTACGAGTTTACTGATAAACTCTCAGCTTGGAATGGATACTTTCTGACATTTTCTTCTTGCAACAAGTTAAAAGCAACATTAAAAGTCTCAGGGCCTGATTCACAGAACTAATTTAAGACAAAATCCTAAACTTACTACTTTTGATATTCACAGAAGTTAGGATTTTGTCATAAATTTGTTTTAAGACCGACTTAAGTTAGGATTTTGTCTTAAATCTGCCTTAAGACACACTTAAGACAAAATCCTAACTTCTGTGAATACCAAAAGTAGTAAGTTTAGGATTTTGTCTTAAGTTAGTTCTATGAATCGGGCCCTCAATTTCCATGTAAAAATGCCCTTGCTTTGGACTTTGCGGCCTACCTGAGGTTATCCTAGTATTTGTGTAAATTATGCTTAGATTGCGAATTAAAAACTTCTCACACCCTTGGGGCAGATTTACTAAAAAGTCACGCAAGGCAATGCAGCGAGATACCTCGCTGCCCTGCGTGACAGGGAGACGGCAACAATGCGCCACAAAACACTATGAATAAATAAATAAATGCGCCACATGAACTAAGATATGGAGCATTCCTGCTCTCTCTCTGCACTGGCGCCGGACTGCAGGCTATCACCAGCGCAGGCACCGTTGCGCCATGGGGCAAGGGGGCATGTGTTACAGTGAGGATTGTTTTGTGCAGGAAGGCACACCTTCCTGCACAGAAACAATCCTCTGAGGGTTTTATTTTCAGCAGAATGCAGCACATGTAGAAAGAGGAAAAAACGAAGAGAAATGAAAATGTTTATGCTCAATATGCCTCTCCAGGGAAGGCGTACCATTTTGAAGCATTTCCAGGTCTACCAGTCATAGTAAATCTGGGAATACACCAAAATCCATTGGTGGATGCCTGGGAACACCCCCGCTCCACCAATGGAATGTCTTCTCATGGTAGAGTAATGCAATCAGCGACTTGCACTGCCTTGCGTTAATCTGCATTTACTAAGCCACAAAAGATGACTTTGCGTGGTTTAGTAATCTCACTGAATCCCTTGCGCCTCGTTGTGTGATGACATGCAACGCCACGAAGGTGCTTTGTAAATTTGGTCCTCAGTATGTATATGAAGGGGCCCACTGAGGCCACTTTTTTAAATCTAACATCGCTCTAAACAAATGTTGTTTAAATATCTTGCAGCATAGAGATGAAAGGGATACAAGGCATGAAATGTCAGCTGTGGAAGCTCAACCTCTCACTGCACTACATTTCAGATTTATTTCATTTGGCCAAAAGGTCTGCTGTAACGGTAGAAATGGGTAACAATAAACTTCTGTAATTTGTCTGTTTTCCAAGAGACCACTTCGGGTCTGGTAGCACTTTACCAATGCATTGTTTGTTATATTTAATCCTCACAGTTTCTTTGCACTTATATTTCTAACACTTAAATCAACTATCTGGCACAGAAACTGGTGCCTTCATGTGGCAACAGAGCGTCCACGAGTGCCAATAACCTTTTACTGAAACCACAAAGATTCAGCAAGAAGAAAACCTACAACCGAGCCTTCTCGGGGATGGCACCCAGGATCTGGAATGCTTTGCCCCCAAAAACTAGACTGAATCACTCTACTGCATCTTTCAAAAAGAAGTGAAATCTCTTCTCATGACTAAATTCACTTGAGCCAAGGTTATTGTGACTATACGATTCTTAATTTGCATGGAATTATATGTTTTTTACTATATGCCTATTTATCTTTGATATTTTTGTGATTATGCGACTCTCGATTTGTATGGAACTACATGTTATGTACCATAGGCCTATGTATCTTCGACATCTACATTGTTAAGCGCTCTTATACCCGCAAGGGTCTTGTTCACGCTATATAAAACCTTCAAAATAAATAAATAAACATTATCAATATTTATTGCTTAATCAATCCTTAACCATAAGTATATTTATTCAATGAAACACAAAGTAACAGCTAGTATTTTTTCTTTCATGCTAGTATCTATAAATATGCCCTCATCTTATTTTTTGCTACATTAGGGAGACATATATAATGTTTTTGAATATTTGTTAAATGCGCTGAGTATTTCCTTACCTGGCATGCACCACACAGCGGCATGCTGGGATTTGCGGTCCGTTTCCACAGGACCACACAGGTGCGCTCAATAAGTACAGGGGGCGGAGCAAAGCATGTACATCTTCCTCGAGGCAGGGATCGCCTACTGCCACAGCACATGAAGAGGTCGGAGAGGAGCGCAGACGAAGGCCCACACACCGAAATGCATTCGCTCAAGACTGTTTCTTAATAAAGTGCTCTTTTCGAATCCTCTGCATGGGTTACTGCTCTTTTTTTGTGAAGGAGGTTACCAGGATATTTTATGCGACTGCCAGTGCGCATTCAGAAACCCCGCAGTACAAGAGGTCACGACGATCTGGCATGCTCGTTTGAGCCTTGTTCCCCGATTGCATCACAGTCACGTCGAGAACCCGCCAGGACGCTTGGATTGACAGCGGTTTGGAGGTATTCTAAACCTCCGATTTGGGTGACCGGGATTCCTGAGCCAACCCCCGCCACATTTTCCAGGCTGAGAGGCTGCTGCGTCAATATGTGGAGGACTCGAGGGGGCACTGAACTTTGAAACCGCCTTACCTCCCAACCTGTTCCAGCTGTGCCTGCTCTCGACCGCTACTCTGGCATTTTTTTTCCCCCGCTGAGTATTTCCTTACCTGGCATGCACCACACAGCGGCATGCTGGGATTTGCGGTCCGTTTCCACAGGACCACACAGGTGCGCTCAATAAGTACAGGGGGCGGAGCAAAGCATGTACATCTTCCTCGAGGCAGGGATCGCCTACTGCCACAGCACATGAAGAGGTCGGAGAGGAGCGCAGACGAAGGCCCACACGCCGAAATGCATTCGCTCAAGACTGTTTCTTAATAAAGTGCTCTTTTCGAATCCTCTGCATGGGTTACTGCTCTTTTTTTGTGAAGGAGTTTACCAGGATATTTTATGCGACTGCCAGTGCGCATTCAGAAACCCCGCAGTACAAGAGGTCACGACGATCTGGCATGCTCGTTTGAGCCTTGTTCCCCGATTGCATCACAGTCACGTCGAGAACCCGCCAGGACGCTTGGATTGACAGCGGTTTGGAGGTATTCTAAACCTCCGATTTGGGTGACCGGGATTCCTGAGCCAACCCCCGCCACATTTTCCAGGCTGAGAGGCTGCTGCGTCAATATGTGAAGGACTCGAGGGGGCACGGAACTTTGAAACCGCCTTACCTCCCAACCTGTTCCAGCTGTGCCTGCTCTCGACCGCTACTCTGGCATTTTTTTTCCCCCGCTGAGTATTTCCTTACCTGGCATGCACCACACAGCGGCATGCTGGGATTTGCGGTCCGTTTCCACAGGACCACACAGGTGCGCTCAATAAGTACAGGGGGCGGAGCAAAGCATGTACATCTTCCTCGAGGCAGGGATCGCCTACTGCCACAGCACATGAAGAGGTCGGAGAGGAGCGCAGACGAAGGCCCACACGCCGAAATGCATTAGCTCAAGACTGTTTCTTAATAAAGTGCTCTTTTCGAATCCTCTGCATGGGTTACTGCTCTTTTTTTGTGAAGGAGGTTACCAGGATATTTTATGCGACTGCCAGTGCGCATTCAGAAACCCCGCAGTACAAGAGGTCACGACGATCTGGCATGCTCGTTTGAGCCTTGTTCCCCGATTGCATCACAGTCACGTCGAGAACCCGCCAGGACGCTTGGATTGACAGCGGTTTGGAGGTATTCTAAACCTCCGATTTGGGTGACCGGGATTCCTGAGCCAACCCCCGCCACATTTTCCAGGCTGAGTGGCTGCTGCGTCAATATGTGGAGGACTCGAGGGGGCACTGAACTTTGAAACCGCCTTACCTCCCAACCTGTTCCAGCTGTGCCTGCTCTCGACCGCTACTCTGGCATTTTTTTTCCCCCGCTGAGTATTTCCTTACCTGGCATGCACCACACAGCGGCATGCTGGGATTTGCGGTCCGTTTCCACAGGACCACACAGGTGCGCTCAATAAGTACAGGGGGCGGAGCAAAGCATGTACATCTTCCTCGAGGCAGGGATCGCCTACTGCCACAGCACATGAAGAGGTCGGAGAGGAGCGCAGACGAAGGCCCACACGCCGAAATGCATTCGCTCAAGACTGTTTCTTAATAAAGTGCTCTTTTCGAATCCTCTGCATGGGTTACTGCTCTTTTTTTGTGAAGGAGGTTACCAGGATATATATATATATATATATATATATATATATATATATATAGGCACAAAAAGATCAAAAGGCACCAAAAAGGAATAAAGCTACTTCCAAAATGTATGGGACTGATAACAAAGGTTTATTCAGTCATATCAAGAAAATTAATTTTAACACAGTTAGTCATTTCAATACAAAATACTTTCACGGTTATCATCAGTGAGAGAGAAATATGTGAAAAAGGTTGTGCTCATGTGAAAGAAAAAAGGAAAAGAGGCTTTGATTCAGGAAATTCAAATCTGAAAGAGGGCCTATATTAGTTATATACAGTCTCCCTATATGATATCGCAGCCTACCGCTATGTATACACCAGCGTGCACAACAATATTAGAACTCTTTAATTTCACAGTGTCACTTCACTAGTAGGTCACGAATGGGGGCAGAAGTAGGGTGTAGGCTTGAAAAGATGCGTCGACGTTTCGGCAACGGGTCTTCTTCAGGACAGGTGTGGGGGGTGTCAAGGTTCGGCTATGGCCTCAAGCCAAGGGTTAATTAATGCGTCCTGTGGGTCCATCAGGAAAAAGGGAACTTGTCCCAATACCGCTCTGTATAGATGCAGCGTGTTGAAATCCAATATTTAAGTTGTCTTTGGGTCAGAAAGTGAATCACGAAGTACGTGGTTCTTAGATTAGAAGAGCAGTCCGTCGTTCTTTCGGTCCTACCCGCGCACCGTGTCAAACGTGCGTGCTACGGGAGAGCATAGCACGGCGCGCGGGTAAGACCGAAAGAACGACGGACTGCTCTTCTAATCTAAGAACCACGTACTTCGTGATTCACTTTCTGACCCAAAGATAATTATCAGATTTGTTAAATAACCCAACATTTGTTAAATTTCGGTAAGTCAAACCTGACAAAATGCAACAGGGAAAATGTGTACGGTATTTACCACACCATGCGGATTTTGGTGTGTTAAAAACCAAAATCCACATGTTATTCCCCAATAATTCGGAATAGGTGCTATTTATGGTACCCAGTAAATATGAACCCCGGGATATTGTTATTTACCAGGTGCGATAAATAGCATCTTTACTTGTAATCAGGCCCTTTGTAGTGAAGGTGATGAAAAACCTAAGGAAGTAGGTAATCGGAAAACTATTGAAGAGCATGCACTGATGGAGGTATTGGAGAACCAGTTTACAGTGCATAGGGTTGCCGTTTAGAGAACATGCGGCTGGGCATGATGGAGAACAAATGTGAGTGCAGAAGGCATACTGATAGGGCTGATGAGTAACTCTTGCATAGGGCGTCATAGTGGAAGTTAAGGAACGATCAATATCATGCCTTAGCAGAGCAGGGGACATACTGATAAATATGAAGGGCTAATCAACATTGAAGACAGACGGATGAAACTGATGAGAACCTTTGAGCAGAGGCTACATTAATGAAGATGATGAGGTAATGACACTTAGACAAGAACCTCAAAGTAGAGCTTGAATGTAGAGGCATCCCGATGGAGATGAGGCTAAAGCAGACTGATGAAGATAACCCTAATGAAGAAGACATCAGGAAAGTGGAGCACAGGACACCGGAGAGGTGACACCCTGACAGAGAAGACATCTGCTGGAGTGGGCATAATAAAGGTGGCAAGAAACCCACTGAAGTTAAGCCGTGGTATGCTCTAAAGGATCTGATATCTTGGTAGTGTGTGATTCGACTAAATTGAATATTTACTTATTATAATATTATCATGTTGGTATGTACAAGTTTTTGTGTACAAAGGATCTTATGATGTCAATAAGTAACATTAAAATTAAATTGACTCTAGTAAGACAACTAGACACTGTATTTTATAAATGATTTGGGACCTTCCATGTATCATAATTTAATACAGTTGAGTGGCACTATTTTTTCTTATTACAAGAGAGGTCTACAACATAACATGACAGATGTTTGTAAAGCACACATTCATCCCTTGGGGCATCTTGGCACTGAATAACAGATTATTGTTCTCCATCACAATCCCATTCATTTTATTGATCCCACAAGCATGAAAGGCTGAGTGGCCTGCTGGATTTTAAACCTGTGAACAAGCAGCCAAGCACAGATGCTTGAAGTGGATGCTTTAGTCCTCTGAGCAACCAGATCCATCTACATCAGAACCCACTTGTAATAAGAAATCAAGTGGCCAACAATTAGAGGAGATTTCAGTTATCCATTCATTTTATACATTCGTCTTAGTTTTATTGTTAAACTGAACGTCGGTAATATGAGATAATGTTTGGTGGAACAGGTTTATCCCTACCCCTTTCTTCTGTGTCTTTTGTATGTGTAATTTAACAGGAGCGTGTGTAAATCTTACTAGTGAAGCTACACTCCAGTTAGTATGATTTATGGCTCAAGCAGATTAGAAAGAGCGCCACCTTCCACAGGAAACACAGCTCTCCGTTCATGCTTTGAGATTCTGAAAGGACCAGGAGTTGGCACTTCAGTACCATTTTGTGTAAAATCCTCTCTATTTTTAACACAGCAATGCAGACTTCGTTTGGTTTAATACTAGTTTAGTAATATTACAGACAGTTCTAAAATACCCCCATTTATTTTTGTATTTGCTATTTAACGTTTATATGTCTATGGGAAAGATTAGTTATTGGTGATTTTCCCCAAAACGTCTACAACACCGGTATAAAAATACCGGCCATTTCGAGAAAGTTCTGACAAGGTGGGAAGGATACTGCCAACATGTCTGCCGTTTCTTTAGATTATATACCATGTGCGTTGGCTTTTTAATTATGCTAAATTGGACTGAAGTTCTACTAAACTATCACACACACAAAGAAATGAAAAACAGACCTTTGAACTTGAGCACGGGGTTAAGGAAGAGGCCATTCTCCATATTTTTACACTTAGCCTCACTTGTACCGAAGCAGTGAGTGAGCCCAATCCAACATGGCTGCCGAGCAGCTGGCTGCATGAACCAGCAGGCCCTGGATTCAGGTATGCCTCACATTCCCCTGAGTGACAGGGATGCCCTTTGTGGAGGGAGATTAGAGCAGGCACGCGGCTGCAGGAGCCTCAGCGCAGGTGACAGCAAAGCGAGCTCCGCGCGCCGTTGAAAACAAGACGGAGGGAAAAGTGACAGGGCTGGAGGGGGTCCAGGAGCGGCACAAAGGGCCGGCCTGTCTTCACACCTGCTCGGACCGACCAAAGCGTGGATGCTGGTGGAACGAAGAGAGGAGAGCGGGGCGCACTGACAGACAGAAGCCCGGGCAAATAATTCTCATTGAAAGAAGCATGTCACCGGGAGATAGCTCTGCGAGACGCTTCAAATAAAGGGAAGCGGCCTCGCTGACAGGGGACATTCTTTGGCTTGAGCGCTCTGTGGGATCACTGGTGGCTGAGATGTCGAAGGAAGAAAGGCGGCTTGAGATACATTAAAAAAGTCCAATTCAGGATGGAAGTGTAGCCAATTTAAAATCAGTTGAGTACAGTGTGCAGCCTTATTACCAGGCATCACATTGTCCCTTTGAATATCAAGTGATCAGCCGGGGGAGGCTGCCTGGCGACCAGTGAAACTGAGTGGGTATATTGCACAAATGCGATGAATTCCTCGTCAATTGAGGTTCTAAGTGACAGATGTTTTGTGTCCCCTGACTGCTCCCTGCCCGCGGTGTAGGGTTGGGAAGACATGCATATGACATGACTTTGCTTCAACCATGCAATCAGTCAATGAAGCCAGAGAGGGGTGAATATACCTAATATTGCATTGTAGGCCACTTCTGAAGGCTAGACTACCAGAATACAACAACTTACTCAATCACAGACCTACATTGAGAGGTTGAGTAGCAATTGTGGTCGATATGGGCCCCCACCGAAAGGATATATTATTATTATTGCATTCCACTTTTTGAGGGGTGAATGTTCTCATTATGAGAATATTGGAGGAGGAATATTGGAATACTGGAACACTCTAAGTTATACCAGGGATTCATTCCCTTGTGGGCTCCATTTCTGCAACAAAGCAATGGAGTATTTTTCCTGGATTCTTAAAACAACACAAAAAAAGGAAATCTGCTCTTGCGGCAGATTTCATACTTTGGGAATTCGCAAAGGTTTCAAAGAAACCTGGCAACGGTTGCAGGTTTCCAGGCTTACTCCTGAAATCTGTTGGCAAATTCTATTTTCCCATCAGCAAGTATACACATTTTATATTTTTATATTTCATTGCTCAAAGTCTCTAGGCGATGAAATTCCAAACGTTTTTCATTTTTTTCCCCATGAAGAAAATATTTTACACCATGGGAAAAAAAACCTTTCTGCAACACCCAGACGGATTCTAAGGAGATGTATCCCTTTCTTTGACAGGAATGCATTTCTGGCCATTTCAAGATTTGGAATGAGCATGAAAAAAGTTACTGATTACCCACCAACTTTCTTGGTGTGCACAAATTTGAAAGAAATTCCTGCCCAGGAGCTCACACTCGAACCCTTTCCGTGGAATTAGTCCTACAAAAATCTTTGCATACGTACATTTTTCATGAGTGTTAAGCAACCTTTTTTGACTTCCAGTTATACTTTACACTTCTATTAGCACGTGCAAATAACTTTGTGAATCAGACCATTTTGTTCCCTTATTTTCCCTAATCTCATGCAGACAAAGTTTGTTTTTGGTCCCGGGACCTTAATCCTCTCACTCAAATACCCAAGTATTAAAAATACAAACCCCTACTTTACTAAGTAGAGTTAACCTCATGCCGTATGATGGCTTCTGTTCTAAGAAAATTAGTTATGTATTATTTGCTTTCTTTGACTTTGAAATTATGGACAAGAGATACTGCATTTGTTTATGTTATATTATCATGCAATTATGTTATATTTATTACGGCACATGTGTTATTTTCTATATTATTATTATTATTATTACCGTTATGTCCTTGGCACAATAAATGACATGGCATTTGGCCTCCTTCCCTTAACGGCATCATATTTTTTATTGCCCTTATAGATTATCCAGTGAAAGCGACATTCCTAGAGTGAACAAAAATCTGTTACAATTGTAGAAATCTCAAGAAAACGAATAGAATGTTTTTTTTAGTTGCTTCTCATTCTTAAACTTGGGTGCTTCCTGGACAAGTTACAAGAGCCTCCACAATAGGCCAGGGCATTGGAGGTATAGTAGTCGGCTTCCCATTGGCTTGCTTCTGCAAGTCACCAGCAGTACGTATCTTTGAGACACTTCGGCCCATGTTTAAGAAGCCTTTGCATTGTCCTTGCGTCACGCAAGCACACGCAAGGACAACACGATGGCTTCAGTAATATTTACAAAGCCATGCAAGGCCTGGTTTGAATGGATGTATGACAGTACAACGCGGTATAAAACACAGCAGACCATCACAACGCAGGTTTTACAACGCAAGTCGTTACCACGACTTGCGCTGTAGGGTGCTGGACTTAGGAATAGTAAGATTTACTATTCCAACACCAGCCTACGTACAGTAGGGAAGGTGCTGGAATAGTAAATATACTCCCCCACATGCATCAACCTATTTAGGAAGTGCAAACGGTGCGAATCGGTAAATTCGGCCGTTTGCACTTCCTAAATACGTTTTTGGGATGCATGAAACAATTCGCTATTTTTTGCATTTCTTAAAAATGCAAATGCAATTAAGGAATCGCATTTGTGCGATTCCTTAAATGCAATGCATCAATTTGTAAAAAATAGCGAATTTTGAAATTGGAAGTGCAAATTAACACGAGGTTGACCCTCGTGTTAATTTGCGAAAATGTTTAAAAAAGCAAAAAAATGCATTTTTTAAACTTGCATGTTACAGACACACATGTCCTTAGGACATGTGTGTGTGAAACATGCACTTGAAAATACATTTCAGGGGTGCAGGGGGGGGTCCTTTGGACCCCCCTCTGCACCCTTGCAATGCATCAAAAAATTGCGAGTGCAAAAAAAAAAAAAATGCAAAACGCCATTGATTCCTATGGGCCTCTAGGCCCATAGGAATCAAGGTAATGCCATTCCTTAATTGCGATTCGCAATTAAGGAATCGCAATTTCCGAAAATTAAGAAATCCTAAAAACTTTTAGGATTTCTTGATGCATAGGATTTTGCATTTCCTAAATAGCGATTCCTTAATTTTCGCTATTTAAGAAATGCAAAATCCTAGATTGATGCATGTGGGGGATTATTCCTTAGCGTAGAGTGCCCTCCAGCGCAAGTCATGGTAACGACTTGCGTTGTGAAACCCGCGTTGTAATGGCACTGCGGTGTGATTACCACGTTGTAAAGGATGTTCCCCGGTTTGAATAGACCTGCGTGGCTTTGTAAAGAAATGTAACTCAAGGGAGCTGCTTGCGCTGTGTTACTTATATTTCAACTTAGGAGGTGTTCGACGGGGGGACGTGGGCATTCCCACGCACCCACCCGTGGATTTTGGTGCATTCACAGATTTTATAAAGACCTGCTTACCAGGGAATGCGTCAAAATGCAGCACCTTCTCAAGTGAGACATAATGAGAAGAAATGTCTTTATTTCTTCTCGTTACCTTCTCTTTCCACGGGTGCTGCATTATGCAATACATGTAGAAGGAGGAAATGCCTCTAATGATTGTTTTTGTACACAAAGGTGTTCCTTACTGCATGAAAACCATCCTGCATGTAAACAAGGGCACTCCTGCACTATGGGGAAAGGGTACCTGCGTTGGCAATGGTTACTATTAGATCAGACGATGTGGGGTACTACTGTGTGCACAGAGAGATTATCAATTCCTATTGAAATAGATAACTACAAAAATATTTGATACACTCAACCTCATTGAGACAAACCGTCCATGAAGTCCCCAGCTTGTTCAATACTTAATCAAAAAATAAAGAAGGAGCGTAAAGAGTAAAAAATAAATATTACATATACAATTTAACAATTAGTATTAGGAGATGTCTCTCCAATAAGCAATCCTCCAAGACGAAGTTGTTCAGTTCTTTTTGCTTTATTCAAAATATCTTGTTGGTGTTAGTCAGCTTCCAACCACGATTAGCACAAATATAATACAGTTAACAGCCAACGCGTTTCGTCCACATTTGGGACATCATCAGGGCTGTAAGTAGGAAGAAATAATACATCATGAAATTGATAAATCATAAGCTCCAAAAATAATAAAAACATCCTATACACAACATAATTCTTCTGCCTAATGAACATTCTAAAGGCTTCGTTAGTTCTGTTAAGGCATATCATATATGAACATCATATTCTCACGGAAAGGTACGATGCACCAGTGCTGCAGCACAAGGAGAGACCACAAATGCTCCACATCTTTGTAAATATGGAACTTTTCTGCTTCTTTCCTTGCACTCAGCAACTCTGCTCGCTGCCGTGCGTTGCGTGAAAGTTTATAAATGTGCCCCTCAATCCTGCTGACAGTAAGGACCATTCTTTGGTTGTAGTGTCAACCTGGCCAGTTAAGTGCTGAAGGGCTTTGCCAAGGCTTGTTGCATAATGTTTGGGAGTTATTGTCTCCTACGGTGACGGGAATTCTATACTTTTTCACTACTACAAGTTACCCCTCAGCAAGCCTGTAATGTTCAACTCAGCTGGGTACCAAGTGCAAGCATTACAAAGGGATTTGTTTTTTAAAAAAAAATCTTTATTGAAGCATTTTCGTGATTTTATCGCCTCCATAATTTTACATAAAAAAAAAGATCTGTATATCAATATTAGAATTATTATTAATACCCGCTACCCCCCAAAGCTTGAGTTTATACATAAGCAAAACAACAAAAGAACACGGTACATAAAACCTGACTGTTTTAGTGTCCAAATTATAGTAACCATAATATGCATTTTCTAGATATATAATTGAAAACAAACTAAATTATATGAAGTTATCCACCCGGATTCTGTATCCAACATGTCAGTGGGTCCCAAATTTTCAAACCCGTCTTTGGTTTCTTTCTACCTTTCTTTCGGTATATAGCCATTTCTAATTGTTCCATTGTTCAAAAGCCGGAGGGTTATCGTCTAGCCATGCCGAAGCCAAACATAATCTGAATACAGCTGCGGAAATAAAAATAAGCCCTTGAGTTTCCTTTGGCCTGGTATCTCAAAAAATACAAAGGGATTTGTGAAGCTAAGAGGCAAAGAGGTGTCGGATGCCTCTCACGAGCGCAAATTCATGTCTGTGATTCACAAACTGTGATTTCCAGTGTGATATGGACCCTTGAAAATCAGGCGGTATGGGGGAATTTTCTGGGTGAGGACATCTGCTCTCAGGGTGGTTGTCAGGGTGGGGTTATCAGACAAAGCAGATGAACTTCCATAGGCTCATAGAGCGTGGGTGTCTGAGATACAATGCCCACAGTGGATACACCACCAGCATCAGTGGGGGCCCTGGGGAAGAGGCTCTGCCCATGTAGAAACAAAGAAAATAAAAGTGCAAATGCACTTTTGTGTTTCACTTCTACATGAAGAAATGTAGACTTTGGATTACTTGGAGCCGGGTGGATGCATCATAGCCACCAAGCAATGGCGGATGTCCCGAGGGCATCTTTGTCAACAGTATTCTAGATATGGGACATGAAATATGTGTCAGCCTTTTGTTGGACGTGCCAATTCGCCAGACTCTAGACAAGGCCATATTTTTAACACCCCTATGGGATTAAGCACAAGAGTACTCCTGAGTGTCTGCAAAATCCAGGCCAAAACTTCTGTAATTCTGCGCAAATTTCATTGAAAGTAAAACGTGTATGACAATCATAAGGCCATTGGCAAACTGCAGCATATGTAAAGCGAAATAAGCATTTAAGTGTCGCATATGTGATTGTTCACTCACACTTGAAGTATTTTGAACATTGGATGAATGAAGACAAATAAACACACAGATTTATTTGGAATTAAACAGAGTTATCGTTTGTTTAAATTGAACCCGCTGTGCGTCCGTCTAGGAGCGTTAAATACGCTCCATTCTTGAGAGATGAATCATAAGGATATGCCTGAGAGTGTATAGTTTTGGCTTTACAGCTGGGTTTTTGAATCAATGCCAACATGTCTACATGGTCCTCGCTTTTCTCTGGTGTGCGCTGTCATCGCCTCGAGAAAGAAGCCAAAGTAGTGAACTACTAGTTTAAACACGTTTAATATATCAACGTTTTTGTGGGCTTGATTCGCAAAATGCTAGTAGTTACTTTCTATACAACTCAGTAGCAGAAACCATTGCAAAACCTTATTTGAAGCAAACCTCACCGCGTCCGTGCATACACAACTGCTTGTTTCAACTCATGCAAGAACTAACAGGTAAGACTGGCCCAGATCTCATCCAAAATGGAACTCAGGTCTTGCTCTAAAGACAGGATGCTGTCCTAGGTCTCCTGACTGCCCGAGCCAAAGGAACTCGCTATCCCCCATTAAAACAACCCATTTTGCGATTCCTTAATAGCGAAAAATACCGATTCGCTATTAAGTAAGAGGCCCATAGGAATGAATGGGAAGACAATCTTAATTTGCAAATCGAAATTAGCGAATCGCAAATTGAGATTGCGATTTCAAGGGTGCAGGGGTGTCCAAAGGATACCCTGTTGCACCCCTGAAATTGATCTGTGCACATATGTTGCGCACACACATGCGCAACATGAAACTTTGAAAAATGCACTTTAGTGCATTTTTCAAAGTTTTTGCAAATTACCATGAAGTTGTACTTCATGGTAATTTGCGAGCCCTATTAGCGAATTCGCTATTTTTAAAACTTTCATGCATTGCATTTAAGGAATCTCAATTTGAGATTCCTTAAATGCAAATAATCGCAATTTAGCTAATTCTCAATTTGCGATTTTTGCATTTGGGATGATGCATCCCAAATGCAAAAATACCGGTCGCAAAGGGGCAGATTCTGAGAATCTGCCCCTTTGCGACCGGATTTTTGTCTGATGCATCTGGGCCTATGTCTGTCACTGTCCTCCTTGAGGACACCCGCTGAGGCTGGTGAAGTAGGGTGGCGGGTTCACTCACCCACAGCTAGTCCTGCATCGACTGCTGTTGTAGAATTTTAAACACATTTTTAAGTGTGCCTCATGATAAGTACACCGCTATCGGTTTTTAGGTCTAAAATAATTAATATGTTTTTTAATTACTTTTTTATACAGTTCATATGGATACCATATTTGTACTATGACATTGTTATGGTTTTAAATAACTTAAACAATAAAGATTACTTACTTGTGCTTATGGACTGCTGCTAGGGGTTCATGTGAATACTACCAGCCTACTGCAACCGGGTCAGAGTTTATTTCCCATCATGCTCTAAATACAGCAGCAAACACAGAGGATTGGCTAGAGGAAGCCTCTGGACCAGTCAACTCGCTACCCTTCGACAACTACTACTCACTTAAAAGTAGCAGCGTAGGGAGCAAGGGGGGGGAAGGGCGATGTCTAGCTGTCATTCATGAATCATCTGGCTAAATGAACATGCATCAGTCCTGATACCATGCTGAACACAGATGAGTTAAAAAAGCAGTGATTTTGATTAATATAGTCACCCTAATATTGATGTATGTTCCCCTAAGGTTAAAAAACAGAAACTTTACATTAACTTTTGTTAGTTATCGTACCACTATTTTCCACTAATCTTTAGAAATGGGTTATTGTTGATGTTTTTAATCTATGGTTCAGTGCCCTGATGAATTTAGTTCTGGAAAGTTTACGGTCAGTGCTCCTAGGTCTGGAATTCAGACAGAATTTTAAACACCATGAGGATATAAAGGATGGATATTTGTCCTAATACTTAGTTCTGATCATTGTTCACATTCACCTCTCTGTGATCAGCATCGATGTGATTGGTTGGTCCATTGACACAACTGAGGTGGGCACTCATTCTAAGGGGAGCGACAAGGAATGGGACACAGCTCCTGCCTGATCTGGTGGTGGCCGCTCCGATGCTCCAAATGTATAAATTCTCCCCCACTGACGACCCTCGCGAAGGTATGGATGGATTTGCATCAACTACAGAAAATTAAATGTCAGAATAAACTTCAATAGTGTGCTCCAGTTTTGAAAGCAAATAAATATGATAAGTCAGCTGACGTGAACACTGCTCAGCGCATTAGCACCCCTTATTTCTGGCACATTAGCGTCTTCCCAAAGATTCTGGGAATCACAGTGTTACATTTTTTAAAGTAAACTCCCTGTTCAAGGATAGCAATGGTCCTTTCCCGACCCTTGGGCATCATTTTACGGTGGATGCCCATATATGAATAGTGCAAGCACCCAATGAGGTAGCAGGAGTGCTTTATATACATGTAGACTTCAAACAGGATTCCTTTCTGAAAATGCATGTTACGTTGAGCTTTATTCATGGAGCGTAAATAAAACTGCCATTCCGCAGGGTCATATATATCTTCTCCCCTGTTGTGTCTCTCTTTGCAGGAATACACAGGAGTCAGGTATGAGTGTTTCTACGTTTTTTATTGCTTCACTCTTTCTTGCTGCTTCTTACCCCACGTCCAGTCGCTTCCCTTTCCCCTTGTGGTCTGCCTTCCTCCCCACTCCCTTGACCGGAGGTGGTGTTCGGGTCTCACCCCCTCCCCACCAGTTGGGTACAAGGTCCTAGTGCCCTTGTGCCCAGGTCACCTCTCCTTTTGTTGCAGGAAAATGACAGAAGAAAGTGGTGATAGATATAGAGAGAGAGAAATAGAGAGAGAAGAGAGAGCAAAGGAGAGAGAGAGAGAGATAGACAAAGACGTGTCGTTGTCTCCATCATTACATTTCTTCAATCAGTCTTTTTGGTCTTTTGCATTCTCTTCTTGGATCTGTCTCTCCCTTGTCTTTCTGCCATTCCTCATCCTGTCTCTCGTTTGTGCCTGTGTCTCCTGCGGCTGTGTCTCCTCCGTCTTCCTCCAAGCTCTTTAGTTCCTTAAAGTGAGAGCTGTTCTGTGATATTCGGTAGGGACCTGCTGTTGCTGTTATCATGAGCCCTTTCACCTGTGTCACAGTTAATGGTTCCTTTGAGAATGGACTGTCCGATTTTCTCAGCTGCCGCTGGCGTACCACCACTGCGTCCCCTTGCTTGAGGTGCGATGGAGTGGCATATCTCCTGGCGTCGGCATACGCCTTCATTTTCTCCTTGGCCTCGTGGTCTCTGAGAGCAATGCTGCTGTGCTCTGGTGGTGCTGCTGCCTCTAGCTGCGGTAGCCTTGTCCTGCTTTTTCTGCCCAGCGCCAGCTCAGCGGGGCACCGTCCCGTGGAGCTGTGAGGGGTGTTTCGATAGTCTCTTAGCACTTGACAAAGGGCCTGCCCTATTGATATCTGTGCCAGCTTTGCTCTTTGGGCAGCCTTTTTTATGTTTCCCATGAATCTTTCCACCATGCCATTTGCTTGTGGACACAGAGGTGTTATTTTTCTGTACCAAAATAACGGTGGGGCCAGAAGAAAACTGGTCAGGTGGCAACCCTAAACGCGTTTAATTAATAGCAAGTCCTGGAAAAGCCAGTAGGTCTGGGTTGAATGTACTAGCACCTCCAGCGTTAACACAATAGAGGGAGACTCAAGAGAGAGCGCCAGCAGGAGGGGACCGAGAGAGCTATTGTTGTAAATTGGGTCCTTGTGGAGTTCAATGCAAGCACTGGAGTAAAGGTGGAAGGATACAGCCAAACATCCAGTAGCATCAGGTGTGAGATGAACACTCCACTGGGCTGAGCCAAGACATTATTGACAGATTTTCTAGCCAATAGTTGAAAGAGGCTGGTCGAAGAAAGCCAATGTTGGCAGGCTCGACCCAGGGCCCGTTTCTTGTATATTATTAGCAATAGGGCATTGTGAGCTGCATTGCAAAATCCTGACCGAAAAATAAGTGGTCAGCCAGCTGTTCCTTCATTTTTAAAGCATTTTTAAGCGAGATCGACTGTCTCTAAAATTAATCTTTTGAAATTTACTAAGAGAACAGGGAAGGTATTTTCAAATATCACTCCTCCTGCTCTTCGTTTTCGTGAGGGATTTTTGTTCTGCTGAAAATTAATCTGCAGGTTGAGGCAATACGATATCAAAGAAAGTGCGTTCACTTTAAAGAACCTGGGGCTAGATGTAGGTAAATATCATTTACTGATTCTAAAATACCGAATTTTACCGATTCGGTATTTTAGAATCGGTAAATGATATGTTGCTAATGATTCTGTCAATTTTACCAAATTGGTAAAATTCGGTAAATACCAATTCAGTATTTACCGAATCGGTATTCCCCATTCATTCCGATGGGCCTGGAGGTCCATAGGAATGAATGAGAATTACCAATTCGGTAAATACCAAATCGGTAATAGGGGGTAGACCTACAAGGGTGGCAGGGTGTCACATTGACACCCTGTTGCACCCCTGTATAGTGCATGGGTGCACATGTGACAGACATACATGCCCTAAGGGCATGTATGTCTGCCACATGGCACTGAATAAAAAGCAAAAAATTGCTTTTTGAAAGGTATTCAGAATTTACCACCAACTAATAGTTGGTGGTAAATAACAAATCCTTAAATGTAAAAAGCACTCACTTGAGTGCTCTCTACATTAAGGATTCGGTAATTTACCGATTCCTTATCGAATCCTACAATTTGGCCATCTAGGGCCAGATGTAGGTCGGTCGGTAACGGCCGAAAATCGGTATTTTCGGCCGTTACCGACCGGTATGTAAGAATTGGTATGTAGGGGCATATTTTTACAGAATCGGTAAATTTACCGATTCAGTAAATTTACCGATTCTGTAAAATACCGAATCGGTATTTTTACCGATTCGGTAATTCCCAGATGTAGGTGGGACTCTTCTGAGTCCCAAAGGCCCTACAAATTCGGTATTTTAACACACAATCCAATTGGGTGTTAAAATACCGAATTCAGGTGTGCATGCACATGTGTGCATGCACACCTAGCCATGTGACAGACAGACATGCCCTTAGGGCATGTCTGTGTGCCACATGGCGCACATGCCTATTTTTGGGGTGTCAGAGGGTGTCAAAGTGACACCCCCTGCACCCTTGCCAAATTCGGTATTTACCGATTCTGTAATTACAGAATCGGTATTGCCCATTGATTCCTATGGGCTTCAAGGCCCCTAGGAATCAATGGGCAATACCGATTCGGTATTTACAGATTTGGTAAATACCGAATCTTAGAGATTCGGTATTTACAGAATCTGTAATACCTACATCTCCCCCCTTCATATTTACCAACTCTTAAATACCGAATCGGTAAAATTCGGTATTTAAGAGTCGGTAAATATGAATTACCTACATCTGAAAAGCCTAATTCCGGTCAGTAACGGCCGAAATTCGGTAATGTCGGCCGTTACCGACCGGAATTAGGCTTCCTACGTCTAGCCCCTGGTTAGAATCTGGAACCCGCTTCCTCCACCTCCCCGTACCACCACCTCTATCCGGACCTTCAAAACTGACCTCACATCTCTTCTCTTCCAGAATTAATACATCCCTTTTCATGTCCCTAAAGGAAGTTTTTATAATGTTGTTATTGTGTAATCTATGCTGCCTGCACGATACTCGTCCTAATGTTTTTTTTGTTTTCTGTGACTGCCACCTATTGCTTTATTTTACTTTTTAATTAATCATTTGTATCTGTAACGTGTAAATACGTACATTTTCCTCATGTAACGTACTGGGTTCTATTGTGAAGCGCTCTGACACCTTTGGGTAAAGTCCGCGCGATATAAAATTGCATAAATAAATATATATATAAACCTACGAAGAGGCTGCCAGGCGAGGATCGCCTCCCTCGACACAGGGAAGAGATTTCAAATATCTCAAAGGGTCGTTGCATTAATCAACAGCGCCCCCGTGTGGAGGCTATGAGCTTCTGCGGCTGCAGCCATGTTCCATCAATTAACAATTATGATTTAAAAAACACATGAATCAATTAATAATACCGTGCCATTACAAGTTGTACCTGGTGGGCGTTAGGGCTGGTGGCCGGGAGTAGGGAGGACTAACAAATGAGGAATAACCAGGGGAGTTATTTATTCCGGCTCCATGCCCCCTGGTCATTTTGTGCATGGGCCTTCACCTGGAGAGAACGTCTGAAAAGAAACTGGGCCAATGTGTTCCCTCTGATCTCATAATTCCATTGCTATCGGCCCCTCGAGAATGAAGGTCCCCACTTGTAACAAGGGCCGCCATGACACTTGCTGAATGCGATGTATAAGGTAACCATTCTCAGATAGCCAGTATCTGTTCTATGCACATTTCAACGACTCCTGCTTTCAGGCTCCTAAATCTACATTACATCTTTAGGGTGTTCTTGTACAGATATACTTTTTGAAAACTTTTTATTTTTTATTTCCCAATCAATCAAATAGATGTGCAAATAATAAACGTCAAGTATAAATAAAAATTATAACGGATGTACATTGCAGTACTTCATAACACAGCAAGGCTACTGGCATGCAAAAGTAATAAGAAAAGCTATAGGCTACAGCATAGCTTGTATCATATGTATTCAACAGAGATCCATTAGTCTAGATTTGACCTAACTTTATTGTCTCACCACAAATTCAAGAGGATAATGTGGCATTTCATTTTAAAGACAGGGAGTATTCAGACTGTAGACTGAATTCCTTTCCTGCTTCTTTTAACTACTTGCAACAGTATATGTGGTCATTTTGAGATTGGTGTATCTTTACAACTGCAGTTCTTCACACATAACTAGATAGACCTCAACTATCTTTTTATGAGTGAAATCTCCGCAGTCGTTAAGATATTACTACTAAAATACATTTGTCAATAGCAAACAGTTGTAAACTTACACAAAAGTGTAGGTTTACCTTTGTGAATGAGGCAGTGGCATAACAAAAGCCCCCACAGCACCCGCAGTGCAGTGAGGCCCCGAACTCCAGGCCCTGGCTTGAGAGCTCCAATTTGAATCCAGAACACCAGGGGCCCCCTACATGTACTTTGCATGGGGACCCCTCACGTTCCCTCATGCCACTGCAATCAGGGTGAGTATATTTAATGTATTACAAGATAATGGCCTTGATCTTAGATTGTTTGATGGGCCACTCACGAGTAAATGGAAACACATAATGTCACAAGAAAACATTGCCAACAAGCAGACTTATTGTCCCTGTGCTGGTGGTCCACCAAATGTAAGCACCTAGGACTGCAACGGTTCTATCATGAGCCTGTCTGGATCAAGTCGCGTGTTCAAAGTTCCTGAGGGCTTGTAGAAGAGCCTTCAGGGGCTTCACAGAAGTTGATGATGGGCCTGTTTAACACAAGGGACTGATCAAGAAGGTAAAATTGCATACGTAGATTTATTCATGTGTAGATCAACTCCTTCACCGTTATTTATATCTCTTACTTTTTTGTCATTCAACATTTCCAAGTGGATATTTTTCTCCTAGGGGTGGGCTTACATGTTTCCATACCCTCAGATAGGGGTTGAGCCTCTTAGAGCCTATTTTATGACACTATCATTACTATTAGTAATTTTATTGTTTAATTTAATACCATTTGTCTAATGTAAAACAAAAATGTAAATTTAAATATTAAATATTTAACAAGAACGAATTAAATAAAGTTACAATACATTCGTCCTCAATTTAAATGTGTATTTATAAAAAAAACATGAAATATATGAATACAAATATGAATTTTTTTTAAACAATAATTTAAAATTAAAATGATACTCACTAGCATTTTTGTACTGAATATGTAATAAAAATGTTTAAAAGTAGTTTATATACGTCCTTTGGGCTGACCTTCCTTACCGTGCATTCGCCTTTTTAGTGTTTGTTTTTCTTTATGTATAAAATAAAATTCAAAATGCTCTGGGATATGTGGGAAGTAATGCTTTGAGCTCGATTTGTGCCTGACCACGGGTGTATATTTTTAATTCATGCCTTGTGCATTATTATTAGCGGCCAGCCCGTGAGGTTGTGGGCCCATTCTTGTACTTTTCTATGCTTACTCTAATAAAGGTTTTTGAAAAAAAAAAATAAAAAAAAAAAAAAAAAAGTAGTTTATAATTAATTGTAAAATGCTTTATACTTTTAGTTTTAAAAAATATGCTAAAACGTTTTTTAATTAAGTGTGTGATTACACTTGCACAAAAATAAAATTAATCAATTAATCAATTGACTGTCTGTAAACCTGTTTTTAATTTTCCCCTAACCTCACCCTTTTTGTAGTAATTATTCTCCATTTTCCCCACCAATGTTCCTGTTCCTTCCCACATTTACTACAACAATACATACCTAGATGGGCGGCGAACTCCGCAGGTGTGGCAAAGATCTTTGTACAGAAAAGAATATAGACTAGGTGAAGACAGAGATCTCCATCCGCTGGTGTGCGAACGGTATTTTGTAGTAAGTAATAGTACTACTGGAGTACAGATTTACATACTCCAAAATGCAGTTTGTGAATTTGGCCCTGGATGTTTGTGCCATGGCAACTCTTCATCAAATATGACCTTATAAATCCATTCTTCAGCCAGTGGACTCGTAGACTGTCCTAGAGAGGACAGCCATTGGTAAAACATTATGCAGGTGTGTGTGTGTGTGCAGTCCTCAAGGAAGACTGCTTTTTACTGATGCTAAAGTGAAGCAATTTCTACTACATCCATTGTTGCACTTCTCTGGACTTATCTGTCACATTTGCTTCTTCTACCAAGACTCTGTAGCGATCCAATGGGACATAGTAAGATACATTTTAAGATGGCGTTGCCAGCTAAAATGATGTTTGCCCGAGAATATATGCATGTAAAATAGGTGCCTATCTTTGCAAAATTCTGTTTGTTACAACAGACATCTGGAACATCAACTTCTCAGGTTTAAACCGTTATTTTGAGAGAGATAAATATTACATTTATTAAAATGTTGGCAAAGGATATCCACCTGGTCAAGGTGTGTTTGACACATTATCCAGTCCACTATACTCTCTAGACTGGATTATTGTAACTCTCTGTATCCGGGCGCTAATAAAACAGGGATCAAATGACTTCAGAAGGCTCAAAATGCTGTGATGCGAACTTTATTCGCTCTTCCTAAATTCTGCCCAGTCTCCAACTTCATTCGCAAACTGCACTGGCTCCCGGTTGAGAAGAGAATCCACTTTAAGACACTGTGCATTGCACACAGTATCCTTAATTCCTAAGCACCCCCTATTCTATACAAATTATTACTACCTTATGTTCCGTGCTGTGAGGGGTGTTCAGCAGATCACGCGAAGGAGGTCGCTTGTTCCGTGCCATGGCATCGGCCCTCTGGAATGCTCTTCCGGGGACCATCAGGAGTACCCAGAATCACTGGGCGTTTAGAAAGGCAGTGAAGACTTGGCTATTCTCTGCCTAATCCTTCAGCCCCGTCCTTCCTTTTGCAATGCGATCTGGAACCAGCGCTGGGACGCCCCGTTGCTGGGGCAGTCATGCGCTTTATAAATTCTTTAACATAACATAACTGTGTTGCTAATGCTGGCTGCCCTGTTCTGGTGTCCTCATATCTACTGGTGTAGTGAGCCCTTTAAATCCTCTTAACTTGACTAGACTGACTTGTTGACAGTTGTATGGTGGTAGTGATCACTTGCTGCTTATCACTTTGAAAGCATCTTGACTCAACGGCACCGAAAAGCCACATAGAGAGCAAAATGTGCCTGTGATTGTGGTACACCCTCTAGAGATGCCCGTAAATCCAGTCTAAACTTATGCTGCGTCTAGATATGCAAACAGTGTAAACGTGCATTTTGTTTATTAAGATAAAGGAAACAAATTGACGATCCTTGTTGCCAGTTTCCAAACCCAGAGTCTTTGCCTGTGCAAACGGTCAGAGGTAGACAGTGCAAGTGAAGTTAGGTGGCCAAGAAACTGGTTCCAGGTGCTGCATCTTCACAGCTGCCTGGCTATAACCAGCTCTTTTTCACCCACCGCCTTATGTGGTCAGGGTTTTCTGTCGGTATTTCTGTGGGTCTGTCCCACTGAGGAAACTGGAGGCAAGGTCGGCTTTAGGGCAGTGTGACTGGTGCGGCAGCACTGGGCTGCACTGTGGAGAGGGAACTGACCTCAGGGGGGGGGGGGCGCTGTGTTTAGCAATAACTTATGAGTGGAGAGAATGGGGAACTTTTGCCCGGTGGTAGTGAGAGCATCCGAGGAGGCGGACGCGGTCATGGGGTGCCAAAAATGATTGCCGCACCGGGCGCCACCAGCGCTAAAACCTGCCCTGACTGGAGGACACACTAAGAGGTCTGTCAGAGCAATGACATTTGCAGACACAAATGGAGATCTGCAGGGCTGCTAGAGTTGGGTCGATGGCTCGCCTCCTCCCATCTGCGTCTGCAATGCCTCTGAGGCGCATGTGTACAGGGGCATGTGGCATGTGTGAGGCAGGAGAAGCAGAGCTGCTGAGGTGTGATTTTCACTGGTGCCTCTCCAGGATGTAAGACCCTGGCACTTTACTTAAATTTTAAACTTGTCACCTCACTGACCTTAAGGCTGATCCCTCAAGGACAATGCCTTGAGGAGCTTTTACAACCCCTGCGCCCCTCTTCATTTCCTCTCCTCTTGTTCCTTCTTTCTTACCTACCTCCTCCACTGCAGGTTGGCAATTTCGATTTTGCTACGGTTCAAAGTTGAAGGAGGTAAAAGATGCCAAAGCGGCGTAGAAAGTAGAAAGAGCCGATGGAGCCGAAATAAATGATCAAACCTGAATAGTATCGAACCTAAGTATTGGGCTTAGAGGAGCATGGAGATTGGTGTAAAGGATTAAATGTCTATTATGTAAAGAAGGTATACACAAAACATGTATATGGTCCCCAAGAGAGAAATGAAAAAACCTGTCAATATAGAAATGAACAAGTTACTTACATTCAGCAATGCCTTATCTAATAGAGACTCTATCTTGCCACATAATACTTAACCTAGAATATTTCCCTCCTCTCTGGCTCAGTAGCTGAGACGTAATGCCAGCCACAATGATGTCATCAGCATTCCTCTTTGCACCAGAGCACTTACACTGGAAGAGATGTGGAAGATGAATGTGACTAGTGCACCATCAGAGGCCAAAATCCAGGCTGCCCTTGTAATGCTACGAGTGGCAAAGGGATGCCATGAGCACAGGTTGCTGAGCTGCTAGGGGTCACAGGGAGGCCTTGGAGAAAAGCCGGATTGGCCGTACAGGCCATCGGGTGTTTCCCCGGAAGGCTGGAAGGGTGTGGGGGGGAGGCGCTTTTGTTACTGGGTGCCGGTTTTGTAGCAGTGCAGCAGTTGTAAAAGCACTGCAGTGTTCCGTGTAGACCCAACAGTTTTCAGGCAACAATAAAAGTGAGAGAGATCAGAGGTTTGTCTAGTGGCAGTTGTGACTCATCTAAGATAGCTCAGAGGGTTAATATGTCTGCTGCAAAGAGGTGTACTATGCAGATCACAGAACAGTATTTTATGCGCTTAGCTCAGTGGGTTACTGCTTTCGCCACAGAGATCCTTGTATTACTGTGCAGTTCATAAATTTCAATCCTAATCTAGGATAGAAAGTTATGTTTTTTCTCCAGTATTTCATTATCCTAGTTTTGCTAAAAAAGGGCGAGTTTGGGGAGAAATAAGTTCTTATTGGTTAAGTCAATCCTAACCACTGTGTTACGTTCTGAATCCTGAGTTTGTGCTTCCCCAGACCAAGGACTCTTAAAAAATGCCTACCCTTATGGAAGGCATGTGAATCCTACACCTTGTAGTCCCCTTTGTTTTATGTAACATTTTCTATACACATGATTTACACATGTATGATTCATTGTCTGTGTGTGTGGGTTTGACGTAAAATGCTCCAACACCCTACACTGGGATGAGAGGTGCTAAAGAAAAACAAACAAATAACATGTGAGAGAGGGGCTATGGAGAGATGAGAGGCACTGTTGGAGGGTGATAGTAGGGGAATCATTGAACAGCCCTAATAAAGATTGCAGTATCTTGGTGCAGAGTAAGAAAGGTCATCATTTACTATGCTTTAACAACTAATACAATTGAATATATAATGAAAAATATGTTGTAGAATGCACCATTTCCCCCAACATTTTCTTAGGGGGAGAACTCCCCAAGTCCCCATGCAGTAGTCAGGCTTGTATGCTGCACCTGCTCTTTATGCATCGTATGGAGGCTGGTCTTACAAAATTTGCCAGGGCTCCCTTGGGTTCCCAGTCCATGGCAGGGCGCCTCAGCAGGAATTTATGTGGTGGTGAGTGCCTGTGGATCTCCTCCCAGGAGAGGGCAGAGCATTGCAACATCAATGTTGGGTTCCATCAACCCCACCCCTGAGTACTTCAGAGTACAACATCTCGATGTTGGTCCCTGAAGTACTCGGGGCCTTTAGGTCTGATCCGGGGTATAGCCTGGGAGAACTCAGAGTTAGTGCTGGAGTGTTTACTATTACTTCAGACCCAGTGGCAGCTGGTGACATTTGAAAGTGGCGGGGCGTAAATACTGCACTGTGGGGAACGAGCGTCTGTTTTCATTTTTAATGACAGATAATAGCATATCTGACTTATTAAAAGCCTCTAGGAAGCAGAGATTTGTAGGTAGGAGTGAGGTGGTCCAGCCACAAGGGAAAGGACTAAAGAAAGAGGATGAGGTGAAAGGTCAAACCCTATATATCGCTGTTCCTCTCCATACACCCGTGAGTGAAAAGTACCAGGTAGAAGCGCCAAGTGAGAAGCAAGAAGGATCGTATGTCTAGGCAGTTAAGACTTTCTTTCACCAACACACACTGCTTGTATCTTTATCTCACTCTTCTAGGCTCTTTTCCAGCTATGTTGACCTCTCTCTCCTCTGTTACTTTCTCTATCTCCACCTTTCTCTACCTACCCCCTTCTCTACCTCTTGCTACCTGTCCCCGAAGCTCCACTCTCTACCTTTCTACTGACCTCTCGTTCTGTTCCCCACTCATTGCTGGTTCTTTCATCTCTCTCTCCATACATTACTGTCCACCTCCCTTCAAGTTACTTTTATGTACTGATGTCTTCTGTCTGTTTCTTCTCTTTCAACCTGACCTTTCTCCACTTCGTCTCTTTCTAACTCCACATTGTAGAATGTCGTCTCTCTCTGCCTCATGCTCAGCTTCCGCCCCTCGTTACTTCAACACACCAATCACAAGGGCTTGGATAAGTTAAAGACAAGTAACACATGTGATGATGTTCCTGAACGGGGAACCATATGCCCTGCCCGGGGCTTCATAAAACCTAAAGACACCGGCAAATAGTACACAGGACCAGTCGCGTCCGGCATTACGGGCGGGTGGGGGGTGGAAATGGGGTTGTCGCGCCGCAGAGGGGATGGGGGGATGGGGAGGCGGGATAAATAAAATAAAAGTAAAACTTACCTTCCCGCTTTTGCTTAAGTCCCGAGACTCCAGACTCCGGACTCCCGCCGTCCTGCGTTTCGAATTCCAAGGGTGCTCGTCATCAGGAAGGCTGCAGGCAGCCTCCCTCCCGCAGCGTTGTGATTGGTGAGGCCGCGCCCCACCCGGGTCATTTTCTCTATGTATGCTGCAGCAAACATAGAGAACAGGGAGAGTGGGCGGTGTTGCTCGAGGGCAGGGGAGAGTGGCTTGTCCACTGTTGTTCATACTGACTGTTTGGGCGGCCTCAGGCTGCCCAAACAGTCAGTATTAACAACAGTGGGCAAGCCACTCCACCCTGCCCTCGAGCAGGACCGCCCACCCTCAACCAGAAACTTCTGCTTTCTCGCAGTGCGAGAAGGCAGAAACAAATGGTAGTTATTGCCATTCATGTTTCTGCCTTCTCGCACAGCGAGAAAGCAGGGGGGCAGCACCCAAACACCCCTATAGAGGAGCCGCCACTGTTCAGACCACTAGAGAACACGGTAGGCTATTGGGCACCACAGATCGAAGCAGTGGGGTGTGGTGGAGACAGTGAACCCCAGAAGTGGGGCCAATACAGGGAGGATCAAGAAATAGGGATTGACAGGGGGTTTCAAGGTGTGGAGCCTTTTTAAAAAGCACTCAAGCGAAGTGGCATCCATTCAGGAATTATTCATGGACTTTTCAACACCGAAAGCTACATGCAACAATGACTAAGCAGCCCATTTGAGCAAATGATAGAGCCGAACTACGGAACACAAAGACACATAATGCACCTTCCTGACTCGACATGCCTAGGAAGAAGTTAAGAAACGAAACGCGTTGGTAAGAGTCAGGTGCTCGTAATTGTCTCTTACTGCGCATGCCTATACCAATAAAAACCGATGGGGACAGGTAACTTGCTTTTGAGTGCTGCTTAAGTTTTGGACACTTCCTCACTGAGCTTGATATATATATATATACATATATATATATTACCTACTGGCGGTCGCCAGTAGGTATATATAGTTAGGATTTTTTCTCTATGGGATTTTTGAAAATTCTATGTCTAATAACTTTGGCGTTTGTGGACGGAATTGGATGAAATTTTCAGGAAAATGGAACATTGTGTTTCCGAGCAGCCCCTGAAACTTTGGGGGGGGTTCGTCAAGGGGGGGCCGAGAAAAAAGGGGGGTCCCAAAACGTGTTTTTCCAATGTTAATTTCCATAGGGCGGTTGGCCTCACTTTTAGGCCGAACGGCTGAATGGATTTGCACGAAACTTGGCAAAATTGTAGGGACTGTTAGCCCGATGTGCCTTTGCTAGGTCTCAATATATGTGCTCCAGAGGATTTTGAGAAATTAACGTTAAAAAAAAGATATATATCTGTGACAGGGCACCGGGCAGCGCTCCGCTTCGCGTACTTTTCGCGTTACGGAGCTTTGCGAAGCGAAGCTGATTGGTTCTCCGGCGTCTGTAAACATTCCAAACAGTCCGTAGCGGCCGCCATCTTGTCTCTCGGTAGGATCGAGAGACAAGAGGAGGCCAAAGCGAAGGGGCAAATGACCATAAGGGGGCATAGTAGATCCTCCCTGACCCCCTAGGTTTGATGTGGAGGTTTTAAAAGGGCCCCGCGGGGCAAAAAAAAAAAAAAAAAAAAAAATCGAACGGGTGAATGGATTTGCATGAAACTTGGCAAAATTGTAGGGACCGGTAGCCCGATGTGCCTTTGCTGGGTCTCAATATATGTGCTGCAGTGGATTTTGAGAAATTAACGTTCAAAAAAAGATATATATCTGTGACAGCGTCCCGGGTAGCGATCCGGGTCGCGTACTTTTCGCGTTACGGAGCTTTGCGAAGCGAAGCTGATTGGCTCTCCGGTGTCTGTAAACATTCCAAACAGTACGGAGCGGCCGCCATCTTGTCTCTCGGTAGGATCGAGAGACAAGAGGAGGCCAAAGCAAAGGGGCAAATGACCATAAGGGGGCATAGTAGATCCTTCCTGACCCCATAGGTTTGATGTGGAGGCTTTAAAAGGGCTCCGCGGGGCAAAAAAAAAAAAAAAAAAAAAGTTTTTTTGGGTGGGGTGCGCCCGGTTAGCGTTAAGGGAAGCGGACTGGGGAGCGTACTACAAGAATGATTGACTTTTAACTTATTGTATGTTTATAGACTTTTTTTTTTTCTGCTGAGTGACGTCTCGGCCTATCTCCACGGGATGCAGTCCCTACCATCTCGGCGTTTAAGCCCAGGGGGACCGGTAGTGTGGGAGAGATAACGTCTGTTAACGTTCGATTCGAAGGAAATCAGGAAGTGTTGAAAAACATTGTCTGCGCCATCTTGCCTTTTTTCAAATGCCACACTTTTGTCGTGCACGGCAGCCATTTTAGATGCCTTGACCAGACCCACTCTCTGCACGCTGTCGATCCTTAGCATGGCTCCCCACCCTCGCAAGCATCTCCCCCAGGCACTGGTCACCCCCGCTCTCTGTCTTATGCATGGGCAATAAACCTCCCCCCATCTGCGCTGTTCTTCCCTGAGAATCACACCCTGTGCCCGCCCGACACCTCCCTTTCGCCCTATTCACTACCGCACCCTCTGACACTCCTCTTCCTCTATGTCCGATTGTCCAGGCCGGTCCCAGGCTATCAGGTAGCCCTGCAGATGTAGTTTATGGCCCCAGCTGTAAAGAATCACCCCTCTTCAAAGGAGTTATAGTAGATCAAGGCCCACACCCGATGAGATCCGTCACACCACACGCGTTCCTACTATCTGAAAACCATCCTGTATTGTGATTGGGGAGGGGACCGAGCCTGAAGCGGAAGATTCCAGGGATGCCTCTTTGTACATCAAAGTTTTTACAATTATGTGTCACATTAAAAATATATAGCACTCCAACAAAGTAGTAGGATTATAAAACTTTAATAACTTATAAATATATACAACGCAACAAAAACAGTAAAAACATTTAAACATTTTTAGGAGAAAAAAAAGGAACAATGGTCAGTAGCGGTCGGTTGTGCGAATAGTCCCAAGGCAGCACAACGTCCAGAGTTCTGGATGGCACCCAGGTGATGTTGCCTGGGTGCCGCACTGGTTTTGGGTATCCTACAATGCTGCTCCGAATAACGGCGTGGGGCGTCCCGGGGGGTGGGTCGTCAGTAGCGGTCTGTTGTGCGAATAGTCCCAAGGCAGCAGAACTCGCTGAGATGTGGATGGCACCCAGGTGATGTCCAGTAAGTTGCCGCACTGGTTTTGGTATCCTACAATGCTGCTCCGAATAACGGCGTGGGGCGCCCCGGGGGGGGTGAGGCGGCGTGAACGGGCCTCTCCAGGTGGAGTGTCATCTGTTGTAGTGGGGCGCCCCTTTACCGTTTCAGTTGCCATTCCGTCCGCTTTTGGTACACTGTGTCAAAATCCGCCATTCAGCTGAGTTGCGCCCACTCTTGCGGTGCAGCGATAGGCGGCTGCCACAGGACTCTCAAAATGGCGGCAGGCTCTTTCCTTTTTGGGCCTGGTCCACTGAAATGGCCCTGGGACACCTTGGAAATCGGGCGCTTGTCTGCTAGGTCTTGGACCCCATTCTCGAAAGCGTCCCCTCAGCCTTGAGGATTCTACAAAAGTCTTGGGGGCCCCCGACTCCTGCAGGCTTCCGGTGGGGAGCGGCTGCCATGATTGCTCGCGGAATGATCACGACGGAGCCACGAGATGGTGGTGCTCTCATGCTGACGCCAGCTTCAGTCTGAAACATCCAGAAACAAGGTGGGGCTTTCATCGTTTGGGAAAAAAAAAAAGTTTTCATCCAATGAAAAGTGTTATTTTTAGGTCATATGATCAAGCCTTCCATCATTAGGAAACCAAAAGTAAAATGAACCAATGAAAAGTTTTATAAACAAGTCACATGACCTGTTATGCGGCATAGGGTATAAAAAGCGTAGAAAATCCGTTGGCACGTGAGGCGGCGTCAGTAGCGGACCGATGTGCGAATAGGCCGAAGGCAGCACAACGCGCCAAGATCCGGATGGCACTGAGGTGGTGTCTAGCAAGTTGCCGCACTGGTGTGGCCATCCTACAATGCTGAAAGTCGGCGTGGGGCGCCCCGTTGGCCTGTGAGTTCGCGTCAGTAGCGGACCGATGTGCGAATAGGCCGAAGGCAGCAGAACGCGCCAAGATCCGGATGGCACCGAGGTGGTGTCTAGCAAGTTGCCGCACTGGTGTGGCCATCCTACCATGCTCAAAGTCGGCGTGGGGCGCCCCGTTGGCCTGTGAGTTCGCGTCAGTAGCGGACCGATGTGCGAATAGGCCAAAGGCAGCACAACGTGCCAAGATCCGGATGGCACCGAGGTGGTGTCTAGCAAGTTGCCGCACTGGTGTGGCCATCCTACAATGCTGAAAGTCGGCGTGGGGCGCCCCGTTGGCCTGTGAGGTGGCGTCAGTAGCGGACCGATGTGCGAATAGGGCCAAAGGCAGCGCAACGCGCCAAGATCCGGATGGCACCGAGGTGGTGTCTAGCAAGTTGCCGCACTGGTGTGGCCATCCTACAATGCTGCGCCGAAAGTCGGCGTGGAGCGCTCCGTTGGCCTGTGAGTTCGCGTCAGTCAGTGGGGGTTGTTTGAGGATCTGACTGCATTGGAAAGCAATGTGATGCTGTGCGTAGCCCCCGAGATGAAGGTTCCTCAGCTGCAGTGGGGCGCCCCTTGGTGTTTCACTCGCTATGCAGCTGAGTTGCGTGCACACTTGCGGGGAATAGGTCGAAGGCAGCAGAACAATATTTTCTGAATAGAAAACACCACAAGGCGCTGAGATTCGGTTGGCACCGAGGTGGTGTCTAGCAAGTTGCCGCACTGGTGTGGCCATCCTACAATCCTGCTCCGAATAACGGCGTGGGGTGCCCGAAGGGGGGGGGGAGGAGGCGGCGTGAACGGGCCTTCCCAGGTGGAGGCTCGTCTGCTGTAGTGGGGCGCCCCTTTACCGTTTCAGTTGCCATTCAGCTGAGTTTCGGCCGCTCTTGATGCTACAGCGACAGGCGGCTGCAACAGGACTCTCAAAATGGCGGCCTGTTCTTTGGATTTGGGCCTGGTCCACTAAAATGGCCCTGGGACACCTTAGAACTCGGACGCTCGAATTTTTTTTCCTTTCCTCTACATGCAAAAAAGGTAAATGCCCGGTACGTTACACGCCTCATCTGCCACGATGTACTCTCCAGAGGAACCGAAAAAAAATATAGTTATGGTAACTATACCATGCATCGTCATATGGAGAGGTGGCACCGATTAATTATAGTGCTGCATAAAAGAGAGATTTGGAGGAGAACCCCCGACCTGCCAGTACATTCACCAAAGAAGTGGCACTGACAGCATCAGAGGCAAGGGAAACGGTCCCAAATATTTAGAAGAACTTTGGAAAGATTAAAATGACATGTTTAGATTGTGGCAAATTAATTTCATGTGGACAGATGAGTGTTACTCTAATAAATACAGCATATGAACATCATCATAGTCGATGGTTGGTAGAGACATTTTGACTATATCCTGGACCTGCCCGTCCTCGCCCAAAATGGCGCCGGAATAAATGGGACTCGTAACTCCTTGTTGTGTACTGGTTGCAGAACCTTGGAATCACGAGATACGTATGCAGTTTTGAAGCACATGGCGGGCGGGGACGAGAATTGATTGAATATTTCGACATCCCTATTGATATTAAGTTCTGATGTGTTATTGATTACTGTACTATTGAAAGTTCGAATTAACGTCACCCATGGTACTTGCCCGCAAATGTATATCTAGATAATTTTATTGTAACTGGCTCTGTCGTATTTTAATTATAAAATGTACGTCCACCGATTCCGCAACTGTTCTTGCAACCTAATGGCCCGCCCGTTACGTTCCTCTACAGTGTAAATGTCTACTCATCATATACGATTACAGTTTGCTCCGTGGCCGGCCCACGTGGTTATAGGCCCGTATTTGTATACTGACATTTTCACAATAAAGGTTTTTAAAAGAAAACATTGTAGTAGTTTTTACATTGGTAAAGTTTTTAATAATAGTCACTGTTTTAGAATCAGTAAAAGGCAAGTGAAATAAAGCAGTCCAATTACATGAAGGGTAAAAGGTATAATACGCAGGAACGCAGTAAAGATAAATGGTCAAGGGCTGTTGTGTTTTTCACTCCTGCAACATAAAGTGATCGATAAGAATCTGATATTCAGGCGTATCGGCGACAAAGACAGCAGGCCGAGCCTCTTTTGCTCAACGGCTCCGTCATGGGACGAAGAAACGCCCTTTTTCTCGAAAAAGGAATATATTTTACTTGCAGGACAGTTGTAAATTTTCCGGGAAAAGTACATTAGCCTGGAACATTATAACATATGTTTAAGGAAAAATATTGTTCGAAAGTAATAAAAAGCGTAATTTTTAGGTCATATGACCAAGCCTTTCATCATTAGAATAAGAAAAGTAAAATGAACCAATAAAAAGTTTTATTAACAAGTCACATGACCTGTTATGCTTACGTTACGCGCTGCGCGCCGCGCCCCGGATCGCTTCCGGGAAGCTGCGCTTCGCGCACCGGAGCACTTCCGGGTGCGCTAACGCGGCGCGTCATATGACGCATTACGCGACAACGCAGGTCCACAATATAGTCAAAATGTCTCCACCAACCAGCGGTCGGAACACAACCCCTTTCAGCAGGCTAAATAGTTCTGTTAAATGACAACAGAAGGGACAGGCAACAAGAACCATCAGTCAAAGAGGGGAGGGCAAGTTCTTCTCTACCGGGTCACGTTGGGGCGCTACCGGAACTGATCGAATTGGTAGTCTACAGTGTTTCTGGATGTTTCAGACTGAAGCTGGCGTTAGCATGAGAGCACCACCATTTCGTAGCTCCGTCGTGGCCATTCCACGAGCAATCATGCTAGGCGCTCCCCACCAGAAGCCTGCGGGAGTCGGGGGCCCCCAAGACTTTTGTAGAATCTTCAAGGCTGAGGGGACGCTTTTGAGAATGGAGCCCAAGCTCTAGCAGACAAGCGTCCGAGTTCCAAGGTGTCGCAGGCCCATTTTACTGGACCACGCCCAAATCTGAAGAGCCGGCCGCCATTTTGAGAGTCCTGTGGCAGCCGCCTATCGCTGCACCGCAAGAGCGGGAGCAACTCAAGTACATGGTGAGCGAGACGCTGTAGTTGAAAGAGCGGGCGGTAAACAGCTGAATAGCGGAAGAGGCACAGTGTAGCAAAAGCGGGCGGAATGGCAACTGAAACGGAAAAGGGGCGCCCCACTACAGCGTGTCTTTAGGTGAAACGGATTGTGGGACAAGGTCAAGAATGGAAGAGTCACCAAAAGGCAAAAAGTTCCGCTTGACACCGGGAGCCGGCTACCTATGTCGGGGGCGATCTCAGGCC
The DNA here is from genome assembly GCF_964261635.1 of Lissotriton helveticus. NCBI lineage: Eukaryota > Metazoa > Chordata > Amphibia > Caudata > Salamandridae > Lissotriton > Lissotriton helveticus. Next base: position 1,244,430,781 of record NC_136070.1, read on the forward strand.
ACACCAGGGCAACACGACTTGGGGAGGGGGCCGGAGCCAAGCGCCCCCTCCCGAGTCCGCGCCATGACACCGTCCCTCGGGGGCCTCCGTCAAGCGGTTCAGGGTGGCACCGCATCACATTGTTTTCAAATGCAGTCACGTCCTCAAACAGCCCCCACTTACATTAAGAATAGTGAAACTGAAGCAAGTGCAAATAGGCTTCAGACAGTGTTACAAGCACTCCTCAAAACTTTGAACCATCAGAGTGCATGAGTTTCATGCTCGATCGATTGAGCTAGCCTGATCGGGCAACAAAAAGTATAAAATAGTTATGTAAATAGTTATTTAATAAAATGTTTTACCCTGTTACTTTGCTGGTGTGTTGTGTATATTTGTAATATTTGCATAGAGTTTATCGTTATTTTGGGCGGGGTGGGTGGCGGAGCCGAGCTGTCTTGCATACATCATGGTGTGGAGTTCAGTTCATCTCACTAGTTTCGTATTTCTCATGAGGGGTTGTTCCTAATGTTTCTATTTTAGCGAGGTCAAAAAGAGATCCCATTAGTGGCCTACTGATTTTGCTCGATTCCTTTTGTTTTTTTACACGATTTTTCGCTATCTGCAAAGACTAAACAGAGTATTGCGACTCTGTGCTTGTTTGTAAATAGAGAATGAACCAAAGAGAACCAATTCTCAAATAGTAAATGCTTGGATAACAATCAATCAAATGGAGAGAGAAGCAGGCACGACGGATTACAACGGGGGCAAAGGCCTGCGTTAACTACCCTTCACTATCTGCAAAGAGAGAGTATTCCTAAAAGAAATGAGGGGGGGGGGCAGCATTCAAAGCAGATCAGTGTGCATAAACACGAAAATGTTTTTTCTTACCACGTACTTGACATTCGACAGCTTATGATATTTGCTATTAAAAAACCATTGAAATTCACTGAAAAAACCATAGGTTATAGACCATATATAGTTAGGAATTAGCATTTACAAAACCTTGAAAATTCACTGAAAAAACCATAGGTTATAGACCATATATAGTTAGGAATTAGCATTAAAAAAAACTTTTTTTACTCACACAAAACCATTGAAATTCCATATATAGTTAGTAGTACTAACTATATATCGCGCACCCGCAATCCACTGCTGATGATGTCACATATTACATCATTCATGACATGGTCAGTGACATCACTGATGACATCTCAAAGGACATCACTGATGACATCACTGATGACATCTCATTTGACATTACTGATCACATCACTGATGACATCATTCATGTGATGATACGATGAACCTCTTTGGACTCTAATATAACCTTAGATACACTCAGTGTAAACAGACACTCACAGACTGTCACACATCCATGGAGTTACTCACACACCTAGTCAGTCTTGCAGAGAATCAATCACACCTCCATTTCCTCAACTATATACTTATACACACCTTACTTATTGAAACATATACTAACACATATTTACTCTGTTATACAATCCCTGATACAAGTTCACAATGATCCATACAGCCACTCACACATTCACTGGCTCTTATGCACAGTTATTTATATATGTCAACTCTCACATGTACTGTGTTTTACATATGTACTTACTTTGACATGTAGCACTGAGATATCCATTCACTCACCAATACGCTCATGCACACAGTCAACCGCCCATACAGCTGTTTCCACATGCACTTTTGAACCCATACATCTAGTGAATCAACTGCTCACACATCTATGCACAGAGTCATACACCTCCCAGACACCCACACACACACTCAGTCTCCCATACAAATAATTGGCCAACCAATCAATAACCCATATAGTTAGTCATATAGCTAATGATCAACACATGCATCAGATTACAGAACAGCAGACACAATGATGCACAATTTAAAACAGTTTAGTCACTAACCCATGCACTCAGTGAGACTCATTTAATCACTCACTTATACGTCAGTCATGCACCTACTAAATCCTTCATCCAGACACTTATACATCCACTCATTCTTCAATATGTAAGACAAATTTTAACTTTACAGAAACATACAGTCACTGGATGTTGTCATCAGTGATGTCATCAGTAATGTCCTTTGAGATGTCATCAGTGATGTCATCAGTGATGTCACTGACCATGTCATGAATGATGTAATATGTGACATCATCAGCAGTGGATTGCAGGTGCGCGATATATAGTTAGTACTACTAACTATATATGGAATTTCAATGGTTTTGTGTGAGTAAAAAAAGTTTTTTTTAATGCTAATTCCTAACTATATATGGTCTATAACCTATGGTTTTTTCAGTGTATATATATATATATATATATATATATATATATATATATATGAAAGCTCCTTTTGCCCCTCAACAAACAGGAATGCACGCCACAACAGCTGACAGCCAAGTCTTTAATGAGTAAGGACGGAAACAGGCAAAGCAATATATTTGCAGTCCCAAAAAGTCGATGTAGCCTGACGCGTTTCAGCGCTTGATGCGCTTTAATCAGAGGCTCGACAGAATTGAGCATCCATACTGCCACGCACTTATATTCAACTTGATAGCCCGCCCTGATTTTGGGCCGCATTGTTTCCTGGGCTTTGTAGTGCGTTAAGCTTCTGCAAATTTATTTAAAAGTTTCAAAACCCTGGATGGGCCTCGCTGAGTCTGTCCGCCCATAATCTCAGAAGCTGATGTTCCACGTTAGCGGCTCGATATATTCCCAGCCGCATGGCCCCCAGTGATCAAGGGATGGTGCGTTCCTCACGGCAGGGACCGCCGTGCAAAAATGAAAGCTCCTTTTGCCCCTCAGCAAACAGGAACGCACGCCACAACAGCTGACAGCCAAGTCTTTAATGAGTAAGGACGGAAACAGGCAAAGCAATATATTTGCAGTCCCAAAAAGTCGATGTAGCCTGACGCGTTTCAGCGCTTGATGCGCTTTCCTCAGAGGCTCGACAGAATTGAGCATCCATACTGCCACGCACTTATATTCAACTTGATAGCCCGCCCTGATTTTGGGCCGCATTGTTTCCTGGGCTTTGTAGTGCGTTAAGCTTCTGCAAATTTATTTAAAAGTTTCAAAACCCTGGATGGGCCTCGCTGAGTCTGTCCGCCCATAATCTCAGAAGCTGATGTTCCACGTTAGCGGCTCAATATATTCCCAGCCGCATGGCCCCCAGTGATCAAGGGATGGTGCGTTCCTCACGGCAGGGACTGCCGTGCAAAAATGAAAGCTCCTTTTGCCCCTCAGCAAACAGGAACGCACGCCACAACAGCTGACATCCAAGTCTTTAATGAATAAGGACGGAAACAGGCAAAGCAATATATTTGCAGTCCCAAAAAGTCGATGTAGCCTGACGCGTTTCAGCGCTTGATGCGCTTTCCTCAGAGGCTCGACAGAATTGAGCATCCATACTGCCACGCACTTATATTCAACTTGATAGCCCGCCCTGATTTTGGGCCGCATTGTTTCCTGGGCTTTGTAGTGCGTTAATCTTCTGCAAATTTATTCAAAAGTTTCAAAACCCTGGATGGGCCTCACTGAGTCTGTCCGCCCATAATCTCAGAAGCTGATGTTCCACGTTAGCGGCTTGATATATTCCCAGCCGCATGGCCCCCAGTGATCAAGGGATGGTGCGTTCCTCACGGCAGGGACCGCCGTGCAAAAATGAAAGCTCCTTTTGCCCCTCAGCAAACAGGAACGCACGCCACAACAGCTGACAGCCAAGTCTTTAATGAGTAAGGACGGAAACAGGCAAAGCAATATATTTGCAGTCCCAAAAAGTCGATGTAGCCTGACGCGTTTCAGCGCTTGATGCGCTTTCCTCAGAGGCTCGACAGAATTGAGCATCCATACTGCCACGCACTTATATTCAACTTGATAGCCCGCCCTGATTTTGGGCCGCATTGTTTCCTGGGCTTTGTAGTGCGTTAAGCTTCTGCAAATTTATTTAAAAGTTTCAAAACCCTGGATGGGTCTCGCTGAGTCTGTCCGCCCATAATCTCAGAAGCTGATGTTCCACGTTAGCGGCTCGATATATTCCCAGCCGCATGGCCCCCAGTGATCAAGGGATGGTGCGTTCCTCACGGCAGGGACCGCCGTGCAAAAATGAAAGCTCCTTTTGCCCCTCAGCAAACAGGAACGCACGCCACAACAGCTGACAGCCAAGTCTTTAATGAGTAAGGACGGAAACAGGCAAAGCAATATATTTGCAGTCCCAAAAAGTCGATGTAGCCTGACGCGTTTCAGCGCTTGATGCGCTTTCCTCAGAGGCTCGACAGTATTGAGCATCCATACTGCCACGCACTTATATTCAACTTGATAGCCCGCCCTGATTTTGGGCCGCATTGTTTCCTGGGCTTTGTAGTGCGTTAAGTTTCTGCAAATTTATTTAAAAGTTTCAAAACCCTGGATGGGCCTCGCTGAGTCTGTCCGCCCATAATCTCAGAAGCTGATGTTCCACGTTAGCGGCTCGATATATTCCCAGCCGCATGGCCCCCAGTGATCAAGGGATGGTGCGTTCCTCACGGCAGGGACCGCCGTGCAAAAATGAAAGCTCCTTTTGCCCCTCAGCAAACAGGAACGCACGCCACAACAGCTGACAGCCAAGTCTTTAATGAGTAAGGACGGAAACAGGCAAAGCAATATATTTGCAGTCCCAAAAAGTCGATGTAGCCTGACGCGTTTCAGCGCTTCATGCGCTTTCCTCAGAGCCTCGACAGAATTGAGCATCCATACTGCCACGCACTTATATTCAACTTGATAGCCCGCCCTGATTTTGGGCCGCATTGTTTCCTGGGCTTTGTAGTGCGTTAAGCTTCTGCAAATTTATTTAAAAGTTTCAAAACCCTGGATGGGCCTCGCTGAGTCTGTCTGCCCATAATCTCAGAAGCTGATGTTCCACGTTAGCGGCTCGATATATTCCCAGCCGCATGGCCCCCAGTGATCAAGAGATGGTGCGTTCCTCACGGCAGGGACCGCCGTGCAAAAATGAAAGCTCCTTTTGCCCCTCAGCAAACAGGAACGCACGCCACAACAGCTGACAGCCAAGTCTTTAATGAGTAAGGATGGAAAAAGGCAAAGCAATATATTTGCAGTCCCAAAAAGTCGATGTAGCCTGACGCGTTTCAGCGCTTGATGCGCTTTCCTCAGAGGCTCGACAGAATTGAGCATCCATACTGCCACGCACTTATATTCAACTTGATAGCCCGCCCTGATTTTGGGCCGCATTGTTTCCTGGGCTTTGTAGTGCGTTAAGCTTCTGCAAATTTATTTAAAAGTTTCAAAACCCTGGATGGGCCTCGCTGAGTCTGTCCGCCCATAATCTCAGAAGCTGATGTTCCACGTTAGCGGCTCGATATATTCCCAGCCGCATGCCCCCCAGTGATCAAGGGATGGTGCGTTCCTCACGGCAGGGACTGCCGTGCAAAAATGAAAGCTCCTTTTGCCCCTCAGCAAACAGGAACGCACGCCACAACAGCTGACAGCCAAGTCTTTAATGAGTAAGGACGGAAACAGGCAAAGCAATATATTTGCAGTCCCAAAAAGTCGATGTAGCCTGACGCGTTTCAGCGCTTCATGCGCTTTCCTCAGAGGCTCGACAGAATTGAGCATCCATACTGCTACGCACTTATATTCAACTTGATAGCCCGCCCTGATTTTGGGCTGCATTGTTTCCTGGGCTTTGTAGTGCGTTAAGCTTCTGCAAACTTATTTAAAAGTTTCAAAACCCTGGATGGGCCTCGCTGAGTCTGTCCGCCCATAATCTCAGAAGCTGATGTTCCACGTTAGCGGCTCGATATATTCCCAGCCGCATGGCCCCCAGTGATCAAGGGATGGTGCGTTCCTCACGGCAGGGACCGCCGTGCAAAAATGAAAGCTCCTTTTGCCCCTCAGCAAACAGGAACGCACGCCACAACAGCTGACAGCCAAGTCTTTAATGAGTAAGGACGGAAACAGGCAAAGCAATATATTTGCAGTCCCAAAAAGTTGATGTAGCCTGACGCGTTTCAGCGCTTGATGCGCTTTCCTCAGAGGCTCGACAGTATTGAGCATCCATACTGCCACGCACTTATATTCAACTTGATAGCCCGCCCTGATTTTGGGCCGCATTGTTTCCTGGGCTTTGTAGTGCGTTAAGCTTCTGCAAATTTATTTAAAAGTTTCAAAACCCTGGATGGGCCTCGCTGAGTCTGTCCGCCCATAATCTCAGAAGCTGATGTTCCACGTTAGCGGCTCGATATATTCCCAGCCGCATGGCCCCCAGTGATCAAGGGATGGTGCGTTCCTCACGGCAGGGACCGCCGTGCAAAAATGAAAGCTCCTTTTGCCCCTCAGCAAACAGGAACGCACGCCACAACAGCTGACAGCCAAGTCTTTAATGAGTAAGGACGGAAACAGGCAAAGCAATATATTTGCAGTCCCAAAAAGTCGATGTAGCCTGACGCGTTTCAGCGCTTCATGCGCTTTCCTCAGAGCCTCGACAGAATTGAGCATCCATACTGCCACGCACTTATATTCAACTTGATAGCCCGCCCTGATTTTGGGCCGCATTGTTTCCTGGGCTTTGTAGTGCATTAAGCTTCTGCAAATTTATTTAAAAGTTTCAAAACCCTGGATGGGCCTCGCTGAGTCTGTCCGCCCATAATCTCAGAAGCTGATGTTCCACGTTAGCGGCTCGATATATTCCCAGCCGCATGGCCCCCAGTGATCAAGAGATGGTGCGTTCCTCACGGCAGGGACCGCCGTGCAAAAATGAAAGCTCCTTTTGCCCCTCAGCAAACAGGAACGCACGCCACAACAGCTGACAGCCAAGTCTTTAATGAGTAAGGATGGAAAAAGGCAAAGCAATATATTTGCAGTCCCAAAAAGTCGATGTAGCCTGACGCGTTTCAGCGCTTGATGCGCTTTCCTCAGAGGCTCGACAGAATTGAGCATCCATACTGCCACGCACTTATATTCAACTTGATAGCCCGCCCTGATTTTGGGCCGCATTGTTTCCTGGGCTTTGTAGTGCGTTAAGCTTCTGCAAATTTATTTAAAAGTTTCAAAACCCTGGATGGGCCTCGCTGAGTCTGTCCGCCCATAATCTCAGAAGCTGATGTTCCACGTTAGCGGCTCGATATATTCCCAGCCGCATGGCCCCCAGTGATCAAGGGATGGTGCGTTCCTCACGGCAGGGACTACCGTGCAAAAATGAAAGCTCCTTTTGCCCCTCAGCAAACAGGAACGCACGCCACAACAGCTGACAGCCAAGTCTTTAATGAGTAAGGACGGAAACAGGCAAAGCAATATATTTGCAGTCCCAAAAAGTCGATGTAGCCTGACGCGTTTCAGCGCTTCATGCGCTTTCCTCAGAGGCTCGACAGAATTGAGCATCCATACTGCCACGCACTTATATTCAACTTGATAGCCCGCCCTGATTTTGGGCCGCATTGTTTCCTGGGCTTTGTAGTGCGTTAAGCTTCTGCAAACTTATTTAAAAGTTTCAAAACCCTGGATGGGCCTCGCTGAGTCTGTCCGCCCATAATCTCAGAAGCTGATGTTCCACGTTAGCGGCTCGATATATTCCCAGCCGCATGGCCCCCAGTGATCAAGGGATGGTGCGTTCCTCACGGCAGGGACCGCCGTGCAAAAATGAAAGCTCCTTTTGCCCCTCAGCAAACAGGAACGCACGCCACAACAGCTGACAGCCAAGTCTTTAATAAGTAAGGACGGAAACAGGCAAAGCAATATATTTGCAGTCCCAAAAAGTCGATGTAGCCTGACGCGTTTCAGCGCTTGATGCGCTTTCCTCAGAGGCTCGACAGAATTGAGCATCCATACTGCCACGCACTTATATTCAACTTGATAGCCTGCCCTGATTTTGGGCCGTATTGTTTCCTGGGGTTTGTAGTGCGTTAATCTTCTGCAAATTTATTCAAAAGTTTCAAAACCCTGGATGGGCCTCGCTGAGTCTGTCCGCCCATAATCTCAGAAGCTGATGTTCCACGTTAGCGGCTCGATATATTCCCAGCCGCATGGCCCCCAGTGATCAAGGGATGGTGCGTTCCTCACGGCAGGGACCGCCGTGCAAAAATGAAAGCTCCTTTTGCCCCTCAGCAAACAGGAACGCACGCCACAACAGCTGACAGCCAAGTCTTTAATGAGTAAGGACGGAAACAGGCAAAGCAATATATTTGCAGTCCCAAAAAGTCGATGTAGCCTGACGCGTTTCAGCGCTTGATGCGCTTTCCTCAGAGGCTCGACAGAATTGAGCATCCATACTGCCACGCACTTATATTCAACTTGATAGCCCGCCCTGATTTTGGGCCGCATTGTTTCCTGGGCTTTGTAGTGCGTTAAGCTTCTGCAAATTTATTTAAAAGTTTCAAAACCCTGGATGGGCCTCGCTGAGTCTGTCCGCCCATAATCTCAGAAGCTGATGTTCCACGCTAGCGGCTCGATATATTCCCAGCCGCATGGCCCCCAGTGATCAAGGGATGGTGCGTTCCTCACGGCAGGGACCGCCGTGCAAAAATGAAAGCTCCTTTTGCCCCTCAGCAAACAGGAACGCACGCCACAACAGCTGACAGCCAAGTCTTTAATGAGTAAGGACGGAAACAGGCAAAGCAATATATTTGCAGTCCCAAAAAGTCGATGTAGCCTGACGCGTTTCAGCGCTTGATGCGCTTTCCTCAGAGGCTCGACAGAATTGAGCATCCATACTGCCACGCACTTATATTCAACTTGATAGCCCGCCCTGATTTTGGGCCGCTTTGTTTCCTGGGCTTTGTAGTGCGTTAAGCTTCTGCAAATTTATTTAAAAGTTTCAAAACCCTGGCTGGGCCTCGCTGAGTCTGTCCGCCCATAATCTCAGAAGCTGATGTTCCACGTTAGCGGCTCGATATTTTCCCAGCCGCATGGCCCCCAGTGATCACGGGATGGTGCGTTCCTCACGGCAGGGACCGCCGTGCAAAAATGAAAGCTCCTTTTGCCCCTCAGCAAACAGGAACGCACGCCACAACAGCTGACAGCCAAGTCTTTAATGAGTAAGGACGGAAACAGGCAAAGCAATATATTTGCAGTCCCAAAAAGTCGATGTAGCCTGACGCGTTTCAGCGCTTCATGCGCTTTCCTTAGAGGCTCGACAGAATTGAGCATCCATACTGCCACGCACTTATATTCAACTTGATAGCCCGCCCTGATTTTGGGCCGCATTGTTTCCTGGGCTTTGTAGTGCGTTAAGCTTCTGCAAATGTATTTAAAAGTTTCAAAACCCTGGATGGGCCTCGCTGAGTCTGTCCGCCCATAATCTCAGAAGCTGATGTTCCACGTTAGCAGCTCGATATATTCCCAGCCGCATGGCCCCCAGTGATCAAGGGATGGTGCGTTGCTCACGGCAGGGACCGCCGTGCAAAAATGAAAGCTCCTTTTGCCCCTCAGCAAACAGGAACGCACGCCACAACAGCTGACAGCCAAGTCTTTAATGAGTAAGGACGGAAACAGGCAAAGCAATATATTTGCAGTCCCAAAAAGTCGATGTAGCCTGACGCGTTTCAGCGCTTGATGCGCTTTCCTCAGAGGCTCGACAGAATTGAGCATCCATACTGCCACGCACTTATATTCAACTTGATAGCCCGCCCTGATTTTGGGCCACATTATTTCCTGGGCTTTGTAGTGCGTTAAGCTTCTGCAAATTTATTTAAAAGTTTCAAAACCCTGGATGGGCTTCGCTGAGTCTGTCCGCCCATAATCTCAGAAGCTGGTGTTCCACGTTAGCGGCTCGATATATTCCCAGCCGCATGGCCCCCAGTGATCAAGGGATGGTGCGTTCCTCACGGCAGGGACCGCCGTGCAAAAATGAAAGCTCCTTTTGCCCCTCAGCAAACAGGAACGCACGCCACAACAGCTGACAGCCAAGTCTTTAATGAGTAAGGACGGAAACAGGCAAAGCAATATATTTGCAGTCCCAAAAAGTCGATGTAGCCTGACGCGTTTCAGCGCTTGATGCGCTTTCCTCAGAGGCTCGACAGAATTGAGCATCCATACTGCCACGCACTTATATTCAACTTGATAGTCCGCCCTGATTTTGGGCCGCATTGTTTCCTGGGCTTTGTAGTGCGTTAAGCTTCTGCAAATTTATTTAAAAGTTTCAAAACCCTGGATGGGCCTCGCTGAGTCTGTCCGCCCATAATCTCAGAAGCTGATGTTCCACGTTAGTTGAGCCTTTGAAAAAGAAGCAGCATAGCTTTGAAACGCCTCAGGCTGAATCGGCGACTTTGGCTGCATGAAGCTTTCTGCTCACACGGGGCAGTTTCAACCAATAAAGGACTAATCTCCGATCATTGTGTTGTGTGCGTTCCTGCCTGAGAGGCACCTGGAGCTGGAATATTTTCGCGGCAGCCCTTGCCGCGAGGAGCGCACCGACCCGCGAAGGCAGGGTACCACGGGGCCTGGTATCCAACCAAGCTTCATTCGTGGAACACGGATTATGGACTGAGACTGTCCCTGTGAGCGGAGGTCCATCTATGGACTGGCAATGCGCGACATGCAACAGACACAGTGCACCCATTCAGGGTTTAATTTTGGCACACTACAGGACTCAGAGATCCTTGGGGTAGGAAGGCGTGGCATTGTCCAGATTCCAAAGGGGTGTGTCAACAAACAGCACGTGATGTCGAACTTTTAATAGAGAAGCATTTGAGCTTTGAGATAACTGTTCGTCGAGCCTTTGAAAAAGAAGCAGCATAGCTTTGAAACGCGTCAGGCTGAATCGGCGACTTTGGCTGCATGAAGCTTTCTGCTCACACGGGGCAGTTTCAACCAATAAAGGACTAATCTCCGATCATTGTGTTGTGTGCGTTCCTGCCTGAGGGGCACCTGGAGCTGGAATATTTTCTCGGCAGCCCTTGCCGCGAGGAGCGCACCGACCCGCGAAGGCAGGGTACCACGGGGCCTGGTATCCAACCAAGCTTCATTCGTGGAACACGGATTATGGACTGAGACTGTCCCTGTGAGCGGAGGTCCATCTATGGACTGGCAATGCGTGACATGCAACAGACACAGTGCACCCATTCAGGGTTTAATTTTGGCACACTACAGGACCCAGAGATCCTTGGGGTAGGAAGGCGTGGCATTGTCCAGATTCCAAAGGGGTGTGTCAACAAACAGCACGTGATGTCGAACTTTTAATAGAGAAGCATTTGAGCTTGGAGATAACTGTTCGTCGAGCCTTTGAAAAAGAAGCAGCATAGCTTTGAAACGCGTCAGGCTGAATCGGCGACTTTGGCTGCATGAAGCTTTCTGCTCACACGGGGCAGTTTCAACCAATAAAGGACTAATCTCCGATCATTGTGTTGTGTGCGTTCCTGCCTGAGGGGCAACTGGAGCTGGAATATTTTCGCGGCAGCCCTTGCCGCGAGGAGCGCACCGACCCGCGAAGGCAGGGTACCACGGGGCCTGGTATCCAACCAAGCTTCATTCATGGAACACGGATTATGGACTGAGACTGTCCCTGTGAGCGGAGGTCCATCTATGGACTGGCAATGCGCGACATGCAACAGACACAGTGCACCCATTCAGGGTTTAATTTTGGCACACTACAGGACCCAGAGATCCTTGGGGTAGGAAGGCGTGGCATTGTCCAGATTCCAAAGGGGTGTGTCAACAAACAGCATGTGATGTCGAACTTTTAATAGAGAAGCATTTGAGCTTTGAGATAACTGTTCGTCGAGCCTTTGAAAAAGAAGCAGCATAGCTTTGAAACACGTTTCTAAAGGTAGCTCTGACCCTGTTCTCCCACATTTCAGGGACTTCAGTTACTCCCTCCAGTTCAGGAGTGCAGACAATTCACTCCCACCCTCTGGGGAGGCTTTACCCCATCCTCTAACTTATGCCATGAGGCAATACAAAATGGATCCCTAACCGCCTCAGCACTCACATCCCTACTGAGTCCTGGCACCATGCATGTTTATATCACACACACTCAATATGAAGATGGGTTGTCAGCGCATAGGACTGGGTGTCTAATACAAGCAGAATTTTACATGAGTGGAGACAACAGGGCACACTGCTGAATAGGAGAAAAGGTCTGTTCAGTGCTAGGATTGTAAAAACAGCAGGCTGCTACCAACACTTAATGTCAATAACCCAGGACATGGAAAGTAGTCCCTTGTCAGCTACAGGGCGCACTTGGTGCGCCCCTTAGGTCTCAGAACCAGGTGCTAGAACTCAGGTTCTTTCATTCTACAGTCTGAGGCCGTCCAACTTCTGCAGTCCTGAGGAAGACCCGCTTTTTAGATGCAGACAAATCAGCGCATCACATTTTAGGGCCGAAACTTCAACGTTCTGTCTATGTATCGTTCCACACAGAGTTTCAACGAACAAAAGAAATAATTGATCCGTTTTTGAAACAAGTGTATGTAATATTGGACACACGTGTTGTAAATATTGTATATATATATATATATGTATGTCCAAGGTTATGTTTGTTGTTTAATTTTCTATTGAGCACCCATTCACCACTAGTCACGACTCACTTCTTATGTGTACAGTTTGTTTAATTATTGTATGTTCTGGACAGCTTTAATTGATTCAAACAGTGAAAAAGGTCAAAATACAATAATTTGTCTACACTTTCTCCTTTTTTGGTCAGGTGTTTGTTTTTCACGATTTCTTCACAGTTTCCTAAATTGTATATACAGTATATTTTCAAAGAAATTGTGTTTTTCCGACAGAACCATTGTTTTTCTTTAGCTTAACTACCCAGGTTCTGAGGGTTAATGGGTTACCCCATTACGTTTAATGGAGAACTCCGGTTCAAGGCACAGGCCTAGACCTCAGCCCTAAAATTGGATTAGCTTCCAGGTATCACATACAGTTGAGACACACAGGGCAGGGGTGCATCCCTGCTTAGCAGGGAGGGGCGTTCCAATCTCAACCCCTTTAAATGCTGATTGCTGTCTTCAAGAGTTAAAACCTCCATTCCTTAGGGGAAAACTTTAACCCCTACAGTATTAATGCCTGTTACGACGAACCAGCAAATTAATACAACCACGGAATTAGCAGAGTTCTGCCACATAATGTGCTTTTTTGTGGTCATACAGTGCCTAATTTGGGCCGGAGCTTTCCGGTACTGAGCACCGGCACTTAATTGCTTTCCGGTGCTCGGCACCGGCACCTAATTGTCAACATCACACTTAGGGCAGTCTGCCACAAGGTGGCGCTGCTCATGTCATTTAGAGATGAGCAGTGTACCAGTTGTTTAGGAAAACAATATACATTAAAATATTACTAATGCCTGCCTCCCCAGCCATTCCTTTAGCTTTGGGGACCTGAAATAATGTGAACTGTCGCATTTACATGCGAGAGAGATGGTTAGTAGTTGTTTTGCCATCGATGACAGGGGCGATGGGTGGTGCAAGCTGCAGTGGCCTCCTGGTCAGAGCACTGGCACTTAATATTTTACAAATTAAGCACTGGGTGCATAGCCAAACCTGCCACATAATTTGGGCCTGCGTTACCACATAGTTGCATTGGCCAGCGATTGAAGGCCCACTCCTGCAAGCCCTCTGCGTCCATTCCATTGACTTTGAAGCAAGGCCTGCATAGCTATGCTGTGCATAGTAGAGGGCGACGACGGACAGGCGCAGGAGGCTCTGACCGTCCGACAAGGGCCCTGTCATGACTGGGAGGATGAGCCCCCAGACAGGGACGATATCAAAGAAGCTCAGTCTTTTGATGCCCAAGGGATTAGCCGATTAAGGGTCGGTTTTGTTATTTTCTTGGTCTTGTATGAAGAGGATACCTCTGCGGATTAGGCCGATGACGTGTGCGCCTTGATCTCGCACGCGCCGGATCCTCAGGGGCTGCAGGTGCATTGTGGGAGTCGGCAACGTCAGGAGAAATAGATGTTTCAGCCATCAATCCTCGCTGTGTATATCAGTCAAAGTTCTGGAATCTTCGAATGAATTTCATTGAAGACTTGCAGGACCATTTTTTAATTAAAAAAAAAAAAATCAAAAGATTTATATTTTGTTGTCAGTTACAGCCTCGACCCTCTTCTCAGACTGGATGATTATATATGCACTGAAGTACCCCCTATTTACCATATAAAGATAATACAAGTGACCAGGGAGTTCTCTGGTCATACAGGGGAATACAGACAGAGACAGAGTTATTTTACAACAGGGATCGCCAACCTTTTCTGTAATCAGAGTTACTTATATCCAGTGAAAATCATCAGAGCTACTTATCATATAAGTGTTGTAATCATGACCTTCTCAGACAAGATTACATTAGCGGGCAGCATATACAAGATTACCAGCTGCAATGCCCCTGGACATTAAGAAAAAAATATTAGTAATTTGTCTGTCTCTCCAATGACGCACGATTTATCACTCAAATATCAGTTTTAAATATATTTTGGAAATTTAACCATTTTCCTCCAAACATCAGTTTATGAGTTCTGCAAATGCCCACATTTGCATCTCGTATACACACTTTTGAGATTTAAGATACATATATTAGCTACATATATTAGCTCAACCAGGCAGAAGCTTCTAATTCAGTAGGCTGGAAATCATAGACAAGAGCTACGTACAGTAGATGGAAAACTACTAGTAACTTACAAACTACTCGTTGAAGAAGCCTGGGACAAGTTGAGTTTGATATATACTATTTACGTGCTGTATGCATACGGGAAGGGCTATTTTACTACTTATAATATATTGTCACATATACACACCATAGCCATTCCCGTAATTTGCTTTTCATTAACTTCTAGGGGGCAGATTTACAAACCCTATGCGCCGACAGTGCATCACGTTACGTGACGCACCGGTGGCGCAGCCTGCTAAGGGATATTTACAAGCACAGGTAAAGTCACCCTGCGTGACTTAACCTGTGCTTGTAAATATTGCCCCTGTTCACGCAGCACTTTGCGTGTGAGGGGCGGGACATGGGCATTGCTGTGGGTGTTCCCACGCAACACCCATGTCCACTGATGCATTTCCAGATTTACGAGAAATTGTAAACCTGGAAATGCGTCAGTTTGCTGCGCCACCATAGGGGTGGCGTAGCCAAGCGAAACGAGGAGAAATGTTTTCATTTCTCCTCCTATTTTCCTCTTTCAATGCGTGCTGCATTCTACAGCACGCATTGAAAGAGGAAAATGCCTGCAGTGATTGCTTTTGTGCAGGAAGGGGCCCCTTCTTTCACAAAAACAATCTCTCCATGACGTAGGCAACTTTGGACCATGATGCAAGGGTGCCTGTGTCGGCACATGGTAGCTGTTTCTGCGCCAGCTCAGGGGAAAGCACAGGAATGCGACATTTCATTGTAGATATGTTGCATTCCTGCGCTCTGAAAGCGCTGCAGCGGGCGCAGCCAAAGGGCTTGCGGTGCCGCGCTGCGGCACGTTCTTGTAGATCTGCCCCAAAGTCTCTTGTTCCTTCTAATAACTGTACCGGGAAAAAAAAAATCCAATATGTACTTTGTATTTTTCATTTAGAGACTGCATGCTTCCGTGTTTTATGTTCTGTGTAGTTGGGAGGTGAAAAGTATTTATCACACAAAGTTTTTTGAAATATTGGCTTTTTTTAAATTTGCCGAGTTCCCTACTGTCCTTGTGACTTCACTAATGGACATTTTACTCTGCACTTACCACCCAGGTACAACATTTCTCACTAATGTACGTATTGCAGCATTAGTGTTTTTCAGTGGTTTCACTGTGAAAACAGACGTGCGCTCTGCCTGCCATGTTTTCATCCTTACGAAGCTCCAACAATGTTCCCGGCAAGGTTGTTGAGATGTGGAGAAAGCACCTTTTGGTCAAATTGGTAAATTCACAGAAGTCCTGATTATCAAGCGAAAGCCAAAGCATATAGGGGCAGATTTAGAAGCCCCTTACGCCACTTTTGCGTCACTTTTAACATGGGAAAAGTGACGCAAAGCGGCGCAATAGGCTTGTAAATCTGCCCCATAGTTTTCATAGTCTGCAAAATCGTGAAGTCCACAAGAAAAAAAGGCCCTTCGCAGCTTCCCCTCCCTACTGTTAGGAAGTACTTCTGAGAAGGCTGTAGGGGTCTGTTGATGTAGTCAGCACAGCCACCTCTAGGCAGCCCCTCAGTGTGGCTGTTTACACCAGTGGCGGCTACTACCTGGAAGCAGCAGAGGGGCAAGATGGGGGAAGGGGTGGCGGGATCGGGGAAAAAATAATCACTTACCTCCTGGACAGCTGCCGCCGCCGCTCCTGCGTCCTCGTCCTGGTTTCTTGGGGAAAATAGCCAATCAGAATGTTGGAATTGGTCTGAGCGCCGTGACATGGTGCTCAGCCAAGGGCTGGAGAGGTGGGCATGTTCTCCACACACGCTGTAATGTAGCCTGCACGGAGAACATGCTATGTGCGTATGGCTGTTTGGCAGCACAAGAGGGCCGGACAATCACTGATGCTCACATAGGGAGTGCAAACCACTCCACCCCCTGCTCTGAGAGCAGCCCCGCCCCACAAAGACGCCGCAGCACAGACACATAAAATTATAATAACCCCGAGTTATTATCATTTTATTTTTCCTTTGGTTACACTGCAATAAAGCAGTGTGGCGGCGGAGCAGCCACTGGTTTACACTGTCCCCCTCAGTGTTGACTGTTTGCGCCCTCTTGTGCTCCTTAGAGTGGGCTGTTTACACCCGTCTCAGTGTGGGCTGTTTACACCCTCTTGTGCCCCAAAGTGTGGGCTGTTTACACCCTCTTGTGCCCCAAAGTGTGGGCTGTTTACACCCTCTTGTGTCTCAGTGTGGGCTGTTTACACCCTCTTGTGTCTCAGTGTGGGCTGTTTTCACTCTCCTGTGTCCCTCAGTGTGGGCTGTTTACACCCTCTTGTGTCTCAGTGTGGGCTGTTTGCACCCTCTTGTGTCTCAGTGTGGGCTGTTTACACCCTCTTGTGTCTCAGTGTGGGCTGTTTACACCCTCTTGTGTCTCAGTGTGGGCTGTTTACACCCTCTTGTGTCTCAGTGTGGGCTGTTTTCACTATCCTGTGTCCCTCAGTGTGGGCTGTTTACACCCTCTTGTGTCTCAGTGTGGGCTGTTTACACCCTCTTGTGTCTCAGTGTGGGCTGTTTACACCCTCTTGTGTCTCAGTGTGGGCTGTTTTCACTCTCCTGTGTCCCTCAGTGTGGGCTGTTTACACCCTCTTGTGTCTCAGTGTGGGCTGTTTGCACCCTCTTGTGTCTCAGTGTGGGCTGTTTACACCCTCTTGTGTCTCAGTGTGGGCTGTTTACACCCTCTTGTGTCTCAGTGTGGGCTGTTTTCACTCTCCTGTGTCCCTCAGTGTGGGCTGTTTACACCCTCTTGTGTCTCAGTGTGGGCTGTTTACACCCTCTTGTGTCTCAGTGTGGGCTGTTTACACCCTCTTGTGTCTCAGTGTGGGCTGTTTACACTCTCTTGTGTCTCAGTGTGCGCTGTTTTCACTCTCCTGTGTCCCTCAGTGTGGGCTGTTTACACCCTCTTGTGTCTCAGTGTGGGCTGTTTACACCCTCTTGTGTCTCAGTGTGGGCTGTTTACACCCTCTTGTGTCTCAGTGTGGGCTGTTTACACCCTCTTGTGTCTCAGTGTGGGCTGTTTACACTCTCTTGTGTCTCAGTGTGCGCTGTTTTCACTCTCCTGTGTCCCTCAGTGTGGGCTGTTTACACCCTCTTTTGTCTCAGTGTGGGCTGTTTTCACTCTCCTGTGTCCCTCAGTGTGGGCTGTTTACACCCTCTTGTGCCCCAAAGTGTGGGCTGTTTGCACCCTCTTGTGTCTCAGTGTGGGCTGTTTACACCCTCTTGTGTCTCAGTGTGGGCTGTTTACACCCTCTTGTGTCTCAGTGTGGGCTGTTTACACTCTCTTGTGTCTCAGTGTGCGCTGTTTTCACTCTCCTGTGTCCCTCAGTGTGGGCTGTTTACACCCTCTTTTGTCTCAGTGTGGGCTGTTTACACCCTCTTGTGTCTCAGTGTGGGCTGTTTACACCCTCTTGTGTCTCAGTGTGGGCTGTTTTCACTCTCCTGTGTCCCTCAGTGTGGGCTGTTTACACCCTCTTGTGCCCCTCAGTGTGGACTGTTTACACCCTCTTGTGCCCCTAAGTGTGGGCTGTTTACACCCTCTTGTGCCCCTAAGTGTGTATGACTGGTGGGCTTCCGGTGGTCGAGTTTGTGGGTCTTGGAGTGGGGTGCTGGTGTGGCGGCCCGCTCCGAGACCGCCAAACTCATAATCAGGCCCTAAATCTGACGCCAATGATGAAGCCCTTCTGGGCAGGCCTGCTGGTGCCAGCAAACTCAAACGAGACTTGCATTTGCTGCGTGAGGAACATAAGAAAAACGATTAAAGTGGTTGATAACGGTCAAGTGGCTCACGGCAAGGGGAGGCGGAAGCAGTGCCTCCGCGCATGCACACCTAAACTAACAGGTGCCCGCCCATTGGTACAAAGAGCGAGTGATTGGGAATATATCAAGATTTTTAACCTTCATCAGCAACATTTTCTGAGGAAATTCACATCATAAGTCAAGAATCTAGGAAGTCCACGGCGGTGGCACAGTATTATAAATTGTGGTTTCTGGTCCTGATGAGAACCCTCAAAGCGGGTGGGGTTTGAAACGCGTAGACCATTCTGTTTTTTTGACTAGTGGTTTGGCCTTTCTTCAAAAAATTTAGATTGGCCTACTAGGACTGTGTGGTGTTTGTTTAGTGTGGTTACTGTTTGAGTGGAGTTGGAATATTTGCAAGTGTATGTTTGAACATTTGAATGGGTTATGATTGGAAGTAACAGTATGTAGTAAATATCCATTTGTTTTGCATTCTTTGTATGTACATCCCCTACATGTTTTTCAAAAAAAGAAAAATCTTTTGAATATTGAAAATAAAAGCAATTCATAAGCGCATTGGTGTTTGGCTTGGCTATCCTTGCACTAACTACTCAGTTGTTAAAAACTTTTTTCATCAGTATTGGCATTTTGTTTGGTTGTTGGCTGGGTGTCAGTGGCCTCATCTAGACTCTGGTCCTCCTCCCTCCCACCGCCCCCTCGGGGGGGGGACAGGAGCGCTCCATTCTATGAGATCCTTGGCTGCCTGGCGGGGAGGTCACCATAAATGCTTCCACTGTGCATTGTATGCACACGAGTCAGAGCAGAATGTTGAGCAGGTGAACTTTCAAAGTCTTAGGGCCCCATTAGGATGACGGGCGGACATTGTCCGCCCGCCACCCTATCGGAGAACGGGACCGCCCGCCATAAGGGCGGGGGTCCCGTGGGGGGAATTAGGATGTGCCCGCCACAGTGGCGGGCACATCCTGTAGTTTTAGCATTGTGGCGGGCGGTGCACTCTGCACCGCCCGCCACAATGCTAAAAATGCTTTTTCGCATTTGCATATGCAAAGCGGCAGGCACCGCGCGGTGCCTGCCGCTTTGCATATGCAAATGTGGGGGGGTACCATAGGTACCCCCCATGTGCCCCCCTGACAGTGGCGCCAACCTGGGGGCCCTGCAGGGGGCCCCCGCTGCAATCGCCGCATGCCTTTCCGTGGCGGAATGGCCGCCGCGGAAAGGCCCCTAATGTAAGCCATCGTAATATGGCTGGCGGTGTCCATTGGACACCGCCACCATATTAATCTATTACTGCCGCGGTCGCAGGGCGACCGTGGCGGTAAAGCGGCGGACGGTCTTTCCGTCCGCCATTGTCCCCTCCGCCATCCTAATCAGGCGGAGGGGAAAACGAGAGTGGTTGTCAGGCGGATTGCCTCCGCCAGGGTGGCGGTGGCCACCGCCACCCTGGCGGAGGCAATCCGTCCGATATCCTAATGGACCCCTTAATGTTGGGGGGGGGTGTTCAGAGTGGCTTGAGGTGGGGGAATGTGGAAAAAAGCAGAGTGCTGGGAGAGGCAGAGGGGAGCTTGCAGGATTGGGGGGCTATGCAGCTTATGCTTACGGTTTTCACAAACGTCCCAACGCACTATACAACTGCAGGCTTGGATAATTGTAACAGGAGTGGCAAAAACGTATCTGTGTTTTGGAAAATTGGGTGCCAGTTTTCCTGAGGATCTATGAATAATTATGAACACCCACTTTTTTTAATGAAAAAGGTTTATTGCCATTTATTGACATCCCAAAGTCATCCATAGTCACTGTTAACTTAAGGTCTCAAATCGCATCACAAGTATCAGTTACATCACTCAGATGACCAACAACTTGTTCCCGTTTCCACTGGCCCCAGAGTCAATGTGCTATAACAACCGAATGAATAGGGACTCTTAGCTGTTATACAAAAGACCAAAAACAACCAAAAGTCACTATTCATATATGTTGGTGGCAGGGCCAGTCGGTTGCCGGTATGCCCACAGTTGCCCATAGCACAGCGGAGACTGCTCTTCAGGGACAGCTTCACCGACTGACTGCTGAAGCAATCACAAAGCACGCGTACATTTCCTTGTGGATGGCAAAGAAGTGGGCAACTTCTCCTTGTCCCCCCTTATCTTGAGCTTTGCAATAAATGACAACATTTACATTGACCCTGCGGGTTCATGTAGGTGAAGGCAAAACCTTTACACATGATATCAGGTGAATTTGGAGTCTTTGCATCAGCCAAGCTGACTACTGATGCAATGTTCCCCTTCTGCTGACATAGAGACACCTGCCGACAGGCAGACACCTGCAGACAAGCAGACACCTGCAGACAAGCAGACACCTGCAGACAAGCAGACACCTGCAGACATACAGACACCTGCCGACATATAGACACCTGCAGACATACAGACACCTGCAGACAGGCAGACACCTGTAGACAGGCAGACACCTGCAGACAGTCAGACACCTGTAGACAGGCAGACACCTGCAGTCAAGCAGACACCTTTAGACAGGCAGACACCTGCAGACATACAGACACCTGCAGACAAGCAGACACCTGCAGACAAGCAGACACCTGCAGACAAGCAGACACCTGCAGACATACAGACACCTGCCGACATATAGACACCTGCAGACAAGCAGACACCTGCAGACATACAGACACCTGCCGACATATAGACACCTGCAGACAGGCAGACACCTGCAGACAAGCAGACACCTGCAGTCAAGCAGACACCTTTAGACAGGCAGACACCTGCAGACATACAGACACCTGCAGACAAGCAGACACCTGCAGACATACAGACACCTGCAGACAAGCAGACACCTGCAGACAAGCAGACACCTGCAGACATACAGACACCTGCCGACATATAGACACCTGCAGACAAGCAGACACCTGCAGACATACAGACACCTGCCGACATATAGACACCTGTAGACAGGCAGACACCTGCAGACAGTCAGACACCTGTAGACAGGCAGACACCTGCAGTCAAGCAGACACCTTTAGACAGGCAGACACCTGCAGACATACAGACACCTGCAGACAAGCAGACACCTGCAGACAAGCAGACACCTGCAGACATACAGACACCTGCAGACATACAGACACCTGCAGACAAGCAGACACCTGCAGACATACAGACACCTGCCGACATATAGACACCTGTAGACAGGCAGACACCTGCAGACAGTCAGACACCTGTAGACAGGCAGACACCTGCAGTCAAGCAGACACCTTTAGACAGGCAGACACCTGCAGACATACAGCCACCTGCAGACAAGCAGACACCTGCAGACAAGCAGACACCTGCAGACAGACAGACACCTGCAGACATACAGACACCTGCAGACAAGCAGACACCTGCAGACATACAGACACCTGCCGACATATAGACACCTGTAGACAGGCAGACACCTGCAGACAGTCAGACACCTGTAGACAGCCAGACACCTGCAGACAAGCAGACACCTTTAGACAGGCAGACACCTGCAGACATACAGACACCTGCAGACAAGCAGACACCTGCAGACAAGCAGACACCTGCAGACATACAGACACCTGCAGACATACAGACACCTGCAGACAAGCAGACACCTGCAGACATACAGACACCTGCCGACATATAGACACCTGTAGACAGGCAGACACCTGCAGACAGTCAGACACCTGTAGACAGGCAGACACCTGCAGACAAGCAGACACCTTTAGGCAGGCAGACACCTGCAGACATACAGACACCTGCAGACAAGCAGACACCTGCAGACATACAGACACCTGCAGACATACAGACACCTGCAGACAAGCAGACACCTGCAGACATACAGACACCTGCCGACATATAGACACCTGTAGACAGGCAGACACCTGCAGACAGTCAGACACCTGTAGACAGGCAGACACCTGCAGACATACAGACACCTGCCGACATATAGACACCTGCAGACATACAGACACCTGCCGACATATAGACACCTGTAGACAGGCAGACACCTGCAGACATACAGCCACCTGCAGACAGGCAGACAACTGGAGACACTCAGACACCTGCAGAACTACAGACACCTGCAGACATACAGACATCTGCAGACATACAGACACCTGCCGACATATAGACACCTGCAGACAAGCAGACACCTGCAGACATACAGACACCTGCCGACATATAGACACCTGTAGACAGGCAGACACCTGCAGACAGTCAGACACCTGTAGACAGGCAGACACCTGCAGTCAAGCAGACACCTTTAGACAGGCAGACACCTGCAGACATACAGACACCTGCAGACAAGCAGAGACCTGCAGACACGCAGACACCTGCAGACATACAGACACCTGCAGACATACAGACACCTGCAGACAAGCAGACACCTGCAGACATACAGACACCTGCCGACATATAGACACCTGTAGACAGGCAGACACCTGCAGACAGTCAGACACCTGTAGACAGGCAGACACCTGCAGTCAAGCAGACACCTTTAGACAGGCAGACACCTGCAGACATACAGACACCTGCAGACAGGCAGATAACTGCAGACATACAGACACCTGCAGACATACAGCCACCTGCAGACAGGCAGACAACTGGAGACACTCAGACACCTGCAGACATACAGACACCTGCAGACATACAGACATCTGCAGACATACAGACACCTGCCGACATATAGACAGCTGTAGACAGGCAGACACCTGCAGACAGTCAGACACCTGTAGACAGGCAGACACCTGCAGACAAGCAGACACCTTTAGACAGGCAGACACCTGCAGGCATACAGACACCTGCAGACAGGCAGATAACTGCAGACATACAGACACCTGCAGACATACAGCCACCTGCAGACAGGCAGACAACTGGAGACACTCAGACACCTGCAGACATACAGACACCTGCAGACATACAGACATCTGCAGACATACAGACACCTGCAGACAGGCAGACACCTGCAGACAGGCAGACACCTGCAGACAGGCAGACACCTGCAGACAGGCAGACACCTGCAGACAGGCAGACATGGGCAGTTTCCTCGCCACAGGATGAACTTCCCAGGAAGGGCATGACATCCCGCAGCTTGGAAACGCCTCAAAGTGCAGCCCAATGTGGCCGTGGGCTCTGGTGTGTGTGTATGTGTGTGAGTGTGTGGGGGGGAGGGGGGGTTGAACACCAAGACCTGCGATGGTGGGTGTGGGGGAGGAAAAAATGCCTAAGAGACCTCTGTGAGGGTTACAAGTGCACGAGGATAGACGAGATGAGGCAGTGCAGTGATCGAGTCAGGATTGTCGACTCCTAGTAGGGGATGGTTGATATCTGGTTTCAATTAACCTGAAGCTCCTCTGGGGGTCTGAACGACTTCTCACTGCTGCGAAGAGCAACTTAAAGGACCCCTTTAATAAATATATGTGCGTTTTACACCGCAAGGCTCACAAAGTTTTTAAAATCTGCAAATTTAACAAGTCGCACAACTTTGCCTAATTGCAAATATGGTTTCAACTAGCATTATCGCAGTAATACTTTGAGATTTATTTTTCACTCCCTCCCATCTTCGAGCAGCAGAAGCTTGTGGTGGCTGAAAAAACTTCAATGCATCAGGTACCCTGGGTTGCTACTTTTTTTATATGAAATTTAGTGGTAGACAGTTCCAAAACACAGCTGCATGGAACTGCAGCAACTTACCACCTATTTGATCCAGGCAAAGTTTCAATTTTCCTAGGAAGTTTGGAGTCAGATCGCAAGGGGTGACTAGAAATAGGAAATGTTTTCTAAATTGTAAGACTTTTTAGGAAGGATTGATGATACGACAATGAAGCATGGCATAAACCCATGCCCTCTTCATGCAGCCTGATTTGTGAAATTTTTCTTTAAGACTTTCAAAATATTTTTAAAGATACAATAAAAAACGTGTGGGCCTTATGATGAGTTTGGCGATGCAGGTGCCGGGCGACCCCGCTTCTGCACCGCCAAACCCATGTTTGAACTGTCCATCAGATTAGGAAACTTCTCCAGTCTGGTGGGTGGTTCTTTGCTGTTCCCACATCAGTGCCTGTGAAATAGGCACCGCAATGGGAATGTCAAAATCAGTACCTGGACGTCAGAGACTGCTGCAGTCCATGCCGTGCAGATACTGGAGTTCATGCACACAGGGGTGCACATGATGTACCGCTCTGTGTGCACCCACATGGTGCAGAGGCACAAGGGGTCCCTGTAGGGCCCCCTTTGTTTCCTCACACCACACTTTTCATGGCGATCACAACGACATGAAAAGTGTGTCGTCAGGGGCGGCTCTAGGCTCATGGCGGGCCTGGGCAGGGAGCGTAGGTAGGGGCCCCGGAAGAGGGGGTCCGGGCGGGGCAGTGCGCGGAGGCCAGTGAAGAGGGGGGTCAGGGTGTTTGGAAGTGGAACAGAGGCGGAGGCCCCCAAATCCCTGCCAGGGGCCGCCACCCAAATATGTATCCATCCTCAGAGGGTTATTATATTAAGGATATATATTGGCGTGGCGGACGCTGGGGTTTGGTGGCCCTGTGCAGGTGTACAGCTTGCACATGCCTAAGGCCGCCCCTGGTGTCGGCGAGGAAACTCTTAATACGCTTGGCGGGGCCGCAGCGGACTCGCCAAGCATATTGCGGCCTCAAGACCGTCGCGCCTCCGCCATGAATCTCTGATCCCTGGCGGTTGTGGTGATCCCAGGGCAGACTGACCGTCCTGTTAATAGGGCGGTCGGAAGACCACCACCACCACGCTCCCGCGAGTCTCGCAGTCCGTTGACTGCCAGATTGGTAATAAGCCCCTGTGTCTTACCATGGCAGCATGGATCCTGTGCGAACTACAGCGAAGGAGCGTGACAGACGCGAATGGTGTCAGGACCAGGGCATGAAAACAGTGGGCATGCACACTCTGATGTTTACATGCCTGAAAGCAAACCCCTAAAACATGCCACCCACATGCATCAACGTGACATCAGCCACAGGGCGGGAGAATCAAGTGAAGAGTGCTACTCTTAAACAAGACTATTGTGGGAAGAATGACAGAGTGTAACAGCCTGCCTCTGGAGACACAGCAGAGGCACCTGGACCCGGGTAGATAAAACCAGCCACTGCCAAAAGAAACAGCAATGAAAATAAATCCCATTGTGTTCACTTTTTTAAAAAGAAATCACAGCGCCACCCTCACAATAATGAGAACTGCCTTCCCCAGCAGTGAATCATATCAAATAAACATGTATAAAATCTGCAAGCAGAAAGTATTGCATGAGACGGGCTCTGGGGAGGAGGCGCCCACTCTGGTGCCCTCTGAGGCACCAGCAGGAGAGGTGCCAGCTAAGAAGGGGAGGGTCGCTCATAGGGAGTGCCAAAGAATGAAAGCAGACATGGAATGCTTTTATATATGGAGTTTTTTGCTAAAGTTGGTAATAAGTGGGCCACTTTGTTGATGGACTCTGGTTTAGTGAGACCAAAAGACATGTAGGTGCAGATTTACAAGCTCGTATGCCACTTTTGTGCCGCCGTTGCGTCACTTCAGTGACGCAGCAGCGGGTGCAAAGCCAGTGCCATGCTGCGGTGTATTTACAACGTGACGCATCTAGGGAGATGCATCCCGTTGTAAAGCCCTGAGCCACATGAAACCTGCGACAGGTTTCATGTGGGCGTTACGGCGCAGGGGGGGTGTTCCGGCGCAGGAACGCCTCAGAAAAGTGGTTGGGTGAAATCTACAAGATTTCACTCAGTCACTTTTCCGACCCCGCTGCGTCAAAACCTTACGCCTGCTTGTAGCAGGCATAAGGAGTGACGCAGTATAGGGCGCCCCGAGCAGTGCTGGAGTTGCGTCACGCTTACGACACAACTCCAGCACTGCGTCACCTTTACGGCATCA
Source organism: Lissotriton helveticus (assembly GCF_964261635.1). Taxonomy (NCBI): domain Eukaryota; kingdom Metazoa; phylum Chordata; class Amphibia; order Caudata; family Salamandridae; genus Lissotriton; species Lissotriton helveticus. The sequence continues at coordinate 1,244,456,998 of NC_136070.1, forward strand.
GATGTGTCACACATCTGTCTTTCCTTGCACCATGGTGCGCTCTGCATTGTAAATGCGGCGCATCCATGGTGGCGCAAGAAGTTTCTGCCCTGACACAAAATAACTGGCACCTCCCTGCTGATATGCAGGGATGCGCCAGTTATTGTAAATCTGCCCCTAAATTTAATGTCAAAGTCAAACGAAAATTGGGAAAACCATGGATCTGGAACAAAAATCTATTCAGGATGCATTTGCTTAAAGGCTCCAGACACTTTACTCAACTGAGGAAGTGCCTTTTCAGAACAATCCTTACTGAATAACAGATGTAAGTGGGCGCAATGATGCTATAGAGTAATCTGGGTATTGTGTTACCACCTGTCCTTGAAAAGAGGAAAGGTAGGTGTAAATGACAAACATCTGCATCTCCAAGTGTTGAAGTGGGCCACTGGTTGTTGCAAAAGGTAGGTCAAAGCAGAAAGATGCTGCTGTGGGGAACCCGCATCCAATTTCATTCAAACATGCTCGGTCTCAATTAATCAAAGGTACTAACACCTGAAAGCATGTGTTGTTTCAGGCTGGTAGATCCTGATAAAGGTAAAAAAACCACAATTGTCGTGTATTAAAAGTATATTGCGAGTTGCAACATTAACATCACGTTCTAAATGAAGTGAAGGCGGGGGCCAAGAAGTGCCTTGCTTTCTTGTGATTTGCAGGGAAATGCAAGAGTGATTAGTGAACGCTGGTGCCACCACAGAACACGGAAACGTTGCCGATTGCTCTTGTCAATCAGTTAATATCCACCCAGTGGAAGCCTACCCCAAGGGTACAGATTCCACTGTGCGAATGACAGCTGTCCGCAAGGATCCATTGAAGCACGCATTATTGCCCGACCACCGTAATGTCTAGAATGCCCACAATATGCCAAGGAGGGCCATTTTGTTTCATTGGAGTGGGTGTGGTGGTCCTCAGATGCCAGGAGGTGGCTACCACCAGAAGCCAAGAAGTGTCTACTACTGATATTGGGGTGGATACCATTTGCCAGAGGTAGAGGCAACCAGATGGTATACAACGGTAACCACGCATTTTTTACAACGCGGTACCGTTACCACGCTACTTTTACCACGCAAGTCGTTACCACGACTTGCGCTGGGGGGCGCTCCAGGATAGTAAATAGTTTAATTTACTATCCAACTCCTTTCCCTAGAGTCCACGGGGACTGGAGTTGGAATAGTAAATTAAAAAATTTACTATCCAGCGCCCCTCCACGCAAGTCGTTGTAACGACTTGTGTGGTAAAAGTAGCGTTGTAACGGTACGCGTTGTAAAAGTACGCGTGGTACCGTCATACACCCCAACCAGATAATAGAGTGCAAGGGCCACCAGATCTCAAGGGTTGGCCTCTCGATGCTAGTGGGTGTTTGTCTTTCATATGCCAGGGCATGGCCAGCAGACACACACCTGCACAGGTTGGCAGACTGACATGAGTATGCACCAACACACAGACTCCAATTAGCATACATTTGAAAACACAGTAATCGATTACCCCTTATACCTCCCTGCAAAAAGAACTCACTCGCCTCCCAGTCCAGTACAATCAGTGCTGCCCCCTGCCTCCTGCATTCCCTGCTCTACAACACCCCAAGCCAATGGTGAACCACCACCAAGGGGTACTATATTGGTCCAGGAATGATGGAATCTTCTCCCCCTTCAAAACACCCTCTCTGGACACAGGGAGTATGCACTTGAAGGCAAGGTGAATATTATGAAAGGATATACAAACAAAACACCATCAAAAGAGGCATTAGATGACGGAAACAGCAAAGAAAGACAGACATATCACCGAGTCCCATTGAAAAATATGGGGTAGGTCAGGAGTGAACGGTGTAAATTATGCGCATACGGAATCTTTAATAAGATCGGTGGCTAATAGAATGTTTATGTTAAAAGTATAAAACATCCACTTTGGCTAATCAAAATTTATGTTGTAGGATTCCATTATTCTGTACTTACACGGAAGAAATCTAGCATATGGTGACAACGTTTCGGCCCTTTTGTATTTGTGGACAGCCTTCTACACGACAAGTAGTATTCAATTAGTTTAAGGCAAGTACTCTAGTTTATTGAAAATGGGCCTTACATTAAAAAAGCCGAAGCGCTGTCTCTTATTTATAGTTCAACCACATCGCCATCTCAGTGAAAGTTCTGGTAGTCAGCATAATATGTATTTGTTTCGTCTCCAAGGAGACTTATATTATGTCTTGCACCAAGGTAATAGTTGTCAGAGGTTAATCACATGCATTTATTTTATATGAGTAAATTCTAAAAATCCACTTCTTGGCTTTACGTGTTAAATGGCTTACTTGTTCCCAAGTGTTACTTTTACTGAAGTTATTCACAGACAAGTGAACCCTTGCAAAGTTTAAACACGGAACAAGTTTATGTTCTCATTCTGGGGGTGGCTAGTCTACTCTCAATATAACATTAAAAACTGGTCCTTTGCCACGAGTATTTTGCTAGACTCCCAAACAACTTAGCATATAAATTGCCTCGGTTATTCTTCAAATAATGTAGTGTTTAGATATCAGAATCTACAGTTATGAATCAGCAGTGGGCAGTGGGGAATTTCCTTGTGTTGCCTGTCTGCGTGCTCCGATTCCAGAAACGGAATAATGGTAACAAATGATGGATGGCGTTTGTGGGCAAAAGAGATAAGGTTTGCAGACTTTACCCATTCTTGCTTTTCGCACCATGGTTCTGGCTTGTTTAAGTAGGTGTGATGTTATCTGTGTGTTCTTGCATAGAGGCCAGGGCACTTAATCTTGCATCGCCTACAGAATGAGCTCAGCTTTCCTGTACATTGAGGTACCTGAGTTGAATGCAAGTTATGTTTCTGCCTTATGTGGTTTTACAAATGAGTTTACTGACTCTTAGTTAAATTGCGTTGACCTACTTTATAGAGCAAAAAATAGGGTTGAACTCTGTGTCACCCGCTTTAGGATTGTAGGTCACACAGGAGAAAACAAACAGCAAATCATTAATTATTAAATTAAATCAACGTGAGTTTAGTTAGCTATGTATTATTGTTGAACACTTGTGTATTTCTTATTACTGTTTATTTTAGCAAACATTGCTGCTCAACGATTCTGAAATTTTCATTCTAATTTCGAAGCAATTGTAAAAGTAAACCCTAAATTCAAAATATGCAATGCACTCTTATATATCTGATGCCAGCATTGCATGTCACGTGATGACATTTCTTATATTTGGAACAAACATGTGTCGCTGTACCGGTCGCAACATGAACCTGCAGGTACTTGGAAGATCAGCTGTGGGGCTTGTTCTACGTGTGCTGTGATGCTACAAGCCCTTTGAAGGCGCTGTAATTACAGATCATGCCTTAAAATACTCCTATCTGGATCCTTCAGGGCGTATACATAGTTGTCGGCTGGCCCCTTGTTACCAGGGCGCGTGAAGGCTGTGCTTATTGGGCACCGTTCAATGTCTTTGAACTTAGTCAAAGTCCTTGACATGGTCCAACAACACTGAGGCAGCTTCCTGGTCCTACTGGTTTGGGTTTTATCCAATTCCAGGTGTTATCAGGATGTGGACTGAGGTTTTCTGGCCAGTAGAAATCTGTTCTTGTCTCCATGGACCCTCCTGGGCAATATTCGGAATGATCTGATGGCAATTAGTTAAGCAACATAGTTATTGGTCAAGGTAAGTAAAGTAATTGCGAGATACAAACTGAGGTGCTTACAACTACTATTACTCTACATGTCATTGAAGAATTTGTAAGATGTCCTTTCTGATTGACCGATTGGGGAAGCTCTTTCGTCCTGACCCTGCTTGCGTTTTACTGGTCTGTCAGCTGTTTTGCTACCAGTGGATTTGGAAATCAGTGTCTTCGTCATCCAAGAAGACTTTAGCAGCCTTAGTAAAAAGAACTAAGAATGTATAGAGTCTGGGAAGCATTTGCAATGTGTATATTGTCCAAAGTGGAGCCATAAAGCTATATGCACCCTGCTTCGAAGGGTTACACATGTTTTTCTAGAAACCGACTACACAGGCCTAAATGAGCTACTTTGAAGAGATGCGTTGATGGGCGTAAGCAGGGCTGGATGGGTTACAAATCCCAAAAGGCCTGTTTGGATATCATTCTCTTGTGCTGGGTTTGGCTTAAATTATCTGCAGGGAGGTGAGGTCAAATAGCTATAAAAATATGGGAGGAAATTCGAAAATTTGAAGAACCTGATTTGTCTTCTTATCCCAAATGCAGCCCGGTGTTGTTATCAAGGGTGAGGGGAGCGGCATTGACGAGTCCTCCATCATGTATGTTATGGGTACCAAGGCACTGTAGTGCAAACAGTGTAGCATTGTACCAAATGTAGGACATGTTTAAGGAGCCAGCTTATCCCACTCCATTGTAGCATCAGCGGACAGAAGCCAGTGCCACATATTCTAATAATTGACTTAGGAGAAAGTCGATTTCGTGCAAAACACGGCACTGGATTTCAACCAGAAGGTAGTCATAGGCTTGGTGGGGCTCACTGTGAGTTAGCCAAGTTGTAAAAGTGCCTGTTGGGAGATTTTGCTGTGATTAGATGGGTGGGTGCAGGATGTATGTTCTGCAGCATTGGAAGAATCAAGAAGAGTTGAGTTGGAATATTGTGGTTTACAGGAAAAGGTTAACACTTCCTAAACTGAAATGTGCCATTTTTGAGGCGTGTATGCAAGGTTATTATGTTAGACGAAAAGGTGAGTTATAAAAGTACATTTGGAATGACCCAGGGTCTTTCTCTAAGTTATGTTTTAAGGAATCCGAAATTGGGGCCAGATGTACTAAGTTTTAGAGTTGCGATTTCCCAATGACACATTTTACAAAATAATTTCAAAAAGGGGGTGGTGATGGACAGAGTATCTGAGTTAATCAGAACACTCCTACCCAGTCAACAGATCAGGGCTTGATCCATCACCGTTTTTTAGCTCACTGCACCATCCCAGTTCAGAACCTGGCTACATGCAAATTAGTCTGTCCCTGGCCCAGTGCATCATGGGAACAGGGCAGACCAAACTACCAAGCCAATTCTTTACTGGAAAGGAAACAAGCTTCCGGGGACCGGTTTCTGGCATTACAGCCGTCTTCGGCCCGGCTTGCTTGAATCCTGATGGTGCAGTGAGCAAGGGACTCATGTCTGAGCATACCCTTCCACACTTATGGTGGCCAAAATAATTTCAAAAAGGGGGTGGTGATGGACAGAGTATCTGAGTTAATCAGAACACTCCTACCCAGTCAACAGATCAGGGCTTGATCCATCACCGTTTTTTAGCTCACTGCACCATCCCAGTTCAGAACCTGGCTACATGCAAATTAGTCTGTCCCTGGCCCAGTGCATCATGGGAACAGGGCAGACCAAACTACCAAGCCAATTCTTTACTGGAAAGGAAACAAGCTTCCGGGGACCGGTTTCTGGCATTACAGCCGTCTTCGGCCCGGCTTGCTTGAATCCTGATGGTGCAGTGAGCAAGGGACTCATGTCTGAGCATACCCTTCCACACTTATGGTGGCCAAAATAATTTCAAAAAGGGGGTGGTGATGGACAGAGTATCTGAGTTAATCAGAACACTCCTACCCAGTCAACAGATCAGGGCTTGATCCATCACCGTTTTTTAGCTCACTGCACCATCCCAGTTCAGAACCTGGCTACATGCAAATTAGTCTGTCCCTGGCCCAGTGCATCATGGGAACAGGGCAGACCAAACTACCAAGCCAATTCTTTACTGGAAAGGAAACAAGCTTCCGGGGACCGGTTTCTGGCATTACAGCCGTCTTCGGCCCGGCTTGCTTGAATCCTGATGGTGCAGTGAGCAAGGGACTCATGTCTGAGCATACCCTTCCACACTTATGGTGGCCAAAATAATTTCAAAAAGGGGGTGGTGATGGACAGAGTATCTGAGTTAATCAGAACACTCCTACCCAGTCAACAGATCAGGGCTTGATCCATCACCGTTTTTTAGCTCACTGCACCATCCCAGTTCAGAACCTGGCTACATGCAAATTAGTCTGTCCCTGGCCCAGTGCATCATGGGAACAGGGCAGACCAAACTACCAAGCCAATTCTTTACTGGAAAGGAAACAAGCTTCCGGGGACCGGTTTCTGGCATTACAGCCGTCTTCGGCCCGGCTTGCTTGAATCCTGATGGTGCAGTGAGCAAGGGACTCATGTCTGAGCCTACCCTTCCACACTTATGGTGGCCAAAATAAGAAGCTTGTTTCCTTCCCAGTGTAATAATTGGCTTTTGTAGTCTGGTCTGCCCTGTTCCCATGATGCACTGGGCCAGGGACAGACTAATTTGCATACAGCCAGGTTCTGAAACTGGGATGGTGCAATGAGCTAAAAAACGGTGTTGGATCTAGCCCTGATCTCTTGACTGGGTGAGAGTACTCTGCTTAATTCAGAGACTCTGTCCATCACCACCCCTTGTTGTAAATAATTTTGTCCACCCTAAGCGTGGAAGGGTATACTCAGATGTGAGTCCCTTGCTCATTGCACCATCAGGATTCAAGCAAGCCGGGCCGAAGACGCCTGAAATGGCAGAAACCGGTTCCCGGAAGCTTGTTTCCTTCCCAGTGTAAGAATTGGCTTTTGTAGTCTGGTCTGCCCTGTTCCCATGATGCACTGGGCCAGGGACAGACTAATTTGCATACAGCCAGGTTCTGAAACTGGGATGGTGCAATGAGCTAAAAAACGGTGTTGGATCTAGCCCTGATCTCTTGACTGGGTGAGAGTACTCTGCTTAATTCAGAGACTCTGTCCATCACCACCCCTTGTTGTAAATAATTTTGTCCACCCTAAGCGTGGAAGGGTATACTCAGATGTGAGTCCCTTGCTCATTGCACCATCAGGATTCAAGCAAGCCGGGCCGAAGACGCCTGAAATGGCAGAAACCGGTCCCCGGAAGCTTGTTTCCTTCCCAGTGTAAGAATTGGCTTTTGTAGTCTGGTCTGCCCTGTTCCCATGATGCACTGGGCCAGGGACAGACTAATTTGCATACAGCCAGGTTCTGAAACTGGGATGGTGCAATGAGCTAAAAAACGGTGTTGGATCTAGCCCTGATCTCTTGACTGGGTGAGAGTACTCTGCTTAATTCAGAGACTCTGTCCATCACCACCCCTTGTTGTAAATAATTTTGTCCACCCTAAGCGTGGAAGGGTATACTCAGATGTGAGTCCCTTGCTCATTGCACCATCAGGATTCAAGCAAGCCGGGCCGAAGACGCCTGAAATGGCAGAAACCGGTCCCCGGAAGCTTGTTTCCTTCCCAGTGTAAGAATTGGCTTTTGTAGTCTGGTCTGCCCTGTTCCCATGATGCACTGGGCCAGGGACAGACTAATTTGCATACAGCCAGGTTCTGAAACTGGGATGGTGCAATGAGCTAAAAAACGGTGTTGGATCTAGCCCTGATCTCTTGACTGGGTGAGAGTACTCTGCTTAATTCAGAGACTCTGTCCATCACCACCCCTTGTTGTAAATAATTATGTGCACCCTAAGCGTGGAAGGGTATACTCAGATGTGAGTCCCTTGCTCATTGCACCATCAGGATTCAAGCAAGCCAGGCCGAAGACGCCTGAAATGGCAGAAACCGGTCCCCGGAAGCTTGTTTCCTTCCCAGTGTAAGAATTGGCTTTTGTAGTCTGGTCTGCCCTGTTCCCATGATGCACTGGGCCAGGGACAGACTAATTTGCATACAGCCAGGTTCTGAAACTGGGATGGTGCAATGAGCTAAAAAACGGTGTTGGATCTAGCCCTAATCTCTTGACTGGGTGAGAGTACTCTGCTTAATTCAGAGACTCTGTCCATCGCCACCCCTTGTTATAAATACATTTTACAAAATGGCAATTTGGAAATTACTTTTTTTAATGTATAATAGTGATCCTACCTCAATTTGCGAATCTGCATGATTCGCATTTGCAATTGAGTGATTTTCTAATACCGAATCGGCAAATAACAAATTGGTATTTAGGAATCGCAATGTACAAAAGTCGCTATTGGGAGCAACTGGATGACATATTGAGGAAGTGCTTTCACACATGCTCTCTTGAGTACTCTAAAGGAAAGAGGAAGGCAGACTGAGTGAGCTCAGTATTCTGGTTAGAGTTTGTTGCCTTTTGGAGAAACATTTAACCACCATTTCCCGAGAGAAAGGAAAAAAGGATGCTGGTGACTGCAAAAGAAAGCTGAAATAGAGTGAGAAAGAGCTGGAGGTGCTCACTGAAGGATATATTCTTCATCATATTTAGTTTTTGGGAAAAAACGAATTTCAGATTCCAGATAGCCTGAAGAAAGACATTTGGAAAGCCATCCAAGCAAAAATGTATGCTAGGGAAATCATGCAGCATATTATTGAGGTGATAAGAAAACAGGTACAATCTGCGTTTACACACAACAAAGGTGGCACATAGACTTGCTGAGGCCCGTAGAACAGGTAGGGGTCTCTCAACCCTGGTATCTCCAACACCTCTGGAAGACCTGACTGAAAGCACCTATGAGCCAAAAAATATAGCTGGTCTTTCGGAAATGGATACCTCTGCCCCACCACCTACTACATCCAAAGGTGAGTGGAGAATGATTACATTTTTCCTTGTCAGCTGTAATAGTTTAGTTAGTAGCATTGCAAAACAAACTCCTTATCAATACATATTATACATTATCTAATGAATTATGGGAGATGTAGTGCCTAGATTTTTTACTTGTTCTTAAATTAAATATCTAGGGCTAGATGTAGGTAAATAGGATTTACCGATTCTAAAATACCGAATTTTAACGATTTGGTATTTTCGAATCGGTAAATCCTATGTCGCTAATAATTCGGTAAAAATTACCGAATCGTTAAGATTCGGTATTTACCGAATCGGTAATTACCGATTCGGTAAAATAGGGAAAGAGTCAAGGGTGGCAGGGTGTCACTTTGACACCCTGTTGCACCCCTGAATAGTGCTTGTGTGCACATGTGGCACACATACATGCCCTAAGGGCATGTATGTCTGTCACATGGCACAGGTGTAAATGCATAGATTTGCATTTACAGAGGTATTAGTTATTTACCACCAACTAATAGTTGGTGGTAAATAACGAATCCTTAAAGCACAGAAGCACTCTTCAAAGTGCTTCCTACATGTCATTTACCGATTCTGTAAATTCCGAATCGGTAAATGATGATTCGGTAAATACCGATTAGTTATTTACCGAATCCTCCCCTACATCCCAAATGCTCAATACCGGTCGGTAGCGGCCGAAATTCGGTAATTTCGGCCGTTACCGACTGGTATTGAGCCACCTACATCTGGCCCCTAACTCTTTAAAAAAAATATGGCATTTCTGAACGTTAAAAAAGTTCTAAACACATTGTTATAAAACAAATTAATTGATTAAAAAAAAACAGTAGCTTTTAGATCCAGCAGGCTTAAAACTTGTTCTATATATCACAGATGTCCCATCCACAAGAGGTGATGATTGATAACATGGGGCAGCAACTCAAGATCCTCCTTCAAATATGACGGAACATAATGCAACAACACCAACAACAACAGCACCGCTGCCTTGCAGACACGGAGCAGCAGTCTCTCCACTGACAGATTCCCATCAGGGGCCATACGACCAAATCATATGTATGGATACAACAGCATCTTCTAGAAGAGGGAAAAACATGCATAGGAGGGTTTTCCTGTGGTGACGCATTGCTTTCAGATGGGAAGGTTCAGGTGTTGTTAGGCCTACATTTAATGGTGACACTACGGCTGTTTTGGTGGTTTGGAGAGCAAAATGTTGGTAGTGCAGCGCTTATAAAATAAGAACATTAAATCATTTAATATACGCTTAGGGCTTGATTACGATGCCGGTCGGACCGGCATCCGTGGCTCTGTCAGAGGCGGTCGGATCGCCGTGGTCTCGTTGGAAGCGATCGGTCTGACCACCAGATTACTATGCATACATTCTGTACTCTGACCGACTGCTGAAAAACCACCAACTCCGACAGCCTTTCTCCGACTGCTGAGATGGCGGTCAGAGGTTTTTTAATTAAAACATTATTAAAGTAGTTAAAAAAATCTGAAAACATTTTAATAAATAGTAAAAGGCATAACTTATTTTACAAAAATATAACATCTTTTTTAAATACAGCATGACATATATTTTAATGTTTTTTCCCATGTTTTCCAATTGACTTCAACGGGGGAAAGTAAGAAAAATTTACTTTACTGTTTGAAACATATTGGTGGCTAAATTTATAGTAAAGAGAGATGGGAGAGGTAGATAGAAAGTGTATAGAAATAACTGTAGGGTATTGCTGTTTTAATCACTCTTACATCCCCATGCAGGTTGTGCTCGTATGCGCACATCGGGACTGTTGTTTTTATTTTTTTATTCTTGGTTTTAAAAAAGTTGGAAAAAATTATTCTAATATTTTGAAACTTATTATTTTTTTGTTTTAGAAACTTTATTTAAAATAAAGCACTTTACAATATAAGCATTCAATTAGTACATTCAGGTATTGATGGTTTAGCGGTATACATACATAACAACGGCACAAAAGGGTATCCATTGATATATCATTCAGTAAATTTCACGTGTGTCTATAAGGCGGTCATGAACTTGTTGTCAGTGTGAGCTTATAGTGATGTATGCTACAGAGTAGGGCAGCGGGAGCTGGAAGTCTGTGCCCAGGGGAGCAGGGCGACCGTCAGTGTCATCTATTTGACAGAGTTATGTCACCAGGGGGGCCCAAATGCCATGTAGTCGGCTCGCAAGGGGCATTAAGTTCCAATATGCAGTCAGGTGTGTCTGACAGTGCGCAGCGTCCGCAAGCCAATTTTTGGTCATCGGTGCTTGTTTTGGCTCCAATGGATTCCCACTCTGCGCCTGGCCAGCACCAATAGCATTGTGCAGCTTGCATCCGGGATGTCTTTGACATAGCCCAGTAGACATGTAAGCGGGTCTTGTGGTATATGAGGTGATGGCACTAATGGTTTGCACACTGCCTGACAGTAATTGGCTATCCTCGGGCATGTCCAGGCCAGGTGCATGAATGTGGCGTCAGGCGCCTAGCAGCACACGCATTTCACCTCTGTGGTTAGGCCCATTTTGTGGAGGGCCATTGGGGTAAGATATAGTCTATGTAAAAATCTGAAGGGTATCAGTCATAGCCAATAATTAGGGGAGAGTCTTTCAATCTGGTCGCAGCAGTATTGCCACTGTTCTGGTGATGGCCCTATATCTAGGTCTGCCATCCAAGCGCAGTGCGTGCTCTCAATGTCCACTGAGGAAGCCGCAAGGGTGAGCGCATATAGCCTGGTGACAAGTTTGCAAGATGACGTAGTAGTATGAATATATTCGAGTGCTGCATTTGGCTGTGTAGTATTCTGGAATGAACTGTTAATGTTCCTGCAGGTCGCTCTAATTTGGCAATACAGCAGGTTGTCAAGCAGGGTGAGTGACACAGTGTTGGCGCGCGCAGGTAGAGGGAGGAACAGCCCATTAGGATAAAGTTCTGCGTTGGTGCGGATGCCCAAGGACTCATCTCAACATGCCATATCCCTGTTGTGTAGTGGAGGAAAGGAGGGGTACTCAGCCAGTTGCATTGTTGGCGCATATAGGGTGTCAGCACCAGTGTGTTTGCGGATGCCTTCCCACACCCAGCACACGCATTTGACAGTGTTAATTTTGTGCCTGGTATGGCAGAAACAATGCTGTCTGCAGTAACCAGGGAGACGCCAGGTCCACCTCAACTGCCACATGCAGCTGGAAGGGCGTTGGGGGTAGCCAGAAATGGAGGAAGCTGGCATGGGCGCAATAGGCATTCAGTTTAAAGTTCGGGCCCATATCCCATCACGCGAGAAGGGTAGGGTCAGGATATCATAGGCAATGCATGGTTGCCGACCAGCTCATAGTAGTGTGATTATATTGAAATATAGTCTCTTGAAGAATTGTGTGGTAAGGGGGAGCGGAATGTTCATAAACAAGTATAAAAGTTTCAGCAAAATCACCATTTTGACTATCACGAAACTCCCCGCCAGGGAAAGTGGAAGTTTGTTCCAAACAAGGATTTTCATTTCCAGCCATTCCCTTGTCCTGCCATAATTTGTTTCCAGAGCTCCTCCGGGTCCCTGCTCAGCCGTATGCATAGGTATCTGGTCGGCTCTGTTGCCCAGTTTATCGAGTATTGCGTAAGGAAAGGCAGTGTCGCATTGGTGAGAGGGAATAGGATGGACTTGCTCCTGGTGATTTGAACACCGGAATAGCCTCCAAATCATATTACCTTTCTTGTCATTGGCGCTAAATTTGTTTGCCGCTCACAAATATATAACACAACATTGTCCGCATACATAGAGGTCACTAAGCTGTGGGCTGAGAAGCCAATACTTCTCTGCCAGGGCCGGTCCTAGGATTTTCGGGGCCCTGGGCAAAAGGGATTGTGGGAGGCCCCTGAAATCTACATAAGTGACACCTTCTGATATCGGGGATGCTCCTTTGTGCAGACTCCACTTGGGCCGCAGTTCCTCTTCTCAGCCACCCCAAGCAACTCTTGTACAGCCCATTTCGAACTGAAGGTGTGAGAATTGCTTGGAGGCTGAGTTAAACCTGTGTGGGCTAAAGTGCTGACAATGGGCGCCCTGCCGAGTCTCTGAACTGGCTGCCTGAGAGGTGTACCCTCCCCTAGGCCTTCCCACACCATCCCTTAGAGGCCCCAGGAGGGGGGGGGACCCTCCCATGAGCCAGTTTGTGAAGCATTTCTTTCACTCTGATCGGCAGACATACACAAGGACTAGTGGGGTGGTAATTGCCATTGTGGGGGGCCCCATCCTGGCAGACAGAGTGCCAGGCCCTGGGCAGCTGCCCACACTGCCCATGCCTAGCGCCGACCCTGTTCTCTGCGTGTGGTGTTGGCGGAGTCGGGCTGCGAGCGTTCCCATCGCGATGGCAAATAGCATTGGCGAGAGCAGGCAGCCCCGACGTGTGTCCCTGGTGATTGCAAAGGAATTGGTAATGTACCCATTAATTTTGATATGCTCTATGGGCAAAGTATATAGCAGCTTGATTTTGTGGATAGCCCAGACAACCGAGCAGCGAGAAGAGGAACGCCCATTCTAGTGAATCAAATGGCTTGGTGGAGTCTAGTAAGGCCGCCACCGCAGGCAGGGAGGGGTTAATTTGGCGCATTACAGAAAAGATTGCACATATATTGTGCGACGGGATTCACCCCGATATAAAGCCTGATTGATCTCCCCTGCAGTGAATGGGGCGTCGAGGTAGTTGCGTGCCCAGGGTTGAGCTACAGCAGTTCAATTGAGTCAAAGTATTGCTGTGTGATTTCAGGCAGGGTTTCTGCCCCGGCATAATTGAGAGTAGAAGGACGTGGTTGTTGTTATTATTTCCCTGGGAGTAGAGATCCTGCCCGCGGTGTTGTCCAGCAGTTCTGTTACATATGAGCAAGCATGTGGCTTCCTCAGCAAGTGTGCCAGTGTTTTGCCAGGGAGATCTCCCTCTCCATACCGGCGGGCCTGTGCCTCTCGACCTAGATAGTTCATTTAACACTCGGCTTCAGTATGATATTCAGACAGCTTTTTCCTGATGTCTACCAGCACTGCAGGGGTAGGAGTGGCACAGTAGCCATTATCAAGTGTTTTGATTTCCGCCTCTAGCCGCTCCAGGGTACCTCGGATGGATCGAAGCACTCTCGACTGCTTGGCAATACACACCCTCCGGATCACCACCTTAAAGGTTTGCCAGAGGACTGAAGGCAACTCCACCGAGCCAGTGTTCAGCTCAAAAAAGTCAATTATAGTGCTGTGCAGTGCTTCTTTAACCTCTTGCGTGCTTCCGTCGGGCACTACCTCGCTCGTTGGCCGACGGAGCCCCGCCCACCTAATAGCGGAAAAACGGCCGCACCGCGGCAGAAAAACCGCCGCGGTTAAGGCATTAAATGCGGCATCTCGTAGCGCAAAGGGAGGCAAACGCCACGTAAACATTTGCTTTGAAGTCTGCGGGATCCGCAGGGTCAGGGGCACAGGGGAGTGATCGGATAGAGTGCGCGTCATATGCTCAATGGAGGAGGTCCTGCAGGCGACATCGTGGGTGACCAGCCACGAATCAATGTGGGACCAGGAGCTGTGCGTATTGGAAACGCAGGTACCCTCACGCCTATCAGGATGGGCATGGCGCCAGGCATCTACTAAGGTGTTGTCTTGCATAAGTGAGAGTAGTGCCGCAGTGGCTTGCGGGTGCTGTAATCGACCACCTGAGCTTCTAATGTATGTTGTAGTGCAATGTTAAAATCGCCGCCCCATACCAGTGGGCAAGGGCAAGTGAGGAAACCTATTTCCACATAAGGGGGTAAAAGTCTGAATCATCCGTGTTTGGGCCATATACAGCTGCCATAGTTAAGGGCTGCACATATAATGTCCCCGCGGGTACCACGTACCTGCCTGCTGTGTCTAGATAAGTGTGCGAGGTGCACAAAGGGAGGTCTTTTTTAAGCAATATGGCGACGCCTCTAGCATAGTTAGAGTAAACCGAGGAATAAGAGTTGCCCCAGCAGTGGGCGTGCAGCCTGGCCGTGTTAGTGGCTGGTATGTGTGTCTCTTGCAGGAAACAGACGTCATTCTTGTTTCTAGCTAGGTAGGTGTATATGAGTCATGCTTTGCGTTGATTGTTCATGCCTCTGATGTTTCAGGTTAAAAATGTAACTTCAGCCATGTACGAAGCCTGAGGGGAGTGTGCTAGTATGCTTTCCGTTGTAGGTTTTGGAGCAGGGGGATGTTGTGCCATTGTGCGCTATGTAGCTGCCATTGAATGTAATGCGTAGCATGTTCAAGGTCAAACAGGGGCAAAAACTTAACATACCCAAAGGTTATGGATCTATTACCACATATCCTCTGCGAACTTCCCATCCCTTCCTCCCTCCCACTCCACCCCCCCTTTAGGTTGAGACTCATTCCTCCCCCATCCCAAGGAGCCCCAACCTGAAAGATGCCAAAGGAACATGGGAATTATCCCTGTGGGGTGCGTGGGCTCAGCCAGTCTTCCCCCTTGCCATGAGGCAGGGTGGACGAGCGAAATCTTTTGCAGTTAAGTGGCGATGTGCAATGTTCTGGTTAGCTACAGTCAGACAGGTGTAAGGCAATAGTGTGCAGTGGCGACACTGAAATGGTCCAGTTAGGAAACATGGTTTAGGAGGGGTCATGCAGCATGTGTGTTATTTCCCTGCCGTTATAATTAGTCATTGTCACGGGTGCGGCCATCTTCAGATGAGGCAAATGATATATCCGCTTTTGGGTCTGTGAAGTAGCCAGGCTTGTCTCCGGAGTCTATCCGCAGATTGGCTGGGTACATGAGAGCATATGTGATGCATATCTGCTGGAGCAAGTTTTTGGCAGGTAAAACGTCTCTGCTTCCAGCTTGTACAGCCAGGGTAGGATCAGGGTAGAATGAAAGAAAATTGCTTTGATGTATGACTTCGCCCATTTCTCTGGCTTTTCGCAGGATGGAGTTGCGGTCTCGATAGTTTAATATGTGCGCTTTTCTGGGTCGCGCGGGGGATGCCGTGGGCCAAGGGACCAGTGCGCTCGCTCGACAATGAAGAGACCGGACAGGGCAGCGCCAAAGATTTCGCGTAGTAGTGACTCCAGGTAGTCTTTAATTTTGATGATTGCTGTGGATTCAGGGATGCCTGTAATGAAAATGTTGTTCCTGCGAGAGCGGGATTCGAGATTTTCATTCCTGGCACGGATGAGCTCTAGAACCTGTCCATCTTTACCAGGCACTGCCCTCTCTCTGCGTTGGCGTTATCTGCATCTGACACCCAGGCCTCCAAATGCGTAATACGATTGTCATTCAAGTCTATCCATTGTTTAGCTTGGTCAACGTGAGACGCTAAGTGGTCGATTTTAGAATCAATAGTTTTTAGACTGGATTTAACCTCCAGAAGCAGGAAACTTATGTCCTCGACTTGTACTTCCGGTGTCTATGTGGCGTGCTCGCCGGCCTCATGGGGTGGGTCTACACACCTTCCAGTCCTGCAGCCCTCAAAGGTTAGCTTAGGATGGTTGGCATCAGTTTTCCACATTATGGCTGTAGTTGGAACGCTGGGGCCAGAGAAAGTAATGTGCAATGTTCACACAGTGCGCTGCAATATGGTTAATTTGTTAAGCCCCGTCCATAGGGTCACGTTTACTAACCCTGGGCGGAGAACTACGCTCCGTTCGCGGAGTTTGCGAATTTTCGGCAACTTCGCACTTCGTGGCGAGCGCAAAGCTGTCGACTACTTCGCAATCTACAGCGTAGCATAGTAGTTTTTCTTCCTCGCGCGCGCAATAGCATTCTCGCGTGCCCTGTAATGACTTACCGTGGTTCTGCGTTCGCTTTCTCGCTTTTCTCTCCCGGTCGCGTTCGCTACGATGTTTGGAATCCGGCCGCACAATCCCATGCGAACGCGATAACGTCATTCGGACGCGGGAACATGTCATTAGGATGCGCGATCCTCCTTGCAGCGCCATGGTGGTAAGATCGCGTTTCCGAACACGCAGAAACTGCAATCTGGCACAGAATATCTCTCGAGCATGTTAAAATCTTCTCAAAAATTTTCATTTAACCCCTCAGATTGTGATTCGGCTGTATTTTTTTGGGCTAGGAGTCCTCTTTTTGTTTCTACTCTTTTTTTCAAGAGAAAGGAAGTGCCCCTGAGTCTCCAACTTCCTGTTCCTGTCCACCAGGCTCCTCCCAGTGCTTTGTCCATGTGGTGTTCACTTTCATTTGGAATTGGAGTTGGAAGGATCACTCTTTGTGTATGTCTGCTGCATCATAGCATTTAATTGGATTTATTGAGGAATTTTGGATTTGAACTTTTCATTTACAAGTAAGTTTGAGAATTGAGAATTGTTGTACTGTAAATGTTTGTTTGGTTTGGTTTTTTTTAACTACAGTTTTCTGTGCTTCTCAATCTTTCTTAAAAATTATTATTGAGGGAGGCCTGTACTTTCATGAGGGGCCAAGTTGTATGTGTTTGAAATTTCATCCAGTAGGCCTAGAGGTACCCAAGGGTCCACCCATGTTTCTGTTGTGTCTGTAAAACATCATGGATGGCATTGGATTTAATTGCATACTTTGTTGTAGTGGAATTTAATTTTCTTTTAGTAAAATTAGGTAACCCTAGTTGTTCATGTAGTTAGTGTAGGCCTGCTTGAGTTCATTTACTTTCTGTGGGTGGCTTGGCCAGGTGGTGGTGGCCATTTTGTGTTTGTAGCCACTGTGTTTTTGCCATAGGCCTCCAAGCTTGTGGCCTACTCTGCCAGTAGGCCCAAGGGTACTACTAGAGTCCTCATCATGGGTGCATGAAAGTTGTTCAACTGATTTTGGGGTGTTTAAGTTGTAAGTGTAACATCATAGGTCATGGATGGCTTTGGATTGATTAGCAAAATGTGTTTTTGGTGTTGAATTACAGGTTTTGGGTGTGTGTTGAATAATATGGCTTTTTCTGTGCACTAGGTAACCCTAGAATTCAGCTCACGAAGTTTTGGTAACTTTGCACAGTGCTACAACGCGACCTTACAGTTTTTGTCTTCTTCGCGTGCTCAATGTGCGTGCTCGGGCACGCGAAAACGACGTTTTGTACAGTTCGCGCTGCCGAACTCGCCGAATTTGCATTCCCGCGAGCAATATCTCTCGAGTTGCCTAAAACGTTCCCGAAAATGTAGATGCTGTTCATTTTGCTAAAAGAAACTCCTCAGGTTGTCATTTGCTTGTAGTTTTTGGAGCATGGACCACTTACTGTTTCTGTCCTCTATGTACCTTGTTGTTTGAGGGTGGCCTGACCATGGGGCGGCTTGGCAGCCATTTTGTCAAGCCAAGCATTGTCCTTTTGCCATAGGAATGTATTGTCTGTCTTCTCTTTCTTTTCATGTTTTTGGGGGTGGCCAGGCCATGTAGGGGCGGCCATTTTGTGTGACCTTCCATCGTGGTTTAGTTTTTTTGCCGCAGGCCTACAAACTTGTGTGATTTTTTCTGCCAGTAGGCCTAGAGTCCCAGAGATAGTCAGCGGGGATGCTTGATGTAGCGTTTTCCATTTTGTCTGTTGAATTTAACATCATTTAGGGCATGGGTGGCAATGCATTGAATTTTCAAATGTGGTGTTTGGGGTGTAGTTAACTGTTTGGGTGAAAACTGTAAATGCCTTTGTTGTTTGTGTTGTTGTGTAACTTTCAAACCTTGTAGCCATGGGGATTTTCTTTTTTGAATTAAGTTGTGATGTGTAACAGGCATCCTTTTTCTGGCTATACAGGGTTATTGATAGACCTGCTTGAGTTTATTTAAATTGTATGTACTTTCTTGTTGGTGGGCTGACCATGGGGCTGGTGCCCATTCTCATTTGGTGAAGCCATGCATTTTGCTTTTCCCATAGGCCTGCTTTGTCTGTTTTTTATTTTTATTCCTTTCTTATTTTTTTATTCCTTTTCTTTTTTTTATTGTGACCGCCTGTCCATGTCGTGGCAGCCATTTCCTGGTACTAGTATAGCCTCTGTGTTTTTGCCATAGGCCTCCAACCTTGTGGCCTACTCTGCCAGTAGGCCCAAGGGTACTACTACAGTCCTCATCATGGGTGCATGAAAGTTGTTCAACTGTTATAGGGGTGTTTAAGTTGTAAGTGTAACATCATGTAGGTCATGGATGGCTTTGGATTAATTAGCAAAATGTGTTTTTGGTGTTGAATTGCAGGTTTTGGGTGTGTGTTGAATAATATGGCTTTTTCTGCGCACTAGGTAACCCTAGAATTCAGCTCGCGTAGTTTTGGTAACTTTGCACAGTGCTACAACGTGACCTTACAGTTTTTGTCTTCTTCGCGCGCTCAAAGTGCGTGCTCGGGCACGCGATAACGACGTTTTGTACAGTTCGCGCTGCCGAACTCGCCGAATTTGCATTCCCGCGAGCAATATCTCTCGAGTTGCCTAAAACGTTCCCGAAAATGTAGATGCTGTTAATTTTGCTAAAAGAAACTCCTTAGGTTGTCATTTGCTTGTAGTTTTTGGAGCATGGACCACTTACTGTTTCTGTCCTCTATGTACCTTGTTGTTTGAGGGTGGCCTGACCATGTGGGCGGCTTGGCAGCCATTTTGTCAAGCCAAGCATTGTCCTTTTGCCATAGGAATGTATTGTCTGTCTTCTCATGTTTTTGGGGGTGGCCAGGCCATGCAGGGGCGGCCATTTTGTGTGACCTTCCATTGTGGTTTAGTTTTTTTGCCGCAGGCCTACAAACTTGTGTGATTTTTTCTGCCAGTAGGCCTAGAGTCCCAGAGATAGTCAGCGGGGATGCTTGATGTAGCGTTTTCCATTTTGTCTGTTGAATTTAACATCATTTAGGGCATGGGTGGCAATGCATTGAATTTTCAAATGTGGTGTTTGGGGTGTAGTTAACTGTTTGGGTGAAAACTGTAAATGCCTTTGTTGTTTGTGTTGTTGTGTAACTTTCAAACCTTGTAGCCATGGGGATTTTCTTTTTTGAATTAAGTTGTGATGTGTAACAGGCATCCTCCTTTTTCTGGCTATACAGGGTTATTGATAGACCTGCTTGAGTTTATTTAAATTGTATGTACTTTCTTGTTGGTGGGCTGACCATGGGGCTGGGGCCCATTCTCATTTGGTGAAGCCATGCATTTTGCTTTTCCCATAGGCCTGCTTTGTCTGTTTTTTATTTTTATTCCTTTCTTATTTTTTTATTCCTTTTCTTTTTTTTATTGTGACCGTCTGTCCATGTCGTGGCAGCCATTTCCTGGTACTAGTATAGCCTCTGTGTTTTTGCCATAGGCCTCCAACCTTGTGGCCTACTCTGCCAGTAGGCCCAAGGGTACTACTACAGTCCTCATCATGGGTGCATGAAAGTTGTTCAACTGTTATAGGGGTGTTTAAGTTGTAAGTGTAACATCATGTAGGTCATGGATGGCTTTGGATTAATTAGCAAAATGTGTTTTTGGTGTTGAATTGCAGGTTTTGGGTGTGTGTTGAATAATATGGCTTTTTCTGCGCACTAGGTAACCCTAGAATTCAGCTCGCGTAGTTTTGGTAACTTTGCACAGTGCTACAACGTGACCTTACAGTTTTTGTCTTCTTCGCGCGCTCAAAGTGCGTGCTCGGGCACGCGATAACGACGTTTTGTACAGTTCGCGCTGCCGAACTCGCCGAATTTGCATTCCCGCGAGCAATATCTCTCGAGTTGCCTAAAACGTTCCCGAAAATGTAGATGCTGTTAATTTTGCTAAAAGAAACTCCTCAGGTTGTCATTTGCTTGTAGTTTTTGGAGCATGGACCACTTACTGTTTCTGTCCTCTATGTACCTTGTTGTTTGAGGGTGGCCTGACCATGTGGGCGGCTTGGCAGCCATTTTGTCAAGCCAAGCATTGTCCTTTTGCCATAGGAATGTATTGTCTGTCTTCTCATGTTTTTGGGGGTGGCCAGGCCATGCAGGGGCGGCCATTTTGTGTGACCTTCCATTGTGGTTTAGTTTTTTTGCCGCAGGCCTACAAACTTGTGTGATTTTTTCTGCCAGTAGGCCTAGAGTCCCAGAGATAGTCAGCGGGGATGCTTGATGTAGCGTTTTCCATTTTGTCTGTTGAATTTAACATCATTTAGGGCATGGGTGGCAATGCATTGAATTTTCAAATGTGGTGTTTGGGGTGTAGTTAACTGTTTGGGTGAAAACTGTAAATGCCTTTGTTGTTTGTGTTGTTGTGTAACTTTCAAACCTTGTAGCCATGGGGATTTTCTTTTTTGAATTAAGTTGTGATGTGTAACAGGCATCCTCCTTTTTCTGGCTATACAGGGTTATTGATAGACCTGCTTGAGTTTATTTAAATTGTATGTACTTTCTTGTTGGTGGGCTGACCATGGGGCTGGTGCCCATTCTCATTTGGTGAAGCCATGCATTTTGCTTTTCCCATAGGCCTGCTTTGTCTGTTTTTTATTTTTATTCCTTTCTTATTTTTTTATTCCTTTTCTTTTTTTTATTGTGACCGTCTGTCCATGTCGTGGCAGCCATTTCCTGGTACTAGTATAGCCTCTGTGTTTTTGCCATAGGCCTCCAACCTTGTGGCCTACTCTGCCAGTAGGCCCAAGGGTACTACTACAGTCCTCATCATGGGTGCATGAAAGTTGTTCAACTGTTATAGGGGTGTTTAAGTTGTAAGTGTAACATCATGTAGGTCATGGATGGCTTTGGATTAATTAGCAAAATGTGTTTTTGGTGTTGAATTGCAGGTTTTGGGTGTGTGTTGAATAATATGGCTTTTTCTGCGCACTAGGTAACCCTAGAATTCAGCTCGCGTAGTTTTGGTAACTTTGCACAGTGCTACAACGTGACCTTACAGTTTTTTGTTTTTTTTTTTTTGTTTTTTTTTGAAAACCTTTATTGTACAGAAAGAGCTCACAAATACGGGCCTACAACCCACCGGGCTGGCCACCACAGAGCCGAACGTCAGGAGCAATGCACAGAGTATCACAGTATACAAAGGCAAAGAAACAGGAGAAATAACAAGCATCTTAGAGCAATCACAGGAGATAAGAATTAGAAAGGTAGTTTTCTTATTTTTAAAGGACGGGTTAGGGAGTACAGGAGTATGGCGGGCCGAGAGACAAACCAACGGGGTGGGGCCGCGGCGGGCAGCAATACAATAATCGTAAAAAACACAGGAGAAGCAAATACGAAATAGGCATACCAATAAGCACCGGTCAAAACAACAGACATGAGGAAAGGCCAACGCACACATCGTCCAATGCCCGCCCACCGCAGCTACCACCTGTCCCACCGAACAGCACAGAAAAGGACCCAAATACAAGAACAATAGGAAACGGATCCCCAATAAAGGAAAAGAACCCTGCATAAGGGGGGGGGGGGAAAGGAAGGGGGAAGAAGGAAAGGAAGGGACTCTCATCCAAACACCCGCCCCCGGGCGACGAAACAGGAAAACAATAACCCGGTACAAAATAGACATTAAAAATATAGAAAACACACCCAGCAAATCAGAATCATCGTGATACCGGAAAAATACCCCAGAAAGACACCAGGGGGACAGACGACGAGACAGAGCCCCGAAAGAAGGGATACACAAGGGCCATAGAACCAAAAAGGGAGAAAAAAGGAGGAAAAAGATCCCCCAAAAACAGCAACAGACCCCCCCACCCACCCCACAAGCCCACCCTACACCCCTGCAGAAGGCTACGGCCAACCCCCCAGCAGCGTGCCTGTCGCCCTAAATAGAACCCGAAATATAGGAGAAAGAAACAAGGTAGAAACAAAGGCAAAAAAGAAGGGCCAGGGAAAGGAAGGAACATCACACACGGGAGAGGGCAAAAAACAGTATTATCTGCAACCATCCCACCACCTGTGAAAAGGGGAGAGGCAGAGCCCACGGGAAGTTAAACGATATCAGGATAAGTTTCAGGAGTCCCACGAAGTTACGCAACATCACAACAGCACATGTCGGTCATAGATCAAAAACAAGACTACCGCATATAATAAGTCATTTCAGCCCTGTCCGCTTTTGTCCAAGGTTGTAATCATCCAAACAAACAAAGTCCAAACGACGAGGGACACAGGGTTCAGGAGGAAATCCAGCGGCAGTCCTGAGGAGAAACGTGAGAGAAAATACGGAGGATACAAAAGAGTCACGGTACAACCTTCGCACCGCAGGCACAGTTCTATGGACAAGTCCAACGAGGCAAGCCCAGCTGGGTCGGTACAGGCGCCCCAGCCGGGGAGCCGACGCGATGAGAAACAGAAAGGATCATCGAGGCCTGGACAGGATGCAAACGGACCGCAGACCAGCGGCCGAGGCAACAAAGCAGGACGACGAAGGGCGTCGGAGAGTCTCCAATCCAAGGATGCGGTCTCCGCCGGAGGCACAGAGACCAGGAGCACATCAGCCGTACCCTGCAACAAGGAAGCAAAATCCAACGATGGGGGCCCGCATAAATCGAAAAGTGGGTCAGCCTCCACAGGGGAAACAGGCGCAGCCACGGAAGTCCGCCAGGAGTATAGTGCATCCAGGACAACTTGAAGTGCAGGAAACCCTTCACAAGATCCGACAACCGGGCCGTGTGGCGGGCCCCCAGTGCTCGCCCAGGCCCGGCAGAGACTCCCAGGGTCGGCCGCCATCTTAGGAGCTCAGCAAGCCCTCGGTCGTCGGGGGCCCCGGCCGGAGCAACACCAAAGCAAAAGGAGGTCAGCCGAACTGCGGCGGGGCGCCCCAAGGCAGGAAGGAGACCCACCAGAAGAAGGATGTTGGGCGGCCCCCTCGTGCCGCCGGCCCCGTTCTCCGAGCCCGGGCGGAAAATCCAAAATGGCCGGGCCGGGGAACAAAGGGGGGACCAAGCCGGAGAAATGAGGTGGCTCTCCCGCAGGAGGCAGCGTCCGCACCCCGAGGCCCAGGCCAGTCGGGTCCGCCAACGGGCACAGCCGGCCTATTCGCACATCAGCCTCCGCAACCAGAACCACAGCGCCAGCAAGGGCCGACCATCTCTCTCCGTCACGTCCCGTCGTTGCCAGGAGGTCCAGGCCAGTCCGCCCCGAAGGCTCCGAGCGGGATCACCGCACAGGATCGACAGCACCCAGGATCACCGGAGCAACGGGTAAGTGTCCGCAAAGTGCCCGCAGTACCGAAACACCGCAAGGAGGGCTTCCCGGGGCAGGAGAAATACAGGATAATCGAAGAAAACAGGTGGTTGAACGGAGCCGAGCTAAAACGCGGCCATCTCGGTCGCGAGTCAGGCTCCTCCCCGACCTTACAGTTTTTGTCTTCTTCGCGCGCTCAAAGTGCGTGCTCGGGCACGCGATAACGACGTTTTGTACAGTTCGCGCAGCCGAACACGCCGAATTTGCATTCTCGCGAGCAATATCTCTCGAGTTGCCCAAAACGTTCCCGAAAATGTAGATGCTGTTCATTTTTCTAAAAGAAACTCCTCAGGTTGTCATTTGCTTGTAGTTTTTGGAGCATTAACCACTTACTGTTTCCGTCCTCTATGTACTTTGTTGTTTGAGGGTGGCCTGACCATGTGGGCGGCTTGGCGGCCATTTTGTCAAGCCAAGCATTGTCCCTTTGCCATAGGAATGTATTGTCTGTCTTCTCTTTCTTTTCATGTTTTTGGGGGTGGCCAGGCCATGTGGGGGCGGCCATTTTGTGTGACCTTCCATCGTGGTTTAGTTTTTTTGCCGCAGGCCTACAAACTTGTGTGATTTTTTTCTGCCAGTAGGCCTAGAGTCCCAGAGATACTCAGAGGGGATGCTTGATGTAGCGTTTTCCATTTTGTCTGTTGAATTTAACATCATTTAGGGCATGGGTGGCAATGCATTGAATTTTCAAATGTGATGTTTGGGGTGTAGTTAACTGTTTGGGTGAAAACTCTAAATGCCTTTGTTGTTTGTGTTGTTGTGTAACTTTCAAACCTTGTAGCCATGGGGATTTTCTTTTTTGCATTAAGCTGTGATGCAGGCATCCTCCTTTTTCTGGCCATATAGGGAGGGATATAGGCCTGCTTGAGTTTATTGTTTTCTGGCCTTTACCCATGTACCTGTGATGAGAGTGCCCATGTGGAGCTGTGGTGGTAGTAGTAGTGTGCTGTTTTGTTTTTGACAAATTGGCCTGTGTCTTGCCATTGTTCCTGTTGGCTTACTACTGTTCACATCCCCATTGCTATCTGCTGCAGGTCACTGATGCTGCATCCATCCGAAATGATGCACAAATTAAGGATAAACAAGTTCCACTTCCACTACATTTGCATTTTAGTTCTTTGCTATTCTTACTCTTACTGGTTGTACTAATACTTCTAGTAGTAATTAAAATTAAAGCTAACAAAAATCCACATTCGACTGATGTTGTTCTGCCTTCTCTGCTTGTAGGTGCACAAAAGACTGAAGAGGAGGTGTCTGTCATCATTCATCGCCTGTTCTACTGCCAGACGGACGTCCTTCTGTACTACGTCACGTGTGGTGTGACTAACCTGACCAGTCATCATTCTCAGCAACTTGTGCAACTGAGTGCTGCCGCTGACATCCGAAGAAGATGGGCCCAAAGAAAGCAGGTACCAGGTCCTCCAAGACCAAGAAAGTTGCTGAGAAGAAGGAAGAACAGAAGAAGGAAGTGATACTTAAGTCTGGTGTTGACCCGAAAACCTTTTTCGGGCAAAAAAAAAGTACGCCTGCAGCAGCAGTGACCGGGGTCCAAGCTGGGGCCAGCACCTCCGCATCACTGGGCCCAAGCCACCAACCCAGGCCCAAGCAGATGAGTGGGTAAGAGGTAGCCAGCCTAATGGTGGAAAGCAGTGATACTGAGCCTGACCTGAACTTATCGCTATCTCAAAGTAGTACACATTCCACGCAAGAGGGAACACAGCAGAAAAGTGGTGAACAACAACCAGCGCCCGCAATAGTATACTAACTGAACAAAAATTAGTAAGCAAACATCTGGTTGTGCATTTTGTTGGGGGGAATTGACAAAGACTGGAGATTACAGAGGACAACGCAAAAGACAGGAGTGGACCCAGTGGCTACAGCTATTCTATCACAGCTTTATTCAAAAGAATACCTTAACTAAAGAGTGGCCAACAGGGCAAGCTTAGCTACACACAGTCTAATAGTAGTTGCACAGAGAGTCTTAGGGCAGAGGCAGTTTGAAGGAACTGAAAGTCAGGGATGGCATTGGATACCCAAAATTTGGAAAACAAATTTAAGACCAAAGAAGGTTTTGCTAACATTGAATTGGGAAGGAGGCTTAATAGGTTGGAAAAAATAAGGTGCGTTAAAAAGTTAGGGAAATGTAATTGTTAATAATATAAGCACTGTAGGACTTACTGGGGCCAGTAGCAGGATCCTCGGTAGAGGAGCACTCCTCTTGAGGTTGTCCCGCTAACTCGGACCCCGTCTTCTTGCCCTTGGGTGGTGCTGATCATGTAAGAAATAATAAAGAAAGAGAAACATTAAGTGCTGTGAAACAAAGACCTCATTCAAAAATCCTCTCAAACATTTTAGGAAACAACAATTTCAATAAAATTGACTTCGAAGTATAAATGACTACTGGCTTGCAGGATTCACAGACCGTCTACTTATAGAACACTAATCAAATGTTCCATAAACATTCTGATTGCAGAATATACTAACGAAGCCAGTACCACCTGACCTACACCACCTATTCAAGAATCCAGACGGGCCAATTGTTCAGTAAGTCGGCATTTCCATTTTATTTTTGCCCGCAAACATGCATAGATGATGAGATGGAGGACACATGCATACATTTGTGCATACTCGGAATTGTTGGTTGCTTGCGTCATATGAACTGATACTGACTCACCTGACCATGCTATTGCTGCTAAGCCTAGCACTCAGTAAACAAACTTCAAACCGGTTCTACAGAGGGGCGGGGTAAATAAAGAACTAAGCATTCAGTGACAGAGGAGGCGTCATGCAGACCGTTAAAAAAATATGAACTAATACTATCCATCCACCACTATTTCACTAAAGGACAATGTAAGGAAGGACTAGACTCCAGCAATAGCATTAACTAACTTCAGTTCTCTAAAAACTCTAACATGAATAATCACCAGCCCAAGCTAGCGCAAAGTTACAAACCAGTAAGAGAAGTGGCGAGCAGCACCTGTGTCATACAATAACAGAAGATTTTGAGACGGAATTGATCTGCAATGTAACTAAGCGCACCAGTAATCGTGTTACTTTTTCGTCCATGAAATATACACAATACTTATACTACTATATTATATATTAAATATTGCTAGCTACTCACCAAGCTCCACGACCTCGACACCTAGCAGGTCCAACAGGTCCTGCTCTCTGTCCAGAATGTCTGCCCACCGGTGGGCCAGCTGCTGGTGGGTGCGCCGGATATCCGAGCGACGGTAGACTGCCCGGCGCACCTTTGCCCACCGGCGGTGACGCTCCTCTGGGAGGTAACCGGAGCCTGGCCTGCCGCCTGCTGCCAAGGTCAAGGGGAGGTGGCGCTGGATGAAAAAAAACAGGGCGGCCACCTCCGCCTCCCCGAAAAGATTCCGGGCATGCACCCCTGCAGGTCTCATTCTGCCGCAAGGCAGCCGGCTCTTGGGCGCAGGCGCCTTGCCCTTCGAGCCGGTTCTGCTGCTCCCCTTTGCCATGGTTCTGGGGTGGAGGTGGAGGTGGAAAAGAAAAGTTAGAACAAAAGGAAAAAAAGTTAGGGGGAAGAAGTAGGAGCTTAAATAAAGAAGTAAAATAAAACAGTAGAAAAGTTTAAAAAAAGGTGGAAAAGTAGAAATAAAATGCAAAATATAAACTTAGGGACAGAGAGAGATAGATGATAAGTAAAAACAGTAAGAAAAACTGTGAAAATAGGTAAAGATTGCACAGATATAAGGTGGATAGAAAACTAGGCCCAGAACCATAGCATAGAGTGTGAAAAACAAGATGGCCGCGCCCATCGCGACCACGTGGGTAAGTTCGCGCGCGATTTCACGCGAACACGCACTTTGTCAGCGTGAACAAGTAGTTGTGTTCCCGAACAAGACGTGCACCGCGCGAACACGTTATACGCGACCCGGAAGAGGAAATAGGGGACGCGAGCGGGCGGGACAATTGAAAAAACAAGATGGCCGCGCCCATAGCCCACCACATGGGTATGGTTGCACGCTACAATCCACCGAACACGCAGACAGCGCCCCGAACACGCACAACGCGCTTGCGAGCAAGAAAAACGGCTCGCGAACGGGACCAGCAAGCTACTGTGCACGCTTGCGAAGTTACGCGAAGCTCGCATAGTGCGAGAATGTCTTCGCGTAGCTTCGCGTAGCGCGACTACGCGTACTCCGCCCAGGGTTAACGTTTACCCTGACGGTGTGCAGGGGGCTCGGGCCCCGCGACCACTGCCAAAGTTCTCGCTAGCCGTGGCCCGTGCCGTGGGTCTGGACAATGGAGGCCGTATGGTGTAGAGCGTGCTCAGGGCTTCCTCCAGCTGATTTTCTCGTGCCCCCCACGTGGGCTGCAGCCTGCAATGTAGTGGATGAGCACCGCCGGCCCCGCCTTTATTTCTCCCAGTAGGCAGGGCAGGGCGGGAGTAAGCAGGAGTTGCGGTGTCACGAGTCGCTGCAGGTTACCCCCGGTGTCAAGCGGCAGCGCGGCCAGGCAAAGGATCTCAGCGGGGGTCAAGGCCCACCAACGTGCTGGGCATGCACTTAACTCAGGGGGAAGGCAACTTCGGCCATGCTGGCAGGCCAAGGCGCAGGTTGTCTTGAAGGTGAGGCCGTCAAGCAGGCACGAGGCGGTGCTCAGGTAAGTTATATGGCACTGTGTGGCATAAATGGCGGCAAGGATACTGTCCCAATCTTGGGGATCACCCTGAAGCAGAGTCTTAGTGGTGGCTGCACGCATGTGTGGTTGGGCTCTCCCGGCCTATAGGCGCCGTCCACTAGAGGCACAACACGTCCCAGGCAAGGGGCTCCACCGGAGGGCCGTCACCCTGCTACAGTCCGCTGTCCCCCCGCCCCAGCACCTTACTTGCAATCCGATGCGCAGGTCTCAACAGGGGGTCCCAGCGTTCCTCCGCACCAGACACCCTCACATCCAGGACGCGTCTGCTTCGCAGGGTTGGGAGCCCGCACAGCCGCGTCAGGCCTCTGCAAGGCAGCAGAATCAATACCCCAGGCATGGCACGGCCACAGGTGATCAGTTGCGCTGCGTCTCCTCTAGGCCACAGTTCCACGCAGCATCGTTGCAGCCTCCGCCTAGCCACAAATGATGGCGATGCCGGGAATTTGGATAGGGGTGCCAGTGCCGCACAGGGCAGCGATGTCAGTGCCTCTGTCTCAGCCGGTTTCCAGCTGAGGTTGCCTGGTGTGACAGACCTCCCGCAGGCCGCAGCCCTTCACGCGGCCTCGATGGCACCACTGCCCGGAAGTCAAACTTTGGTGTCTTTGCCGCCCCAGGCTTGGCAAAATGGCAGTCTCACCGCCAGATACGTCAGCAACACAGGCCTGCTCTCTGTGCTTCAGGGCATACTCGATGCTGCAGTACTTTGGCAGATTTAATCGCTCAGCCGACAGAGCTCACTTAGAGTGCAGCCATCTTGCCACCGGCGAGACCACGCCCCCAATATTTCGAAACTTATTTGAAATAAAAGGAACATTAAAAATGTTTTGCTTCGTATTTTTTCACTGTTTAGTGACTTTTGAAGATAAAGATGTGTTAGTGCTGGACGTTTTTGGGGAATTTTGTTTTGGACATTGGATGTTATTTTGGGTTTTTTAATAACTGGCTTTTATTCAGGAATTGCTTATTGTGATTTCTTTTTTTTGTAATTTTGTGGATTGCCAATTAATAGAACGTAAAAGATGTTTTTTTCTTTTTAATTGAAGGTTGGCCTTTTCCCTGGATTATGGTTTCACTCTGGTTATTGGATTACTCAAGACTCTTGGTGACAGGTGTTATGAAATATCATCAAGAGTCGAAGAAAGAAGACAACTACAGGTAGGAAGACAAACTGTTTATTAAAAAAAATCAAAAATGGCAATTGAATTTGTAAATGTTGAAAAAACAGGTGAGTAATTTTACAGCTTGTTAGCATATGTTAGAAGTGTAAGGTGTATGCAATATTGTCTAGGTAGTTTGAAGCTCCTATCAATGGAAATTGACAAATTTTTTCCAATAGCCTCTCGGACATTTCTTTGCTTTCTTTTGGGATACACAAGAGTTCAGACTAACTGACAATGATTGCACGATTCTCATATCCTGGAAGTTCTGTGACCCGACCCGCTTAGATGGCCAATCCATGTGTCCTCGAAGTAATTGAGTAGTGGAGCCAATTTGTCCTCATTTTGTATAAAGTATTCTGATTCTTTAATTGATTTTTAGAACTAATCCACACACTCAGAAGGTACAAAACACAAAGCTTTTAGCCTTTTCAACTCATACTAGGGAGAGGTGTGGCGCCGCGGCCAGGGCGACTGACGCTGGAATCTGGGGATCACGGTTCGATCCCCGGCTCCGGCGGCAGATTAGCCCAGCACCATGTGACTCTGGGCAATAGCTCGCTTAATCTTCCCGACGGCCCCCAGCGCCTAGAGACCCTTACGGGTGATTGTGCGCTTTACAAATGTGGACTTTACTTTTACTTTACTTTATACTGTAGTTTACTGCTTGACATGTAATTGTCAGCTACGGATGTTTTAAACATTTTCGCCAATGTGCCTGGGAAAAGTGTAAAAAGCATCCTTGAATTTGGGTTTCAGGGTAAATTTTAGTAATAGTATTAATCATCTATAATTGAAAATCAATTATAATTTTCCTAGGACTTTTATTCACAGTTTTAGTTTTCATTACTAATACAAATTCAGTGTACGTTGAGGATT
This sequence comes from Lissotriton helveticus, assembly GCF_964261635.1. Lineage (NCBI taxonomy): Eukaryota > Metazoa > Chordata > Amphibia > Caudata > Salamandridae > Lissotriton > Lissotriton helveticus. The sequence goes on from NC_136070.1 coordinate 1,244,487,391, forward strand.
GCGTGTCAGGGAATAAGCTATATGCTAATGTTTCAGTTGTTTTGTTTCTGTTTGCACGAATAGTATAAATTTGGTTCACTGGATGGGGTGTTGACTTAAAAGTTCCACCCATCATCCAAATTTTAGTATTCTCAAGGGTCACTAAGGTATGGGTTGTGCTAAAGATTAGTGTTTGTTTAAGAGGGTTTTCATTGTCATATAGTAGGAAATGTTCATTAGCATATTAAATTGCTCGTTCAGGGGGGATGTTAATGTCAGAGTAGGGTTGAGGTGTTACTCTTTGGGGTTTACTCACCTGTTTTTGCCTCTGAACCATTCTCCTTAAATTGAGTATAGTGGGTACACTACTAGTAACGTTCAAGGGGATGTTTTGGGCTACCTTCCTCAAACAGGAGCCACAGGGTTCATTGGAGGTGGATGCTAGGATTTATAATTGTTGGATGTTCTCCCTCACTTTGATCTCCATTGCAGAGGCAGAGTGGTTAGGTTCTGTGTCAGCCTGTGCAATCGCTCGCCTTTGCAATGGGATGAAAAATACTGCTCATCACTCCAATGACTCCGGGGTTCAGTTAAGCTCTTCTTACAATAATTATAGACACCATAGGTTCCACAGCCTTTTTCCTCACCATGATTGAACATAGTTAGAATAGTAATTTTGCCCCCAGTCAATGTCCAGCACCTTCCCTGAGGTAAGTACCCGGCAGGGTTTGAATAGTAATTTTGCCCCCAGTCACTGTTCAGCACCTTCCATAAGGTAAGTACCCAGCAGAGTTAAAATAGTAATTTTGACCCCCAGTCACATTACAGCATCTTCACGGTGGTAAGTACCCAGAGGAGTTAGAATAGTAATTTTGTCCCCAGTCACTGTCCAGCAACTTCCCTTAGATAAGTACCTGGCAAATCAGAATAGTTATTTTACCCCCCAGCCACTGACCAGCACCTTCCCTGAGGTAAATACCCAGCAGAGTTAATTTAGTAATTTTGCCCCCTTTCACTGCCCAGCACCTTCCATGAGGTAACTACACGGCAGAGTTAGAATAGTAATTTTGCCCCAGTCACTGTCCAGCACCTTCCATGAGGTAAGTGCCTGGCGAAGTCAGAATAGTAATTTTGCCCATAGTCACATGCCTGCACCTTTCCTGAGGTAAATACTTAGCAGAGGTAGAATTGTACGTTTACCTCTTAGTCACTGTCCACCACCTTCCCTGAGGCAAGTACACAGCAGAGTTAGAATGGTAATTGTGCCCCCGTCAATGTTCAGCACCTTTTATTAGGTAAGTACCCGTTGGAGTTAGAATAGTAATTTTGCCACCACTCCCATTCCTGCATCTTTCAGGTGGTAAGTACCCAACTGAGTTAGAATAGCAATATTGCCCCCCAGCCACTGTCCAGCACCTTCCCTGAAGTAAGTACCAGGCAGAATTTGAATAGAAATGTTGCCCCGCAGTCACTATCTATCACCTCCCCTGAGGTCAGTACACAGCAGAGTTAGAATAGTAATTTTGCCCACAGGCACATTCCAACACTTTCCCTGAGGTAAAGTACCCAGCTGAGGTAGAATAGGCATTTACCCCCCAGTCACTGTCCAGCACCTTCCCTGAGGAAAGTACATTGCTGGGTTAGAATACTAATGTTGTCCCCAGCCACTATCAGCACCTTCTTGAGGTAAGTACCCAATGGAGTTAGAATATTAATTTTGCCCCCAGTCACTGTCCAGCACCTTCACTGAGGAAATACCCAGCAGAGTTTGAATACTAATTTTGTCCCCAGTCACTGTCCAATACCTTCCCCGGTTTCTTTACCCAGTGGATTTAGAATAGTAATTTTGCCCCTCAACCATTGTCCCACACCTTCATTGAGTTCATTACCCAGCGGAGTTAGAATAGTAATTTTGCCCATCAGCCACTCTCCAGCTCCTTCCCTGAAGTAAGTACCCAGTGGAGTTTGAATAGTAATTTTGCTCTGCAGTCACATTCCAGCACCGTCCTTGAGGTAAGTACCCTGTGGCAAATAGAATAGTAATTATGCCCCTCAGTCACTGTCCATCAACTTCTCTGAGGTAAGTACCCAGCTGAGATTGAAGAGCAATTTTGCCCTCAGTCACTGTCCAACACCCTACATTAGGTATGTACGCAGCAGAGTTAGAATAGTAATTTTGTCCACCAGTCACAATCCACCATTTTCTCTGAGGTAAGTCCCCGGTGGAGTTAAAATAGTAATTTTGCATCCAGTCACTGTCCAGCACCTTCCATAAGTTAAGTACCCGGCCGAGTTAGAATAGTAAGTATGCCCCTAGTCAATGTTCAGCACCTTCCCTGAGGTAAGTACCAGCGGAGTCAGAATAGTAATTTTGTCCAGTTATTTTTCAGCACCTTCTCTGAGGTAAGAAGGTAGGAGAGTTAGAATAGTCATTTTGCCACTCAGCTACTGTCCAGCACCTTCCCTGAGATAAGTACCCAAAGGAGTTAGAATAGTAATTTTACCCCCAGACTCTATCCAGCACCTTCCCTCCGATACGTACCTGGCAAAGTCAGAATAGCAATTCTGCCCCCCCCCCCCCCCAAGTCACATTCCAGCACCTTCGCTGAAGTAAGTACCCAGCAGAGGTAGAATAGTACTTTGGCCCTTAGTCACTGTCCAACTCCTTCCCTGAGGTAAGTACTTGGCTGAGTTAGAATAGTAATTTTGCCTCAGCCACTGTCGGCACCTTCCCTGAGGTAAGTATCCAGCAGAGTTAGAATAGTAATTTTGCCCCCAGTCACTGTACAGCACCTTCCCTAAGGTAAGTACCCAGCAGAGTTTAAATAGTAATTTTGCCCCCAGTCACTGTCCAGCACCTTTCATTAGGTAAGTACCAGGTGGAGTTAGACTAGTAATTTTTCCCTCCACTCACATTCCAACACCTTCCCTGTGGTAAGGCCCCGGTGGAGTTAAAATAGCAATTATGACCCCAATCACTGTCCAGCACCTTCATTGAGGTTAGTTCCTGGCATAGCTAGAATAGCATAGTAGCCCCCTGTTAATGTCTAGCACCTTCCCTGAGGTAAGTACCCGGCAGAGTTAGAATAGTAATTTTGCCACCAGGCACATTTCAGCACCTTCCCTGAAGTAAGTACCCAGCAGAGGTAGAAAAGTAATGTGCCCCTCAGTCATTGTCCAGCACCTTCCCTGAGGTAAGTACTTGAATAATAATTTTGCCCACAGTCACTGTTCAGCACTTCTCTTTAGGTATGTACACAGCGAAGATAGAATAGTAATTTTCCCCCCAGTCATATTCCAGCACCTTCCCTGAAGTAAGTACCTTGTGGAGGTAGAATAGTAATTTTGCCCCTCAGTCACGGTCCGGCGCCTTCCCTGAGGTAAGTACTTGACTGAGTTAGAATTGTAATTTTGCCCCGAGCCACTTTCAGCACCTTCCCTCAGGTAAGTATTCAGCAGAGTTAGAATAGTAATTTTGCCCCCTTTACGGCAACTTCCCTGAGGTATGTACCCAGCGGAGTTAGTATACCAATGTTATCCTCCCCAGTCACTGTCCAGTACCTTCCCTGAGGTAAGTACCCAGTGGAGTCTGAATAGTATTTTTGCCCCTCAGTCACATTCCAGCACCTTTCCTGAGGTGAGTACCTGACGGATTTAGAATAGTAATTTTGCCCCAGTTACTGTCCAGCACCTTACATGAGGTAAGTAATTGGAGGAGTTAGAATAGTACTTTTGCCCCAGGTCGCTGTCCAGTAGCCAATCTGAGTAGGTGACATGTTTTATTTGAATTAAATAACAATTTCATAATTTTCTTATAAATAAGGCAGATTTTTTTACATTCTGTTGGTGTAAACTGTAATTGAGGGCTGTGGATAAATTTCACAATGTCTGAAAAATTTACAAAAAATCGGACTAAATATACATACAAATGCAGAATCGCTATTAGGAAAGTATTTGGAGTCACAAAAATAGTGATTCGGTATTTATTTAGTTCCAGTGGCGGCTCTTCCGCTAAGGCAGAGAAGCGTTGCCCCATGCTCTTTCAGCAGTGCAAACAAATAACAAGAAAATGATAATAACATGACGTTATTATTATTTTATTTTTCAGTACGGACTCAGAGCCAGATTAGGGCGGGCGGGCAGGACTGGCCAGAGCAGAAGGAGGAGTGGTTTGCACTCTCCAAGTGTGCATGACTGTTTGGCCGGCCCACTTGGGCCGGCCAACCCGCCCTGTGCACTTAGCATTCCTCCACCTGACTGTGTTGCACAGCCAGTTGGAGAACTGTCCAGGCTCCCAGGCACTGCCTGAGCGTCCATACAGCCGCTCAGACCAATAACGATGCTACTGTCATGACAGCACCGTTGTGATTGGCTGGGAAAGTGTGGGAGTCCGGGTGCTTTCATTCCGTGCTGCCAGTGCCGAGAGAAGAGAACAGAGGAGAGGCGGCAGTGGCATTCACAGGTACGTTTATTTTCTTTTTTATACCACCTCATTCTAAGGCAGCTGCCACTGCTAACGTAGAAAAGTGAATGCCTTTTGTACATACAAAAAGGTATTTTTGGGCTTGCAAATAGCCAGATTTAGCAAACTCAAAAACTCTTTGTACATTTGACCCTTAGGGGCCCATTAGGATGTCGGGCGGTGGCACCACCGCGGTGGTGGCGGGGAGGAAAAACAGCTATTTCCGCCCGCGAGCAGCGGTACTCACGTCCGCCATATTAGTATAGTAAAACATAGGTCATTTCCCGTCCGCCGCGGAGCGTCGGGCACCGCCATCAAAGTGCGCCTGCCACCGCGGCGGTGGGATCCAATCGAGACTCACCGCCGTGCCGAATGACGTCTGCCCCGCTCGACAAATTAGGATGGCCCAAACAAGCAGACTCACCGCAGCGGAGACACCGCCCAGCCTGAGCAGGTGGAAACTCAACAGCGGAGCAAGATAGCCAAGACCCGGTCATGAACGCCATGGACCCAGCCCTCCACATGCATCCAGTGATGTACCTCCTACAACACTATCGTCAGATGGGCCACCGCGGACGCCGCCGCAGGTACGCAACTACACAAATGCAACACACAACACACAGGGTCCAATCACCACACAGACACCCTGCTGGGGGTCACAATACAGCCACAAGGGCACCCACACATGACCCACCTGACAACAAGGCACCCCTCAGCATCCAGGACACACATCGTCCGCCAACCAGCAGCAACGTCCCGGTCCCGGTCACGTCATCGCCGCGGTCAACACATGCACACTATGCAAAAGGCAGGGCCACTCCAAGGCATGGGCAGGGCACAAACAGCATAGGGACACACCACCCCCAACCACACATCAACACACCCCATCAAGTCACAGGCCAGGTGCCCATCCCGTGCACCCCCATGCACACCAACAAGCACTGAAACAACAAGCACAATACACACTCTCTGCACCACACAACACACAACCAGGGAGACAGCCACTGCAGGAGTGGCTGACAAGGAACACACACCACCAGTGCCACACACACTGAAGGCTCACAATCCTTGCCAGCACATACACACACAAACAAACACACACCCTGGGTGTAGCCACAAACACAACACACACACAGGGATGCCTCAACAAATGCCTGCACAAGAACAACACACAAACACTACAGGAACACACACTGAACTCCAACAGAAACAGACATACCCTGTCAGCCAAACTGGGGAAAAGCAATGGGAGCACAGACACAACAGGAGTACACAACATCATCACTCAGGAACAAAACACACACACCATAACACAAATCACACAAGAAGTGCATCTGGACAAACACACACTGCCACATCAAACCGACCACAGATGCACATGAAACCCTAATCAACAAACACCACAAGGCACCAGGGGATGCACATCACGCAATGCCAAGGCCACATACACACAGCACTGCATGCTCAACAAGCAGTCTGTGCATAACAAGCACAACAGCCACACACACACATGATTGACAAAACCTCATCACACACACCACAAATCAGCACTGCACAAATACAACAGCACACCCAGGAACTGAAGCAATACCACAGCCAACACCCACACATCCAACACAACAACTACACATGCAACACTCTGGGATATATGAGCCAAGCCATCTCCACCAGAGCACTGGGCAGCACACACAGCTGAAATGCACATGACCACTACAGAATGACTAATAGCACAAGGACAGCACACATAAACCATTGTGGCAATGTCCAGAGTGGAACAACACTTATGGCCCAAGAACTGAACCACAAAGCACAAGCTCACAAATGAAGTGATGGGGAGGCACACACACATGGAAACCAAGGGGACAGCTGACATCAAAGTGAAATAGCCTGCATGTCAGTAGCAGGCATGTAAAGGGTGTACCACACACAAATAGAGGGAGGGAAGACCGACAATGGCAAGGCACAAGTGGCACACATAGAGGATGGCGTAACACCACACACACCATGCCATACAGGAGGAGAAAACCCACCATGTGCCTGCAATGCATGACAAACGCAAACACAATGCCAGTGTGGAGCAGCAGGGCCACACAGTCTACACAAACACACCCAAGACACATTGAGGATCAATCAAACACAACACTGATGTGCAACTCACACACTTTGCACACTTCAAACTTACCAACACAACAAGGAGGAGTCACACACAACAGCATGGACACACCAGCACACAGCACAGTGCACTACAAACAGCTCACACAAGTGCATACAATCTTCTACACAGGGCAAGACAAAACAAACAACAGGCATACAACTCCTGGGTGACACACGTGTGTCTCTCACAATACAGGGGCACACATGCATCCACTACAAACTTACACCCTTCACACCGCACACCTCTGCTACACCCAAGACCACGCATCTCATGTAGGCCATGGTACCAGGACTAAGGGCCAACACAAGATGACCATACACATACACGGCTGGGCACACATAAAGGAATCCACACACATACATCATGACATATCCCAGCCTGCTTCAAATCCTTTGCACAGCATCACACCCTGTGCTGGCAGTGTCCCCCAACCTGACATGTGAACAGTGTAGCCAACAATAGCAAATCACTGAGAAGATAACTGCATGGCAGGTAAAATAGCCATCACAGATTACACTGTTATCAGGTTCAGAATGGACTGAAGACCCTGTCACCCCTGTCTAAAAATCTGATGCCTACAAAGAGCCTTGCAATGTTGAAGTGATACATAGAGCATGGGGCACAGGCAACCAAATGCAAACCGAAAAGGAACTTTAATCAGCAAGGACACTGACAAAACAAACAACAGAAGTAACTGTATTTATTCACATATTGCACAGATGTAGCAGTAGAACAATAGTAGACAACAGCAAGGCACAAAATTATGTTCATATGCAAGATACTCTGCACAGGTGAAACACAAACAGGAAGGCCAGTGCCCATAGCACAGGTGAGAGCCCAACACAGCAGAGCAACAGGGCCAGTTTCCATGGCAGGTGAGAGGCCAACACCGCAGAGCAACAGGGCCAGTATCCATGGCTGGTGAGACAGCAAGTACATGAGAGGCTGCACTGGGGAGAGTACAGCACAGCAGGGCAAAAGGGCCAGTGTCCATGGCAGGCGAGAGGCCAACACAGCAGAGCAACAGGGCCAGTGTCCATGGCAGGTGAAACAGCAAGTACATGAGAGGTTGCACAGGGGAGAGTACAGCACAGCAGAGCAAAAGGGCCAGTGTCCATGGCAGGCGAGAGGCCAAAACAGCAGACCAACAGGGACAGCAACACACCCATGTTCTAAACAATGTTCAGGGCTAGCACACCTGTATGAAGCACAGGCGTATGAGGGTGATGTCAACTCACTCCTGGCTGTCATGCGGACTTGTACCTGGCTGTGTGTTGGGGACAGCAGGCCCACTTGACTGTGGTGACAGATCCCCAGGTGAAGTGGGGCTAACAGTGTCTTGGCAAGCTGGAGGGCTGTGTGGACCAGGTGGCATAGTGGCACGTGGAGGTGGAGTCATGCAGACATCTGACACAGTGTGGGTGGGAGAGGTTGGAGGGATGCCCTTCAAATTTTTGGGAATATGAAATGGCTTCCCCGTCTTGGGGTTGATGGGAAGTGGTGATGACACAACAGGCACACACCCCAACTGTCCCACATCAGGTGCAGACACTGGCACTACTTCTGCAGATGTGCTGGATCCCGCGGAACGGTTGGTCGGGTTACGTCTCTGGACCACCTTCCCCTCTTTGCCAGGTGTAACCCCTACAGTGCCCTCCTTTGACTTCTTGCCAGGGCTGGTCACTACAGTGCCCTCCTTTGCCTTCTTGCCAGGTGTACCCCCTACAGTGCCCTCCTTTGCCTTCTTGGCAGGTGTATCCCCTACAGTGCCCTCCTTTGACTTCTTGCCAGGGCTGGTCACTACAGTTCCCTCCTTTGCCTTCTTGCCAGGTGTACCCCCTACAGTGCCCTCCTTTGCCTTCTTGCCAGGGGTGGTCTCTACAGTGCCCTCCTCCACCTGCATCAATGGTCGTGGAATTGGGGTAGATGTGGTGGGTGGATGTGTCCCTGTGCTCTTCCTAGGTGTACCCCTGATATGCAACACCTCCTCAGTGGGCACAGACACTGCATGGGTAGGTTTGTTTGATGTTTTAGTGACAGGAGAGTCTTTTGCTGGTGATGCCTCTGCGGCATGTGAGCCTGATGTCTGCCTGATTGCTCTTCTGGCCTTGCTCTTCCCTGACTGGCTCTTGTCTGTGCATTTTGGGGTGGCCATGCTCTTCAGTGGGGATGGTGTCTGTGGGCGGGAGTGTTTGGCTTGTGTCTGTTGTGTGCTCCTTGTGCTGTACCTTTTCGTTCACGCAGGCGAACCGTGCACACTGTCATCTGATGTGGCCACTGACTGGGGGGTGGACAAAGGCACCTGAGCTGCAATGGGAGCATGTGCCTGTTGAAGGGCTGACGTGACTGTGGATGACAACGCCCGGACTGTACGGTGTAGCCCACCAACGTCAGAGTGTATGCCCTCCATGTATGCAATCACCTGGCCTAATTTCTTGTCATGGTCACTGAAGGCATTGAGCAGGGCAGTCTGGCCCACACAAAGCTGGCGCAGGAGCTCTACACACTCTGTACTGAGGGCAGCACGGGGGACAGGTGCAGGGGCAGCGGTGCCAGGTGTGAATGTGACTCATCCCCTCTTAGTGACACGGATACGGGCAACCCCAGAGGAAGTGGATGGGAGCCTGGGCACTGGCCGCTGGGTGGTAGATGATGATGCAGACTCCCCATCCCCTGTGCCTGCCAACATGGATGCATCCCCGCTGGCATCCGATGATGTGGTACTCTGTGTCTCAGCCACAGATTCCTCCTGCATACTTCTGTCCCCCTCAGATGCGCTGGTGGGCTCTGTGTCACTGGCCTCCGCTCAGCTGTAGTGCTACTCTCGCCACCACTGGTTTCTGGCTCATGTTCCTCCGTGGTCTCTTGCGAATCTGCATTAGTGAGAGATACAGGGTTGTGTAAGTGTCATTATCTGGTCACACCATTTCAAATCAATGCAGTACAGGAGAGCCCCAAACCAACATGGTAACCACCACACCATGCAATCACTGTGCAGCAACACACTACATAGACCACAACAGTGCCTGTAACGCAGAATAACTACCATGAATGAGCCATGTTGATGCCACACAGCACTACACCCTGCCTGTAGATTGAGTGCCCCCCCCATTTGCCCTGCCCTAGGGACATGATGTGGTACAACACTTATTACCACTGACAGACTGTGACGGTTGGGCCGGGGAAGGATGGACGCTAAGAACTGAGGTACTCGGATAACCCTTTTATTGACAGTTAAACTTGTTGCAGGTTGTCAAGAGAGCAGAGATGCATACAGTTCGGCAAAGAGTCCAGTAAGTGTGGTTTCCTTCCTGACTTGGGCTTCTTTCTCTTGAGTCCCCGTCTTGGCTCTCCCTCTGGCTCTTCTCGGGTCCGGTTCAGCTCAGGAAGAAAGAAGAAAACAAACAGCCGTGTTAATGGCTGAAATGGGGTCAAGGAGTGTGAGGGGGGCAGGGGAGTGAGGGATCACCAGGGTTCCACCACCTTCGTAGACTTAGGTCGGTACTTCAAAGTGACGCCGGGAACGTTACACAGCCTGTGACCACCCTCACCCTACCCCGTCCCGCCCCGTGAACTGAACAGCCCTTGGAAGCGCCCTCGTACCTTGTGGAGCCACACTTCTCCCCTGGAAGCGTGGCAGGGCGGCTCGTGGGCCCGTTGGCCTCCTGGCTTGTCGAGTCTCCGCTCCAGCAAACCTTGAAGTGGCTCGTCGGTACTTCCGTCTTCTTCGTCTTTGGCGTTCTCCTCGCGGGTCAGCTTCTCTCCTGGAGGTTCCGCGCCGGCAGATAGACACGGGGCTTCCTTAAACGCCCCTGGCTCAAACGATTGGCTTGGGTCAAACAACGACCTCCTTCCTGATTGATGGAATGTCGGGAACGCCAGGGAACTCCCCCCTGACGTCAAGGAGGGCAGGGTCAGTGGCGGGTAAAATATCAACAAGATTCCCCCATGGTCAGATCATAGTTTCATTTGTGGCATTGCTCCTCAAATTAGACAATTAGCCTTACATTCAGTACAGGAATGACAATGTCTTTTCTTTCATTGATTATTTTTTATTTCTTTTTTTCTTTTTTCATGAATTTTATCAAAAAATGTTTAAAACAATTTTTTACATTTTAAGTCTTTTTCATAGTTAGTATTAATTCATTACCATTGGTGTTACTCTAAACAATTATAAAAGTGAAGGGTGAATAACCCTGTGTTATACAATTTCTCCAAAATATTTGGTTTATTCCACAACTATACCCCTGTGTCACACACTAACTCACATACATATCATTCATACCATACCACAATCTTACAAACTCTAAAACAATCTCTAAGTTTGAGGTAACATAGATCGTATATGTTATTTAACGCCAGGTCTACGCGCGTTTCGGCGGCTTCAGACCACCTTCCTCAGGACCAGCTTAGAATTGGTTTTACTCTTTCCTCCTCACGTGTGTGCAGGGTATCTTCTACTGAGTAACGGAAGATCCGTATAAGCGTTTCTTCAGATATTATTGATGGCAGTCATAACTAAGTTTGCAACCATGACACCACTAGTCTTTCACAGTGAGATTTTGTGGTGCCACTTCTTTTCGCTTTATGATATGCCAGATTCTTCTTGTAGTTATTCAGTCTTATCTTGTCCAAAGTGTGGGTTTTGGGGCCTATTCTTTTCTCGGTATAGGAGAGGCGCAAATCGAGATGTCTTTGTTTTCAAGATACTATTTCTATTTGTCCTTCGTTAATCTTGTGGTGGAGCCGATCTTGGGCACTCCTCTATTATTCCTGCCATCCAACCAGACTCTCCTCTATAGGTTTCACACTCGCGTTTATTGCAACATCCGATAGCGATGTGGTGTTCCGTTAATGGGCTCCTCCCGCCTGCTCTCCTTTTCTACGACCCGCCTCAGTGGCGGGGTCAGCGAAGGCAGCGCTGAGGAACTCCAGGACACGTCCAAGGGATCCTGCGGACGGGGTGGAAATGGACAAACGTTAGCAGGTACACCCCGTCCGTCCGCAACAGGGACCATGTCCTCGTGACACATCCCACCCCCACAATTGACCCGATCGGGGGAAACTGGAAAGCGGGAGAGAAAGTCGACATTCCCCTGCAGAGAACCCATCTGATCCCGAACGTCAATTTGGAAAGGCTGTAAAGCCAGGAACCAACGCAGGATCCGATCATTATTTCCCCTGTTCCGTTGGAGCCAGGTCAAGGGGGCATGATCGGTATACAAAACAAAGGGCCTCCCCTCGAGATAGTACCTCAGCTTTTCCACCCCCCACCGAACAGCCAGGCACTCCTTCTTGATCATCGAATAAGCCCGCTCCCTAGGAAACAGTTTGCGGCTGATAAAGAGCACAGGCCTCTCAGCACCCTGTTCATCTACCTGGGAAAGAACCGCCCCGATGCCAACCCCAGAAGCATCAGTCTGCAGAATGAATGGTCTCTTGAAATCAGGGGAAATGAGGACAGGGGAAGACGTTAGAGCGTCTTTCAAAGCCTGAAAAGCCGAGGTGTGTATGACAGAAGGGGTCGGTAGAGAAGAGGACTTAACAGCTTTACCCAGGAGGTCAGTGAGAGGACCGGCCAGGTTTGCAAACTGAGAAATAAACCGGCGGTAATAACCCACCAATCCCAAGAAAGCCCGGAGCTCTTTTTTTGTGGACGGGTATGGTAGCGCCTTAATAGCTTCGAGTTTCCCAGTCTGAGGCATGATCTGGCCATCCCCTAGAAGATAACCCAGGTACTTGACTTGCTGAAAAGCAACTCTAGATTTTTTTGCGTTGATATGCAAATTGGCCTCTTTCAGACTAGACAATATATTCCCTAGATGTACCAGGTGGTCGTCCCAGGTCTTACTGAACACGAATATATCGTCTAAATAAGCCGATGCATAGGACAAGTGAGGTGCCAGTAGTGTATCCATAACCCTCTGAAACGTTGCTGGTGCCCCATGTAACCCAAAGGGCAGTACTGTAAAGTGGAAATGCCCAGAAGGGGTGGAGAAGGCCGTTTTTTCCCTATCCTTAGTTGCAAGGGGTATCTGCCAATATCCCTTGGTGAGGTCAATGGTGGTTATATAACGGGCCTCACCAAGGCGTTCCAGGAGTTCATCAACCCTAGGTAAGGGATATGCATCTTGTTTAGACACCCTGTTAACGGCCCTGAAGTCTATACAAAAACGGATGCTACCATCAGGTTTTGGCACTAACACCACCGGCGAGCACCAGTTGCTGTGGGAGGGAACTATGATCCCGGATTTCAGCATGTTTTGTACCTCTGTCTGAAATGCTAGACGTCTTGCCTCTGGGATCCGGTAGGGTTTCTGTTTTACAACTGCATTAGGGAGAATGGTTATGAAATGTTCTGCCAAATGTGTGCGCCCAGGTTGGTCAGAGAACACTTCCGAATATGATAAAGAAGAGACTTGATTTCTTCTTGTTGTTCAGGTGAAAGATCCTTGTTTATAGGAGTATCCCCGACTGTATGGGTAGTGTCTATTACCGGAGAAACCACATTGACTGTTTGTGGAGGTTTACCTAGCCACTTTTTGAGAAGATTAATGTGGTACATTTGAGATTTGCCCCTTCCCAGCTGTACAAGATATGTCGTACGCCCTATTTTCCGAATGATTTTGAAGGGCCCTTGCCACTCTTTTTTCATTTTATGTGTCGAGGAGGGTAACAGAGTCAGAACCCAGTCCCCGACATCAAGTACCCTCCATTTCTTGCCTCGATCGTAGAAGGCTTTCTGTTTGGCTTGGGCTATGGCCAAATGATCGTGGGCAAGTGTTCTGAGTTTGTGTAGCCTGGTCTGTAGCTGGCGTGTATAATCCAATAAGGCCTCAGCTTCCTGTGCTCCCTCAGCTTCCCAACTATCTTTCGTTATTTCAAGAAGTGTTCTTGGCGATCTTCCGAACAACAACTCAAATGGGGAGGTCCCTAGGCTGGACTTGTTTTTGACTACGGAGCACAAAGAGGGCAAGAGGTAGCAACTGGTCCCAGTTCTTCCCGTCCCCAGACAGAAGTTTTTTTAGTGTTAGTTTCAGGGAGCAGTTGTATCGCTAAACCAAACCGTCTGTCTGGGGGTGATACACGGATGTTTTAATGTGTTTGATGTTTAACTGCACACACACTTGTTGCATCAAACGGGAAACAAAAGGGGTACCCTGATCGGTAACGATTTCCCTTGGAAAACCCATACGAGAGAAAACCTCCACTAACCTCTGGGCTATGGCTGATGAAGTAGCTGCTTTAAGAGGAAAAGCCTCTGGATATCGTGTAGCGTAGTCAACCAATACAAGGGCATACTGATGACCTCTAGATTACTTAGGCAACGGGCCTATCAGGTCCATTCCAATACGATCGAAGGGGACCCCTATAATGGGCATAGGAACCAAAGGCACCGGAGGAGGAGTGTAGGGGTTCCGTTTTTGGCAGATCCTACACTCCTGACAGTATTTTTGGACTTGAGCGTAGATTCCTGGCCAGAAAAAATGTCGCTATATGGCTTGACCCGTTTTTTCTGCCCCTGAGTGACCAGCCAAAAGATGGGCATGCCCAAAAAACAATATCTGGTCACGAAAGTCGTTCGGGACCAACAGCTGAGGCTCTGCGTCTGCTTTCGCGAGCCTGTAGAGTAGACCATTTTTCTCAATAAAAGTAGGGTAACTTTTAGTGGATGGATCTTGTCCGTCTTGTGCGACCTGCTATTCGTTTGTAAGACTTGCGTCATTCAACTGAGCTGTTCTGAAATGAGTGTCCCTGGCCCAAGGTTCTGAGGCTAATAAGGTATCATGGGGAAGAGACAGGTTTTGGAGGGTGTCTAGCAACAATGCATTAAAGGAGGGATTATCTGTCCCTATAATAATGGGTTCTGGTAGTCCGGACATAACCCCTACATTGACTTCCATACCTTTCCCTGAGGGGGTGTACAATGTGACTCTGGCTACAGGATATTCTTTAACGTCCCCATGGACACAACGAATGTTGACATATTTCCCCGGGATGAGAGAAAAGTGACCTACCAGCTCCTCTCGTATAACTGAGTGTTTGCAGCCGGAATCCAACAACGCCTTTATAAAGGTACCATTAAGAGAAACTCTTACATAGAAAGTGGTTCCTGTTTCTTGGGCGTATAGGATGGACCTGGGGGCATAGCTCACATCCATGGGTTCTTCTTCTTTTTCTTTTTTTTTCCGACAATACCGTGCTATATGACCCCACTCTCCGCAATCGTAACATTGAGGTCCAGAGTTTGGCAGTTCAGGTCGTTGGAACCGTAACCGAGGTGGTTCCGGCAAGGGTTTTTTTTTTTTTTTTCAGGTTTGAGGGGAGTTATAGTCTTGATTGGTCTATCAGGTTCCCTCATATACGGCTTGCCTTGAGCCCGAGCATAACAAGTGGCCATTTCTATGGCGTGATCCAACGTCAGTCCCGCATGTTGTTTAAGCCATCTTTGAGTGCTATACGGGAGTGATTCGATACACTGTTCCAGATATACTTTGTTCATGATGGCATTGATATTACCTTCCTGGGGTTTTAGCCATAGATCAGCGGCTTCCTTCAACTTAAAGAACAATGTCTTAGGTAGATCCCCAGGAGTCCCTCTTTCTTGACGGAACCATAGTCGATGGGTTTCTTCATCTACCCCCAACCTATCGAGGATATATTGTTTCACTACTGCGTATGCCGTGGTGCCATCCCGATTCACCGTCTGGTATGCTGCCTGACCTTCCCCTATCAACAGGGGCGCCAGGTAAAAAGGCCACCTATCCCCAGGCCATGAACTAGCTCTCGCGGCCCTTTCAAAGTTCAGAAAGAAAGCAAGGGGGTCTTCCCCGGGGGTAAACTTCTGCAGCGGAACTACCGTGCCTGGGGGTGGGGCTGCAGCCCTTCCTTGACCCAGAACAGTCATTAGCTGAGTTTGTCCTTCTGCCAGTTTCAGTATGTTATCCGACTGGCTTTGGATGGCTTGGGAGAATACAGACCGGTCTGCCTCCATTTGGGACAATATGTTTTCCATTCTTTATCGGATGGCGTGGTTCCCCGTTCTCCTATCTGGCTCGCCAATTGTGACGGTTGGGCCGGGGAAGGATGGACGCTAAGAACTGAGGTACTCGGATAACCCTTTTATTGACAGTTAAACTTGTTGCAGGTTGTCAAGAGAGCAGAGATGCATACAGTTCGGCAAAGAGTCCAGTAGGTGTGGTTTCCTTCCTGACTTGGGCTTCTTTCTCTTGAGTCCCCGTCTTGGCTCTCCCTCTGGCTCTTCTCGGGTCCGGTTCGGCTCAGGAAGAAAGAAGAAAACAAACAGCCGTGTTAATGGCTGAAATGGGGTCAAGGAGTGTGAGGGGGGCAGGGGAGTGAGGGATCACCAGGGTTCCACAACCTTCGTAGACTTAGGTCGGTACTTCAAAGTGACGCCGGGAATGTTACACAGCCTGTGACCACCCTCACCCTACCCCGTCCCGCCCCGTGAACTGAACAGCCCTTGGAAGCGCCCTCGTACCTTGTGGAGCCACACTTCTCCCCTGGAAGCGTGGCAGGGCGGCTCGTGGGTCCGTTGGCCTCCTGGCTTGTCGAGTCTCCGCTCCAGCAAACCTTGAAGTGGCTCGTCGGTACTTCCGTCTTCTTCGTCTTTGGCGTTCTCCTCGCGGGTCAGCTTCTCTCCTGGAGGTTCCGCGCCGGCAGATAGACACGGGGCTTCCTTAAACGCCCCTGGCTCAAACGATTGGCTTGGGTCAAACGACGACCTCCTTCCTGATTGGTGGAATGTCGGGAACGCCAGGGAACTCCCCCCTGACGTCAAGGAGGGCAGGGTCAGTGGCGGGGTCAGCGAAGGCAGCGCTGAGGAACTCCAGGACACGTCCAAGGGATCCTGCGAACGGGGTGGAAATGGACAAACGTTAGCAGGTACACCCCGTCCGTCCGCGACAGGGACCATGTCCTTGTGACACAGACCTTCAGGGAACAGGAGGGGACAACACACACACCTATTATGACATTACATGCCACAATGCCAAGTAGGCCATACCAAGCACCATGTGGTAATCTGGGACACGCTGTTGTCCGATGTGTAGGCCTCAATGATCATGGTGCATGCAAAGTAGGCATACATGAAGTCACACTCAGAAAGTTGACACTGCAGTTCACCCCATTATAGATTCCCCACACTATCCCAATGATGAATGACCATGTGGAGCCTAACCCATCTGGCAATGCGAAAGTACAGCAGGGAGTTTCAGCTTATTAAGGCCAGGGTGGGGCAATGCCTGATACAACCACACATCACAGCAGCCACTCACATTAAACAGCACATCACATCAACACATCACATGGGTCACCGGTGCCACAGGCCCTGTTCACATGCATCCACTCCCAGCAAAAGTCACCCTCCCCAGATACTCACCACCCCTGCCTTGCTGCCAATGCTCCTTCAGACGTGCATCCAGGTCTGGATGAGTCACTGCCAAGATGCAGCCCATCAGTGGAGTCATGCTGCGCCGTGCCAAACGCCCTGTGCGTGGAAGCATCCCCAAGGTCATCTCTGCCACTTGCTTTGCCAGCCGGCTGATGTCGTCCCACCTCTTGTAACAGTGGGTGCGTCGTCTGTTGGAACCCCCCAGGGCTCGCACCTTTTCTGCAATGGCCCTCCACAGGGCCTTACGCTGGCGTACCTTGAGCTGCAGGTATGAGAGAAAAAAAGGGTAAATGACCAGTTACACAATGTCAGATACCAACATCTATCAGTACAGTAGCAAGACACAGACTCAGGACTAATTGTAACCTCCCTCCCTCCAAAACTGGGGGCCCACTCACAAGGGCACTCTGCATGGCCCAAACATTTGTGACTGCATGCACACATTGAGGCGTATAGGCTCCATGATAATCTCACAAATGCAGGATGCCTCAACACAATATGCATCGACACAAGTGTGTAAGTCTGGAATTATACAGGGCACAGATGGGCCATATCTACTATTCAGTGTGAAGGAACAGGAGCAAGGAGCATGTAAGTCTGGTGATGTTTTATCGTTTGGGTGGGCAGGCACTGAACCTACTCTCTGGGTCACACTGACTCAGACTACAGGGGCACAGTGAAATATTCACACAAAGCAATTACTGTCCTGGCAACTACATGGCTAACATCCGTTGGCTCTGTATGGCTGACAATGTAAAACACCCCACTCACACATACAAGTACAGGCATGGAAAAGAGTGACATTGGGACACACACACTCCCTCGCCCTGGAGACAGCTTGTCTGTCAGTGTTTGCCTAAGGCATATACTGCAGCTGCACAACTACACGTCTGACACCCCCCTGCCCTACAGCTACCTTCATGGAGACTTACCACTACATTGGGACCACCAAACAGCCTTGGGTACTGTGCCAGCACCTCGTCCACAAGGACCTCCAGCTCCTCACTTGTGAATGGACTGGCACGGATCTTCTCTGTCCTTGCCATCCCTGTGGACATGGAGCACCTGTGGTAGAAGTGAGTGGTGAGGGGTCCCAGGAAGCAGCAGCAGGAGAGGGCCCCGGGCAGCAGCAGGAGAGGGTCCCAGGCAGCAGCAGGAGAGGGTCGCAGGCAGCAGGCTCTTCAGGCAGCAGCAGGAGAGGGTCCCAGGCAGCAGCAGGAGAGGGTCCCAGGCAGCAGGCTCTTCAGGCAGCAGCAGGAGAGGGTCCCAGGCAGCAGGCTCTGTGAGCAGTGGAAATGTGAGGCTCACTCCCATAGATTTATAGCCCCCTGGGGTCGTTTGGAAGCTGCAAAGCAGCAACAATTGGTTGTCCAGGTCTGCCTCTTTCAAAAGTATCCAATGACCGCCTCTGCAGTGGTGGTGCACACCTTCCGCGATTTTCAAATCTGCACCATGCCACCACGATCATCGCTCCCATTGGCTGTAGGCAATGCTCCATGGCGGTGATGCACCGCGGGTACCCGAGGTGCGCTACCGCGATGGTGCATCATTCAAAAGTATACAATGACCGCCTCCGCGGTGGCGGAGCACACCATCCGTGATTTTCAAATCTGCATCATGCCACCGCGATCATCCCTCCCACTGGCTGTACAATGACCGCCTCCGCGGTGGCGGAGCATATCCACCGCCATCTACACATGTCCATATGCCAATGGCTACTGCACTTGTGAAGGGGGTGGTGCTGGTGTCACACCGCCGGGGCCAGGTGGTAGGTACCGCGATTCCTGCGGCGGAGCATGCCCACCGCCATCTACACATGTCCATATGCCAATGGCTACCGCACTTGTGAAGGGGGTGGTGCTGGTGTCACACCGCCGGGGCCAGGCGGTATGTACCGCGATTCATGCGGCGGAGCATGCCCACCGCCATCTACACATGTCCATATGCCAATGGCTACCGCACTTGTGAAGGGGGTGGTGCTGGTGTCACACGGCCGGGGTTAGGCGGTAGGTACCGCGATTCATGCGGGGGAGCATGCCCACCGCCATCTACACATGTCCATATGCCAATGGCTACCGCACTTGTGAAGGGGGTGGTGCTGGTGTCACACTGCCGGGGCCAGGCGGTAGGTACCGCGATTCATGCGGCGGAGCATGCCCACCGCCATCTACACATGTCCATATGCCAATGGCTACCGCTCTTGTGAAGGGGGTGGTGCTGGTGTCACACCGCCGGGGTCAGGCGGTAGGTACCGCGATTCATGCGGCGGAGCATGCCCACCGCCATCTACACATGTCCATATGCCAATGGCTATCGCACTTGTGAAGGGGGTTGTGCAGGTGTCACACCGCCGGGCCAGGAGGTAGGTACCGCGATTCATGCGGCGGAGCATGCCCCCGCCATCTACACATGTCCATATGCCAATGGCTACCGCACTTGTGAAGGGGGTGGTGCTGGTGTCATACCGCCGGGGCCAGGCGGTAGGTACCGCGATTCATGCGGCGGAGCATGCCGACCGCCATCTACACATGTCCATATGCCAATGGCTACCGCACTTGTGAAGGGGGTTGTGCTGGTGTCACACTGCCGGGCCAGGCGGTAGGTACCGCGATTCATGCGGCAGAGCATGCCCACCGCCATCTACACATGTCCATATGCCAATGGCTACCGCACTTGTGAAGGGGGTGCTGCTGGTGTCACACCGCCGGGGCAAGGCGGTAGGTACCGCCATTTTCATAACATTTAATGGCTATGCCCATCGTGAACACTGTATCAGTACCCAGCAGCAACATGGTGAAGGGCACATGATTGTACACACAATGCCATTGTTCCATGTCATCCATAGGTGGACGCATGTTCTGTGTGACACACTTTGGTCTGTGGTCCCTGCCATGTTAGTTATGCATTTGATGTTTGATGATGCTTGACACTCTTGAGCTGGTGTCAATGATGTTGAAGAAATCAATGTGTTGTGGGTCAGTGCTGACCAGACTGGTGCTTTCACATCAGCTCATGCACACAACTGAAAGTTTTCCTGCTACTGTGATCGTTGTGTTGATGGATGTGTGCAGACTTTACATGATGTATTGAGGTGTGACAGGTACAGCAGATGGGTATGATACAGTCATGGTAATTTCAGACACATTTGCGGATGTTACAGCACCTGGCGTGCACATCTGAAACGTGTGGTTCAGGATGTGTGCATTCAAATTCACCGATGTGTTTGTGGCACTTGTGTATTGTTATTGGAGAGGTGTGCCCTCTGTGTGTATCACAAGGCCACCCATGTAACCTGGTGTGCCATGCATCTCTCAGGAAGTCTTTGTTTTTCCATGATATCGTTGATGGTATGTGCTGTGGCCATCTCATAATGGTTGTCACTGACATTTTCAATTTTACATCTCATCTAGGAGGAGGCCAAATCTCCTACGTCACCTGACAGTGCTGGAGGACATGGAGAATATTGCAATAATTCGGGAAATTCCGCCTGGACAGACCAACACTGAAGATCCTGTGTGATCTTTTGGAGCCCCACCTGCAGCCTCGCCGTCACTATGCAACTGCATTCACACCCACATACAAGGTGATGGCAGCCCTCCACTTTTTTGCAACTGGTTCCTTCCAGGAGACCGTGGCTAGCGCTGGAGGGATGTCGCAGCCCATGTTCAGCCAGGTGCTGAGGGATGTTCTTGCAGCCATGATGCTCTATAGGAATCGCTACATTCATTTCCCTAGGGGAGCAGAATTGGCCGGTGTGAAGGGTGACTTCTATTCCCTTGGGTGCATCCCACATGTTGTTGGTGCCATCGATTACACCCATGTAGGTCTGGTGCCACCCCAGGCAACAGAGCACATTTATAGAAACCGTAAACATTATCATTCTATCAATGTGCAGGTGGGGTGCCTTTCGGACATGACCATTTCCCATGTGTGTGCAAAATTTCCGGGCTCTGAACATGATTCGTACATCATGAGGAACAGCATGGTGCCACGGATGATGGAAAATCTGCATCCCGAGCGTGCTTGGATTGTGGGTGAGTATGCCTACTGATATGGCATGCTGTGTGTTACCTGCTGCACTCTGGCTGTGCAACATTTCAATGGGTGTGTGTAATTCACAGGTTACTCTGCATATCCCAGTAGGCCATGGCTGTTGAGCCCGCTAAGGAATCCCAGAAACCCGGCTGACATCCGGTACAATGAGGCCCATGGCAGGACACGACGTGTAATTGAGCGGACTTTTGGCGTGCTGAAGTCAAGATTCTGCTGCCTTGACAGGACAGGAGGTGCACTGGCAAACTCGCCTGGGAAGGTCTGCAAGATATTTGTGGCATGCTGTATGCTGCACAACCTGGCCACCCACAAGGGGATCCCCCTGCTCCTGGATGATGGTGAGGACCCAAGGCCACCACCTGCTCAAGGACCTGAGTCCAGTGATGAGGACAGTGGAGAGGAGGATGGTGTTGACCTGTGCCAACAGCTCATCTACCGCTACTTCACTTGAAGGTGGGTGACGAGGTACGACGTGTACATTGTCTGGTGTGGTTGCTGTTGTTGTGAAGGGCTATGCGCGGATGTAACAGACAGGCACACGTTCAGTCACCTGTGTGTGGTAAATGTGAGATTGACGTTCCATATGGGGACGTATGCTGGACTCTATTTGTTCACACCTGCAGCCTATTGTCTTGTATGCCAGTAGTGTCTTGTGTATGTTTTGTGTAGTGTTCTGTCTGTGATGCCACAATGACACCAGTGACTGTTGTTCTGTTGTGTCTCCCTAGGTCTTCAGAATAATCCTGCCCTACATACAGTACATCATTTGGACACATCATGGACATTGTCAGCACTGTAAATATTGCACTAAAAACGATACTGCACAAAATCTGGTGCATCAGGTATTTTATTTGTAAAGTGGACATGTGATTTGTGCGTGAATATTTACATGAAGGTGGGGAATGAGCAGTGACTTGACAGTCATGGTCGATGAGATGCAAGAGTAGACACCACATGGATGTGGTGACCCAGTCCAACAGACAAGTGCCATTGCCAAGGAAATGTGGGGAAAGACAGTCCAAACAGTCAATGCAGTGGGGAAGAGGGTTGCCATCAGGGCTGGCTCTGTGACTGGCGTGTGGCAGGTGCTTTGCCTCCGGAGACTCCCAGGCTCTTCTTTGGGCACCCCCTTGATCTTTTTGGCGGTGGGGGGTTTGCTGACTGGCTAGCGGCATCAGGGGACTCGCCTCTCTCTATTGGCGCAGGGGAGGATGGTGCACTGTCGTCCTGCGGCACAACAGGAGGGGGCGGAGGTGTTGGTTGGGACACAGGCCTGTCCCTCTGCAACGCCACTTGCTGGCCCATGAGGTCCACCATCTGTCCAAGGCGGTTGTCGATGGACTTCATCAGTAGGATGAGCTCCCTTAATAGTTCATCAGACTGGCCATTTTGTCCCTGGACCTCTTGGTATGCCTCCACAACTCTGGTGAAGTGATCCAGGGATGGTGTCCACTCCTCCCGAGGTCTGGTGGTGACCCTGGCCCTCCCACCTGCCCTGCTGCCACGGACCTGTTGCCTCGCCACTGTGGGTCCACGCACACTCTCCCTGTCCTCCACAGTTGTTGGTGTGGCCTGGTCATCCCCTGGGACAGGGAGGGTGCTGCAGGTGGTACTGGTGGTGGTGGTGGTGTTGGAGGCACAGGCCATGACTGCAGGGGTCTGCTGTGCTGTTGTTGTTGCAGCAGACGTGGTGGTGGGGAGGATGGGGTCTTGGGACCTGTGGGTCTGTGGCACACCAGATGGGCCGGCCTGGAGCTCATCGTCCAAACTGTCCTGGGAGTCCACATCTGAGAGTCCATGTACCGGGGGTGGAGACTGGCTCTGCTGGTCGTTGTTGTGGTCCTCAGCAGTGAGTTCTTCATCACCTGTGGATTAGATGGGGAATGGTCAGAGTTGGGCACTGTGCAAGTATTGTATCATCTGCGTATCATCGACTGTCTGTACACTACACAAGTAATAAGTCTCCAGTAGTACAATTGATTGCAACACTGTGTGTAATTTCATGGTGCAGAGGAACATCATTTACTCATACATATCAGGTGTCAATGCATTGCATGCAATTGTTGCTGTGTGTAGGGATGCAGGTCTCACACACACACACACATCAGTAAGAGTTAAGATGGCTACCTACCTGTAAGTCTGTTGAACAGTGCAAGGGCTGACACATGCTCCTGGGTGGGGAGGCCTCCATGCTGCTGGAGTGTGGGACAGGGGGCATGCTGGGAGTAGTGATGCTAGCCTCCCACCCCAAACAGTGCTCCAATACAAGATGGCTACCTACCTGTAAGTCTGTTTGTTGAACAGTGCAAGGGCTGACACATGCTCCTGGGTGGGGGAGGCCTCCATGCTGCTGGAGTGTGGGACAGGGGGCATGCTGGGAGTGGTAGTGCAGGCCTCCCTCCAACAGACAGACATCACAAGCAAGATAGCTACCTACCTGTTAGGTGAGGGTGAACAGTGCAATGGCTGACACATGCTTCTGGGTGGTGTGGGGGGGATCCATCTTGGTAGGCTGTGGTACAGGGGGTATGGTGTGAGTTGTTGTACAGACCTCCCTCCCCCATACAGGCCTCCTAAGCAAGACGGGTAGCTACCTGTTGGGTGAGGGTGGACAGTGTAATTGTGTTTGGGTTGTGCAAGGAAGTACTTCTCAGTGTGTTGGTTACCATTTGTTTGTACTTATCAGCCTCCGTTCCCCTGGCTACTCCTGTGAGACTCTCAGGATGCAGTATGGCAAGCACCTTCTCCTCCATTGGTGTAAATGTTTTTGGTGGAATGGGAGGGCCACCGCCAGTCCTCTCAGCCAGCTCCCGGTTCTTGCTTCTCCTCTCTTTGACAACCCTCTTGAGATCATGCCACCGCTTCATGATCTCCTTCTTGGATCTTGGGGTGTTCCCTACCGCATTGACCCTTTGTACTATCCTTTCCCACATTTGTGTCCTCGTGGCTAATGGTGTCTGTTGGACCAAGCTACCAAACAGTTGTGGCTCTACTCTCACTATCTCATTGACCATGACTGTCAACTCACTCCCTGTGAATTTGGGCATTTTCTGTGATGTCATGGTGTGTGGTGGTTGAAGTGTTTTTGGGTGCAGGTGTGTGGGTGGCGGTTGTGGTGTTGGTGTGTGAGGTGTGTTGTGTGCTGGGGGATTGTTGGTGCTGGTGTGATGGTGGTAGTGATGCTGGTGGTGGATGTGTGTGTGCTGTGCTATTTTGCCTCTCCTGTCAGATGTGGTGTATGGCCTTCTCTTCTGGAGTGTTGCAAAGGATTGTGATCAGTGAAGGTGGTGGTTTTATACTCAGCTGTGTGGGTGTGTCCAAGTGGAATTTGGCTGTCAGCTGTGTTGTGGGAGTTGTCCTGTGCTTTTATAATTTTATTTGCATTATTTGGGTTTTTTTGTATGTGTTTTATGTATTTGGGGGGCAAGGCTACTTTGATTTGTGCAATGTTTGGCATCACTGCCGTGTTTTGGATTCGTCCACCATGTTTTTCATGTTCCGTCCGCTGCAGTGGCTATGCTGCCGCTCTTCCGCTATCTCTCCCATTCACTCCTATGTGCGACCACGGCGGTGGGTAACAGCGGTTCCGACGGCAACACCCGCGGGGATATCCTAATTTCCCGTGCGGTTTCTCCGCTTTCCTTGCGGCGGGTTGTTGCTTTTCCGCCCGCCACGGTCAGTTTTGTGCCGCCACCGCCCGCGTCGGACGGTTTTGCTTGGGCCGCTACCACCGCGGTCGGTCTTTGTTGGTGGTTGATCCTAATTTGACCGCCGGTTTATCCGCGGCCCTGGCGGGCAGTTCTTTGCCGCCTCCATGGCGGTCGGGGTGGTTTTCCGCCCGCTATCCTAATGAGGCCCTAAGTGTGGTATTTTTAAGAACAAATGTCAGTGGGAATGCAATCTCCCTTGTAATGCATGTATTACTGGTCAATAGTTATATTTAGGAAATAGGGTTAAAACAAAGTATAACCACTGTTAATTAAAAATTAAAAATAAAGGACAAACTGATTTTACAACATAGCTGTTGGTTCATAGCGAGACTAACAAAATAATTTTACATCAGGGGTAGGCATTCAGTCAGAGATTGTGTTACCACACTCAGTAATTGTGGTATTACATTAAACGTGCATTTAAACAGGGAATAGATTGTGAAAAGTTACAGTGAAAAGACCAGCTGGGGCATAGTATTTCAGTAGTATGGTATTAGCCAGTAATGGATCACTTTAAATATTTTTAAAAAGTGTTAACATTGAGGTAATTCCATTACCACACCTTCAGCTGTACTTGTTTTTTTATTTGGCCATCTCCAAATGTGTGAGACCTTACTCCACCTTCACGCTCCTTATTGTGTAATAGGTGAACAGAACAAAAAGCAAACAAAGTAATAAATTACATACAATCTCATAGGTCCTATCTAGACAATCGACCAATGACTCATAGCCAATTTGACAAAAAGCTGATGGGGAAACACAAATATCACACAACAGCACGCCATAAAAGACATTAGAGGTTTTGCTGGAAAAGAAGGCAGAAACCCCTGCTACTACATGTTGAAACACACTTTTAGATAAATCCTAGTGTTCCAATTGTTCCGTGTCGAGCACTTTTTTACTTGCAGCAGTGAAAACCCATCTTCTTAGAGAGAGGAAGGCGGGAACTATATGACTTTACATCCCACAATATCTAAGCACCTTAATCTTGCTGATGTTATGCCACCCAATTCATATCTTTAGGAGGTTTCAAGGTCTTCAGCCATATCGCACATCCCTTACGTAACTAATCCATGATGGTAAAGTCTGCATCAGCTGGACTGGGAGCCAGAAATACTAGTTGAAGTTGTAATGCCATTTACAGGATGGGTGAGGAAGCAAAAGACACACAATTGATGGACGTAATGCAGAACAAATCAGAACATTCATCCCCAGTCAAAAGATCTGTGTTAAATCCATCATACTTTTGCTCACCATGCCACCCCAGTTCAGACCTGGCCATATGCAAATCAGTCTCGACCCTGTGCCTCGTGGGAACAGTCCAGCCCGAACTGCAAGCCAGGATGGGTGGCATGAAAGCTGTGGTTAAAGAAACATACTTAAACAAGATTGTAATATCATGTAGGATGTGTATGTGAAGTATCTGGTACAAATAAAGCTATTTGAAACTTTTTATGTATTTGTGTAACTTATTGTGCCTTGCAGTATTCACACACGTATGTATTGTGTTGGTTAACCCAAAAAAACACCAAGATAAAGCTTTGATGGTCAACGGGAACATAATTTTGGTCACAATCTGTGGTCTTGGGATGTATGAGAGCAGAAAAGGTGCTGTCTGCTTTAATATTATCATCTGCTCATGAAATAAGCATTCGTTAAGTGCCACATAGCAGGCCCCATCCCCTATCACACTCACTTGAGTGATGTATGGTTTCTTACGCATGCTAACCTTGCAGTTGACCAAACTTCTCAAATCAGTCCATGTAGGCCGGAAATCATGCAGGCTCTGTATCCTGATGTGGTAAGCAGCACAAACCCTTTGTGGGGAGTGCGAGTGAGCAAACAAGGCTGGGGATGGCATTGAAGATGTGGAGGCCACTGCAAGGATGGGTGGAAGGGGGAGGGGCCTGCTCACCACCGTGAGCCACCGGAAGGCACAATCTGATGCTAACGGAACTATGATAAAAACCAACCTGCCTTGGGACATGAACTGGGACAGAGATTAATGTTCAAACTGTCAGAAGAAAAAAAACACACAAAGACCATCTGCATCTGGAGGGATCACAATTTAAATAAATCATCACTGATGCTTTAGAGAAAGAGCATATTGCCTTGTAAAGGAAGTGGATGCAGCCGAGAGCCAGCCTGAAGGGAGGCCCTAGACTTTCAGACCCTTCCTGAGCTCTGTGTCTGGACCCTTACAAATGTGATCAGATCCCATCATGTCAAAACAGGATTCATAATGATCCTACCAATCAATTACCAACAGTGCCGGAACTGAATGACGTTTGTGCATACAGCAAGACTGTGCAGTTCTGCTAGCTTAGACAATTTCCACTACATATAACACACAAGAAAAATCATGATGGGTTAATATGATAAACAGCAATGCTACGTTTATTAATCTATATAAATTAGGGGTCTCCAACCTTCTCTGTAGTGAGAGCTACTTCTGATCAGTGAAAATAATTATAAGCTACTGAAGACTAAGCAACTCGCACATTGTTAGCAGACTCGTTCATGCCCAGCTTAATTGACTTTAAGCCTAATGTCCATAGAGCCAGATGCTATGGTTTGAACAAAATACTTTGACTAGGGGTACTAGGACAGGGCTGCCATATGCGTCTGTGAGGTCGTGGTCTTTGGGGATATATAAATATGAAAAAAAAAAAATATATATATATATATATATATATATATATATATATATATATATATATATATATATAAATATGTATGCATATGAATGGGATATATGTGTAGTGGTGACTGAGAGACTGTTGTATGTACTTGTGGCACAGGACATACTTTTCACCATATGTGGCACCATTACATGAATAACACAAACCAGAAAAATGTAAAATGCAGAAAATTGTTCTGCAAAAATGTTCAGAATATGGAACATTTTTCCGCACTTTAAATGTCTCCAACTTAAAATAATGGCTGTAGTTTTCACTTATAAATATGGCGCTGTATCATGAAAATAAATCTGAAGAGTTAACTTTGTTCATATGGAGTCCATAAAACTCATCATTTAAATTTTCTCCCATTTCCAAGTGTCACATTTACAAATACCAAGCGTCTTGCTCCCAGTGGCCTGTAGAAATGGTGTCATAATTTTAACATAAAAATATATTTGTTGAACTAGAAATTATTTTAAGTGAATAAACATGGTACATAAAACATTAATACTTATTTGGCTTAATTGAAATTGGAGAAAGACATTAATACTTAATGTTTCATAGAAAATGTTTTCTTCACTTTAAAATTCTCCCATTTCAAAAAATGTACTAGTTTTCAGTTATAAATATGGCATTGGGCTGCTTGTAAATGTGACACTTTGAAAAGAAAGAAAATTAAAATGAAGAGTTAATCATTAAGGTAACTTTTCATTTTCTCCCATTTAAAAGCATTCAGAAACATCATTTTGTTCTCACAGTCAAATATTGAGTAGACAAGGACTTTTAAGAGTTAAATACTTCAGTGCTTCACCTCTGTGACCCAGCCTCACCCTTAAATCTGACTGAGCAATGCTCATTATCAGCCTCTGGTATCTGCAGCCTGATTATAATAATGTAAAATATACACAGCCTTCCCTTAATGTTAAAAGAAAAATGCAACCTGTGCTTAAGAAAAAATTAACTCAAAGCTCGGAGCTATTGCTAGCTCGGATCCACTGGTTGGAGACACCTGATCTAAATTGTTCTGGCTGCCTGCCCCTGGCCCTGTTGGCCTGTGTTTGAAGCAAAAAAGTGTGAGGGCTGCAGCTTGAGAGTTCTTAAATATGTGCCTTGTACTACACCATATAAAATCTCTCTCCACTTCCCCTATGGCAGATAAGAAACATATTCTGCCCATGTAGGATGGATTTTCAGGATTTTTTGATGAGTGAATTAGATTCGGTAATGTTTTATAACAGAAAAGAGATGTGACGAGTAATTTATAAGGCATAAACATTAAAATGTGCAATATAAGTGCTGAACCAGCGAGGGGAGTGGGGTGGTGAATGCAAAGCTTTTGTGGCACATCCTGCAGATTCCAGAGCACGTCCTGCTATTGTCCCCTTCCCTCGGAGGGCTCCAGAAGAAACATTTCTTCTGAGAAAGTAAAGGTATTTCCTTGTTGTAAATTACTTTTCATTAGACTGTTCAAGTACACAATCAGATTGCACCAGGCCAATATGAGTTACTATACATACACTTTCAAAGGATATTATCCAGAGAAATGAGAGAATGCCTCTGGCATTTTAACCACTCTTCAGGTGTATTAAGTGCTAGACAAATAACATTTTAAAATAATAGATGTAAACAAAGGTCAGTATAGGTGAAGAGAGTAGAATTTAATGTTAGTTAGACTTTCTCTGAATTTAAAAATTGTCTTTTTCTTACTAATAAGAGAAGGACCCTAGCTACAGATAAGGTTGCTGCCACCTGTCTAGGAGGTAAATAGAGGCCATTTGATGTTGCTTTAAGAGGCTGCAGAGACCCAGAGATGATACTGAAAAAGACTTTACAGAAAATCGAATGTATTACTTTGTAACATGACTTTTCAGCCTTTGTTTACTTTAATTATCAGACAAGGATCTTAATACAGATGTTGAAAAAGTTTTAAACTGCTTTCTATTTATCTTTGCTATTTGAAGTATGTATCCATATGGGCTAAAAATACCGACTTTCGGTGATTTTCCTATTCTTTTTTTTTACCGACCAGGATATTAAAATACCGGTGATGCCAGTAGAAAAGGGGTTAGGCGGCAGCAGAAGCTACGGGCCCCGAAAGGCTCGTTCATTTAGGCTCCCCTTCCCTTTCGGGGCCTTTGTTAACCGGCGCCTTCCTCTTGCTCCGCCCGTACCTTCGATGGTTTATCTTCGAATGGCTGAGATTTGTTACTTCCGGGTTATGGACCGCTGACCCCCGACCTCGGCCCAGTTCGGGCCGGTTGTTGCTGCTGCTGCAAGTTGCCATTACGTCATGTTGGAGCGTAGGGCTCCGCAGGTCAGTCTTTTTAGTTTTTACACTACATTCTATTTGATACTACTTTTATTTTTATACTCGAAAAAACGAGGCTCGCTTTATTGTCGGATAGACATTTGTCTTGTACTCTGTTTTTCTTGTTTTGTGCTTTGCAAATTCTCCCTATTTTACCAAAATAGCCCATACTCTATAATTTATTTAAAAACGAGTGCGAGGGCATTTCTCTTAAGGAGATGAATTTGGAATGTGTCAGTTGTTTCATTTCCGGCCAGGCTAACTGAATTTCCTTCTCTAGATTCCTGACCTATCAGGAGGCATAGTCCTGGGCGAAATTTAAATTATGTTGTGTAATTTTGTAAATTTCGCATTATGTTTGTTGTCTGAAATTCCTAAATTACAAATTGTCGTGTAATTATGCTGAGGTTGGTGGCTAGATAATAACATTGGAACAACACACACCAGAATGCAAGCTGCAGTGGTTCTTGTCGCACTTTTTTAAACTTCCAAAATGTGTCAGTGCATCATAAATTGATTCTAGGGTGCATTTCACGCTAAAATATAGCTCTAAATATTGGATTTTCATTTCACATAATTTAGAGGAATTTTCCTGAAATTTTGCTTCATTGCGCAAAAGCCATTTCCACAAATTTGGGACACCCCTGGAGCACAGGTCCTGTGTGCATCACACAACTCTGCCACCCTCTGCTCTTCCCTTCCTAATAAGATCCCAGTTTCAACCCCTCAACTCCTCTTAGGCCCCCTCTACTTCACCCCTTCCACCCAGGGCTGCCCAGGAGAAGGTTGAGGCATCGTCGTGAGGCGCCATCCCTGGTTGGGACAAGATAGGGCCTAGGGTCACACCCTTGCCTCTCTGCCATGGTTCTTGTCTTTTCACTGCTTACTCCCTTTCTCTAGGCACTTGTAGATGGCACCTTGCAGCTCTAGCATCTAGCGTATGTGAACAAGAGTATTAAATTATATTAAGGACATTAGGCAGTGATTATACTTATGTGTTCTCTTCCTTGTTTTATTTTAACAGCAGCCATGTTAAAGTTTCAACAATACAATGCAACTCCAAACTTAAAGAACTGCAAGTTCCATGGTGCTTTGAGTAAAAACTACAATTCCCATGTGTATAACCCTATTCACCAATGAGAGCCCACATAGCCATGTAACATTACTACCATCTGAAGACCGCCTCTTTCTTGCCGCTCGGAGCAGTCATGTTGAGTACCTTTTTCTGATCACTTTACTGAATGGGAAACATTTTAATTGTACCCTGTTTATTGGTTGAGGTTTGGCACACATAGACACTGGTTGTGACTGGAGATACCGCCGGCTACCCTGTCCCATTACAGGCTCAGCTCGGGGCTTGTTTTCCCCATCAGCCCTTTTCATTAGCACTTTGCGTCTTCCGCTTTACCCCATCCTATCGCCCTTTAGTTCAACTTCATGTCGGCATCATTTTCAACCAGTGTTCACAAGATGGCCACCGGTTAAGATGCCCTCTCCCGATAGAGAGCAGGGGCTACAATATTTATTGAAGATGGTTCTCAGTACCCATGGAAGCTTCCTGACCGATCCTGTGTCGCACTCCCAGGAGGGCGGTTCCCTCCCTATTACACCCATGGGTTGGCTGTAGCAAGTTCCCCTGATAAAATAAGGGCAAATTTGGTGATTGGGACTTGAGTTGATGCTGTTGAATTAATCCTTTAAAAATGACCCTACCGCAGGGTCTCCCTTTTCTGACACCTGTAGACCTCACTCCAGAGGGGTTAAAGGCTTTGGGCTAGATGTAGGTAAATAGGATTTACCGATTCTAAAATACCGAATTTTATGGATTCAGTATTTTAGAATCGGTAAATGCTATGTAGGTAATATTTCTGTAAAAATTACCGAATCGTTAAGATTCGGTATTTACCGAATCGGTATTTACCGATTCGGTAATTGCCATTCATTCCTATGGGCATGGAGGCCCATAGGAATGAATGTCAATAACCGAATCGGTAATTACCGATTCGGTAAAATAGGGAAAGAGTCAAGGGTGGCAGGGTGTCACTTTGACACCCTGTTGCACCCCTGAATAGTGCTTGTGTGCACATGTGGCACACATACATGCCCTAAGGGCATGTAGGTCTGTCACATGGCACAGGTGTAAATGCACAGCTTTGCATTTACAGAGGTATTCGTTATTTACCACCAACTAATAGTTGGTGGTAAATAACGAATCCTTAAAGCACAGAAGCACTCTTCAAAGTGCTTCCTACCTGTCATTTATCGATTCGGTAAATACCGAATCGATAAATGATGATTCAGTAAATACCCAATTGGTAAATACCGATTCGTTATTTACCGAATCCTCCCCTACATCCCAAGTGCCCAATACCTGTCGGTAACGGCGAAATTTGTTAATTTCGGACGTTACCGACCGGTATTGGGCCACCTTCATCTGGCCCAATATCTTTGGGAAGAATAAGCCAGCTGTAAATCGGGGTATGTAGACGTATGTCCAGAGTTCCATCTCGACCTCTCTGGACCTTTTGTTTAACAGTTTAAGACATTCTTTTCCCATTTGCACAACCCTGATTAGATAATTCTCCAAAGATTAGGGGAATGCGGCATCAGGGGAAATGCACTGCGATGGATGACATCCTTTCTATCTGCACATAGCTTCCAAGTCGCTCAACAATCCTATCGATCAAATAGCATCCCCCTATCCCAGGGAGTCTGTATTATTCAAAACGAAGATCCTGGTTACGGGTAACTTAAGATGGTATTTATTAAGATAGATAGTTCCAAGTTACAGGTACAGAGAGTCCTACCAGGAGCAGCCTTCCTGCTGCTCAGCCCATCCTTCAACAGCCAACCTCACTCCACCCAACATTCCACAGCATCATCCATCCTACCATTCCACACCACATTCACACTGGCTGAGCAGCAAGAACTACAGAGTCCCACAGGGATCAATTCTGAGTCCGACCCTATTTAACCTGTATGTGGGACCACTGGCTGAGCGAGTGGATGAGCACAAGGTATCTATTGTGTCACATGCTGTTGACACACAGCTAATTGTGATGCTATTTCAAGACAGGGAACAGGCATCAACCCGCTTCTCTAAGTGCCTAGAAGATGTTGCTGCATGGATGTCAAACCATTGCCTAAAGCTCAATGATGGGAACAAAATGGAGGTAATGATCGTGGGAAAAACCCCTACCATCTGGTCATCAGCCTGGTGGCCGGGGACACCTGGCCAAATACCAACCCCAAAAGCTTAAGTAAAAAACCTTGGAGTTTGGTTTGACTCTGAATTGACTTTCGACAGCCAAATTCATAAAGTAGCAGGCAAATGCTATAGGACCATGAAAACCCTACGAAAGATTCTTGACCTCTTGCCATCAAATGCGAGGAAAACAGGAGTTCATGCCGTGGTAACCTCGCAAATGGACTATGGCAATGTATTATACCTAGGGCCTTCCAAAAAAAAGGCTGTCCAAATTGCAAACAGTACAAAATGCGGCTGCCCGCCTGGTATTAAGCCTCCCAAGAAGAGCCTCTACTAAGAAAGCTTTGGCCAAACTACATTGGCTGCCAGTGGAAAAAATAATTGTTTTTAAGGCAATGTTCCACTGCCACCGCATCTTATTAAGGAAAGGCCTGAATACCTGCAACCACTGTTAGCACAGTATACACCAGGCCGGTTTTTAAGATCACACGGTAGGGCACTGGTGACAGTACCCAGAATCTTTAAATTGAGAATGGGCGCGCGTGCCTTTAGATATCTCACCGCGAAAGCATGGAACTCTTTAACAATGCACCTAAGAACAGAACAATGTGAAACTTGATTTCGCAAACAACTGAAGACTTGGCTGTTCGCAACCACTCACTGAAATACGGTCGCCGGGCAAGGCATGTAAATGTCGCCTGTATCCTCTACGAGGAACCATTTCAGTGCGGGGACACACCGGCGGTGTGACCATGCGCTCTACAAATGGCAAACTAAACTAAACTAGGCCCGACCATCTCTTCCAGTTTCTTCTAATGGACTTCCCCAACCGAAACGAAAACTCCTTTACCTTTAGTTTACATTAGTACTTCTGCTAGGGGTTGGGCGTCCATCTATCCTACGTTGGGTCCATATAATATTTCCTGGTGGATTAAAACTGATAAACGGGGTTCGGCTTCCGTATGTTGAATTCATTTAGTATTATCTTGTAGATCAGCACTACAGCCCGGGATTGGGCTTCTGCCCATCCTCCCTTCAATCCAGATAGTATTACATGGTGGGTTTGAGCTGCTGCTATGGGTTGGGATTCTGTTTTTCCTCATTTTGTCTCCATGCACTACTTACTCGTACCACTATTCATAGAAGGCAGTAACATCCTTGCATGACTGCTTCATATGAGTACCTCCATGACCATTTTGCTATCCCTCAGTAATTGTTCAACTCAAGTTCATGAATGGGCGCAGTACCATGCGCACGATAGAAGCTCAACTTTGACCCTCATCCACATCTACACTACATGTAAACAATACTACAGACACACGCTTCCAACCAAGGCACCTAAACAAAGAACCTTGCTTCAGACCCTTCCTTCAGCCTTATTAGGGGTAAGAAGTGCTATGTAATTAGAAACACCAAACAACACAATTACAAACTGTGCCAAAAGCACAACAAATTCCAATGTTGTAAGCATTCCGTAGAGCAGCCAACTACCCATCCACAAAGCTCTTTAGTACCTCATCAGAGGTGTTAAGCACAATATAAGTACTAAAACCATACCATAAAAAAATTATGACACTCTTTAAACCACATCATATTATATCATATCATATCACAGTGTAAGAATTCTTGCTGTTCTGTCACTGGATAACCCTGTGTAAGCGTAACAATTTCTCTGCCTTAGAAGAGTGTGTATGTGTTAAAAAGTAGTTCAAAGTTTGTTTCCATCAATGACACAACTTTCTGAATTCCCATCGTCCTTCAATAATTATTTGTAGAAAAGCGAGTGGGTCTTGGCAATAATACCAAAGGTCCTTTTAGCAAGGCCCTGGCTGCTGCATCATTGTTTCATAATAGCCTAGCAGTAATGTTGTGGGCAATGAGGCAAGTTATACACATCTATCCTAGCATCCTTCCCGAATATGCAAGGGTTCTTGGCCGTTGGGGTTGTATTTTATTGTTGGGCACTTCCGCTTAGAGCATTTTCAGTGAACATCCTCAGTCCAGACAGTGCAGAATCTGTGCTCACTGCCAACATTTACTTCCCTGAAAGAAACTCAGGTGCAGGTTTGGAGTATCACTCCTACACACTTGTCAAGAACCATGCGGTAAGCAATGCCTCAGGCTGATTACTGACTGTCGGAGGGAGGGGCGGAAACAGAAGCGGGGAGGCCGTATTGAAGTAATAGTGAGATTTTATTGAAGAGATGTGACAATCCCAAAGCAAGGGCGGGAAACAAAAGAATGCAGCTCTTCAGTCCCACCAGGGCAGAAAACCCAAAGCACAGTCTTGACCAATTTCAGAAAGGGCCATGCAGGTCTGCCAGTTGTAGGAGTCTTCGTCACTTCGTGGTTGTCTGGTCCCGAAGTTTACTCCACCAAAACAAAAAAAACAAGAAAGCAAAAAGCAATGGTCAGTGTTCGTGCTCTACTCGGTATAAAGAGCTTCCACCACACCTTGTGAGGGATTGGCCAAGGGACTGAGTGAAAAAGGAAACAAAACAACGAAAGGAAAGTCATCCAGCCGGTATTCCCAACAATTTGACTGGGACTTCTCCCTGTTATACTGCTCCCAAGCCAATATGGGTAGGAATGGTTTTGGCCACGCAATTGAGATAGGAGGCGGCTCTTGAGAGTCACTATGCCAAAACTCTGTTTTCTTCACCTTCTTCTTCTGCTGTCCCCCTGCCCAGGTTACATACCAGTTTTCTGCCGCAACTCTCCTGAGTTGCGGCGGCTCATGCTTATGCACCGGGATCTATCAGTCTTTGGACCACTCCTCGGGATTCTCCGGGTCTCTGTCTTCTTCCGTTCTCGCCTCCGCGATGTCCACCGCGCGGTGCCTGCCATGTTGTGCATGGAAGTGCACAACATGCCTTCCTCGCATTGTGGTGGGCGGTGCTGAGTGCACCGCCCGCCATAATGACAGGAATGCAGGATGCACCCGCCACTGTGGCTAGAGCATCCTAATTGCCTCAACGGGACCCCCGCCCTTGGGGCGGGCGGTCCCCTTTCCTGATAGGGTGACGGGCGGACAAAGTCCGACCGCCATCCTAATGACCCCCAAAGTTTCTTCATGGGGTATTGTCTTTCAAATTTCTAGCCAAAACTGAATCAAATTTTCCTATGCCATCAAATACAAGGGCAGCTTCATTATGAATATGGTGTAGTCTGTTGATTGTTTTACAAGATGAATCAAACCTGGTTGTAAATGACCATCACAAATAGAAGACGAAGATAACAAACATCACCGGTAACAAAATGCTTAGAAAACGTATTAGTCTTCATGTGACCCACTGAGGAAAGAAACACACCTTTGTGACTTCCACCACTTGCTGTGACAGAGAGAGGTCAAAGTTAAATACCACACCCGCCCAAATCTCTCTTACAGCTTGGACTGAAGCAGGGCATGGACTCAGAGACAGTGGTCAAAGACTACAATCCCACCCATTTAACAAACTAGCCAAAAGCATCTCTGATTTAGATGGACTGCGTTCAAAGTAGTTATTGCAAATCCACCAAGGAATTGCTAAAGCCACAGGAAGCTGCTGTATCCCTGATTCCTTCTCACCTCTGATGTTAAGAGAAAAATGGGTATCATCTCTACATATGTATAACACAATCGCCATACCATGCAGCAAGTGAGCCAGAAAAATTGGCTAAAGGAAGCAGACTTGGTGCTAACCCCAACAAACACACCACAGACAATTCCAGGCAAAACTATTCTCAGTGCAGAGTTTATTGAACTTAACAAATCCTTCCGTCACTCTGCATCCCAGACAAATACCCTGCTCTGCCATCCATCAAGCCAGCTCCTTTGTTAGCTCCTTGGACACCACTGGCCCTTACATTAAACAATATCTAACTGGCAGGGAGCTTCATCTTCTGGATCAAATTACAGGTTCAATACTTACTCAACTCCAAATCAGCCCATGACCTCAGTTTTCTCTACAGCCCTGACATGCAAAACAAAGGCCACTGACAGGACCTTTTGCAGGATGAATGGCATTTACCATTTCATATAAATGCAAGTCTTACTTTCAGAAACAGAGTTATTTATTTTAGTGCTTCACTTCAATGGAAATTAATTTAGAATTTACATTGCCGAACAATTACTTTGAATGCTTGTAATTCACTGACCCCCTTACCAACCCTAAACACTACCCTTGCCTGATCCCCTCACTACCCCAAAAGACCATTCATTCCTGTCACTAAAACTTCCTCACTGCACCTACAGTACCCCATCCTCGAACCCTAAACTCCACCCATCCCTAAACCCCAAAAGCCATTTGTAGCCCTAAGCTCCAGCTACCTCTGACCCTAAAACCCCTCTTACCCCTAAACTCCACCTGTAATTGAAGCCTAGATACCCCTTTCTATGCCTAAAACCCACAGATTCCTGAAGCCTTAAAACCCCTCACCATTACTAAACTCCACTCATCCCTAAAACCTAATAAAACCTCACCACTCCTAAACAACACACATCCCTGATGCCTACAAACCCCTCACCACTGCTAAACAACAATTCCTGCACCCTAAAACCCTAAACCACACCCAAAGTTCTAACCATTACTAAATATTCACTAGCCCTAAACTCCACCCATCCATCACCCCTAAAAAAGGCACCATCCCTAAACTTTACCCATCCCTGAACCCTAAAAAGATCCACACCATCACTAAACTCCACCCATCCCTGAACCCTAAAAAAACCTACCTGCGCCTGATCTCCACCCACCCCTGACCCCAAAAACCACTCGCTACCCCTAAACTCCACCCATGTGTAAATAATGTATATTTTTATTTTTAGAAAAATTATCTTTTCATTAAAATCTTTCTTTTAATTTGTGAATTACACATATTTCTTTAAAATCGGTTTTCTGTTGTTTAATTTTCTTCCAATGTGGTTTCTCAGTTTTAGTTTTTCCATTAATTCATGTACATCACTGTTCAGTAGTCTGGAAATACTGGGGAGGTATGCCCAGGTGTGGCTAGTGATTGTGTCATAGATGTGGGTGGCGGCCAGGTAAAAAGGCAGATTATGTGTTGAGTAGGGCATGTTGGAGGGTGATGGCTGAGGTGAGGGGTGATTTTAATGATCCTGGTTGGATTGGATAATATTCCAAGGAGGTTCACTTGGGCTTGGACTTTGTGGGGATGGACACACTTCCTTTGTGAATGTTGTGATGTAGATTGCTGCAGTTGCATGTTTGGTGGACGGTGAGGGTATCAGGAGTCATGAATTAGAATTTGGTCAAGGTACGGTGGTTGATTCAGTGAAGGGAATAATTTGAACACCATGGTTAGGGATGCGCAAATTTTTTTATTCCTTAAGTGAAGTTTTAAAAAGTTCCCACTTATTTACCTTTGCTTTGTTTGCCTAGGGCCTAATTTTGATTTTGGCGGACAGATTACTCTGTCACAGCGGTGACTGATATCCCGTACACCAAAATGTAAATCCCATAGGATATAATGGGATTTATATTTTGGCAGACGGAATATCAGTCACCGTTGTGACGGAGTAACCCGTCTGCCCAGATCTAAACCAGGCCTGTAGTTTCCTACATTCCCTTGCATATCACAGCATCAAAAGTTTTTCCTGCTGCATTTTTGAGACCAAGTAATGATTTTATTTGTGGTGTATGCATAGTTAAAGTATCTCAATAGTTAACCTTTTTCTTATGCAAAATGCCTACATTTTCATGTGAAAGCTTAAAAACATACACAACTTCATAACCTTTTTTGAAAAAGAATCTTTCTTTTTTTTTCCTACAATGGTACAACAGAAAAAAAAACTCTGCCCACACACTTACCCTAAGCAATGCCCAACAAGTGTGCATTAAAATTTACCCATCGCGTTGCAGCAGAACTCGCCCCGGGACCTCATCTTCCGGGGCCACTTGTTTAAATAAAGTGGAGGAGGGCTGCAAGGCACCCTCCCCCCAGCCTTTTTGGGCCCGGGGACCTCATCCTCCAGGGCCCAGTGTTCTTTTCAGGGGGAGGGGGGCATGCAGCACCCGTCCTCGAGCCAACTTCAGCTCCGGGGTCTCCATCTCCTGGTGCCCAATGTGATTTTGAAGGGGGGAGGCGCGCATGTTCACCCATCTCCCAGGGCCTGCCGTTCTTTTGAGGGGGCGCTAATGCCCCCAATCTCTGGTCAGAATTCGGCCCTGGGGACCCCATTCCCTGGAGCCCGGCGTTCTTTTGAGGGGGTGCTAATGCCCACAATCTCTGGGCAGAATTCGGCCCTGGGGACCCCATTCCCTGGAGCCCGGCGTTCTTTCAAGGGGGGTGCTTGTGGCCCACCTCCCCAGGGCAGTTTCAGCCCTGGAGATTCCATGTCCTGGGGCAGGCATAATTTTTTAATGGGGAGGAGGGTCCCGCGGCCCCCCTGCTGGTCTGATTTTGGCCCCAGCTACCCCATCCCCTGGAGGGAGGGGGGTGCTGGAGATCTTTTGAGGAGGAGGGAGGCATGCATGGCCCCCCTCTACCCTATGCCCTGGCGCCCGGTGCAATTTTTATGTAGATGAGGGCCCTCGGCCGACATTAGCCCCCCCATCTCGCAGGGTCTGGCATCGTTATTAGGGGTATCAATTTCTTCCCTGGGTACCACATACCCCAGGGGGAGAGTGCACACACCCCCACCCCGGGCC
Source organism: Lissotriton helveticus (assembly GCF_964261635.1). Classification (NCBI taxonomy): domain Eukaryota; kingdom Metazoa; phylum Chordata; class Amphibia; order Caudata; family Salamandridae; genus Lissotriton; species Lissotriton helveticus. The sequence goes on from NC_136070.1 coordinate 1,244,527,008, forward strand.
AATTTCGGCCCCAGGTACCCCATCCCTGGCAACATTTAATAGGGGAAGTGTGGGGATGCGGCTTCCCTCCCTTGGCAAATATCAGCCCCAGGAACTCCACCCCCGGGCCCTCAAACTAAAAGGTGGCTGCCCTAGTGCCCACCCAGGGCACCCACCAAAGTTTCGTTGGGGACCTTAGGGGGTACCCCAAAGCCATTGCGGCCCCAACCAGCTCCAAGCATAGAGCTGGAGCTGGAATTGCTCCCACCGGCAGGGAACAGCTACTAATGCTGCTCCCTGCGGGTGAGAGCAATATTTGGACCTATTTCCATTCCCATATTACTGCGGGCTGGGAACCAGATTAAAATTCTTCTCCCAGTTTTTTTTTAAGCTCCCGCCTGCTGTAAGCGGACTTGGTATTTGCTCCCACCTGGCATTAGTTTTAAAGTTGCTCCTGCCAAACAAGAGCAAACATGCCAGTGTCGGCATAGAAACTGCTATGCCTCATGGGAGGGTTCCCTGGGACATCTGAGCCGGTCCCAGGGGTGGGTTTTCTGCTGTGAGCTATTACTTGATTACAAACATAGGAGGAGAGGTGTGGCTCACTGGTTAGAGGCGGCAGACCCGGAAGCAGAGAACGGCCCGGGACCAGGGTTCAATTCCCGACGCGGCAGGGTCGTGGACCAGGGTCAGCGGATCCGACAATTCTCGCCTCGGTGCCTACTCTAACCAGGGAACACACTCGGCAACTCTGGGCATTAAGCTTGCCTCATCTCTACAACGGCCCCCACAGACGCCGGGGATGCCTGGTTTCACCTTGGAGATACCCAGAAAGGGACCATCTCACAGGGAAAGCCAGGACCGGTTCCCCAGCGGTCTTCAGCGCCTGGACGCTCACGGGCAGCTGTGCGCTTTACAAGTCCAACACATTTACATTTACATTACATTTACATACACACATGCAGTTTTTGAGGGTATGTTAATGTGCTTGCTGCTGCTTCAAATCAGAAGTGCTCCTAAGGTAATGTGACAGACATTGAAGTAGTTAAATATCATAATCCTGCCTCCCTTCTGCATCTAAAAAACGCTCTAATCAGTATGCTTGAAAAGATGTATTTTAAATTATTTGTTTACACTGATTTTTTTTGTCTTAGTGTGAGAGGGTTTCTAGCCCGTCTGGTAAGTGTTGGCCTGCTCTCTGCACTCTGTGCTTCAGGTCTGTTGCATTCCCTGTGATGTTTGATCCTACCACATCTTTGGGATTCTCTCTTTGCTTGGGAAATTTTGCGAATATCAATGAGCAAAGATGTGTTTCAGCTGGCAGTAGTATTGATTATCCTAAGATGGGGAGAGTGGGAGTGAGGAAAATGCCCGCGCTGGCAGAGTGACGGACTAGGTCCACTGTGTGCTATTTGCCTGTGCTAGGGACCACTCACTGAGGAAGAACAGGAGCAGCTGGAATTTCAGTGAAGAGTAGGGAGGTAGACACTAAGGGGCAGATTTACGTTTCCTGGTGCATCCCTGCAAATCAGCAGGGATGCGCCTGGAAAGATGTGTCACACAAGTTTACCCTTGCGCCACCACAGATGCACCGCATTTACAATGCGGCACATCATGGCGCAAGAATAAACAGATGCGTGTCGCATCTGCCGGCGTAAGGTTGGCACAGTGCTGGAGTTGCGTCGCGGGCACGACGCAACTCCAACACTGTTCCAACCCTACCTATGGTTCCAACCCTGCCAGGGTTTTGACACAACATGGCTGTAAAAGTGACTCAGTGAAATCTTGTATATTTCACTGCGTCACTTTTACGTGGCGTCCAGGCACCGGAACGCCCACCCTGCACCGAAACGCCCACAGAAAAACCTGATGCAGGTTTCATGTGGCGCAGGGCTTTACAATGTGACGCATCTCCCAAGATGCGTCATGTTGTAAATAAGGCACAACGTGGCACATGGTTTATGCCGCCGATGCGTCACAAAAGTGACGCAACGGCAGTGTAAAAGTGTCGTAAGGGGCTTGTAAATCTGCCGCTAAGAATTTGCTCAATCTGGTGTCTGGTACTGGGCAGGATCTCTAGAATGACAATAAATTACATTAAAACATTGAGAAGGGTATTCTTTAACCCCTTCCATGCTCATGACGAGCTGAGCTCGTCATGAGTTGCGCCTCTCGCATGCTCATGACGAGCTCAGCTCGTCATGTAACGCGTTTTAAAAAAAAAAGCCGCACAGCGCGTAAATCGCGCCCGCACGCATGCGGTTAAACATAGTGTATTGTTTGTTTGGGGTTTGGTTGGTCAACAATGGCTTGTGGCTGATGGGCCCTGTGTGCCTTGTTTCTCTACATGTATGCTTGAGTCAGAATGCTGCTTATTGTGAGACTGATGCAGGCACAAGGGTTTGCAGAAATCGGGGCGCTCAACGTTGTTGGAGGCCTTGGAAGATACCAAACAATGCACCTTCTTCTGAAATGAAGGGTGATATAAGTGGTTATAATTCCAGGATCTTTGACAGAGGCGGCTACATCCTCATTGGTCACTGATATGATGGTATGAAGACTAAAACTTTTCTGGGTGAGTCAGTTGGTTCTCCAGCTGGTGGGCTGAGAGTGGCAGTAGCGTGTGGGTACTGCTCACACGGTAGCCATGCCTCTGCCTACCAAGCTGTACACAAGCGGCAAAAGACGGGCTTCACTCCTTTAGAAGGACCTTAGGAATGACATGGAGTATCATCTTGGAGGCGGGTCCAAGTGCTGTGTGAGCCGGGAATCCGATCGTATTGAGCCTCCAGGAGTATGATTCTATTAGATTTTCTGCGTCATAGGCCGGTCCGCACAAGCCCGACAGACGAGCTGAGGATGGATTTCCTGGACCCAGCAAATCACCACCCAGAGTTGCAAACCCCTGTAGGTGAATTTAGGGCACTGAGTAGGAACCTAGCATAGTGCAGAAAGGTGGTAGTACGTTCTCATAGACAGGGCCATTCTCATTGTTGCAAACCATGTGTCTTTGCAGTAGAATTTCTTGGTGCATCTTGATACTTGGTTGAACCCAGATTGGGACTTAAGAGCATTTGATTTTGCACCTTTTTTGCGTTTATTTGTTGATGTCACACTCTTTATTGTGCCCTAGAGTAGATGTCGGACTATTCTGTTTGTATACCTCAAGAGAAGGAGGAGGTGCTTATTGGAAGAGATAAGAAATCTTATGTGTGTGTCTGTCTTTGTTTTTTTGTTCCTTAAGTGAATTCTGATATACTAGGGTTTTCAGTGTGATGTTGTTGAGCAAGGTTATATTATGGTGTGGTGTGGCAGTGGCTTGTAAATAAACTTCCGTAGTCTGGCTTCCAGCCAGCTACTTGTGTGGGGTTTCTTCACCAGTGTGTGAATGAAAATCCTATGGAATATTTCTTGGGCCCACTGACCATAAAGGAAGCAGTATAGATGTTCTTGTTTGAGACTCCTTGATGTCCCTATGGCACATAAACACACTGGACTAGGATGTGAGCCCTTTAACTCTTTCTATGCTGATGTCGGAACCGCTCCGTCATCAGCTGCGGTGGCGCTGTGCTGATGACGGAGCGGTTCCGTCATGGCCTGGCCGCCGCGCCTGCGCGGCGCGGATCTTGCGGCTGCGCTGGGCGTTCTATTGAGCGGGCGGGGCCATGATGGAACCGCTCCGTCATGAGCACAGCCCAACCGCGGCTGATGACGAAGCGGTTCCGTCACAAGCATGCGGCCGCCGCGCGGCCCCCCGCCCCCTTAGCGCTGCGGCGTAATAGCCGCCGCAGCGATGTGGTTAATGTACAAATTAGTTTTAAATCGACCCTGAGGGGGGTAATCCATCCATTGGATAAATCAGAGCTACTGCAATGAAGCCAAAAATTGTATTTCAAGCTTCAGCCACCAATATTAGCGCGCTATACAAGTATCAATTTAATATTACTGTCAGATCATCAGTCAGCTGATATAGCATTTTGGACATGTTTGATCACATGCCAACCAAATTAAAAAGTGGTTTGCTGCTCCCCTGATCTCTCATGTAATTCTAATTGGAACTTTCATTGGGTTATTTGCACCATTCTGAGCAAAAACAACTCTGACTGCAAAATGAAATCATAATTCATGTAATGCCCCATTGTAAAACAAAATTATTCCATGCTTTTGCGTGTTTAGTACATTCAACATTTGTTCACTTGGAAACTTGAGACTGCTACTTTATGGAGTCAAATTTGTTACCACCAGGAACAGAGGTGCATATTATCAAGACAGGAGATAAAATTATCGCCGCTTTATCGGCAGAAAACTGCTGATAAAGCGATGATAATGGGCTTGATAATATGCTCTATGAATTGAATTGAAATTGAATTGAAAGTAAACTTATAAACGCGCAACTTTGCCCGAAAGCATCAAGGCGCCTACCAAAGAAAATCAAAAAAGAAAAAAGGCTAAACCAAAAGCTAAGAGTATGCTTTACCAAAGAGCCATGTTTTTAAAGCTTTTCTGAAAGAAGGCATTGAGGGTAAAATTCTGATCTCCAAGGGAACGATATTCCACCATCTTGGAGCAAGATTGGAAAAGGCTCTGCCTCCCCATTTAGCTCTACGCACTCGAGGCACAGTAAGGAGCAATTTCGCCGAGGAGCGAAGGTTCCTCGCAGGAAAATACGAGGAGAGGAGATTTTTTATACCTCCGGTCTCTTTCCTGTTTAAGGCACCATACACCAGGCATAACACTTTAAATGAAATCCTGGCCTCAATGGGGAGCCAGTGCAAAGATTTGCTGGGGCTGGGAGCAGCGAAATGGGGCGGAAGTTTTTCAGCACTTCTGGGTCCAATGACAGCTTCTTCAAGAGCAGCTTCACAACCGCTTTCGTCCATTGGGAAGGAAAAATGCCTTCACTTAAGGCCTTATTCATAATTTGAAGTAGCGGGGGCAGGAGAGTTTCCTTACATTGTTTAAGGATATGAAGAGGACAGGGATCGAGGGGTGAGCCGGATTTGGTCTTGGTCAAGAGGAGTTCTAATTCCTGCAAAGAAAGTAAAGGAAAGCAAGACAGCGAGATCGATTTTGCAGGTCAGACTGGCTCAGTAGAAGAGGAGATCTGTGGGACGGGGAGGGCGGGTGGAGATGCAGAGATCCTTTGGAGCTCAAGAGTCGAAACAATACCATCAATTTTGTCCTGAAAGAATTCGGCTATGTTATCACAAAGCTGCTGTGAATTAGTAACAGGATCAGGGGTCTTCAAAGTGATTAAAGAGTCGACGATGTTAAAAAGCTCTTTCGGTGAAGTAAGAGCCCCAGTGAGGTTTGAAAAATATTCTTGCTTAATTCTAATGAGCTCCGTCCTGTATTCCCTCAGAAGATTTTTATGAGATTCTCTATCCTCCATGTTCCCACTAGATCTCCAACATCGTTCCCGATTTCTGCAAGCTTTTCTTAATAGCCTTAGGCACTCAACATACCAGGGAGCCGATGGCCTTTTTCTAGCACTATAGCGCAAAGAGAGAGGTGCAAGCACATCCAGCGCTGCAGAGGTAACATCTTCAAACCTCTGTATCGCGGAGTCAACGTCCTCATCTCTTAGGATTAATAAGGTAGAGGTTAATGGCGCCAAAGAATCATTAGTCACCTTCCTCAGATTCCGCTTAAGTTCCATTTTGCTGGGGCCTTTCGGTATATTATTAGTAAGAGCGGTCTCCAATAACAGTGGAATGGCGAAATGATCTGACCAGGAAAGCGGCATAGGTGCTTCAACTGACAGCCGTCTATCATTTGTAAAAACTCCATCCAGAGTATGGCCCGCCTGATGGGTGGCACCCTTGACTAATTGCTGCAAGCCACAGGCAGATAAAGTATCTAGGAGGCAGAGGGTGTCATTTACCTCTGAATTTTCCAAATGGAAATTCATGTCTCCCAGAACTGTAACAGACTCAAATCCGAAATATGGTTCCAGAATAGTGAGCAAATGGTGAGTGAAATCCGCTCTGGGCCCTGGGGGTCTATATATGAGCACCCCCTTAAACGGGATGGAGTGAGATGCATTGATGGAAAAATGCATAGCCTCGATATCCTCACCAGGAACAGATAAAGGCGTCGTGTGACACGAATAAGAGTCCCTATGCAGGATACCAAGCCCTCCGCCAACACGTCCCACTCTATCAAGCCTAACCAAGGTATAACCATCTGGGACCGCCTCAACGAGATCAGGCCCCGAGGATTCCCTGGCCCATGTTTCCGTTATGAAAACCCAGGAGGGGTTGTTTACCCCAACAAAGTCTTTAAACGAGACATTATTCCTGATCAAAGATCTAGCGTTAATCAGATAGCCAAGCTCTCTGGTTGTATCTGAAGGACGGTCCGCCAAAGGAATTGTATTAAAATATCGGCATGAGGGCCCAGCAACAATGCAATGGGACCTGAAACATCCACAGGTAGAGGACGAGCGTACAGCCTCAGGGGGGAGCGTATAATGGCAAGGTAGTCGAGCCGGTTTCAGATCTAACAATACCTGGAGAGGATACCAGAGACGTATGGCGTGGCTCCTAAAACCGTTAGGCGTCCCTTCGTCCAGCTCGTCCTTAGCGCGGACGGGCGCAGACGGGCTGGACTCTGGCGTGACTCCGGCGTTACTGCGGCACATACGCCGTGCGCATGCGCCGTGCGCTAGCATCCTTGCATTAAAATAGGGCTCAGGCTAGTCAACCTGACTGCTGGAGCGCTAACCTGCACTGGCCTCAAGCGTCCCTTTCTGACCCCTAAGATGGCGTCAAGGGTGACGAAGAGCACACAGAAGACCCGCTAAATCGCGGTGAGGACCCAATTTAACGTGCAAGTATGTGGGCGGTAGTTTTAAAATCAAGGTTACATTAAAAAATAGTCAAAGCAAATACAAAAACGGGAGTTTAAAAAATTACAGCGCTTTAAGCAAAGCGGTAACACGCAGCAATGGGTAGCCTTATCAAGCTTATCAATCGAAGCCCATGTTAGATGTACAGACATCTAACATGGGCTTCGATTGGAATTCCGTAGAGCATATTATCAAACTCATTATCGCCGCTTTATCGGCAGTTTTCTGCCGATAAAGCACCAATAATTATATCTCCGGTCTTGATAATATGCCCCAGAAGGATGTACGACATTACAACGCATGCTTTTACAACGCATGCTTTTACATCGCAAGTTTTACAACGCATACCATTACAACGCATAGTGCTTTGGGGCGCTGGATAGTGAATAGTTTAATTTACTATTCCGAACTCCAGTCCCCGTGGATAGTAGTGAAGGTGTTGGATAGTACATTAAACCTATTCCCTATCCTAGAGCGCCCCCCAGCGCAATGCGTTGTAATGGTTTGCGTTGTAAAAGTTGCGTCGTAAAGGCACTGCGTGGTAAAAGTTGCGTTGTAAAGGATGTTTCCCGCCCTAGAATTCGGAAGTCGAGCTCGGACTTTCTAGGAATTGGAAAAAGAAGCCTTTTTAAATTCCTTACTATATTAACAAAACAAAAAAATACCTTTAATGAATGTTCCACTGATGGACGTGGAGTGTTTCAATAAAGATTAATATTACACATTTTCAGTATATCTAAGATTAAGCCATCAAGGGTTGAAAATATAAGCAGTGCACCATCACGTATTATAAATCGCACGGTTTACGCTCATTGTAACCTCAATTTAAAAAATCCGGGGCTTATTTATACGCCCCTTGCGTACCCAGTACGTCACTGTTTCCCATGCGAAAATTGACGTGCCGGTGGCGCAAGGGGCTTGTAAATAAGCCTGTGAGAGTTTACAATCAGGCATATCTGTTCCGTCTCCCACCAAAGTTGAAAAAAAGCGCAGTAGTAATAGTAACAACACCGTGGGGCATATTATCAAGCAAGGGCGATACATCATCGGCGCTTTTATCGGCCGGAAAACTGCCGCTAAAGCGGCGATAATGGGCTTGATAATATGCCCTTGCGAATTCCCAATGAAGCCCAGGTTCTGGTGTTAACCTGGGCTGCTATGGGAATTCACTAGGGCATATTATCTAGCCATTATCGCCGCTTTAGTGGCAGTTTCCTGCCGATAAAAGCGTCGATAATGTATCTTCCTTGCTTGATAATATGGCCCCGTGTTATTAGGGCAGACACAATTCAGGGGAAGTAAGTGTACTAACTTGTAATCCATCATTACATTGTGGCAGTATCCCTTTGGTCTATCTTGCTGTCAAATCTATTTGACTCGCAACTGTTTCTTTTTCCGAGTTCAGCTTGGAACATTGCACCTGGGCTGCAGGAAGTCATAAAGTTTCTGCTATTCTATGTATCTTTTTATTGTCTCGTTCTGCGACGTGTTTCCAGTAAATAGGAAATCCATCCCTTCCTCGGTGGAGTTCGAGCGACACCTACCGACGATTTGGATACATTGCGCAGATAACGATGCTTTTAGTTTATTTTCTGGTTTTGTTTTTCTTTCTAATCCGGTCCATTTTTACACGTGGATAATATCTCAAAGATAGAGTAATTTACCACGTTCTAAAGGCACGTTCAATCTGCTGAACCCTCGTGCCCCAGACCTTAAAGTTCTGCTGTCACAAAAAAGGGAATCCGCCTAGCGCCTTAAATGCGCAGAGCGCCTTCAGGCAACTGGTATCCTGCACCTGCCTTCGTTTATATTGTTCATTAATATTCCCCTTCATGACACGTCCGCACTTCTGAAATCGTTTTTTGGTTTCAAGATTCTTGTTGCATAATGAACACTTCTACTTAGAGTTTTTCTGTTTGTATCTCTTCCATAAGTGACTTTACAACTTGTACATCTGCATTTGTTTTTCTGTTTGTATCTCGTCCTTGTGTGACTCTACAACTTGTACATTTGCATTTATTTTCTGTTTGTATCTCGTCCTTGTGTGACTCTACAACTTGTACATTTGCAATTGTTTTCTGTTTCTATCTCTTCCTTGTGTGACTTTACAACTTGTACATTTACAATTTTTTCTGTTTGTATCTTTTATGTAACTCATGTAATCCTAAATCCTTATGTATCGCAACTGGTTCTTATGTAAAGCGCTCGGACACCTTCGGGTAATGTTTGGGCTATAAAAAATCACATTAAATGATTAAATAAATAAAAAAAATAAAAAAAATTGGACGGGTCACCTGGACTAGGAATCTAAAACCGTGAATGCAAAGGTAATTTGGCCTGCTCAGATTGGCTCTGCTGCGCCATTTTCGTACACGTGGACGCTTGAATTCTGAGGCAATGGATAGAGGCGGGTGGACGAGCCCCAGAATTCATAGAAAGAACCGAGCCAGGCATCCGGCTTGGCTCTAAGAGCCCAAGTACGAGCCGAGCACGGAAAAAAATAGCATTAGACCCATGAAAACATTTTTTGTTACTTGCACAAAAGACCTGTGTTGTTCTAAATAAGTGTACACATAAGCAACAACTCCTCAGAAAATACTCCTTTAGAAAATACAAATTTGCTTACTTAGCATTTGAGTTTAGACTTTCTTCAACAATTGCCGTAGACCACAGCGGTTGTTCATTTCATAGCATTGCATAACATAGCATAGACGCCAGCTAGATGGTATAACATAGGCAGTAAGTACATGTTACCAGGGCCGGACTGGCTATCGTGCAGTTTGGAATGCTGCTGAGCTGGGGCTGATTTCGTTCATGGAGACCTGCATGTGCTAAACGAAATTCGTTTTGCTTTAATTCTTTCGAAGCACTCGCAGGTCTCCATGAACAAAATCAGCCCCCAGCTCGGCCGCTTTCTAAACTGACCGGTAGCCAGTCCGGCCCTGCATGTTACAAAGCACAATTACACAGACCAAAGCACAATTACACACACCAAAGCACATGTCTGTTATTGAACTACCCCAAAGACTAAGGGGTAGTCTGCCTCACGTTACAAGCCACAAAACCTACAACCCTCTCCTAATCAAATCATGTTTCACTTTCTACTGTGCCAAATTAACCAAATGACCCCTTCACGGGCTGCCCCAATGCCCAAGCTTTCCTTCTTTTCTCTCGCTACCGAAGGTCCACCATCTGGGAATACACTGGGTAGAGACCTCTGCAACACGGCCGCCATGCCTGCAGGCATTATGCCCCGACATGGATAAGAGCCAGGTTTGCTACAAATGTCCGCTGATGGCAACAGAAACATGCCAGCCGACATTCTTGTTCTGTTGATTTGTATAGCGCACTAAGGGAGGGTTTCCAGGCGCTTGGGCACAGTGTGTAGGTGTGTGATCCCCAAGGTGCTTATGTGAAGAGCCCGGTCTTCAACTTCTTGCAGAATTCAATAAGTGAGGAGGCTCTTACGTGTTGAGGGAGGTCATTCCCTGTGTGTGTGATGTAGGAGGAGCGCAACCTCCAGTTTTGCTTTTGCCACTGCAGGTAGTTTGGCGAGCTAGATGCTATCATGCTGGTCGAGCGTCTGAGGAAGATCAGCTCTCCTGCAGTCCTCCATTGTGTCGGTCTGAAATATGCCGGCCAACATCGCATCATGCCGATACAAAACCTCTCATACACCAGGAGGGAAACCAACAAGGCAGCCAACAGAAACATGGCAGCTGACATCCTGCCACTGCACGTAAATACCCCAAAATACTGTTTCAATACAGTCTTTGTGCCAACCATCCACCTGCCAAGCACACAGGGAAATGAAGCCCACATCTGGCGTCCCCAAATACCAACACAGGCATATCAGCAAATACGTGGGGACAATCACGGCAGACAGAGTTTAAGCAGAGTGGCCAGATTGGGAATGATAATGTCAGCGCCAAGGGCCAGTGTATATTGAGGTCAGGGGTCAGGGAGTCAAGTGATGGTTACTTTGGCAACCGAGAGTACATTTTAGCAATTTTGTTGTTGGAAAAAACCAGTGAGCTCTTTGTATAGCTTGGTAAGAATTATGTATTGTTTGAGCCTGTTGGAATGTATCATCTTTGTCACTTTAACAAGACTTCATGAGACCGTCTGCTCAATCAGCACAGCAGCATATTGTATAACATAGCATAACAGAGAGAGCCGCCACAGCATAATATAACATGTAGAGCAACTAGGAGAAAGTTGGAGGGGGGCAAGCGCACTTACCTTGTTGGTGTGTTATGGATGCTTTGATACTCTCCTCCCTCTGGACAAGGATGTCTGTCCTTGCCTCCCCTCCCCCACCCCCATCTCCTCCCTCCAATTTCAGGTGCATCTTTGAGAGGGTTGTCAAAGGTATAATTCCTGCAGCTGTGAATGTGCTGGTGATGGCGGGGGAACCGAGGGAGGGACTGGCATGTTACAACCTCTTTACGTGTTCTGTTGAGCCGAGTACTCTGCAAAAGCTAGCATTTCTGTTGTCTGGGAGATCCATTATTAAAAAGATAAATGCCCTGTTGAGGCCCAGCGCTGATAATTTTCATACTTTCCAGGTCTGATAGGGTGGTAATAGAGGGCAGGATTGAAAATTCCAAGGACCCCCTGCATTGACATAGGCTTTCCAGAGTTGTCAACTTTCTAAAATAATATATACTAGCCAATTGTCCATTTGTAAGAGTCTACAAAGGTCCAGACTTAAGGAGAATATCTAAAGAGTTCTGATTATAAAGTCCTCAGTATTCACTTGCAGTATGACCTTTCTGTTTTTGTTTGCAACTGAGGTCCAAATTGTGCCCTATGGTTGACCAAATTAAGAGGAAGCTATTGTTATTATTTTAATGGCCATTTTAATGTAAAAAGGATCCGAATGTTATAGACAATATATAGACTTCTTACAGAAGTAACCTATACAGATTTAACGTATCCTATTCAATATGTAATTCACTAACTATTAATAATATCGCTCTTGTTGGGAAGGAGGAAGCATCATTTTATTAAGAGGGTCCTCTCTGATTCTGTGTGAAAATAGTTCTTGTACACCATTTAGGGCATTGCGTAAATAACCCTACACATTCACAATTCTCGCACTTCGACTTCTTTGTTATATTTTAAAACTTACTTTTATTTATTTATTCATTTAACAACTTGTAAAGCGCACAAATACCCATAGGTGTCTCGGCGCTATATGTTGGAAGTGAAGGTAATGACTGGTGAGAAAAAGCCTATTGCTTCAAAAGCCAAGCTTTTATTTGTTTTCTAAATGATAGCAGCGTGGGACTAGCCTTAATCTGCACAGAAAGAGAATTCCACAGTTTGGATGTGGTGACTATGAAGCTTCCGTCACCCCAGTTGGCTTTTTTGGTTCTAGGGACTACCAGGAGTTTAGCATCCGCTGAGCGAAGAGATCTGATGGGCGTGTAGGCCAGAAAGGCTTTCTTCAAGTATTCCGGACCTGTATTGTGAATGGCCTTGTTCCAGGTCGACCCTTTGTCCACTCCATAAGGCCCCTGGAGGCCGCTCTACCTGTAAAGAAACTATATACAGACCGATAGCAGAACATTGCATATCTGTTACATACATGACTCCCAAGGAGTCAGTTTGGGATTCAAGGCATCAGAACTTTATAGGTGTAAGTGCCACGTTAATACTGGCTTGCGGCGTCATCCACTTCGTAGCTCTGCCCGGTGTAGGCAGGATGCATTGGAATACTCTGCCCTTTTCCTTGCCGGAGATTGAACAGTTCCTGGTTTGTGACCAAGTCCCCTCAGTTTCTGGAGCTCCTGAGTGGCCCTGTCCACTTACGAGGGCGGCAGTCCTGGAAGCTTCTAGAGCGATGGGAAGGAACCCTGAAATGAGTTTCAGCCACAATAGGAAATATTCTGGGATTTGGGTCTATAGCAATCCAAAGTAGAGTCCCCGCATCCGAATGACCTCTCTCCTTGTTTCCGGTTTGTACACTTTTGTTTGTCTCGCAAGAACTCAGACTGCAACTAGGACAGTCAGGCAGGAAGAGGGCCTGGAGATATTTCAAGACATGCACCTTTCCCACTTTTTAGACATTGCAGAGAAGTTTGCATTTTATTCTATGCACCTGGGGGTCGTCAGTGAAGTTCTCTGAGAGCGGCAAAGATGTAAACAGGTTTCTTTAGATTGTAGCAGACTCTGCTTGTTTGGTTTTCCAGACTCTCATGCTGTTTGGGCTCTTTCTTATGAGTGCCATTGAAGGCGATATTGAATAGTCAAGCCATGAAACCACCTGATCCTTCGACAGTTCAGTTTGGTGCGGTACCTGGAGCAGCAGCACGATCCTTCTCACTAGGATAATGGAGAAAATTTTGTTTTTAATTACCTTTGAGATTGGATTATCCAAAGCCAGGTTTACATCTATCCATATTAAGCCAGATGAACCACAGGATTGAACCTGTTGGGTGTCTCGCTTTCAGGATTTTGGTTTTGCACCGTTCATACAAGGCTGCTCTCCTCCATCCAGTGATGAACTTGAAGGAGGCACTTAGTGATATTGTTGGTCCATGTCTCGAGGGTGGTCAGAAGGATGTGGAATTACACATCATCTGTACAAATTTAGAATTTGAGGTGGCGATGATCAAGTGAGCCAGTGGTCTCAAATAAATATTGGACATTAAGAGTGATAGACGTAATCCCAGAGGGACACCACACAATGTCTCTTTCACTGACAATAAGGCTAAGCTTGTTAACATGTTAATGTTTATTAGTTACCCATTTTTAAAAAAGGGTCCCCACCCCTGCCATCGAATTATCGGCCCATAAGCCTTTTGGATGTAACCCAAAAAATCTTCGCTCGTGTTCTTCTCGAGCGTTTACATGGATGGATGGAGGACCATAACATTTTAACTTCACTCCAAGCTGGGTTTAGAGCACGGACATCTACGGTCGACCAGATTTTCAGATTACAAATGATTCATTGGAAGATCGTGAGTATCGAGAGTGGCACTCTATACTTAATCTTTGTAGATCTGAAATCTGCGTTCGACCTGGTCCCCAGAGAGAGGCTGTGGTCGATCCTTTTGGAGATGGGGGTTCCGGCTTACCTATGTCACTTGTTTGCTCGCCTGCACGAGGGCAATTATGCCCAAATCAGGCACAGCAAACATGGCAATCTCACATCCCCAATCCCAGTTATGCGAGGAGTTCGCCAGGGATGCGTCCTGGCCCCAACACTCTTCGTTTTATTTGTTAATGGACTCATTGACCATCTTAACAAAGGTCTTAACATTGATGCCCCCAAATTGGCAGGGCGCAGTGTACCAGCCCTGATGTTTGCAGACGACACGTTGTTGCTGGCCAAGTCCCCTATGGGTATCCAGAGGACGCTCGACAACTTCGTTGTCTTCTGCAAACATCGGATTCTGGAGATAAACCTTCAGAAGACCAAATATATGGTCTTTAATGGCGGTAAAAGCACACGCAGCAATCCGACCCTGGGGGGCCAACCACTCGTAAGAGTGGTGGTGTTCGACTATCTTGGCATCACCCTGACGGAGAACATGGATTGGGGAGCCCAGATTTACAAGTGTAACCTGAAGCTCACCCAGGTGTCGGGAGGTATCCATAAATTCTTTAAGGGGGCATCTCACAAGCAGGTCTATGCCCCTATGGAGGCCTACAGGGCACAGGCAAGAAGTGCTGCGTTATATGGCGCAGAAATTTGGGGCCATTGTGCACTCGGATCCCTTGAATGCACTGAGAATGCTTTCATTAGACAGCTTCTTAACCTTCCCATAAGCACTCCCCTGATCCCGTTGAGAATGGACCTAGGAATCAGACCAATCACCGAGGATGCCGCACTTAGAACACTGACCTTCTGGAGACGTTTGTGGAGCACTCCCGAGCTAGCCCCGTATAGTGAAGAATTAACTGAGATATTGGGGCTGAAAGGGTCGGGCAAGATACCTTGGCTGAGGCACCTTAAGGCGCTATGTTTAGAATTGGGACGTGTTGATTTGTGGGATGAGCCCCAAACCGTGTCACAATCACTAAATAGGAATACACTGGTGACTGCCTATAGGGAATACCGGCTGTCCAAGATGATGCGTAGCTCTTCATCGGGACCGCTTACAAGTGAATTCCTTCTAATTAAAAATATCTACCAGGCAGAGCCCATCCTGGATAGCATCCAACCAGTGCTGGCACGAAAATTGTTTCTCCAGTTCAGGTATGGGTGCCTCCCCTACGATCGTATGTTAAAAATGGAGGGACAGGTAACGATTGAATGTCCTGCATGTGGTTTTGTGGACGAAACTGAGGTACATGTTCTTTTCCAGTGTGACTCCTATAGGTCGTTAAGAAAACGCTGGCTTGTACAAATTTGTAAGAACATGGGCACAAGACACTTTAGTGAGGCTTATAGAATATTGAAAACTGAGTTCCACCTCCCAATAGTGTATTCTGTTTCCCGTTTTTTATTCTCAATGTGGTGTATGAGGAGGAAGTTTTTGGAGCCATTCGCGTAGTGACTGAATATAGTACACGGTCTGCTCAGATTCACCAATACTTTTAAAATGATCTACGGTAACTAATTTTTAACAGTATTTTTTTTTTTTTTTTTTTAAAGAAAAGATTATTTTCTCCTGTTTTAAAAAAAATATTTTATTACCCATTGTGGCTTTTAGCAACGTTCTTAATTTTCTTTCTTGTGCATAAGTATTGACCATACGCATTTGCACTTTATTTTAACTGTTTGCTCTATGGCGACTGGTTGCAAAATTGTACTAATGTTGTTAATTCCTGTGATAATGATAAATGTTTTTTAATCTTTGTGATGCTTTTATGGTCAATGTACCGAAATAAAGCTTTTCAAAACGAAACGTTTATTAGTTAATAATAATTATAGCCATATGCCTGGATCCCCGCCTCGTTTTTCAGTCATTCCAGCATTCCCGTATCACCCGCAATGCATTACACTATAAACAGGTTGAGAAGGATAAGAATTTGTTTGATCAATGTTGGGGCGGTTAACAGCTCCTCCCTAACGCCACAGTCCCAGTTCTTATCCTTCTCTAACCTAAACTAGATAGACTGTTGTGGAAAATGGTATAAGCTGCAAAGAATTCTTGCCACTGCGGTATAGTTTGCCATCCACTGTTCTGTTGATGGAGAGGACTCATCAGTCTGAATCGGCTCATCAGTCGGGTGTAGCTTGCTTCTAGTGGCATAGTGAGCACACAACCCATGTCTGGAAATCCCCTTGTCCACTTAAAGAGTTACATCAATCTCACAAAGGTAATGGGAGGAGTGCTTGCAAGAAGTCCAACCTCTGACAATCGCTCACGGTAACATTTCAATCCATTGTTCTTTTGCCCACCATGCCACCACAGTTTGGATCCAGCCAGTTAGTATTAGTGTTCCAAGTGTGAGAGACCGACTTCAAATTAAATGTGTGTGAATCTCTTCTAACCCGTGAGTGCCCCCTTGAAGTAACTGCTACTTTGAGGATAGTGTCTGGCACGTAAACATGAATCTGCAGAAAATATCCTTTGACGAGTATGTGACAACAAGGACCGTCCTCCCTTACATTTGTGGTCAGAGAGAGCAAAAATTAGCAAAAAACCTGGAGGTTTCCAGTGTTATTTGTATATATCAATGAATGTATGTTTGCATGAATGACATATTTGATGGTATTAAGAGAACTACGTGCTGATATCTAGTAACAAAAATAATATAATTGGCATCTATGGTCCTGAAGAAGGCAGTGTGATCCATAAGTGCATGAAAAGTAGGCCACAACATGTAGACCCTTCAACGCAGGACTACTAATAAACTCCAGGTATCTATTTAGTTTTTAACTTTGCCATAGGACCCAAAGAATAAGTGGATTTGGCAATTTTAACTGATAATGATATAGATCCCTTGAGCATAATATCAGAGAGTTCCCTTAATAAGTAAAGCCCATCCAGGTGTATTCACGTTCCAGAGGAGTACTCGATGATGAAGCTTGTCACAAAGATGATGTGGTTGAGAATCCTTTTAACATACCGTTCTCGCTGTAGGGTGTAGATATCCTGTGCAACATTGAATTCACAAAATAACCGCACCTTTGGGCTGTTCTGAATATACAAGTCTCAGTAGCCTACATTTTTCTATGATTACATGTATTATTTAACACCACCCTCCGCTACTGATAACACTCATTTTGTGTTGCATGGCTGGAGAAAGTCTGACTCGCTTGTATCACTTGCATGGGTTAAGTGGTACAAAGAAGGGGTTGTGAGATGAGAGTACGATAGCAGCTCGAAGAGAGAAAGATCTGAGCTGATCAGAAGAAAATGAAGATTTGACCTAGAGAAAGGAGTTGGACACCTTAAACTGGAGTGTGGGGACTGTGTAATTATTAGAGCTCATTTGGACGCAAGCTGGATTCTCGATTTACTAAACTATACAAACCTAAGATGTTCAAGAAAGGAACACAAAGTGAGTATGGAGAGGCATGGAATTTGAACTGAGTGGTTAAATTTAAAAGATAGGTTGAATCAACTTAATAGTTTACTTTGTATTTTGTTGCATTAGCTCCCTTGATTGAACACTGGAAGATGTGTACTATTTTCTTTTTCTTCATTTTATGTAGTTCTTTGGGTTATTTGTTTGTACCTTACTTTCCTCTCCTTATGTCCTGGTACTGTCTGCTCCTCTGTGGCTCCCATACTCTAGACATATCTTCCTTAGTGTGTTCCTCCTCGGTAATCCTGGATTCCAATTAGAATCCACAATGTACTAGTTTTAAAAGTGTACGAAGCTGTTTGAAGAGGTTGTTGACTCTCCTGGAGGCCGAGGCGTTTCGTATTAAAGAACCTATTTTATACTTCTCTCCGTGATTCTTTGCAGTCCCTTACAACCTTAGCACTTCTACTGGACGTACAGGTTTTACATAAGAGGGTGGCATTTCTTTGAGTTTCTGCCTCATCACGTGGCTTCTACGGCACCCTTTTTATGTGGCCAAAGAGAGGAGAATGGTTCAGTCCAAGTGTACAGTTAAGATACTCCTCCCTCATTTCCCACCATTTCAAGATATTGTGCATTTTTCTTCAGGGACATCATGGGCAAGCTTGACTGTCGAGAGGCTCGCCTTTTACCTTCTAACTCTCCAGATTACCAAAGTAGCTGAATTAGTTGAGAGCCTTTTTAGAAACATTTTTATAATACAATTCCAGTCAATTGTAGACCAAATTGCAGAGCTACCAATATCACCAACATGTTTGGGTGGCTTGTCTGCCCAATAATCCTTGTTTGGCACTGTGGCCGCCGCTCTGTGATGGTGACTAAATGTACAGCATTACTCTAGCCTCTTCTAAGGTGTAAGTAGGAAGTGACGTATACAAAAATAGTATACAAATAAGTGATGAATGGAAGAAAACTTGAATTAATCTCAGTCACTGATAATTACTCAGGCCACATCCTTATCCATCGTTATTTTGCACACCATGTCACCTCAATATCGACCCAGTTATATGCAATTTAGTCTTGACCCTGCTCCAATCAGAAATGTCCAGTCCGAACTGCCAGGCGAGGCCATTCCTGAACAGGAACACAAGCAACCAAAGACTGGTTTCGCCCTAGTTATGGACCCATCAGCTGGGTACAAATTGGTTTCAGTGACACAGTGTGCCCAAGACACACGCTTGGGCATTCCCATCCCACTTAGTGTGACAAACTAAAATATACAAAAAAGTGATGGGTGGAATGCTTAAATTAATCTCAGCCACTGGTAATTACCCGGGCCACATCTGAATCCATCATTATTTTGCGCACCATGTCACCTCAGTTTGGACCCAGCTATATACAAATCAGTATTGCCCTAGGAAGTGAGCAAAAAAATTAAAAAATGAGGATTGATGTTTACTCCTGTCTTAGATTTCAGATGTTTTGTAAGAATTGACAATCTCTGTTTTCCAGGAATATGCCGAACACCCTTGACCTTATTCGAAGTGGATATTACATCACAGAAAATCTACTTGTTAAAGGTGAGTATGAAAATGCATGGTTATATTCCTGTTTTTATCAATTGGTCTAAATGTCTTGCATGTTATGAGAAAACATATAGAAATATTTTGTGAATCCATGAGGTTGCACACAAAACCTTTGCACTGCCTAAAGCCTCACACCCTCATCCAACTACAGTCCGCCTTTGTATATCCCATTCTTCAAACATATTCAAATGTGAAAGACTGTGTAAGTGAAATTTCACTAGAAACTCCTTCTGTGAAAGAGGAATTCCAGTATCCAAGTGGGAATGTCAGTTTTTAAGTGACAACTGTTGCCATTTTTCTTAAGTAGGAACAAGTGTTCCATGATTTTTCCAGACCATCTGAACTGTAAATGTTGTTCCTCTAGACGTGAATTCTGAATCTGGTCACAACTTATTTCGAAAGAGTCTGAGAACCTTAGACATGGTCGAGGTTGCTTATCCAGTCAGAAAACATTGACCTCCCGCATCCACAATTGATAAGTCTATCATTTCTGTGCACCCAATCAGAGAGAAACAATGCAGAGTGAATTGTGGGGAAATATTAGAGGCTGCCCAGCTTTGCAAAGTTGACTTTTCACAAATTAGTTAAGATTTATTTTTAAATCACCAACTTTATGGTCCCCCTTGGTATTAAAAGGTGGGTCACCAAACCTTGTGCACACCTTTCCACTCACAGTTCAATGATTCCATTCACTTCTGTCCAATAGACTGAAAGGGTGAAGCCCAGCTCCCATCTTGAACAAACTACTAAAGTGACTTGAGAGGTCGCATAAGGTTCCCAGATGTTTTTTCGACATCTACCCAACCCTGTTGTTTACCCTCCCAACACACCATTCATTAGTCTTTGTATGTTATGCAGGCAGTATCCAGATTTCTACCCAAGTCATAACCAACTCCACAGTTTTGTAAACTTGCCAAGTAGGTCTTCTTGCAAACATGAATGCATAACTGGCTCCATCTAGGCAGCCTACCAAAACATAAATCACCTTCTGTGGTCCAGCAAGGCGAACTGTGCTAGAAGGCCTCAACCTTTTAGTATTTTTGACTAATTTCTACCCAGCTCTTCAAACGAAAACCATTATCTTTGAACCTGATTTTGTGCCTGTCCTGTTAATGGGTTTGTGGGTGTTTCTCCTAGCTTTGAATACTAAAACGTTCATGCAATAATTGTTGTTTATATACAACATTTTTGTTGTTGGAGCAGCAATAATCTTTTGCCATGGATACAAGAACAAGCGTAACAACAGCCTCCTACCCACCAGGTGCCACACAATGCTGCCATACATCTACTCTACTGCCCAAAAAATAAATGAATACAAGATGGCCTAGCCCTCTCCCCAGCATATCACACTACAATAGGTGTCATCAATTCACCACAGTCCTGAAAAATGGATCTTGACTTTTGATGCTATTCCCAAAAGGACATTGGAGCTTTTCTGTCCCTAGAGACAAAGCTTGTAAACCCCTACCTATTTACTTGGCTTGCCAACCACCTTGTGATGCTTCAGACAGAGCCTCTAAACCAAGTGGCACTAGGGACCCAAGCCTTAGCACAGTGCTCAAAGATGGGCGAATGAACAAAATGTAATTGTATCCACACAGGGAGTTGCAATAGAATCGCACCTGTTGCAAATTCTGACTTGAAAATACCGCTGCCATCTGCTTCAGATTAGTCTACCAGCCCTATTTTCCTAACTCTTCTGAGGTCTCAATTGGAGTTTTCTCGGGAGCCCTGGAAAATCCCACCACAATTGAAGCAGCCACGCGCTATACATGTGCGTAGCTCTAGTATGGTCTATTTTGTCTTGATGAAAGATTTGTCATATGACTGAAAAACTGCTCTAAGCCAAAATATAACAAGTTAAAAAATGTGGTTATGTTGAACTATACGATTCTAGTATAAATAAGATTGAAAAATTCAAGTGAAACCCCTTGTTGGCACATTTTACCTGATCATATTAATCCCGCTCAAGCCCACAAGGGTATATTGGGTCTCCCACCTCACCTTGTTCTTCTTAGATACCAAGGCACTTAAAAACAGGCCACATATTCTGATCTTCTGCTTCACCCTCAGACCCGTGTGAGCCGGGATCCAGGTTATCGTTATAACAGATGTGATAGAATGTTGGTGCCATCTAGAAATATTAAGAAGCATTGGTACTGAATGGATATACAACAGAATGAGCTGACTTCGAAAATGGATGTTAAGCTTTCATGAAGTCATTGAATTTATTGGGTTGGGTGAATGGTACCTGACCCACCTCATTGCTAATGTCCTAGGACCTCATCATTGAAAGGACCCAATCCCCTTGTGTGGTACGGGTACCATGATTATATCACTGTTTTAGGACTTCATCATTGCACCTTTGAGACGGGAAGGCCCCCTGACCCAAGTGCCTGGCTGAGTGTGAATCTGGTATCCTGACTTTTAATTTGGTTCTGACTTCACATTAACCTAGCTGACTATAAGAGGTCCAGGACCTATCTGGTGACCTGGAGGCCCCCCCAAAGCATGTCCTCTTAGTGTACACGGAACTACTGCCCTTACTTTTGTGTAGCACATAGAGCTGTGGTTTGCAGATCACTGTGTTTTGTAATTTATTGCTGACCAGACCCTTTTATCTCTGACATTTAAGTGTGTTGTCTTCTGACCCATCCTGTGTAAAGGTCCATTGTTATGTGTCACCCTGAACTTGCTCTAACATCATGAATGTATCTTGAGTGCATGTATAGTGGGCATGCGATGCATGCGTAATATTAGGACTGTGTGTATGTGTGTGTGAGAATATGGAAGCCAGTGGGATACATTTTGGACAGGGCTACTTTAGAAATTCCATTAAGACTTTATGAGCAAGGGACTACTGATTAATTCTTCCAGAGCACTACCGTCTGGTAGATGGTAGGTGTGGAGGGTGGCACTGCACTTTCTGTTGCTCTAAGTGAGGAGGTTTCTAGGGTAGGCCCATTTGTCTGTCCCTGATAACCTTAGAAAAGCTGACGACAGCCAGGTGCAGAGATCGTGCACTTCATTATGCCCAGTTGTTGGGTGCTTCTGCTTGGAGACAACCAAAAGTCCTACTTGCTGTGAGAAGCATCACTTTACAGAAATGCTATGTCTGGAGAGCAGCCTGAGAAGGACATTTGAAAGAACAATTGAAGAATTTCAATTATTCACTGTGCAGCTGCACATTGCCCCTGAATGTCCATTGGCCTTGAAGGCCGCAAATGCACCTTGTTATTGGATTCCAGATCAGCACGAGACATCACAACAGCACCTCACAATTGTATGTTTGATTGTCCTTGGAAACTGCAACTGCACCTTGTCATTGATTGCCTGATCTGCTTTGGAGGTTGCACTGTACATCAACAAAGATGACCTATCCAGACACAGAGACTGCCTCTGTGGGTGAGGCAGTTCTTTAACATCCAGCCCCATGCTGCCTTATACCGGCCACCTCCACCCTCGAGTGCAGCCTTTGTAAATGTACCTGCTGTCTGCCCTGGCGTAGCCAACGGGCAAATATTACATGGTTCCCCTGCAACAGGAGATGCTAAACAGATGTGCTTTTGAAGACCATGCTATCCGAAGGAGACAACGTGTATGATCGAGTGACTGTGCTAAACTCTCACCTCCAACAGGAAGTGACTGATAATCCGCATCTGTGCCTGATTTTTGCCTGCGCCACTAAAATCATGGAGTATAGTTTATAGAATTTATGTGGGTGGGTAGAGGACATTTAAACAGGAAGAAATCGGACTCTTCGAAGAATGGAACTTGGGATTTGACCCTGTATTTCTCTTTGGATTTTGTAGTATTTAGATTTGTGTGTGAAGAATTCTTTTTCAATTTTTTTAGCAAATGGCAAGCACTGGGCTGGGCCTTCAAGTTATTGTGTATGTTGGTTGATGGTTAACTTTTGACTTCTTGAACCACACATTACCTCCCTGAGGAGCAGTGGTCTGCTCGATTTCGCTACCTTGGAAGTTAAGTGCGGAAAGGGCTGTCCCATCAGAAAGGCTTGACTTCACTGACTACTGATTCTAATTCTTTACTGGGGATGCTTTCGGAAAAGCACATTTGCATGGCATGCATTCTGTAGAGACCCAGTAGGACGGACCTCAGGACACCTCAGGCAAACAAACTTAACCACCACAGTTGGGGCCAGTTGCCTCAGTCTGCCTTATGGCGTCTGAACAACGTGTTATAGGGTCAGCAGGATGTGGTAGGTTGGGCGCTGAACGTATACTAAGACAATAAAACCACATTGAGTATAAAACTCACTCTTGCGCTGTTAATTTGGTACCTTAACCCATTACCTCAACTTAGTACCAAACTTCCTGCTCTGGGGTGGGTGATGTATAGGTGCAATACACTGAGGTGTTCAGTAAATATGTAGAGGAATGAGGCCGAAGGACAAGCTCCGGTATTCAGTCAAAATATTGAGTTGGAAATGTCGACTTACACTAATATAGAGTTTTAAATATCGTGCAAGAAATATCGACAGCAAGAATATCGTGGTCAAGAATATAGACTTTAAGGTAAGAAATATCAATTTAAAAAATATATAAGTATTTATTTTTGTTTTAAAAAATATAGTTGTTTAAAAAGTATTGTTTGTTTTTTAATATATGTGTTACATTTTTTGTAGTTATTAATTTTATTCTAATTACATTTTTTATGTTTTCGGTCCCTAGCGGGTTGTGGGTTTATAGGGGAATAGAGTGGGAAGCAATTTAATTATAATAATAAATGAATATTTTGTATTTATTAATATTTATTTAATTGAGATTTTATAATGTTAATTGTGTTTTAAATTTTTTGGGGTAAATTTTAGGTGTGGGTTGTGGGGTGTATACGGGTAAAGGGTGGGAAGTAATTTATTTTTAATTAATCAATAATTAGTTGTTAATATTAATTAATTTACAATTAAATATGGAAATTGTGTAATTCATTTTAGTCGTGGGTTGTGGGGTCTTTATGGGTAAAGGGTGGGAAGTAATTTATTTTTAAGTAATAATTAGTTGATAATTATTATTAATCATTTGACCATTATTACATTATGTTATGCTATGTTACGTCTATTTATAAAGTGCACTGTCACCCCACGGGTATCCTGGCGCTGTATTACATGGCTACGACTACTGACACATATTCCTAGATGAAGGAGTGATTGCTGGGTATCATCATGCAACCTGTTTTACTCGTTTGGGAAGAGCCATGTTTTAAGTCTCCTTCTGAACTGTAGTAGATCTTCTCTCTGTCTTAGAGTTATCGGGAACTCGAGTGTAGAGTAGGAGGGATATTGGTCTGTAGTTATTAGGAGACAAAGGGTCTAAGGTTGATTTCTTTAAAAGTGGCGTAACTATAGCCTGTTTCCAGAGTGATGGTACTACTCCACTGTTCAGGGATTGGCAGCAAATCCGCCGGATCTGTGGGAAGAGATCCTCCTTCAGTTCATTCCACACTCTGTGAGGTAATGGATCTAGGGGGGACCCTGAAGACACGCTCAAGGCTAATTTATTAAAACCATCCTCTGTTAGACGTCTCAAAGTATTCCAGAGTCTCTGTCTTATCCTTGTCAGCCTTATCATTCCTCTGGCCTAATGATGGCATTTTAGCCGATCTTGTCTGGTCGGGCCATTATGATTGATCTGTGAAGGTAGTTTCCAGACCATCAATGATTTTACTGATTTTTTTCCCAAAATACACAGCCAGACTATCACACTGGTCTTGTGTGGTGGTGACCTTGTTTTTAACGCACTCTGGTTTGAAGAGGTCGTTCATAATTCTGAGTAAGCTTCTAGCGCTGTTGGGGGCCCCCAAAATAGCGCTAGCATAGTATTCTGCTTTTGCTTTTGAATTTCCATTTCATAATTACACATGGCTACTTTCAGAGCTATTTTATCCTCTTCCACATAAAATTTCCTCCACTTCCTCTCTGCCTGTTTTCTGCTCATTTTTAGTTTTTTTTATCTCCACATTATACCAAGGCGCTGACAGTCTATGTGGGTTTTTTAATTCTTTTATTGGGATGATATGATCTATAGTGGTTCTAATCTGCTTACTCAGTTCTAGATAATTCTGGTCCAACAATTTATTTATATCAAAGGGGCATTCCTTATCAAACAACAGGTTGTCTTTTGATAATCTCAAAAGTTTTTTTCCATTCTCTTCTAAGGTGATTGGTTTTTACACTAGTTGTATGCTGGACCATCCTGGGATTTAATGTCGAGAATTTTATTAAATAGTCCAGCATACCGGTACAATATTTTCCATTACTGTGAGGATTTTGGCTGAGAATATTAGATCTAATATGTGCCCTTCCTGATGTGTTCGTTCTGATACCAATTGTTGAAGTCCTAGGTTCTCACAAGATTGAAGGAGGTCCTTTATAGCTGGACCAGGATCCCATTTTGACCAAAGGTTAAAGTCCCCAAGTATAATAAGTCTAGAATGAGTGAGCAACATATTACTGAAGATATCAATCAGTGACTGTTGTTGAGGGCTCACTGGGGCTGGGGCCCTGTAGCACACAATACCTGTGAGTATTTGTCTCGTACTGGCCTTTAATGAGAACCACATCAGTTCTACATCCGCTACTTCATCAATATCAATATCAATACCCTTTGCTTACTAACGTAAGTGCAAACAACTTTTTTAGCATAAAATCATTTAGGGTAATTGTTTAATTATTTTTTGGGTGTGTGGGTTTTGGGTCTATAGGGTTGAAGGGTGAGGAGGAAAGTAGTTTACTTACTTTATAATTAGTTGTTAAATATGTTATTGAATTTTGTTGTCATTAATTTTTTTACAGTTTAATTTTAGGTGTGGGTTGTGTGGATTATAGGTGTAAAGGGTAAAATATATGTAATAATTAATGTTTTTATTTATAAATGGTTTCTAAATAAAAATATTTGTTTGAAATCATTTTTTATTTTATTTAAATAAATATTCGTAGGTTTTTGTGATATGTATTTAACATTATAAGGTTTTTATTTTTGTATTTCTAATATTAAATATATTTTAATTTATTTTAATTTTTAAAATATATTTTTATATTTCCTTTAAAAAAAACTATTTTTGTTGATGATATGTTGATTGTTTTTAATTTTAAACTGACTGGAGTGAGAATAGTATATTTTACCCCTCCACAATCCAACACTTTCCCTATTGATGCACTGACTGGAGTGGAAATAGTAAATTTTATCCCACCGCTATCCAACACTTTCCCGACTGCTGCACTCATAAGAGTGGGAATAGTAAATGTTTTCCTTCCGCTATACAACACTTTGCCTACTGTTGCACTCAAAGGAGTGGGAAATTTAAGTTTAAGATTTTTAAATAGTTTAATGTTTTAATTTATAATGAATGTTTTTCTAATTGATTCTATGTTACTGGTATATGTATATATATATTCACTGAAAAAACCATAAGTTTTACACCAGTTATAGTTAGCTGGAAGTTTTACTCGCATAAAACCATTGAAATTCCCACGTTATAGTTAGTTGTACTCACTATAACTTGCGCGTGCAATGCACTGCTGATGACGTCACATATTACATCACTCATGACATGGTCAGTGACATCACTCATGACATCACTGATGACCCCATCCAGTGAATGTGTGTCTTTCCGAGAAATAAATATGTATTTTATATGTATATGAAAAAGTTGATGGAAGAATAAATGTTTAAATAAGTGTTTACATGGATGTTTTTTTAAAATACATATATTAGAGAGCAATGTTTAAATATTTAAATATATGTATTAGTGTTTCACTTTGTGTATAAGTGGCTGCATGGGTTGCTGAGTAGCTACATGTGTATGTATATGGGTTATTAGATGTTTTTCTTAGTATCAGTATGAGTGTTTGTATGGTTTGGTGGGGGTATTACTTAGCACATAGCTGCATGAATGACTGACTCTCTCTTTGTATGTGTTTTGAAGACAGCATATATGCAGGACTGTATGGGTGGATGAGTGTGTATATGTGTGTGTTAGTGAGTGAATGACTGTCTCACTAGTGTCTTTATCAGTAACTACATATGTTTTAATCTAGTATATGTGAATATTGATGAATATAAGTGAGTATATGTGAGAGTGAGGGATTGTAAGAGTTCCTGTTTAAATTAGTATGTGTTTCTATAAGTGATTGTTTAAGAGAGTAAGTATGTGTAAGTTTCCTTAGACGTAAAGTGGTAGTGTGTGTATAGCTGTATATGCAAATAAATGGATGTTCAATAGTTTATTTGCATGTGTGAGTAACTTTTGGATGCCTGTCGTTGTGTAACAGGATGTATAGGTGTATCACTACATATGATGAGTGAGTATATGTATGAGTGACTATATAGAACTGTTGGTGAATGAGTGGATGTGTATATAGATGGTGGAATTATTGAATTGGTTGTTGTAAGTGGTATGGGTATCTCCATTTTTTTTAAAATGTTAGTTTCTATTTTTGAATATGTGTTTCAAGGGTTACATTACAGTGAAAGGAGGTCTCTCACTCTGTCACAAGGATGGTGTAATCAGTGATGTCATGAGTGATGTCACTGACCATGTCATGAGTGATGTAATATGTGACGTCATCAGCAGTGCATTGCACGCGCATGTTATAGTGAGTCCAACTAACTATAACGTGGGAATTTCAATGGTTTTATGCGAGTAAAACTTCCAGCTAACTATAACTGGTGTAAAACCTATGGTTTTTTCAGTGAATTTAATAGTTTTTTTTTAATGCTAATTCCTAACTATAACTGGTGTGAAACCTATGGTTTTTTCAGTGAATTTCAATGGTTTTTTAATAGCAAATCTTTATAGGTATAAAAAATAATACATTTTAAAACGAATTTTATATTGTATAATTATGTCAAATTTTTATTATTTTTAATATTTTTTGCCCGGAGCGCTCCCGGGGCGCGTACCGGTGAACGCACGGGTAAGCGAAATGTTACGGCGCGCCCCGGGGCGCGTACCAGGGAGCGTCCCGTTAGCGCTATTCTCGCGAACGAAAACAACATCGTGACGTTTCGCGTAACCGCGTAATGCGTCATATGACGCACTGCGTAAGCGCACCCGGAAGCACGCAAGCGCATACGATCGCGCAACGTCCTGACACGCTTACGCCGCGCGCCCCGGGGCGCGCCCTGGAGCGCGACTACGGGCGCGCCCCGGGGCGCGTAGCGTAAGCGCGTCTGGTCATGTGACCTGAAAATAACACTTTTCATTGGTTGCTAACATTTTTTTTATAAAGAATGAAATCCCCACCCATTTCCTTCACTTCTTCTTTCACTTTTGTGACTGAAAGACCTGCCTGTTTTGCTGTCGGTTCTTTGTTGGATATCTTGGATTATCATGGCTGCCAGACCATCCAGCAGTGAAGATGACTCCAATGAATTCATCGATGAAGAGCCTCCTCAGCCAAAATACAAAGAACATTTCATCTGGAATTTTTTTTCCATACCTGCTCACCAGAAGAAGGTAAATGCTCCAAAAGTGGAGTGCAGGATCTGTCACACAGTCCTGTCACGGGGTAACCCCAATAAAAAATATTATTTTGGGAACTCCACAATGATTCGCCATGTGGAGAGAAGGCACCCCCAGAATTTTGCCCGGGAAAGTGTCAGGGCTCTGGCACAAAAGGTTCCCAGTGATGGGGCCTCTACATCAACCGGAGGACGAACACCATCGGTGAGGGGGAGATCACAAGAGCAGGTTCCGAACATTCAGCCTGCATTTAACAAAGGCGCCCTTAAATGCAGATACTGTGATCAGCTACTTTACTGTGGGGAGCAAAGTGTTCTGCTCATGGTTCGAGCATTGGAGAACCATCACTGCCGTTACCAGCCCTAATTTCTTTTTTTTTTTTTTTGCTCCTGTTGAGCAGTTTCCATTCCCTGTTTTTGTTGTAGTTCTAAAAAAAGAAAAAAGAAGAAAAAAAAAGTTCTTTTCAGAACTACCTCCAATTCTCATCAAAGAGCTATATTCTTAAAAAAATGAAAAAGAGTAAGTGAAGTGGAGTGCATTGATAAATGAAAGGAAAATGAGTAAGAAAGAACAGAAAAGTATGAGAGGAGAAAGGAAGTGAAGTAGGGGGAATGAAAGAAGGTGAGTGTTGGGAAAGAAAGTAAGGAGAAGGAGAGTGAACATGGGGAATGTGGTTATTCAAACAAAATGTAGAAAAGGAACGGGGGTGTGGAAGGGTAAGAAAAGATGCATTGCTGGAGTTGCATCATTTTTGTGACACTCTCCAGCAATGCATCACTTTTGCGCTTACAGATACGTCTGAAATACTGACGTATCTAAAAGTACTTGCGACATAATACGTCATATATTTAATATGACGCATGAGTAGAAGACTGAAGGCCTAATTTATGAGGCCATGCGTCACTTTTACGCCACCGGTGCGTCACTTTTTGTGACGCACCAGTGCTGTTAAAAATGCACCTTATTCAGTCATATTTACAAAGTGACGCATCTAGGTAGATGCATCACTTTGTAAACCCCTGCGCCACATTATACCTACGTCAGGTGTAATGAATGCAAAAGGGACGTATTGACGCAAGAAAGGGTCGTAGAGGTGACGCAGTAAAATCTATGAGATATCACTACGTCACTTTTATGACGCTGTTGCGTCCAAATCTTGCGCCTGTTTCACAGCAGGCGTAAGACTGGTGCAGGCCCTTTCACATGGGGCCTGGCCCCATGTGAAAGGATGCATTGCTGGAGTTGCATCATTTTTGTGACACATTCCAGCAATGCATCACTTTTGCGCTTACAGATACATCTGAAATACTGACGTATCTAAAAGTACTTGCGACATAATACGTCATATATTTAATAGGACGCATGAGTAGAAAACTGAAGGCCTCATTTATGAGGCCATGCGTCACTTTTACGCCACTGGTGCGTCACTTTTTGTGACGCACCAGTACTGTTAAAAATGCACCTTATTCAGTCATATTTACAAAGTGACACATCTAGGTAGATGCATCACTTTGTAAACCCCTGCGCCACATTATACCTACGTCAGGTGTAATGTATGCAAAAGGGACGTATTGACGCAAGAAAGGGTCGTAGAGGTGACGCAGTAAAATCTATGAGATATCACTACGTCACTTTTATGACGCTGTTGCGTCCAAATCTTGCGCCTGTTTCACAGCAGGCGTAAGACTGATGCAGGCCCTTTCACATGGGGCCTGGCCCCATGTGAAAGGATGCATTCCTGGAGTTGCATCATTTTTGTGACAGACTCCAGCAATGCATCACTTTTGCGCTTACAGATACGTCTGCAATACTGACGTATCTAAAAGTACTTGCGACATAATACGTCATATATTTAATATGACGCATGAGTAGAAGACTGAAGGCCTAATTTATGAGGCCATGCGTCACTTTTACGCCACCGGTGCGTCACTTTTTGTGACGCACCAGTGCTAAAATGCACCTTATTCAGTCATATTTACAAAGTGACGCATCTAGGTAGATGCATCACTTTGTAAACCCCTGCGCCACATTATACCTACGTCAGGTGTAATGTATGCAAAAGGGACGTATTGACGCAAGAAAGGGTCGTAGAGGTGACGCAGTAAAATCTATGAGATATCACTACGTCACTTTTATGACGCGTTTGCGTCCAAATCTTGCGCCTGTTTCACAGCAGGCGTAAGACTGGTGCAGGCCCTTTCACATGGGGCCTGGCCCCATGTGAAAGGATGCATTGCTGGAGTTGCATCATTTTTGTGACACATTCCAGCAATGCATCACTTTTGCGCTTACAGATACGTCTGAAATACTGACGTATCTAAAAGTACTTGCGACATAATACGTCATATATTTAATAGGACGCATGAGTAGAAAACTGAAGGCCTCATTTATGAGGCCATGCGTCACTTTTACGCCACTGGTGCGTCACTTTTTGTGACGCACCAGTACTGTTAAAAATGCACCTTATTCAGTCATATTTACAAAGTGACACATCTAGGTAGATGCATCACTTTGTAAACCCCTGCGCCACATTATACCTACGTCAGGTGTAATGTATGCAAAAGGGACGTATTGACGCAAGAAAGGGTCGTAGAGGTGACGCAGTAAAATCTATGAGATATCACTACGTCACTTTTATGACGCTGTTGCGTCCAAATCTTGCGCCTGTTTCACAGCAGGCGTAAGACTGATGCAGGCCCTTTCACATGGGGCCTGCCCCATGTGAAAGGATGCATTCCTGGAGTTGCATCATTTTTGTGACAGACTCCAGCAATGCATCACTTTTGCGCTTACAGATACGTCTGCAATACTGACGTATCTAAAAGTACTTGCGACATAATAAGTCATATATTTAATATGACGCATGAGTAGAAGACTGAAGGCCTCATTTATGAGGCCATGCGTCACTTTTACGACACCGGTGCGTCACTTTTTGTGACGCACCAGTGCTGTTAAAAATGCACCTTATTGAGTCATATTTACAAAGTGACGCATCTAGGTAGATGCGTCACTTTGTAAACCCCTGCGCCACATTATACCTATGTCAGGTGTAATGTATGCAAAATGGGTATATTGACGCAAGAAAGGGTCGTAGAGGTGACGCAGTGAATGAACGGGGTTTTCCCCATGCTACGCTCCCCGGTACGCTCCCCGGTGCGCGTACCGGGCGCTCCCCCTGCGAAAACCGAAAAAAAATTATTATTATTTTTTTTTACCCGAGGGACCCTTTTATGGCCCCCACATCAAACCTAGGGGGTCAGGGGGGGGTCTACCCTGCCCACTTTTGGTTATTTCCCCCTTTGTTTTTACCACCTCTTGTGTCTCGATCCTACCGAGACACAAGATGGCGGCCGCTCCGGACTGTTTCGAATGTTTACAGACACCCGAGAGCCAATCAGCTTTCCGTGCGCAAGTCGCGTGGCGTGCCCGGAGCGCTCCCCGGTGCGCGTACCGGGGCGCGGCTATAGATATATAAATTTTTTTGAACCTAAATTACTCAAAATCCTCTGGAGCACATATCTTGAGACATAGCAAAGGCACATCGGGCTACCAGTCCCTACAATTTTGCCAAGTTTGGTGAAAATCCATTCAGCCGTTCGAGCTAAAAGTGCGACCGACCGCCCTATGGAAATTAACATGGGGAAAACACGTTTTGGGACCCCCTTTTATCTTGGCCCCCGCTTGACGAATCCCCCCCAAACTTTCAGGGAAGGACCGGAGCGCCGCGAGGCAAAGTTGAGGAAAATTTCAGGCAGATTCCTCAACCGGCGCCAAAGTTATTTCCAATAGAAAGTTGCGATTTCCCTATGGAAATCAATCCTAACTATAACTACCTACTGGTAATTGCCAATGTTCGTGTGCTCTCAGGAAGAAAGTAGGCAAACAAGAAATGGATAGGCCATGTTTATTCTACACAATGCGTTTCGGCGAAAGCCTTGATCACGTGTAGAAGTGCACACAAAATATAGCCACTGATAAAGTTTTCCGACCTGGTAATGCATCGATATCAAAATGGGACTGCCCCCTCAATGAGTCTGCCAAAATATGGCCGCCATCTTGGAATGGTTAAACGTGAAATTCTCAGAATACATTGTGCTAGTAAGTAAATATATGTCCCTCTAACATCCGACAATGTGCATATTTTGAAACTACCAGCAGAACACCAAATAGTTACATTCAAGTCACGCTTGCAAGTGTACACTGGAGCAAAATGGTTAATACAGAGACAGTGTCAGCATACAGTGTACATTAATCACATGCAGAATAACCCATGCCCCAACAAGATCACTCGTATCTACCGTATGGGTCGCAATGGTGCATATCTCCCCAACGTACGTAGTCGCGAGTGCGTTTGTCCACAGACACAGTATCTAATAGGCATAGTGCTCATGCTGTCATGCATTCCTATAATGGTTCGTGCCCAAATAAATGTTCAATGAGTCCAAGATTACATGTAAGTGAACTAATTTGGGCAAATGTTTAGACACCAGGTCAAAAACGAAACTTGCCGGAAGTGAGAGTCCTAGTCAGATGGACCAAATTGACCATAGGACAAAAGGGCATGTTGTGTGAAGAAAGCAAAATGCGGAGTGCGTCTGCCAAGTTGAGGCAGGAAATTGTGTTTCTGCATTGTGCGGGCAAGTACCATATTGTACCGATAATGTCCCGACGCCCAGAGGTGAGGCGTTCACGTTACAGATGTGCCCATGTCCCGTGGGTTGTCCTGAGGTTTATCAATTGGCCAGTGCAAACGCTACCAAGATGGAAAAGTGAATACACAACAAGATCGTGCACCTACCAGTGAGCTGCTGGTGAATGTGACACAATGTGACAGATGTGATTTCAACTCGGAGTAAAAGGGTAGGTGCGCCCGTGCAGATGAATACTTGTGATAGGGCAGCTACCTTTTTTCCTGTAGGGAAACAAAACAGAACTTTTTAAAAAAAAAACATTCTAAGACATAAAAATAATATGTCAATATGCCCACAAGGGACACACTAAAAAGGCAATGTCTGCCGCATATCAAGCCAAGAATGGAATTATGCCAACAATTAAACACTGATACATTATGTGCAGCCGCGCAGAGAAGCAGTGAAATAACCAGCAGATAACTGACTTATGACCCCTCCCTCGCTTCTTAGAAATGGGTGGGGGGGCTCTCAGGCCCCCCAGCCCAGGGGATCCCCACCCCCCAGGGCTTAAAAACATTTGGAAAAGGGGGCTCTGAGACCCCCCCAGCCCCGGGGACCGCCACCCCCTGGGGCTTCTGAAAAATGTAGGAGGGGGCCACGCGGGCCCCCTCCTGGAGCCTTGTCTAGGCCCTGGGGACCGCCACCCCCCAGGGCCGGCTCCTGCAGTGTCCCGGGGTGCCCACCCCTGGGATACTGCTGTTTGCAATGGCAAGGCGGGAGCCTCGTGGCGCCCGCAGGAGACGGGGAGCCAGCGGGACCGTGGGGGGATTGGGGGACCCCCCCGCGGTCGTCAACGGTGAGGACCAACCCTGGGGGATGGGGTCCCCGGGGCTACCAGTGGCCCGGGAGAGGGGCCCTCGGCTCCCCTCCCCATTAAGAAATAAAGAATATAAAAAAGAAAAAAGGCCGGCCCCGGGGGATGGGGTCCCCGGGGCCTTGAAGTGGCCTGAGGAGGGGGGCTTTGCAGCCCCCCTCCATAAAATAATAAAATGAATGGCCCCATGCCCCTGGGGATGTGGTCCCCGGGGCCCAGAATTGGCCACGGGAAGGGGGCCGCGCGGCCCCTTCCCGTAATTTAAAAAAAAAATATATATGTATTTTGGGGTCAGGCCCTGGGGGATGGGGTCCCCAGGGCCCAAAAAAGTAAAAGGAAGGGGGGCCACACAGCCCCCCTTTAAAAGTGTTTTTTTTTTTTTTAAAGACGCGATCGTCCTTAGGCCCCGCCCCTTCACAAAACACACTCTGCAAACGCGCCCTGTGGCGCGTTTTAAATTTGGGAATTAATTCCCCTTCAATACTGGGGGTCCCTGGGGGCCAACTAGCCCACCAGGTACCTCCAAAAAGTGCCACAGGGCTGCGTTGCAGAGAGGTGCTCCAGGCCACACCCCTTTTTACACCTCTCTGCAACGCATCCTTTAGGCGCATACTGGCGGTACCTGGTCGGCTAGTTGGACCCCAGGAACCCCAGGATTCAAATGAACTTGATTCCCCAACTTAAAACGCGCCACAGGGCGCGTTTGCACAGTGGTGAAGGGAGGGGTCGGGGCCTGGGTTCACATGTGTGCAAACATGCCCTGTGGCGCGGTTTAAGTTGTGGAATTAATTCCTTGTCAATACTGAGGGTCCCTGGGGGCCAACTAGCCCACCAGGTCCCTCTAGTAAGCGCCACGGAGCTGCCTTGCAGAGTGTTGTAAAAAGGGGCATGGCCTCTGAACACCTCTCTGCAACGCAGCCTCCTGGCGCATACTGGAGGGACCTGGCGGGCTAGTTGGCCTCCAGGGACCCACAGGATTGAGGAGGAATTAATTTTCTAACTTAAAATGCGCCACAGGGTGTGCTTGCAGACATATCACCTTAGGCCATGCTACTTTCCTTCACCACTGTGCAAACACGCCCTGTTTTAAGTTGGGGAATTAATTCTCTTTCAATACTGAGGGTCCTTGAGGGCCAAATAGGCCAACAGGTATCTCCAGTATGCGCCAGGGAGCTGCGTTGCAGATGGGTGTGTTCAGAGGCCACTCTTCTTTTTACACCTCGTTGCAACGCAGGTGTGTGGCGCTTACTGGAGGTACCTAGTGGGCTAATTTGATCCTAGAGACCCTTAGGATTGAAGGTGACTTAATCTCTCAACTTAGAATAGTGACAGGGCACATTTACACAGTGGTGAAGGGAGGGGAGGGGCCTGACGTGATGTGTGCAAACATGCCATGTGGCGCGTTTTAAGTTGGAGAAAAAATTCCACTTCAAACCTGAGGGACAATAGGGGCCAAGTAGCCCACCAGGTGCTTCCAGGAAGTGCCACTGCGCTGCATTGCAGAGAGGTGGTGCAGGCCATGCCCCTTTTTACATATTTCTGCTATGCAGCTCTGTGGTGCTTACTGGATGTGCTACGAATTCCGATTTACTCACCTGTTATCAGGAGAGACCTCAGTGCAGCATCTTGGAGCCCAGTACTGATCCTGAAATGTAATTCGAACCATACTTACCGGTAACTTGAAATTCCTTCCATAGGCTAACATTGACTGGTTTCACTTGGAAATTCTTCTAAGTGTGGAGTTTGGAACTTTTAAATATTCACCTAAAATCATCCGAACAAAGAGTTCCGATTTACTCAGCTGTTATCATGAGATAACCCAGTGCTGCATCTTTTAGCCCAGCACTGACCCTGAAAAGTAATTCTAACCATACTTACCAGTAACTTGTATTTCCTTCCATAGGAATCCTTTGTCTGATTTTCACCAGAAAGGTTTCTAAGTGTCTATTTTCACAAACCACAAATATTCCTACAAAAATGGCCTGTATGACTTAAACACATTCTTTCAACTGTTTACAGGAGATGCACCAGTGCTGAATCCAGGATCCACCACTGAGTAAGAAAAAGTAACGATAACACTACTTACCTGCTAAGTGAATTTCCTTCCATAGGGTAACATTGACTGGTTTCACTTGGAAATTCTTCTAAGTGTGGAGTTTTGGAACTTTAAAATATTCACCTAAAATCAACCGAACAACAAATTCTGATTTACTATCTGTTATCAGGAGAGACCTCAGTGCTGCATCTTTGAGCCCAGTACTGATCCTGAAAAGTAATTCTAACCATACTTACCAGTAACTTGAATTTCCTTCCATAGGCTAACATTGACTGGTTTCACTTGGAAATTCTTCTAATTGTGGAGTTTTGGAACTTTTAAATATTCACCTAAAATCATCTGAACAACGAATTCCGATTTACTCACCTGTTATCAGGAGATAACTCAGTGCTGCATCTTTTAGCCCAGCACTGACCCTGAAAAGTAATTCTAACCATACTTACAAGTAACTTGTATTTCCTTCCATAGGAATCCATTGTCTGGTTTTCACCAGAAAAGTTTCAAAGTGTTTATTTTCACAAACTACAAATATTCCTTAAAAATCGCCTGTATGACTTAAACGCATTCTTTCAACTGTTTACAGGAGATGCTCCAGTGCTGGATCCAGGATCTACCACTGAGTAAGAAAAAGTTATGATAACACTACTTTCTTGCTAAGTGAATTTCTTCCCTTGGGATAACATTGGTGATTCTATGTGAAGAAGTGTCAACCTTTAAAATACAATAATATTCCTTAAAAATCACTACTGTAACCAAAACGCTTTTACACAACTGTTTACAGGAGATGTCCCAGGACTGAATCTAGGATCCAGTCCTTTGGCTAGAAAAGTAATCCATAAAGTAACTAATTGCATTTAACTAGAAATTCCCATTCAGCTCAATGTTGCATTGTGTTTGAAATTGTGTTGTCCATTGCAACAACTGTAACTACTGTACTTAAAACTCTATTGCCTATTTGCAAAGTATTTAAACTAAAGTAATTCATTCTGAGAAAGTATATTTTGTAATGTAATGTATAATGTAATTATAATGTAATTTAAAAGATACAATATCTAAAAATAAATAGTTTAAAACATTTTTGTAAATCAATATTAAATATAAGAATTAATACATTGAAAAATTGTCATTGACAAAACCTTTGAAATTCACTGAAAAAAACAAAGGTTTCAGACATGTTATAGTCAGGAATTAGCATTTAAAAAACCTTTGAAATTCACTAGTGTATGATAAGATGTATCAGATTGTCACATGGATGATGTCATTAGTGATGTCATCAGTGGTGTCATTTGAATGTCATCGGTGATGTCACTGACCATGTCATGAATGATGTCATATGTGACATCATCAGCAGTGGATTGCGGGCGCGTGAGTTATAGTTAGTACAACTAACTATAACGCGGGAATTTCAATGGTTTTGTACGAGTGAAATGTCCAACTAACTATAACACCCCTAAAACCTATGGCTTTTTCAGTGAATTTCAAATGTTTTTTTAAATGCTAATTCCTAACTATAACATGTTTTTTTCTGTGTATATATATATATATATATATATATATATATATATATATATATATCATGTTTTTATATAATTTAAAAATTATAAAATACATTAAAATTATTAGTTTGATAATTGTTTTAAAGTAAATATATATATATATATATATTAATTATACATTTGTGTTTAACTTTTTTAACTCAAGTATATTTGTTATATTTGTTAAAATGTATATGAAATCTAGTTAAAAAAAATATTCTTCAATATATTTAATGTTTCTATTTATTATATATATATAAATTATATTTTGTGCATCTATATTTATGACATCGATATTTGTTTTCCCAATATTTTTGTACTTAACATTATAAATGTAGGATGTCGATATTTTTTATATAGATATTTATAACTCGGTATTGTGGTATGGAGATACTTTAGCTGTCAATATTCGGTCAGTGAAAGGTATTTTATTACCTATAAAGTGCTCACACAAACCC
Organism: Lissotriton helveticus; assembly: GCF_964261635.1. NCBI lineage: Eukaryota > Metazoa > Chordata > Amphibia > Caudata > Salamandridae > Lissotriton > Lissotriton helveticus. The sequence goes on from NC_136070.1 coordinate 1,244,564,894, forward strand.
TCCCCTCCTTTAACCCTCTTGATTTCTTATCATCTTCCCTATTCTTAAGAATGACACTCTGGTCAGATGTAAGTACAATCCTTGTGGATTCTTTACTGGGAAAATGTGCATTGTAGTTTGTTGCAAAACCATATGGCAAGCTGCTAGTTGTAAGGCACTTTAAAAACCAGCAGTGGGTTACACTGTGTGGGAACTCAACCTATTGCAACCCCTGCTGAGGTATGAGCAATAAAGCCCAATATTAATATCATGTAACTTCTGGTTGATAGAGCTCATGGCCTTTTGTGGTATGGACACCTTCGTCTTTGTTTTTTGTCCCAGGACCTCACAGATCATTTCATCCAGACCAGTGCTACAGTGTTATTTGTAATTACCCAGTTTCTTTTTTTCCAAATTACACATGGGCATTTGACTCATGCAAAGCTGTAGGAGTACATTTTTTCCATATGAAAACTGACCATGCACTTTTCATGTGTCTACATTTTCCATTAGTACTTCAGATTTTTTAAATTCAGAAAGTAGATTCAGAATGTTACACATGCTATATAAAACTAGCCAACTGGCATGTACAACAGTTTTTTTCCAAACAGGTGAATGTTTTTCAGTTTCTTGTTTGTGTACTTTCCATGTGCTTTATATAGCCATATCATGTCAGTAGCAATCAAAAGGAAAAGAGTCATTTAGCCAATATGAGCTTCACAATCCTGTAATTGTATCAGTTAACCTTTTATTACAAACATATTAGTACACACCTGCATGTAAAAAAAAGTCCATAACTTGGACTGAAGGTTCAAAGTATATTTTCTACGTGCTGCTTCTAGATTCTGAAAGGTACTGCAACATGCCAGATATTTACTATTTCCACAATGTACTACTCAGAAGAATGAACTCGAAAGGCAGATGAGTTGATACTTATATTTCATTGCATCATCATAGTTGACTTACACTCCATATCAAAATCCATTTTTTATGATATTTCACCATAGAATCCCTCAGCACATTTTACATGAACCTACCCGTTTGCATCATGCAAGTACCATGTGTTACGTGACCGCCTACAAGCTACTGTGAGATCCAAGGGCCAATGGGAAATGCTCCAATTTTTAGAATATCTTTCACTGTATTATCTCTATGGTGGAAGAACTCTAGCCAGCACAGCAGAGCCCCATCCAGGTTTATCAATTCTTCCAAAAATTGTAGGATTTTTCCATTACTACTGAAGTTTAAATCAGACCGTAAGTGTTTCAAAGCCATATTAGCAATTCTATTTGAGACCTAATATGCCTTCTTAAGTCAGTGATTCAGGTTTTACTCTTCTTCCCCCATGTTCCTGTTCTTCAATCTTTGATCAGCCTTAAAGATTGGGTTGGTGCCTCCAGAGAAATGCTTCTTTTGCTTACAGAAGGAGTGCTTTTAGGGAGACCTCGCCTCATTAATGTCAGAGCAAGTAAGAATATTCCCTTTGTGTTGATGGTGGTTACAAAGCTAAAGCTGTCAAGCTCTTCTGAAGTTTCCTGTTTGACGTCTTCGTAGAAATGTGTTGCTCATGTCGAGGCACTAACCGATGGCAGGCTTGGGTTTCCGGCAAGCTGTCATATCAATACCAGCCGAGGCCTTCTCTCCATTATCAGCACATCGCCAGACGCTGTTCCAGGATACTGTGGTAAAACTGTGCACCGCATGAAATATAATTTGGGGTTTTGTCCAGTGTCAACCCTGTGTCAACCTGGAAGACAAATTGGGTAGTCAAAAGAACACCATGCCACATTGTATTCTTTACATTACATTTTTAAGCCTTGAATATGGAGAGCAAAATCGACTTGTACGAAAAGGACTGTCTCATCGCTGTAAATAAATAATTTGCAGCATACTCAATGCACTTTTTATATAGAAAAAAGATTCATGCCTCATTGCACCGCTTAGTATACTTCAGGGACACTGGCCTCTAGTGGTGACACATGTTGTAGTACACCATCTGATTTAATGTTGCACACTTGTGAATTTTGGAGCTCCTCTTGTGCAATATACTGACTTTTTAAGCAAACCCTTTACTGAGCATTTGCATGTTAATAATGCCTTTTTGTTGTCCCCTAATATGGTACTGTTTTCTTCCATACACTGATACAGTGAATTACCTTTTATTAAAAAAAACACCATTTTACACCTGGGTACATTGCCTAAACATAATCTGAGTCAGATAAGGTTCCTGATTTATCGTGATATCACCCTCAAGACATGGTTAACAATATCCATCATGGTGCAGTTTATGTTGGCGCAGGCATGACACTCTGTATTAGAAATGGGAGTCAATATATGGATCATAATTGCCAATTCTACTCAGTTGAAAACCTTTTTTGACATATTAATGCCTCTAGGCCACCATGTTATGGTGATTGAAATTGATTTGAAACTCCTTGTTGTGCCTTGCATGATTTCCTATTGATCACCAGAGAGTATATACCACTCTGGAGTGCAGTAGGTGGGGCGTCTCCTCAATAGTTCAGTGTAGAAATTTCTATTGAATCACACACTTTTGCTGCCTTGCTGCTTCATCACCATGCAATGCTGGTTAGGTCTAGGACAGGTGTATCTCTTTGTGTGCAGAGTGCTCTGCCCTGACTGCAGAATCTCTGCAGTCTTAAATTTACTATTAACTTGCTGTTTGTGTATACCAAAAAAGAGTAAACGTACAAAAACTTGTAAGTTTACCTTTGTGAATCAGGCCCTAAACCCCCAATTGGGTCATTTCAAAATTTGTAGATGCTTAGAAATGCAGAAACATGCAATTAGCCTACTTTTATCGAAAGCACAATTTATTTCACAGCAAGTATTACATGAGAAGGAACAGAGACAAATACCCTATTTCCAGATTTGTCGAAATGAAGGGGATATTTATCACACTTGAAATATAATGATAACCTGTAGTATGTTATTTGTCAGGTACAATAAACCGCACCTATTACATGCTGTTGTAAATGGAGGTCGGTTGTGGGCATAACGCAAATAATTTCAAGCAAATGCATAGTAGATTAGGCATGCCTTTATATGTGTTTCAACATTGTTCAAGACAGTACATTTCATATTGTAGATAAACCTAGTCATTGTAAATTAATTCAAAACGATTATTAGAATATAAAACCAATTTTTCATACTGTGCTCTTTCATATTTCCAGCAGTATTTGAACCAATACAGTGGTATATTTACACTCAATACAATGAATATTAATTAAACCATTGTGATGATTAAACAAGCGATAAACTGAATAATCTATATCACATGTTGTGATCTGAATATTGAGTTGATAGGACTTGATTTATTAACATTGATATCTGACATGGACAGATTTACCATAAAACTCTCAAATGCCTATATTTAAAAACTGTAAGTTTTCATATATTAACCAGGTAATTTCACATTAAGCTCTTACAGAATATTCGTGAACATAGTTTTATGTAAAGAAGTGAGATATGTAATTGTGATTTTCAAATGTCAATGATGGATCATCAGAAGTAATATTTAAGTATTGTTTTCTCTTTGGTTTTAGAGTTGAGAGAATAATCCCTGCCTAAAGGATTGTGATTAACCCCAAATACATTGGGGATTGGAGAGGTAAATATCAATATTGTTAATGATATTTGAACAAATCATTATGTAACATTTTACAATATAATTTACCTAAAGGAAGAAATGAAAAATATGAAAAAAATCTAAATTAAGGTTGGAACATTTGGTTAATGGATTGAAGTAATATTCAATATTGGATATAGAAATGGTGAACAAATGCACAAGGTCTTTTGAAATGCCCAAATGGTGCAACAAAGGGAGGAGACTCCCCCTAAGAGGTAATATGCCATCGTATTATGTTAATGGAGCCTAGTGACCTGTCCGACTCAACCTTAAGTGCACACGTGAAAATGCAGAGTTCGTTGGCCATGTTAAAGCATTAGAAATAGAAAACGTGGATCCACGTTCTGATGTCCTGAAACTAGCTGGCAGTGTTTCCTCCTTGCAATTTATTTTCTTGCTGTGGGTCAGAGCTGTTATTTATGTAAGATGATGGCTCTCCCATCGGGTAGTGATTCGACTGTCTTGAAGCAGGAGTTCCCATAGCATGGGCACAGTGTGTGTAGAGCTCTGGACCTGGCTATCATCAGCCTTCCTGGATGGGCCACTCAAGGGAAAGAGGAAAGGACCAGGCTCAGTCCATTATCCTCTCCCCCTCAAACAAATGAACATTCTGACTCACCCTTTTCCTTGCCATCAACCAAATAGCCGTGCTCAGGAAGAACTAATCAAGAATCCCCCGACATAATTGTTTCCATAGAAATTCTGGAGGCAGCCTGATCTCCATCCTTTCAATCCAGCATCTCAGTGGACCCCAATCTTGTGCAGGGTCTGGGCATGATGTGTAAGTGGAACTTTCCATAACCAGGCCTGAAGGCATCATGCTATAACTCTGGATCGGTTAAAAAGCACTGCACAGTAGTACAATGATTTCAAAAAAGGGTATGCTGCCACCACCACTCATAGTACTTGTCCCAGTCGACATACACTGTAATCTCTTGTCCATTATTAAGTGCACTATTGGCAGCATTCCTGCTCTCATAGCAAGGCCCTGAGTCTTGTGGTCGATTTCAGGCCTAAGCCTCCGAGCACACACAATACTGTGTATGTTTGGTAGACAAAAGAAAATCAGGATACCAGCCTTCATGCAGTAAGGTAACTTAAGACAGTTATGAAGTCAGTTTGCTGATCAGAGAGCATTTCTGTTCCAACACCATTAAAGAGAAATGCTCTCCCCTTGGTATACAAACAATGTAAATACCCGTAAACACACAATCAGGAAAGTGAAAAACCGTCTGAAAAAAACAAATAGCAACATTAATGAAATCTGAAAAATCTGACAAAAGCCTCATAAATATCTTATTCTCCAACCCTACCATACTTTTTTTTCATACTTGTGTCACCTAAGTTGTAACCCTAGCAATCAAGCATTAATGAAAGCCAAACACAAAATTCACCACTCCGGGTTGGTCAGAAATTACAACAAGCATTGCCATCACCTTCTTTGAAAAATCCTAAAAGTATATAAGAGACTGAAAGAAAACTCTCAATCAACAATATACTCCACCATGCCACCTGGAAACTCACCCGATGGAATCTGTTCAACCACTTGACTACCTACCACTGTTATAAATAACTCTCTCCACTAAGCTGCCTCTTCCTACGATTGCCAGCCATATCTCAGCAAACCTGATAAAGTCCTCTTCATCCAACAAGGACCATCTATTCCTCAAAACCTTTCAAACCATTCTGGAAAACTAGACATTCCTGACTTAAATAACATATTTCCATATTACTCCCTACTGAAAAACCATGCCTTAGTCCCTTAGACACCCACAGTTTAAGGCATTGTTCCGAACTTACATTCTAAAAAAAAATAACTACTAACCTGCATTTCCAACAATAATCTTCTACGCTCTTTTCAGTCAGGATTCAGACCCAGATTCACCATTGAAAGTACAATCCTCCATGATAGGGCAAAATACTCCATTGGATAATGGTAACACATAACCTTCTGATCTACTACACATATCAGTAGCTTTTGATATGATTAACTATGGAAAATTACCATAATTGTCACTATGCGGCATTACAATGATACAGTCATCATTTAGTTTGTATCGTTCCGTTCCGCAAATTCACAAATCATAAACATGGAATCCTTCATGTCTCTCACTGTGCACTGAAATGTGGTGTTTCTCTTGGCCTTATCTTGTCTCCATCCCTCTTCGGTTTATATTAGAACCACCGGGTCCAAAGCTGCTTGAAAAATGGTTCGCAAAGCAGCAATATCCACATAGAATATACCTGAGCGTAACAAAGCATCAGACATCTTATTTCTGAAAACTTGCCTCAAATAAACAAATTGTTTGAGTTTATTTTCCCTAAAACTTAATCTCACTAAATTGAACAAACTTTACTCCACTCCAAAGAATTCCATACACCAGCCCAAAAGTGGCTTGAATCATCTCTTCGCCAAATATTTGGGTTTCACCATTGACCAAACCCAACAATGCTGCCACGTGTAGCCGAAAGTCACAAAAACTGTATCCTTCCAATGCATTTCCTCAGAAAATGTAAACCTGATATTCTTCCTTGAGTCATCAAGACATTTCTATAGGCTTTGGTTCTGTCTCATCTAAAATGCTGTAAAGCAATATTTTTTTTATTTTTAGTGGGCTTGTCGGATCTTACTAGCATTTTACAGGTTATAAATCTAATACATAACATAAGTAGAAGTTATCGAATTGAATAAGTAAAGAACATATAAAACCTAGCTGAAATAGTCCTTGAAACGCTACATGTGAACGATAGCAATTCCAGGCGTGAAATGTATTGGACTTAAATAAATCAAAGCTATTGGTGAGATGCGAGTCGTTGAACAATCCAGATGTCCATTGTGCTCTTAATATTATAAAATGGTAAACTTAAACAAGAAATGAATACACAACAGCATGTTTGTGAAGTGTATTTTGTTTTGGTAAGTTAGTAATGTATAATGTAGTAGCTGGTTGTTGGGTTTTTTATGGGAATAGGTTGGGCTCTAATTTAAATGATAGTTAATTTATTTTATTGTTAATTCTATATTGTAAACGACAAATTCAAATTTTAACTGTTCAAAATATCCACCTACACGTGGGGAAGGAGCAAAATATATATTAAATTTACCCCCTGATTGCACCCCTTATACCCTGATATTAACAGGAGTCCCACCTCTCCCGTCTGACCATCACGAAGACTGTCAAAGTCTCAAAAATAAATCAGCCTACTGGTGTATTTATAAAACATCGCCCGCATCCCAGACAAAGTTGCTTGATTACATCTTTATGGCACGGCGAGTTGGCTGGTTAGGTCGAACATCAAAATCTGTGAAGGGGACTGTGTGGTTCTACATTTTAAGGACCCTAGGTGTGTGTTCTCTCTTTTAACACACCGTAAGGAAGTGCTGGGCGAGAATGACCCAATAAGGGCTCACCCTCTGTTTTTTTTTATCCCCCCCATATGGGACCCAGCTCTTAAAAAACGTTAGACCAAACTGGTTCCAAAAACTGCCACCTCATGCTCCAACAGCTGATTACCTAGTCAAACCGTTTTGAAATACACTCTGGCCTAACTGAGGTGTTGGCTGCATGAACAGTCTGGCCAAGTAGAAGATGTGGGAGGTTTGATACACTTATGTAATAACCTATGAGAAGTCATCTGTGAGGGGGAAAATTAAGTTGAAGAGGTTGCTTCTCCAATGGTTGGTACCTCTGATGTACCAGTTAATTTAAGCCGGGGGCTAGTTCAGCAGGGAAACACCCTCACAACCTCAAAATCATATCATGGAATATCACAGGAATTTGTTCAAAACTGGGGAATGAGGATTGGTTGGGCTTTATTAGAGGTTTCGATCTCATTTGTTTACAAGAAACCTGGTCTATAGATGAAATCTTTATAGATGGATATCAATCCTTCTGTGTCCCCGCAACTCCATCCTCGGCAGGAAGGGCCAAGGGAGGGATTGTGGTGTTCATTGCGGTAAAATATGGCAACTTTATTGGTGAACTGGTACTATAACATCTTTAACAAAAGTAATTGTCAAGTAATAGAGTCCCTGCAAATGGAAATTACTGAAGCCTCTGTGCAGTGGCAGCCATTACGTATTTTCTGGGTTGGGGATTTCAATTGCACAATTTGTAAGTACAGTTCTCAACGTGTGTGTGGGATGGAAGACACTGAGAGCCAGCCCCTGGCCCACTTTATTCACTGTCCCCAGGTTGAAGCTTTAAATTCCATTCTGGTAGCAAAAGATTTATGTTTTCTGAACAATTATGCTTGCGATTTTTCCTTGCAGTGCCCAACTTATGTTGGTAGTGATAGGGTCAGTTCTATTGATTCTATGTAAATGACTAGGAACTTTAACACTCTCGTTCAGATTTTACGGTTAACCCAAATTGTGCAAGTGATCAATACCCTCTTATTGTTTCCCACAATTTGAAGCCAAAGACATGGAATAGCGATGACCGCCTAATTCAGTATCATCCTAGTAAAGGAATTAGATTGAATTGGGGACGGGTAAACCCATCTAAATTTGAGGAAGACATCATCAAAGGCAATTATAACTTAATAGATGGATGCTTGCAGTCAGACTCCTCCCTGGTTAAACTTGTTCGGAAGTTTGAGTTACTTTGTTCAGACATAGTCAAGAGGCTGATCAGGAATGTCCCCCAAAAGCAACCCCTAGAGGCACGATAGTTCAATATTGAATGCTCCAGGGCCCACAAGGAATTAAAAAGCGCCCTCCGTAACACTCCCTGCGATAGAGATCAAATCAAAACCACGAGGCAAAAATATAAAAAGGTGATTGAAAATAGAAAGGTAATATTGAGGAGGATGGCATGGGAGGACCTGGAACGAGCAGGATCCTTAAAAACCCCCAAAAATTCTGGGAAATTATTAGTTGCCGATTTTTGGCCAAAGACGGGAGGCAGATGGACTCACTGATCATGGGAGATGCATGGGAAGTTCACTACTCTGTTATCTGTAACCCCCTACACAAGGTAACAGAGGAGGACCCAAGGGACATACCCACTGACCTAACCATAGCCACTCAACTTAGCGTGTCCATCACAGTTGTTGAGGTGGAGGAGGCTTTAGGGCAGGGTATCTGTTTGAAAGCCCTGAAAGAATTTTAAATCTAAGGACACCTCTACTAACTAATGTTCTTAAAGCAGTTATTATTGGTCCTTTGCCCGCGTCATGGAAGGAGGCAATAGTGGTCCCTGTTTTTAAAAAGGGCATTAGGAGTGATCCAGCATGCTACAGGCCCATTTCACTGATCGACGCCACAGCTAAGGTACTAGGTAGGGTTTTTCTCGCTCGTCTAGAATATTAGGCTACCACCACAGGGATTATATCTAATACACAACTTGGTTTTAGAAGGGGGATGGGTACGACTGAGCAATGTCTTAATTTGTCTCTAATTGTCAGCAAGCACGTGAGGGCCTGGAAGGGCTCCATCCACCTGGCCTTCATGGACTTATCTGGTGCCTTTGACACTGTCAACTGGGATAAATTGTGGGCCATGATGGAAGCCATGGGCGTCGAAAAAGTATTAGTAACCCTCCTCCGTAGGCTTCACTCCAACACTACAGTTACTATAAGATATGGCAATAAAGGGGAAAAACTCACCCAATAATCTCGACAGAGGGAGTTTGGCAAGGAGTATCCTAGCCTCATTCCTGTTTTTAATCTAACAAACGGGCTGGAGGCTTTCTTATTAAGTAGGGAGCATTACTTCCTCAAAATCGGCAACAAATCTGTTCCTTTATTATCGTATGCAGACAACACTGTTTTATTGGCAAGGACAGCTATGAGCTTGGAGGAATCTCTTGATGCTTTTACTTATTGTATGTCTTCCCTTGATCTAAAAGTTAATTTTATTAAAGCATACATAATGGTATGTGGCCCTTGGTCCACAAAAACAAAACCTTTTAATGTACAGCGTAAGGGGCTAGAAAAAATAAATAATCTCTTGAATTTAGGCCATTAATTTAACAATCAGATGTAATGGGAACCACTTTTAACCATTAGAGCATAGCAGACAAGTAAGGCGTGGATGCTTTATTTTGGTTTGCTTGCAAACTAAGGCACAAACCTGTAAAGGAATTAATCACTCTCTATAGAGCTAAATGTCTTTCCATCACTACTCATGGGGCTGGGGTTTGAAGATATCAGAAAAGCCAACATCTCCAAGTAATAGAGAATACATTTATTAAAAGATTACTAATGACACAGAATAGTGCCTCTACTCTATTCTGCCATAAGGAACTGGGTCTAGAGTTTATAGAAGACCGCATAGGCAGAACCACCTGCTTTTATGGGCCAAGATTTGGCTTTCAGATGACCTACTGTTTTAAAGAGAAGTCATCAAAGATTGTCTAAATTCGGACAATGCCCTAATGATACCTTGGCTCCATTATCTGATGGGAAAATACCACGAGATACGTCTGGGATATCTTGTTGGAAATCCTGAAAGTATCCCTCCTAATGCCAAGGCTATTATTAAAGAGGTGTACAGCATTAGGGATAATATGTGCAATTATCAGCATGGCGATATGGGAGTGTCCCACTTGATTCCTGCTCCACTGCAATTTTATTTAAGTTTTTCTAAGAACCTTCAGATTAGATTTTATCTAACAAGATTCTATTTACACACTGTGCACTTTTTGTTGGCATTTCTGTGATAATTCTTCGAGCCAACGCACAATGCACTTTCTATTATTCTGCACTTTATATAAATTGGTGAGAAAGATTTTTGCTTCCATTATTAAGGAATATCCGCCCTTGCTCATATATTGATGGCTATAGTTTCTGCATATATTAGCTACCAATGATATTTGTATTGCGTAGCTAAATATATAAAGGGTTCTATCGCAATTAGAAAGCGTTATGAGTAAACCTGCATAAAATCAGCTGTGTAATATCTTGCTGCCTAATCTGACTATTGTATGTAAATAATATGATGCTGTTTTTAACTTTTTAGAATGATTGTTTTGGGAATTGTAAACTTTTATTGATTTTGTCAAACTTTTATGGTTCCTTGAACCGAAATAAAGTTATTCTTGACATATTTAATTGTTTAATAATTATTTGAGTTGTTTCTTTAATAGTTAATTTTTGTATTTAACTTTAATTTGTATTCTTAATGTATATTTTAAATGTTTTAATTTTTGTTGGTAATTTCATAGTTTCGTAGTGATTTTGGTTTTGTAGCGGAATAGGGTGGAATGTTAAAGTACAAATACTCTTTTTTTAATGCTAATTCATTTTCAATTGTTAATTATGTATTTATTTATTTTATTTATAAAACTTATAAAGCGCACTGTCGCCTTGCAGGCATCCTGGCGCTGGTGCTCCAGAGAATGAACGGGGGAACAGAAATAAATCAGCCAACTCAAGCCATAGGGAACAGCCAAGTCTTCACGGATTTTCTGAACGGGAGAAGTTTATCCAGTTGCCTAATCTCCCAAGGTAGACTGTTCCAAAGTTTGGCCGCAGCCACCCCAAAAGATCTTCCCCTTGTCCTGACTTTTTTAAATCTAGGGACTCTCACCAGACGTGCTGACGAGGAGCGCAGAGCCCTGGCAGGGGTATACCATGCAAATTTAGCTTGCAGCATTCTGGGTCCAAGCCCATGGAGGGCCTTAAAAACAAGGCAGAGAGGCTTAGATCGTATTCTCTGCCTGAGGGGGAGCCAATGAAGTTCGGCCAGGGCCGCGGATGCTGATGTTCTTCTAGGCCACCCCAAGGCCATTCTGGCCGCCGCTGATTTAATTCTTTGGAGCCTATCAAGCAAGAAACTGGGAGACTCGAGCAGAAGTGCATTACAATAGTCGAGTCTGCTCAGAATTATACATCTGGCCACCATGGCCCAAGCAGAGGAAGGTAGAAGCGGCATGATCTTACGAAGGGACCTAATCAGGGCAAAGCAGGAGGATACCGTTTTTGCAACCTGGGCCTCCATAGACAGCTTGTTGTCCAGCATAACACCTAGGTTGCGCACTGTTTTAACAGGAGAAACCCTAGTGGCAAATTCTGGGGGCCAAAGATTGTCAGGGAGAGAGTACGGAATCTTACTCCCCGAATAGAAGAGCAATTCGGTTTTACCTGCATTGAATTGCAGGGAGTTGACCTGTAGCCAGCCAGCAACGTCCCTCAAACACTCATGGAAAACCTCAACCGATGTTGAATCCTCCCCCTCAAAGGAGAGGATCAGTTGAGTGTCATCCGCATAATTAATTGTATTGATCTTATAGGACATAATCAGGGAGACCAATGGTTTTAAATAAAGGTTAAACAAAATAGGGCTGATAGACGAGCCCTGAGGAACCCCATGTGATACTGGAAAGAACGCAGATTGAAAAGGGGGGAGGGCCACAGCCTGCTGTCTGTCCTCAAGAAAGGAGCGGAACCACCGCAGGGCACAGCCCCTCACCTCGGCTTCCTGCAATGTAGTTAATGATTAGTTATGTAAATTGTTTCTAGTTCTATTGTTTTTTAAATGTTACATTATATTGAAATCTCTACATTTTTGTTAACAATCTATATTTTGTTAGGTTGTGGATTTTGTAGAGAAATAGGGTGGGAAGGTATTGAAATAATAGCGTTTTTTAGGTTAACTGTTGCAATGTTGGAAAATGTATTTTTGTATTTTCAATGTATTATTTTTGTTTTTATTCAAGTAATATGCTAAAACAATTTTGCATTGTGTAAGCCATGTATTTTACTGGTTTGTGGTATTCTTGTGTTTGGGAAGTACATTTTATTTAAAGTGTTCATTCTTTTTTAAATTTATTATGTATTTAATAATTTGTTATTAGTGTATAACATGAAATATATTATTTTATTTGAGATTTACATATTGTGTTCAAAATGATTAGGAGGTGGAATTTTATTTGTAGTCCCTCCAAAATCCTGCATTTACAGTACTGTTAGTTGAGTAGTAAATCTAACCCCTCTGGAGTCCAACACTTCCCCTACTATTGCAAAGATTGGATTGAGAATATTAAATGTAACCACCCCGAAGTATATCACTTTCCCTACTGTTGCTTAGATTGGAGTGTGAATAGTAAAGCTAACCCCCCCAGAATCCAATGCTTTCCCTACTGTTGCTTAGACTGGAGTGAGAATAGTATAGCTAACCCCTCTGGAGCCAACACCCTCCCCTTCTGTTGCTGACTCTGGAGTGGGAATACAAGATTTAACCCCACCAAAGTCCAACACTTACCTTAGTGTTTTATACGATGAAAAGAGAGTAGTGAAATAATTTTTGCAAGTTAAATACTTGTGCGTTTATAGTAATTTTTATTACTATTTATTGTTCTATATTTTAAAAAATTAAGTTTTCAACTATTTTTAAATGTCATGTTTTAATGTTATATTAGATAAAATAATTGTTATGTATGTTTTTATAACTGTTTCTGCTAATATTGTTTATGAAATGTGTCTTAATTCAAAATATGAGGCGTTCCCTCCGTAGGAATTAGGATGTGACCGCCATCCTGGCGGTCACATCCCGTATATTTAACATTGCGGCGGGTGCTGCTTTAAGCAGCACCCGCCGCAAAGTTAAAAATGCATGCTGTGCATTTGCATGCACAAAGCGGCAGGCACCGCGCGGTGCCTGCCGCATTGTGCATGCAACTGCAGGGGGGTACCACAGGTACCCCCCATGTGCACTCCCCACCCCCCTTCATCCTGGGGGCCCACAACGGGCCACCAAAGAAAAGACCGTATGCCTTTCCACAGCGGCAATGCCACTGTGGAAAGGCATTGGACCGCCAGCATCATAATATGGTTGGCGGTGTCTGGCAAACACCGCCACCATATGTGAGCACTTTTTCTGCCGGTCGCGAAAAGCGGCGAACGGTCTTGCCGTCCGCCGCGGACCCCCCAGCCATCCTAATGTGGCGGGGGGTCATTTCAGGGAGAATGGCGGACGGATTGCCCGCGCCAGCCCTGCGGAGGCAATCCGTCCGCCATCATAATCGACCCCCAAGTCTGCTGTGCCAGTGTCCGGTTTGGAGGGGTAGCTAGAGATTGGAGTTTATATGTATATATATATATATATATATATATATATATATATATATATATATATATATATATATATATATATGTGTGTGTCACTTGGGCAAGACTGTTTTTATAGAGCCTTGGGAATATTGAATTCTATGAGAAATGCTCTAAGTGTATAGATTGTATAGGATTTGTAATGAAATGTATTTGACATGCAACAATACCAGGTCTGCTTTCTATCTCTATTGGAAAGAGTCCAATCACAGCACAGCACTGGCACTTTAAATACTTCACTCTCACTAATATTTGCTGTCATGTGAGCAAGGCACCTGTGTGCCGAAACGTTATGAAGCCGACAAGCGAATAAAAAACATCTGAGCACCGCAAAATCTGGTCCGTGCATTGTATTCCTGGCGCATGCTGTGGCGAACCGCAATCGCGCTGGAAAACTTTGGTTTGGAATATATATCAGGCTCCAAATTTTCCTTTGTTTCAATAAGGAAAAAACAGCACTCACAAGGATTCCTTGGCTCAGCAGTAGTTTATTTCTCGACAAACGCGTTTCGGATTCACATCCTTCGTCAGTGTCGCAGTTTCTAAACTTATTTCTTCGCGGCCATTTTTTATTAAAACAAACAATGTCACGTGTTGAGTATGGTAAACAACGGACTATCCGTGCCCTCAACCTAAGCGGGCGCCATCTTAGAGCAGTAAATACTGCTGAAGTTACGTATCTTTTGTCAAAACAATGGTTACATATACCAGTATAATGACTAATTCATCACAATAATTAATGATTACATATATTTCATGTTTGTAAAATATCGCCGTGGATCGGCAATGCAGCCTCATATATCTCGAGGCTGTGTCCCTGATTACCAATAGTTATGATGCCGTGAATCGGCCCAAAAAAACACATGGTGACATATACATAAATACACATTAAAAAGATCACATTTCATCATTCTTGGTCACTATTTTTATACTTATTTATTCAAATGAACAGCCAGCTCCTCCCCACCATTTAACCCATTAGGTATCTTTGTCCCCAGATCAATAATAAACCGAGATTCAAGTCTCCTTAGCCTCAATTCTCGATCTCCACCCCTGATGTCAGCAGGTAAGTAGTCCAAACAGTAAAATTGCAGCAGGTCCCTGTTGCTATTATGTTTTACTGCGAAATGACGTGCTACAGGATAACTAAAATCCTTATTCTTAATAGCACGCATGTGCTCCAGTACCCTAGGTTTAACCATGTTAATGGTGCTCCCCACGTATTTTAATCCGCAGGGGCACACAAGACAATAGACAGCAAAGGTTGTCTGGCAAGTCATAAACTTATTTATTTGTTTCCTGTTCTTCATGCCATCTATCTGATATCAGAGGACTGTTTTGCTTGCTATGCAAGCTTTACATTTTCCACAGGGGAAAAATCCTTTCATGTCTTTAAGTGTACCTTGAGTGGGGGGTGAGATCTTTTCATGATGGCTAAATACCAAACTATCCCTTAGGGAACGGGCTTTCCTAAAGGTTATAAGAGGATTTGCAGGAATATCCGTGGCTATAACGGCATCAGTTTTTAAAATATGCCAGTTTTTTCTTAGAATGTTTCGTATTTTATTCGACTCCTTAGAATAAGTAGTAATCATTCTGAATTTTCCTGCATCTTTTTTAGATTTGTTTTTTTTGTTCAGTAGATCTTTTCTGGTTAACTTCCTGACTTTTATTGCAGTATTTTCTAATAGGGCGATGTTATAACCCCTGGCTTGAAAACGTTCTATGCTCCCTTTCAATGCATCCTCGAAGTCATTATCATCAGTGCAGTTCCTTTTGATCCTCAGAAATTCCCCATAAGGGATACTATCTTTAAGTTTCTGAGGATGTCCACTACCAGCATGTAAGATGCTGTTTCCAGCAGTGGGCTTCCTATATAGGGAAGTAACAATTTTTTCATCCTTAACTGTCAATTTTAGATCCAAGTAGTTCACTGTGTTAGCATTTACCTCTCCTGAGAAATGTAAATTAATCTCATTGGTGTTTAAGGTTTGTATATAATCCTCAGCCTCCAGTTTAGAACCATCCCAAATAAAAAACATATCATCAATATATCTGTGCCATGTTATGATTTTTCTAGTCCATTCTTCATTAGCTGTGGACCAGGCCACCTGCTCCTCCCACCAGCCCACGAACAAGTTCGCGTAGCTGGGGGCGAAGCAGGTGCCCATCGCGGTCCCCGATGTCTGTCTAAACAGCTCCCCATTGAAGGTGAAAATGTTGTTATGCAAACAAAAATTAATGAGTTCTAATAACATGGAGTTATGGGTGGCAAATCTCATAGATCTTTTGTCCAAGAAATACTTTACAGCTGTCAACCCCAATGTATGATTGATGCACGTATACAGACTTGTGATATCTAGTACCACCATACAGTAAGTCGATCGCCATTTGATTTTTTGATGTTATTAGAACTCATTAATTTTTGTTTGCATAACAACATTTTCACCTTCAATGGGGAGCTGTTTAGACAGACATCGGGGACCGCGATGGGCACCTGCTTCGCCCCCAGCTACGCGAACTTGTTCGTGGGCTGATGGGAGGAGCAGGTGGCCTGGTCCACAGCTAATGAAGAATGGACTAGAAAATCATAACATGGCACAGATATATTGATGATCTGTTTTTTATTTGGGATGGTTCTAAACTGGAGGCTGAGGATTATATACAAACCTTAAACACCAATGAGATTAATTTACATTTCTCAGGAGAGGTAAATGCTAACACAGTGAACTACTTGGATCTAAAATTGACAGTTAAGGATGAAAAAATTGTTACTTTCCTATATAGGAAGCCCACTGCTGGAAACAGCATCTTACATGCTGGTAGTGGACATCCTCAGAAACTTAAAGATAGTATCCCTTATGGGGAATTTCTGAGGATCAAAAGGAACTGCACTGATGATAATGACTTCGAGGATGCATTGAAAGGGAGCATAGAACGTTTTCAAGCCAGGGGTTATAACATCGCCCTATTAGAAAATACTGCAATAAAAGTCAGGAAGTTAACCAGAAAAGATCTACTGAACAAAAAAACCAAATCTAAAAAAGATGCAGGAAAATTCTGAATGATTACTACTTATTCTAAGGAGTCGAACAAAATACAAAACATTCTAAGAAAAAACTGGCATATTTTAAAAACTGATGCCGTTATAGCCACGGATATTCCTGCAAATCCTCTTATAACCTTTAGGAAAGCCCTTTCCCTAAGGGATAGTTTGGTATTTAGCCATCATGAAAAGATCTCACCCCCCACTCAAGGTACCCTTAAAGACATGAAAGGATTTTTCCCCTGTGGAAAATGTAAAGCTTGCATAGCAAGCAAAAGAGTCCTCTCATATCAGATAGATGGCATGAAGAACAGGAAACAAATAAATAAGTTTATGACTTGCCAGACAACCTTTGCTGTCTATTGTCTTGTGTGCCCCTGCGGCTTAAAATACGTGGGGAGCACCATTAACATGGTTAAACTTAGGGTACTGGAGCACATGCGTGCTATTAAGAATAAGGATTTTAGTTATCCCGTAGCACGTCATTTCGCAGTAAAACATAATAGCAACAGGGACCTGCTGCAATTTTACTGTTTGGACTACTTACCTGCTGACATCAGGGGTGGAGATCGAGTATTGAGGCTAAGGAGACTTGAATCTCGGTTTATTATTGATCTGGGGACAAAGACACCTAATGGGTTAAATGGTGGGGAGGAGCTGGCTGTTCATTTGAACAAATAAGTATAAAAATAGTGACCAAGAATGATGAAATGTGATCTTTTTAATGTGTATTTATGTATATGTCACCATGTGTTTTTTTGGGCCGATTCACGGCATCATAACTATTGGTAATCAGGGACACAGCCTCGAGATATATGAGGCTGCATTGCCGATCCACGGCGATATTTTACAAACATGAAATATATGTAATCATTAATTATTGTGATGAATTAGTCATTATACTGGTATATGTAACCATTGTTTTGACAAAAGATACGTAACTTCAGCAGTATTTACTGCTCTAAGATGGCGCCCGCTTAGGTTGAGGGCACGGATAGTCCGTTGTTTACCATACTCAACACGTGACATTGTTTGTTTTAATAAAAAATGGCCGCGAAGAAATAAGTTTAGAAACTGCGACACTGACGAAGGATGTAAATCCGAAATGCGTTTGTCGAGAAATAAACTACTGCTGAGCCAAGGAATCCTTGTGAGTGCTGTTTTTTCCTTATTGAAACAAAGGAAAATTTGGAGCCTGGTATTTATCGCGGTGCGCCACCGCGTTGTTGCACCCGACCACAAAGTGCCCCGCTGATGGCGAATGGAGGAGCGTGATATATATATATATATATATATATATGTGTGTGTCACTTGGGCGAGACTGTTTTTATAGAGCCTTGGGAATATTTAATTCTAGGAGAAATGCTCTAAGTGTATAGATTGTATATTTATGCAATGTTGGAATGCATTGTTTATACAGTGTGTATAAGCGATATTTCCTATATGTACTCAGTGAATTTTGCACATTGCAATATGGCCGCCACAGATGGTAACATTGTACATACACTGGAATGGGGTTAGTCCATCTTCTTTTGATTGAAAGGAAGTGGATATAATCATGTGTGTTTTTTGGCTTCTACTAGCGTAAGCAAGGCATAAAGCCGAAACGCGTCGTTTTTGAGTCTGCATTAAAAAACTTTGCAACATACTGAGGTGTCCGAGTGTTTCCTGTGACATACAGTGGCTTGTGGAGAGAATATATATATATATATATATATGGCGACTGGTGAGGATTAAAAACATCTGATTTTCACCATTCTTGGGTCCGTGTCCGTTTATGTAGGCATCCTGCAACTTACGGAAGAGAACTGTGATAGATATATATCTCGAAGAATACTCTTCGTCTCTGCTTTCCTTGCTATGGATATGAAGAGGATGGACCACAAAATTCTTGAAAATACCTTTCTATTTATTTACAGAGTACAAACAGAGTAGGCAGCCATGACGTGTTTCATCCCTCCCTGGGGACTCGATCACATGACGCATAGCTACCTATGGCATTCCTTTTTAGAGGTTACACTTTTTTTCATTGGGTGATAACATACCATGTGACATAGTGCAAAAAGTGCTCAGTGTTATCCAGGAATTTAACATTTGACTACAATGCTTGTTTCATCCTTATCACATTGCAAATTTTAACATTTGTTTTGTAATTTGTATTTTACAAATTACATTTAATGCCTTAAAAAATTCCTAAAAATAAGAACCACAATTGTTTTGCATCAATGCATTTTCGCGTTAATGTTGTTACGAAATTCATCCTTAAGACAACCAGATAATGATAAATACACATATATAAATACATAAATATATAACTATATACATATATATATATATATATATATGAAAAATGGTTTTGATCATGTATAAATACATAAAACAAATAAGTATACATAAATAAATACATAAATCTGCACATATTTATAAATAGTAGTAAAAAAACAATAAATATATATTATATTAAACACAGTTCGTCCACATAGGTATGCATGTAACTTTCATCTGTTGAGAATTATCCAATTGCGAGAATTAATTAAACGAATATTATTGTGCAAAATTGGCATATGAATGCTATTACTGTGTATAAATACACTACCCTCGCTAGTTCCTCTTGGGCTGTTGGTATTTGATTTAGAGGTAATTGTGGGATAAATCCCTGTTGTCTAGTGTCGGATCCTTAACTTTAAACCCCAAGAGTATATCTCATTGCCCGGTCATTTTGTTTATTGTTTAGCAGGATGCTATTATGAATACAAGATGTGTCTGTGCAAACAACTGCATGTGTAAAATATTGAAGAAAGAAAGCTAAAAAGTGTAAGTTGTGTCTTATGGAAAAGGTTAAGATAGCTTAGAAGAAAAGGGTATTGGGGAGGAAGTTTGTCAAAAATAGACGGTATAAATACATCTGTGCGGTTTTAAATCAGTGTTGAATTCTTAAATTTCTAATTACATTGTTTGGTGCCTAGCTGGACTGGCCAACCTAGTACTAGAGGTTAATCCAATCTTCAAAAAAGTTTAAGAAAAGTTTAGAAGACTGGTACCGGACTTAGGTCATTAACCATAGATCTTAAACTTTTTGGGTTAGTGGTCTCAGTATTTATAAGCTGGGATGTAGTTCCTCCGAACTATTTAATCCATTAGGATGCTTACTATCCATATATATATATATATCAATCACACTGTGGGTAACAGGAAAATTGCCCGGCGCTTCACGTATCTCAGATACTGGTCCCCACCAGTATTTTTTATATTAGTATATCAAAAACTATCACTGTGATATACACACATAAGACATCAATAAAATTTTCTTTGTTCATTTCTTTTTGTTGTTATTTCTTTTTCTTAAGAAGTCAAAACATAGCCGCAGTCTGTACAAAGCCAACACGTTTTTCCCGCTCCACTGTGCTGCTTCAGGGCTGTTTACAAACATAGAACATTACAATTAGAATCTAAACAAAATACAACTTGAAATTCAGCATAGTAAATCTATTTAACAACACACTGATGTGAATTCTATACACATCTATACAAATACAAATTATATTTGCCTCCATGTTTTCTATACCGTCTCCTTTATGGGCTACAGAAACCATAGAACACCTGTTATTCCCAGGCGATCTCCCATCCAGGTACTAACCGGGCCCGACCCTGCTTAGCTTCTGAAATCAATTGAGCCCATATCTTTATGGGTCCAACCAAATGGCCCTTAAAGAAGATAATGAACCTTTTATGTCAGCAGCAAGTCAAGCTGAGGCCGTCTGAATGGGTCGGCTCTAAAACAGAAAACTCGGCTTCATGGGAAAGACGGACTGCCGGGCCTCTTGTCTGCTGTTCCACCTCTAGGTTTTACAGAAACTGGAGAGACGTTGAAATCCCATTAATGGGCAATGTTGTTCTTTGGATGAAGCTATCTTAGGCGAAACGTGTCCTGCTCTGGACAGCTGCCCCTGTGCTGTGCACTGTGGCTCTGGCTGCTGAGGGGTGGCAGCTCTTGAGAGCCATGTGAATAAAACATGCTGGGAGGCTGTGGCTGCGCGGGCGGTGTGTGTCCGGTAGGGCTGTGCTGTTGGCTGTGAGGAGGAGCGCCCAGGCCCGACCTTGTCAGCGGTAGCCGGAAGGAGCGCAGTGCAAGCGGCCGCAGCACCTCTTTCAGCTCCCGTCGGCATCCGCACGCAGCGCTGAAAGGAGCCAATGTAGCGCCGGGCCTGGGGAGGGGACACAACAAGATGGCGGGTAGGTGGCTAACGGCTGGAAAGGGGGCCCCATGGTGCTTCTTCCTCATGCCCTCGGGTGTTCGTAGTCGCCCCAATGATTTCCCTTGCATATACAGACTCTGCTGCGCCCTGGCTGTAGTGCGGGTGTGTGTCACTTTACTGGGCTGTGGGGTTGCCTGCCTTCTGGCTGGAGGGGTGCTTACTGGGCATGGATGGACTGTTTGTATGTGTCTGCTTACCCCCTGGTCTGCCTGTGTCCATTTATGAGTGTCTCTCTTTTGTTCCCCATTTCAGGTTTGTCGTTGCTGCAGGAAGATCTGCAAGAGGATCTGGACGGATGTGAGTACTCTGTTTGTGTATGTTTTTATAACTGTTTCTGCTAATATTGTTTATGAAATGTGTCTTAATTCAAAATATGAGGCGTTCCCTCCGTAGGAATTAGGATGTGACCGCCATCCTGGCGGTCACATCCCGTATATTTAACATTGCGGCGGGTGCTGCTTTAAGCAGCACCCGCCGCAAAGTTAAAAATGCATGCTGTGCATTTGCATGCACAAAGCGGCAGGCACCGCGCGGTGCCTGCCGCATTGTGCATGCAACTGCAGGGGGGTACCACAGGTACCCCCCATGTGCACTCCCCACCCCCCTTCCTCCTGGGGGCCCACAACGGGCCACCAAAGAAAAGACCGTATGCCTTTCCACAGCGGCAATGCCACTGTGGAAAGGCATTGGACCGCCAGCATCATAATATGGTTGGCGGTGTCTGGCAAACACCGCCACCATATGTGAGCACTTTTTCTGCCGGTCGCGAAAAGCGGCGAACGGTCTTGCCGTCCGCCGCGGACCCCCCAGCCATCCTAATGTGGCGGGGGGTCATTTCAGGGAGAATGGCGGACGGATTGCCCGCGCCAGCCCTGCGGAGGCAATCCGTCCGCCATCATAATCGACCCCCAAGTCTGCTGTGCCAGTGTCCGGTTTGGAGGGGTAAACGATACAGAAAAGGGGGTGGTGATGAACAGAGTGTCTGAATTAAGCAGACCACTCTTACCCAGTCCAAAGATCAGGGCTTGATCCATCACCGTTATTTATCTCACTGCCCCATCCCAGCTCAGAACCTGGCTATATGCAAATTAGTCTGTCCCTGGCCCAGTGCATCATGGGAACAGGGCAGACCAAACTACCAAGCCAATTCTTCACCAGAAAGGAGACAAGCTACCGGGGACCGGTTTCTGGCATTTCAGCCTCTTCGGCCCGGCTTGCTTGAATCCTGATGGAGCAGTGAGAAAGGGACTCATGTCTGAGTATACCCTGCCACACCTATAGTGGCCAAAAACGATACAGAAAAGGGGGTGGTGATGAACAGAGTGTCTGAATTAAGCAGACCACTCTTACCCAGTCCAAAGATCAGGGCTTGATCCATCACCGTTATTTATCTCACTGCCCCATCCCAGCTCAGAACCTGGCTATATGCAAATTAGTCTGTCCCTGGCCCAGTGCATCATGGGAACAGGGCAGACCAAACTACCAAGCCAATTCTTCACCAGAAAGGAGACAAGCTACCGGGGACCGGTTTCTGGCATTTCAGCCTCTTCGGCCCGGCTTGCTTGAATCCTGATGGAGCAGTGAGAAAGGGACTCATGTCTGAGTATACCCTGCCACACCTATAGTGGCCAAAAACGATACAGAAAAGGGGGTGGTGATGAACAGAGTGTCTGAATTAAGCAGACCACTCTTACCCAGTCCAAAGATCAGGGCTTGATCCATCACCGTTATTTATCTCACTGCCCCATCCCAGCTCAGAACCTGGCTATATGCAAATTAGTCTGTCCCTGGCCCAGTGCATCATGGGAACAGGGCAGACCAAACTACCAAGCCAATTCTTCACCAGAAAGGAGACAAGCTACCGGGGACCGGTTTCTGGCATTTCAGCCTCTTCGGCCCGGCTTGCTTGAATCCTGATGGAGCAGTGAGAAAGGGACTCATGTCTGAGTATACCCTGCCACACCTATAGTGGCCAAAAACGATACAGAAAAGGGGGTGGTGATGAACAGAGTGTCTGAATTAAGCAGACCACTCTTACCCAGTCCAAAGATCAGGGCTTGATCCATCACCGTTATTTATCTCACTGCCCCATCCCAGCTCAGAACCTGGCTATATGCAAATTAGTCTGTCCCTGGCCCAGTGCATCATGGGAACAGGGCAGACCAAACTACCAAGCCAATTCTTCACCAGAAAGGAGACAAGCTACCGGGGACCGGTTTCTGGCATTTCAGCCTCTTCGGCCCGGCTTGCTTGAATCCTGATGGAGCAGTGAGAAAGGGACTCATGTCTGAGTATACCCTGCCACACCTATAGTGGCCAAAAACGATACAGAAAAGGGGGTGGTGATGAACAGAGTGTCTGAATTAAGCAGACCACTCTTACCCAGTCCAAAGATCAGGGCTTGATCCATCACCGTTATTTATCTCACTGCCCCATCCCAGCTCAGAACCTGGCTATATGCAAATTAGTCTGTCCCTGGCCCAGTGCATCATGGGAACAGGGCAGACCAAACTACCAAGCCAATTCTTCACCAGAAAGGAGACAAGCTACCGGGGACCGGTTTCTGGCATTTCAGCCTCTTCGGCCCGGCTTGCTTGAATCCTGATGGAGCAGTGAGAAAGGGACTCATGTCTGAGTATACCCTGCCACACCTATAGTGGCCAAAAACGATACAGAAAAGGGGGTGGTGATGAACAGAGTGTCTGAATTAAGCAGACCACTCTTACCCAGTCCAAAGATCAGGGCTTGATCCATCACCGTTATTTATCTCACTGCCCCATCCCAGCTCAGAACCTGGCTATATGCAAATTAGTCTGTCCCTGGCCCAGTGCATCATGGGAACAGGGCAGACCAAACTACCAAGCCAATTCTTCACCAGAAAGGAGACAAGCTACCGGGGACCGGTTTCTGGCATTTCAGCCTCTTCGGCCCGGCTTGCTTGAATCCTGATGGAGCAGTGAGAAAGGGACTCATGTCTGAGTATACCCTGCCACACCTATAGTGGCCAAAAACGATACAGAAAAGGGGGTGGTGATGAACAGAGTGTCTGAATTAAGCAGACCACTCTTACCCAGTCCAAAGATCAGGGCTTGATCCATCACCGTTATTTATCTCACTGCCCCATCCCAGCTCAGAACCTGGCTATATGCAAATTAGTCTGTCCCTGGCCCAGTGCATCATGGGAACAGGGCAGACCAAACTACCAAGCCAATTCTTCACCAGAAAGGAGACAAGCTACCGGGGACCGGTTTCTGGCATTTCAGCCTCTTCGGCCCGGCTTGCTTGAATCCTGATGGAGCAGTGAGAAAGGGACTCATGTCTGAGTATACCCTGCCACACCTATAGTGGCCAAAAACGATACAGAAAAGGGGGTGGTGATGAACAGAGTGTCTGAATTAAGCAGACCACTCTTACCCAGTCCAAAGATCAGGGCTTGATCCATCACCGTTATTTATCTCACTGCCCCATCCCAGCTCAGAACCTGGCTATATGCAAATTAGTCTGTCCCTGGCCCAGTGCATCATGGGAACAGGGCAGACCAAACTACCAAGCCAATTCTTCACCAGAAAGGAGACAAGCTACCGGGGACCGGTTTCTGGCATTTCAGCCTCTTCGGCCCGGCTTGCTTGAATCCTGATGGAGCAGTGAGAAAGGGACTCATGTCTGAGTATACCCTGCCACACCTATAGTGGCCAAAAACGATACAGAAAAGGGGGTGGTGATGAACAGAGTGTCTGAATTAAGCAGACCACTCTTACCCAGTCCAAAGATCAGGGCTTGATCCATCACCGTTATTTATCTCACTGCCCCATCCCAGCTCAGAACCTGGCTATATGCAAATTAGTCTGTCCCTGGCCCAGTGCATCATGGGAACAGGGCAGACCAAACTACCAAGCCAATTCTTCACCAGAAAGGAGACAAGCTACCGGGGACCGGTTTCTGGCATTTCAGCCTCTTCGGCCCGGCTTGCTTGAATCCTGATGGAGCAGTGAGAAAGGGACTCATGTCTGAGTATACCCTGCCACACCTATAGTGGCCAAAAACGATACAGAAAAGGGGGTGGTGATGAACAGAGTGTCTGAATTAAGCAGACCACTCTTACCCAGTCCAAAGATCAGGGCTTGATCCATCACCGTTATTTATCTCACTGCCCCATCCCAGCTCAGAACCTGGCTATATGCAAATTAGTCTGTCCCTGGCCCAGTGCATCATGGGAACAGGGCAGACCAAACTACCAAGCCAATTCTTCACCAGAAAGGAGACAAGCTACCGGGGACCGGTTTCTGGCATTTCAGCCTCTTCGGCCCGGCTTGCTTGAATCCTGATGGAGCAGTGAGAAAGGGACTCATGTCTGAGTATACCCTGCCACACCTATAGTGGCCAAAAACGATACAGAAAAGGGGGTGGTGATGAACAGAGTGTCTGAATTAAGCAGACCACTCTTACCCAGTCCAAAGATCAGGGCTTGATCCATCACCGTTATTTATCTCACTGCCCCATCCCAGCTCAGAACCTGGCTATATGCAAATTAGTCTGTCCCTGGCCCAGTGCATCATGGGAACAGGGCAGACCAAACTACCAAGCCAATTCTTCACCAGAAAGGAGACAAGCTACCGGGGACCGGTTTCTGGCGTTTCAGCCTCTTCGGCCCGGCTTGCTTGAATCCTGATGGAGCAGTGAGAAAGGGACTCATGTCTGAGTATACCCTGCCACACCTATAGTGGCCAAAAACGATACAGAAAAGGGGGTGGTGATGAACAGAGTGTCTGAATTAAGCAGACCACTCTTACCCAGTCCAAAGATCAGGGCTTGATCCATCACCGTTATTTATCTCACTGCCCCATCCCAGCTCAGAACCTGGCTATATGCAAATTAGTCTGTCCCTGGCCCAGTGCATCATGGGAACAGGGCAGACCAAACTACCAAGCCAATTCTTCACCAGAAAGGAGACAAGCTACCGGGGACCGGTTTCTGGCATTTCAGCCTCTTCGGCCCGGCTTGCTTGAATCCTGATGGAGCAGTGAGAAAGGGACTCATGTCTGAGTATACCCTGCCACACCTATAGTGGCCAAAAACGATACAGAAAAGGGGGTGGTGATGAACAGAGTGTCTGAATTAAGCAGACCACTCTTACCCAGTCCAAAGATCAGGGCTTGATCCATCACCGTTATTTATCTCACTGCCCCATCCCAGCTCAGAACCTGGCTATATGCAAATTAGTCTGTCCCTGGCCCAGTGCATCATGGGAACAGGGCAGACCAAACTACCAAGCCAATTCTTCACCAGAAAGGAGACAAGCTACCGGGGACCGGTTTCTGGCATTTCAGCCTCTTCGGCCCGGCTTGCTTGAATCCTGATGGAGCAGTGAGAAAGGGACTCATGTCTGAGTATACCCTGCCACACCTATAGTGGCCAAAAACGATACAGAAAAGGGGGTGGTAGAGATTGGAGTTTATATGTATATATATATATATATATATATATATATATATATATATATATATATATATGTGTGTGTCACTTGGGCAAGACTGTTTTTATAGAGCCTTGGGAATATTGAATTCTATGAGAAATGCTCTAAGTGTATAGATTGTATAGGATTTGTAATGAAATGTATTTGACATGCAACAATACCAGGTCTGCTTTCTATCTCTATTGGAAAGAGTCCAATCACAGCACAGCACTGGCACTTTAAATACTTCACTCTCACTAATATTTGCTGTCATGTGAGCAAGGCACCTGTGTGCCGAAACGTTATGAAGCCGACAAGCGAATAAAAAACATCTGAGCACCGCAAAATCTGGTCCGTGCATTGTATTCCTGGCGCATGCTGTGGCGAACCGCAATCGCGCTGGAAAACTTTGGTTTGGAATATATATCAGGCTCCAAATTTTCCTTTGTTTCAATAAGGAAAAAACAGCACTCACAAGGATTCCTTGGCTCAGCAGTAGTTTATTTCTCGACAAACGCGTTTCGGATTTACATCCTTCGTCAGTGTCGCAGTTTCTAAACTTATTTCTTCGCGGCCATTTTTTATTAAAACAAACAATGTCACGTGTTGAGTATGGTAAACAACGGACTATCCGTGCCCTCAACCTAAGCGGGCGCCATCTTAGAGCAGTAAATACTGCTGAAGTTACGTATCTTTTGTCAAAACAATGGTTACATATACCAGTATAATGACTAATTCATCACAATAATTAATGATTACATATATTTCATGTTTGCATAACAACATTTTCACCTTCAATGGGGAGCTGTTTAGACAGACATCGGGGACCGCGATGGGCACCTGCTTCGCCCCCAGCTACGCGAACTTGTTCGTGGGCTGATGGGAGGAGCAGGTGGCCTGGTCCACAGCTAATGAAGAATGGACTAGAAAATCATAACATGGCACAGATATATTGATGATCTGTTTTTTATTTGGGATGGTTCTAAACTGGAGGCTGAGGATTATATACAAACCTTAAACACCAATGAGATTAATTTACATTTCTCAGGAGAGGTAAATGCTAACACAGTGAACTACTTGGATCTAAAATTGACAGTTAAGGATGAAAAAATTGTTACTTTCCTATATAGGAAGCCCACTGCTGGAAACAGCATCTTACATGCTGGTAGTGGACATCCTCAGAAACTTAAAGATAGTATCCCTTATGGGGAATTTCTGAGGATCAAAAGGAACTGCACTGATGATAATGACTTCGAGGATGCATTGAAAGGGAGCATAGAACGTTTTCAAGCCAGGGGTTATAACATCGCCCTATTAGAAAATACTGCAATAAAAGTCAGGAAGTTAACCAGAAAAGATCTACTGAACAAAAAAACCAAATCTAAAAAAGATGCAGGAAAATTCTGAATGATTACTACTTATTCTAAGGAGTCGAACAAAATACAAAACATTCTAAGAAAAAACTGGCATATTTTAAAAACTGATGCCGTTATAGCCACGGATATTCCTGCAAATCCTCTTATAACCTTTAGGAAAGCCCTTTCCCTAAGGGATAGTTTGGTATTTAGCCATCATGAAAAGATCTCACCCCCCACTCAAGGTACACTTAAAGACATGAAAGGATTTTTCCCCTGTGGAAAATGTAAAGCTTGCATAGCAAGCAAAACAGTCCTCTGATATCAGATAGATGGCATGAAGAACAGGAAACAAATAAATAAGTTTATGACTTGCCAGACAACCTTTGCTGTCTATTGTCTTGTGTGCCCCTGCGGCTTAAAATACGTGGGGAGCACCATTAACATGGTTAAACTTAGGGTACTGGAGCACATGCGTGCTATTAAGAATAAGGATTTTAGTTATCCCGTAGCACGTCATTTCGCAGTAAAACATAATAGCAACAGGGACCTGCTGCAATTTTACTGTTTGGACTACTTACCTGCTGACATCAGGGGTGGAGATCGAGAATTGAGGCTAAGGAGACTTGAATCTCGGTTTATTATTGATCTGGGGACAAAGACACCTAATGGGTTAAATGGTGGGGAGGAGCTGGCTGTTCATTTGAACAAATAAGTATAAAAATAGTGACCAAGAATGATGAAATGTGATCTTTTTAATGTGTATTTATGTATATGTCACCATGTGTTTTTTTGGGCCGATTCACGGCATCATAACTATTGGTAATCAGGGACACAGCCTCGAGATATATGAGGCTGCATTGCCGATCCACGGCGATATTTTACAAACATG
Source organism: Lissotriton helveticus (assembly GCF_964261635.1). Classification (NCBI taxonomy): domain Eukaryota; kingdom Metazoa; phylum Chordata; class Amphibia; order Caudata; family Salamandridae; genus Lissotriton; species Lissotriton helveticus. The sequence goes on from NC_136070.1 coordinate 1,244,593,576, forward strand.
AAATATATGTAATCATTAATTATTGTGATGAATTAGTCATTATACTGGTATATGTAACCATTGTTTTGACAAAAGATACGTAACTTCAGCAGTATTTACTGCTCTAAGATGGCGCCCGCTTAGGTTGAGGGCACGGATAGTCCGTTGTTTACCATACTCAACACGTGACATTGTTTGTTTTAATAAAAAATGGCCGCGAAGAAATAAGTTTAGAAACTGCGACACTGACGAAGGATGTAAATCCGAAATGCGTTTGTCGAGAAATAAACTACTGCTGAGCCAAGGAATCCTTGTGAGTGCTGTTTTTTCCTTATTGAAACAAAGGAAAATTTGGAGCCTGGTATTTATCGCGGTGCGCCACCGCGTTGTTGCACCCGACCACAAAGTGCCCCGCTGATGGCGAATGGAGGAGCGTGATATATATATATATATATATATATATATGTGTGTGTCACTTGGGCGAGACTGTTTTTATAGAGCCTTGGGAATATTTAATTCTAGGAGAAATGCTCTAAGTGTATAGATTGTATATTTATGCAATGTTGGAATGCATTGTTTATACAGTGTGTATAAGCGATATTTCCTATATGTACTCAGTGAATTTTGCACATTGCAATATGGCCGCCACAGATGGTAACATTGTACATACACTGGAATGGGGTTAGTCCATCTTCTTTTGATTGAAAGGAAGTGGATATAATCATGTGTGTTTTTTGGCTTCTACTAGCGTAAGCAAGGCATAAAGCCGAAACGCGTCGTTTTTGAGTCTGCATTAAAAAACTTTGCAACATACTGAGGTGTCCGAGTGTTTCCTGTGACATACAGTGGCTTGTGGAGAGAATATATATATATATATATATGGCGACTGGTGAGGATTAAAAACATCTGATTTTCACCATTCTTGGGTCCGTGTCCGTTTATGTAGGCATCCTGCAACTTACGGAAGAGAACTGTGATAGATATATATCTCGAAGAATACTCTTCGTCTCTGCTTTCCTTGCTATGGATATGAAGAGGATGGACCACAAAATTCTTGAAAATACCTTTCTATTTATTTACAGAGTACAAACAGAGTAGGCAGCCATGACGTGTTTCATCCCTCCCTGGGGACTCGATCACATGACGCATAGCTACCTATGGCATTCCTTTTTAGAGGTTACACTTTTTTTCATTGGGTGATAACATACCATGTGACATAGTGCAAAAAGTGCTCAGTGTTATCCAGGAATTTAACATTTGACTACAATGCTTGTTTCATCCTTATCACATTGCAAATTTTAACATTTGTTTTGTAATTTGTATTTTACAAATTACATTTAATTCCTTAAAAAATTCCTAAAAATAAGAACCACAATTGTTTTGCATCAATGCATTTTCGCGTTAATGTTGTTACGAAATTCATCCTTAAGACAACCAGATAATGATAAATACACATATATAAATACATAAATATATAACTATATACATATATATATATATATATATATGAAAAATGGTTTTGATCATGTATAAATACATAAAACAAATAAGTATACATAAATAAATACATAAATCTGCACATATTTATAAATAGTAGTAAAAAAACAATAAATATATATTATATTAAACACAGTTCGTCCACATAGGTATGCATGTAACTTTCATCTGTTGAGAATTATCCAATTGCGAGAATTAATTAAACGAATATTATTGTGCAAAATTGGCATATGAATGCTATTACTGTGTATAAATACACTACCCTCGCTAGTTCCTCTTGGGCTGTTGGTATTTGATTTAGAGGTAATTGTGGGATAAATCCCTGTTGTCTAGTGTCGGATCCTTAACTTTAAACCCCAAGAGTATATCTCATTGCCCGGTCATTTTGTTTATTGTTTAGCAGGATGCTATTATGAATACAAGATGTGTCTGTGCAAACAACTGCATGTGTAAAATATTGAAGAAAGAAAGCTAAAAAGTGTAAGTTGTGTCTTATGGAAAAGGTTAAGATAGCTTAGAAGAAAAGGGTATTGGGGAGGAAGTTTGTCAAAAATAGACGGTATAAATACATCTGTGCGGTTTTAAATCAGTGTTGAATTCTTAAATTTCTAATTACATTGTTTGGTGCCTAGCTGGACTGGCCAACCTAGTACTAGAGGTTAATCCAATCTTCAAAAAAGTTTAAGAAAAGTTTAGAAGACTGGTACCGGACTTAGGTCATTAACCATAGATCTTAAACTTTTTGGGTTAGTGGTCTCAGTATTTATAAGCTGGGATGTAGTTCCTCCGAACTATTTAATCCATTAGGATGCTTACTATCCATATATATATATATATCAATCACACTGTGGGTAACAGGAAAATTGCCCGGCGCTTCACGTATCTCAGATACTGGTCCCCACCAGTATTTTTTATATTAGTATATCAAAAACTATCACTGTGATATACACACATAAGACATCAATAAAATTTTCTTTGTTCATTTCTTTTTGTTGTTATTTCTTTTTCTTAAGAAGTCAAAACATAGCCGCAGTCTGTACAAAGCCAACACGTTTTTCCCGCTCCACTGTGCTGCTTCAGGGCTGTTTACAAACATAGAACATTACAATTAGAATCTAAACAAAATACAACTTGAAATTCAGCATAGTAAATCTATTTAACAACACACTGATGTGAATTCTATACACATCTATACAAATACAAATTATATTTGCCTCCATGTTTTCTATACCGTCTCCTTTATGGGCTACAGAAACCATAGAACACCTGTTATTCCCAGGCGATCTCCCATCCAGGTACTAACCGGGCCCGACCCTGCTTAGCTTCTGAAATCAATTGAGCCCATATCTTTATGGGTCCAACCAAATGGCCCTTAAAGAAGATAATGAACCTTTTATGTCAGCAGCAAGTCAAGCTGAGGCCGTCCGAATGGGTCGGCTCTAAAACAGAAAACTCGGCTTCATGGGAAAGACGGACTGCCGGGCCTCTTGTCTGCTGTTCCACCTCTAGGTTTTACAGAAACTGGAGAGACGTTGAAATCCCATTAATGGGCAATGTTGTTCTTTGGATGAAGCTATCTTAGGCGAAACGTGTCCTGCTCTGGACAGCTGCCCCTGTGCTGTGCACTGTGGCTCTGGCTGCTGAGGGGTGGCAGCTCTTGAGAGCCATGTGAATAAAACATGCTGGGAGGCTGTGGCTGCGCGGGCGGTGTGTGTCCGGTAGGGCTGTGCTGTTGGCTGTGAGGAGGAGCGCCCAGGCCCGACCTTGTCAGCGGTAGCCGGAAGGAGCGCAGTGCAAGCGGCCGCAGCACCTCTTTCAGCTCCCGTCGGCATCCGCACGCAGCGCTGAAAGGAGCCAATGTAGCGCCGGGCCTGGGGAGGGGACACAACAAGATGGCGGGTAGGTGGCTAACGGCTGGAAAGGGGGCCCCATGGTGCTTCTTCCTCATGCCCTCGGGTGTTCGTAGTCGCCCCAATGATTTCCCTTGCATATACAGACTCTGCTGCGCCCTGGCTGTAGTGCGGGTGTGTGTCACTTTACTGGGCTGTGGGGTTGCCTGCCTTCTGGCTGGAGGGGTGCTTACTGGGCATGGATGGACTGTTTGTACGTGTCTGCTTACCCCCTGGTCTGCCTGTGTCCATTTATGAGTGTCTCTCTTTTGTTCCCCATTTCAGGTTTGTCGTTGCTGCAGGAAGATCTGCAAGAGGATCTGGACGGATGTGAGTACTCTGTTTGTTGTGACAATGCTGTGCGTTTTGGGGTGAAGGCTGTGATTTCATCTACCTCGACACCCTTTTTTTGCTTTCCTCCGTTTACTTCCTCTCTGGAACCTTGACTGGTGTGCAGTGACACCCGGGGATCTCTTCTCTTCACTTAGATTAAAGGTCTTGCTGCACCCCCCGGCTTGTTTGACGAGGCAAGCACTGCTCCTATCCTGTCAAAGTTAAAACAGTTGTACTTTGACATAGAAGTACTGGTGCAGTGTGACATTTGAATAGTGTTTAACAACACTGTTGGATGGCTATTTGTCACAATTGTTTACCTTTTTTTTGTTAAATACTAGTGTCCGACCCCCTTTTCTAATTATACTTAATACTTTTGCAGCTTTTTTTTAACTAATGTAATTTCGTTGCTGCTAGCCCATGTTCTCCATCCTCCGTGGGTTGTGCCTTTAGCAGACAGTGTTTGTTGCTTTACATATTCTGTTACCGCATTTTCATTTTGCACTATACTGCTCTTCAAACATCGCTCTTAACCAATTTTCACTTTGTCAATGTATGTTGGTTTTTGTAAAACTTTATTGTTTGGGACTAACTGTTACCTTGACCCCTTTCCATGGCGCCCCACTGAGAACAAATGCTCTTTTCATCCGGTTATAGCAGTTGTGTAAGGCTAAATGAGAAGAGTTAATATAACACCCAGGATAATGTGCTGCATGGCTAAATACTTTCAAGTTTCCTAAAGGCGACACCGTTGCATTGCAAATGCTTGTTACTATTGCGCCTTGTGCAGCAGCCCAGGTAAACGGCAGCTGCACAAGCCGCAGAAGTAAAAAGCATTTTGACAACATCCATGCACCGTGTACCAGGCACCATCTGGTGCCTGGCACACGATGCATGGATGTTTGGGGGGCACCACATGTGCCCCTCTGGCCACACAGTGGGTGCATGGGCCCTGCTTGGGGCCTCCAAAATACCTTTCCGACTGCCTTTCTGTGGCCATCAGACTGCCATGAGAAGGCTGTCGGAAACTCGCATCCTAATCCCCACGACGGTGCGTCTTCAGGCACCGCCTGCATTGTAGGGATTAGACTCCACCCGACGCCCTGACAGGCTCCTTAAGCGTGTCGGAGGAGAAGGTCTTCCCCCCGCCCGCTGCGCTCTGACTGCCAGTATCATAATCTGGTGGTTGGACCGCTGCCCTTGATGTCGGGCGGACCGCCATCGACGGCTTGTCGGTGGTGGTCTGCCCAACATCATAATCGTGCCTATAGAGAGGTGGTTTACATTATGTTGTGTTTAACTAAAATAATATTTTAAAAATATCACTTTGCAGGATAACTTTGTTAAAGATTCCCTTCCACAATCTTTCTGACACACTATTTTTGTCATTCCTATGATAAGTATAGGAAGATGATATTAACGTTCATGATAGTTGAGACAATATTGTTGCCTATTGATATTTTTTAGCTCCACATTTTGTTATTGAACCATATTGTCATCCCACCGCTATCAACTAAACACTGTTTTCACTATCTGTCATGGCTGTATCTGTGTTTTACAAACAGTTAATAAGTACCATTAATGAATACAATTAATAAAATACTGAAGTTTATAGCACCTGGACAGCAGTCCGTTATTCTGTTGAGATCTCTGTGCTTATATCACTTTTCAGTCAGGTCTTTGAGTATACACTACTGCTCTTATTTCCTTTGAGTGAGAGTGCTTAAGTAACAGAAACAACCCTTCCTTCCCCCTGAATAAAATATGTTCAAATGGCTTGGAAACGACTCATTGCTAATAAACAGATGTAGGTTGTCCGTGCATAAATGTTTTACAACATGTTGCCCTTTGCAACGGGTTGTATTAAATTGTGGTACTTTACCACATATTAGACTTGATTTTATACATATACATGTGTGTGTATATGTGTTTAAATGCACCTAAAAAAACTGTTTCACTGGAATTATGTGGCAAGAGAGGACCAAATTATGTGGCAGGGTTTTATTTTTATGTGGCATAATATAGCTCATTTTGAGATGGCATTTTTATCATTTTACACATGTTATCACTGTCTGGACAAAGGCTTCACCTTCTTAGTACTATTTTAACGCCCATAAACAACAATATATAAGTGAAAGGTGAACAGGCAAACTTTTTTGAAGTTCCTCTGCTGCACATCAACACATGTTGCTGCAATTTTTGTTACTTTTCATCTGTTTAAACTCGAAACTCATTTTTTTGTTTGTTAAAATGTGTACAATATACGACAGATTATGGATTATGTGGCAAATGCTGCATATCCAAAAATTGAGAAAAATGCAGCGCCCTTAAAATCACGTGGGCCTGCTAAAAACCCACTTACTATCACATACCCCTATCCATCCTTGACCCCCAAAAAACGATTATTAACCCTTACTGTTCCTGATGCCTGAACTCTAAAAATCCCGGACTACCCCTTACTGTTACCCTTTTCTAATCCCTAATCCTTAAAAACTCATTACTGTCCCACAGTCACCATTATGCAGTTATAGTTAGGTCAGATTATCCATAGGAAGAACTTTTTTTGTTTTGCTATTAACTTCGGTGCTGTTTAGCGAATCTTTCCAAAACATTTTTAAAAAGTTAATCCCCCTCCTCTCCCTCCATAGAAAGTTTAATGTTAATCAGTCAAAAACTGCTGACCTGAATTACACCAAATTTAGCAGGAATCTAGATCTTGGTCCGCAGATTGTGCTTTTTGTGATTTGGTGGAAATACATTCAGTAGTTTTTTTTAAAAAAAATAAGGGGCAAAATATCTGTATATCTGGATGGTTGGGTCCGCAAGAGGCTCAAGAGTTTAAAAATAGAGCTTTCTGATTGGCCCAGGTAGCTTTATTTTCCTTGGGCCAATTGGCTCCAGCGAGAAGAAGACTCCAAGACATTGTGGATGTAAGCAACATTAGAAAAATGTTGGTGGAATCCTAAAAGGGGAGGGAGGCCATTTGGGTCCCTCCTCCTGGAGCCTTCTATGTCAGACTTCAATGGGAGCCTGTGTTCCGACCGACTACACAAGCTCCCATTGAAAAAAGAGGCGGTTGCGGAAAACCTTGCACCCTGTGGCGGACAGTCCGAATGGTTTCCAACCATCGTAATCGATTGGTCGGAAATGTTTCCAAGTCTGTCGGAGGAGCCGAATGCCGTTTGGAGTCTCTTCGACCGACATTGTAATTGGCCCCAAAGTCTGCTCCCAGCAGGTTGGGAGCTTTAAAAATGCTCCCGCCAGCTGGGAGCAGACTTTTGATCTGTTTCCCTGCCCTCACTGATGCAGGTGGGGAAAAAGATCAAGAGATTATTTCTGTCCGGAGGAAGCAGCATAAGTAGATGCATAAGTAGATGCTCCTTGCGGGCGGGAGCAATGCCTGGTTCTGCAGCATGCGGGGTCCTGGTTGGAGCCGCAGGGGACCCTGGGACCCCCCTGTAGCCTCCATCAAGTGTATTGTGGTTTCTCACATATTAAATACAGGTCCCGGAGGATGGGTACCTGAAGTCAGAGTAAGTTCAGGGAGGAAGGGAGTGCAGCCTCCCTCTCCAAACAGTAAGCAGCGGCACTGGGCGATGGGGTCCCCAGGGACTGAATTAGTGGCCCTTGGAGAAGGGGTCCCCAGGGCATGGGGAGGGGGCCAAATGGCTCACCTCCCCTTTAAAAAAAATGGCCCTTGGAGATGGGGTCCCAAGGTCTTAATAACGCTCAGAGAAGGGGGGACTCTGCACACCCTCACCCTTTTTTATTATATTTGACCCAGAGGGATGGGGTCCCCGGGGTCCATAGGCCAACCCTATGCTGCGCACAGCAAAGTCTGTACTACCCTCCCCCAGGCGAAATCGCCCGGGGGCCCTATTTGGGGCCCTATTGGGGCCCCTTCCTTACCTTACTGCCATCATTTTCATGGGGGGTTCCTGCCATAAAAAGGATGTGGAAAAAGGAAACTCATAATCCCGACAGCCGTGCCTGCCTCTGCACCGCTGACATTCACAGCCGCCTTTGCGGCACCATTGGGATCCAAGATCCTGGCGGTGTTGTGTCGGGCTGGTGGTGGTCCGACCGCCAAACTTGTAATCGGGCGGTCGGACTGCCTAGGTTTTGTCGGACCAACCGCCACCATGGGTACAGCAATCCTGGGACCACCGTACTCATAATAAGGCCCTAAGTCTGTTGACTTCAAATATGAGGTTGTCCGTTGTCTATTGAAAACCAGGAGGCACATAATGGGCTCATGAGTCTGTCTTCATATTAGGACTAAGAGCCCTCATTGGTCATAGTGTCGTCTTAAATCAACTTTTCTCAGTGTGTTAAAATGCACTCGAACAACAGATGCAGAGAAAACATGCAGTGATCTTCAGTAAGGCTTGATAGAAACCTTGCCAGGTCGCATATTTTTTGCAGTGGGCTTCCTTTGGAGAGTGAGCTGCTTGAACTTGTGTGGTACTGCTTAAGAGATCTTGTGGTGATATTAAGGATGAAGTCCCATATGTGCCTAATCCTGATATCCTGGCTGAGTTGATTGACTTGGTTTGACAAATTGACTCTTAGTTAAAAGAAAAAAGTGATGGAGAAAAGCTCAAATCAGGACCTATTATCACTTGTTGGTTTGCGTGCCCGAGTTGGCAGTTGTTTCTGCAGCTTTCTCTGCATATGTTCAAGGGCCATTACATTAGGAAGTGCCAAGACTTCTCTGGGCGAAGTCCTAGAGTTGTTTCCTGGAGTTGTGTTTTTGAGGGCCTGTTTCTCCATTTGTCCATCAAGACCTGCTAAATGTCCTTAATATCCTTACAAATGGAGTTATCTCAAAGTTGCTGTCGCTGATCACGTTCTTACTACAAGTTACTCTTTAACTAAACTCTGTCCATTGTCTCACTTTGGGATTTATGGGCTTTGGAAATGTATGTTGATCATGCCTGGGTGATGCAGGAGTGTCTTTTATCAGTTGATGAGGAACCAACATGAGTCAAGCTGAGGGTGATACAGTGTTGTAATCTGGGACAGTAATGAATCCAACCAAGCCTTGGTGTATTCTTTTGTAGCCCACAAATAATAGTTTAACTTGATCCTTTTGCTGGAGAGTAAGAAAATGTATCGAGGCTTGTATCTGTAAAGATACTTGCTGTTCTTGATAAGAAGACATACATAGGTGTGTACTTGTGAAGGCCCCAGGTGTGTACACAGGTAGGTACTTGTGACAAATAGGGACCCTCTCCTCTAGTCAGGACAAGGGGATTACACACCTAAAAAAAAAACCTGCTCACCCTCTAGGTTGCATTGCGTGAGCAGTCAAGGCTTATTTCAGAGTCGTTGTAAGTTAAGCAGTTGTGACCACATACAGTAACCCAGTGACAGCACTACAAATGGACACCACATAGGTTTCATATAAAAAATAAGTAGACTTTATATAGAGTTACCACAAGACCATAAGCAACAAAAATACACACTATGATTTCTTTAAGATGGTAGATTTAAGCTTAGTTCAGTTCTTAGATGCGACACTCTGCGTCAATGTACCTTAAGTTGTGTTGCGCTTCCACGACAAGCAATGTCGCAGCGATGGTAAATGCGGCAAAGTTCAGGTGCAAAGAAATGAAGACGGGAAGATCTTCCAGATGCGGCACCCTTCTCTGGGATGCAAGAAACTCTCGGTTCGATGCGTGGACTGCAGCGGCGACACCCTTACGATGCGACGGCAACAGCTCCAGCGGCGACGCTTTTCTCCACGATGCGTGAAGCTTCCGCTCGATGTGACAACTACAGCGGCGACATCCAAGATGCGACGGCAGCAGCTCCAAAGGTGGCGCACTTCTCGGGGATGCGAGGTGCTCTTGGTCGATGCGGTGCAATGTGACAGTTCCAGCGGCGACACCCTCCGGCTTCGGAGTTGCGACGGCAGGCACAGCGACGGCGACACGCTCTGACCTCGTTGCGAGATTCTTCTCCTGATGCGGTGCAGTGCGACAACTACAGCGGCAACACCCTCCTTCTTCGGAGTTGCGACGGCAGCAGCAACGACGGCAACAGGCTTCCTCTTTGTTGCGGCACGCTTCTCTCTGATGCGGTGCAGTGAGACAGTTCCAGCGGCGACACCCTCCTTCGGAGTTCTGACGGCAGGCACAGCGTCACGCTTCTTCTCGTTGAGTCGCGCTTCCAGCTACTTGCGACACGCAGTTCCTCAGAAGGCCAAAAACAGCAGCAGGCACTTCCAAAAGAACTCTGGGGAGCTGGGGGTGAAGTCTGTTGTCCCTGAGACTTCAGCAGGAGACAAGCTCTTTTCCAAGCCCTTCGAGATCCTTCACAAGTTGAAAGCAAAGTACACAAATTTCCTTTCTCCTTCCTTTGGCAGTAAGGCAACCACTGCAGGCCAATCTCCCAAGCAGCACTTCAACTTGGGAATAGTCTCTCTTCAGTTTCTTCAGGTTCCTCTCCTCAGTAAAGGTTTCTTCTTGTAGTCCAAAGTGATCTAATTTCATGGGACCAGGGTCCCAATACTTATACACCAAATTCCTTTGTTATGTGAGGGGAGAGGGGCCTTTGCCTAGTCCAAACCAGTTCTGAAGCACTCTGTTTACCAGACTTCTCCTTTCCTTTCACAGTGCAGGGCATGCACATCAGACGCCCCACAGGAGGTGGAGCCAGCATTGTGGAAGGCAAGTACAGTCCTGGAGCACTATGTTTACAGGACTCCTTCTCTTCTTTCAGTGTGCAGGGCAGAGACATCAGCCGCTCCCCAGGGGGTGGAGCCAGCATTGTGGAAGGCAGGCACAGCCCTATTCAAGGTTCAGGTGCACTCCTCCCTCCCATCTAGATGTAGATCTCTCTATTCACCACTGGGTGACTCAGTCTGTCTCCTGGAATTCCCCAGCCCTGTCACTCACAAAACCAGGCATAGGAATACACAACTAGCAGAGGCAGGTTTGAATGGTTAGACAAGCAATACTAAACTTGAATTTCTACCATGTTTTTTGAGACAGTTAGGATTATAAAATGTAAGAACTCTAACAGCCCATTCTGGCCTATGGAGAACAGGTAGCCTTGCAATAGTGAAAAACGAAAATAGCTGTAATTCACTATTAGGACATGCCACACACATCAGGGCTTGTCCTACCTTATACTTACAATGCACCCTGCCCTTGGGCCTACCATAGGGGTTTATGATATGAAGAAAAGGGAAGGTTTAGGGACTGGTAAGTGGGATCACTTGCCCAGTCAGCATGACAGTACCAGACTGCACGCTGGCTCTGCCATGGAAGACCATAGACACATTTTACAAGGCTGCTTCTGTGGGTGGCACAACCAGTGCTGCAGGCCCACCAGCAGCATTTGGAATACACGCCCTGACACACTCAGTGCAGTAGACTAGGGTCTGACAAGTAAACCACATAGCCAAACATGGAGCCGCTGATTAATACATCAATTTACAATAGGGAGCACTTGCACTGTGGCACTGGATAGCAGTGGCACAGTGCCCAAAGCATCTAATAAAGTACATGAGGCAAAAACAAAAATGGAAGGGAGACCCACGCCAATGTGCCAGGTCTAACAGTAATGTATGTTGATCATGCCTGGGTGATGCAGGAGTGTCTTATATCAATTGATGAGGAACCAACATGAGTCAAGCTGAGGATGATACAGTGTTGTAATCTGGGACAGTAATGAATCCAACCAAGCCTTGGTGTGTTCTTTTGTAGCCCACAAATAATAGTTTAACTTGATCCTTTTGCTGGAGAGTAAGAAAATGTATCGAGGCTTGTATCTGTAAAGATACGTGCTGTTCTTGAACAAGAAGACATACATAGGTGTGCTCCCTTCAGGTTCCCTAAGCTGTGAGTCTTTTGTTGATATTTTTATTGAACAAAACCACGTAATTTTCCTCTTCATCTCGAACATATTGCTCATGCATTGATTTGGACCCTGGTGCTGTTCTGCAATCGTATTGCATTTATTACTTGTCTTATGTGTGGAAATAAGAATTAAGAGCAGTTATAGCAAAGCCTTGTTGTTCATAATTACTTCCTGCAGCTGGTTACTTGTTTTTGTACTTTAAGTCTTCACCCTTGTGTTGATTATAGAGAACTGGAAATTGTATTGCCTGTGTAACCTTTTATTTTTGGCACAACTTTCTAAATTTGAGATTCAGGTTCTCTATTAGGTAGACAATGTGAGAAACTAGGGTGACGTGGTGATTTACGTGGCCATGGTTGGTTTGCTTGGTTTCACAATTCTGGCTTTCCGGTATACGCAGGCACCTTAGTTTAAGTCGTTCAGTTGAAGAGAACCAAAAATATAAATCCCAGAATGTAATAGTTTTTGAAAACGAAAAGGCGAGAACAAAAACAAGCTGCCTTTGACGATGAAACTAGAGTCGCCCAGCTCAAAATCTAAAATGTAAGCTGTGGATTGAGCAAAATCTAAGAAAAACTATTGTATTTCTTTTTTGACACTAGAGGGCGCTACAAGATAACTCTTCAACCCAAATGCGACCATGAACTGGGATGATTAAATAACCACAGTTTATTACAAGAGACAGTGGTCCCAACCAAGGAACATATGGTAATAAGCACAGAACTACAATTAGAGCTGTGTGGGTATCCATTCAAATAGGAACAATTCTATTTTTTTAATCATGCAATAAACAAAAAGGAATGAATTCAATTACAATCCAGCGGGTAAAAAGTTGTGGGGTATTGAAATCAACAGATTTCCAGACCTCAGGCATTCGCTTCAAGAAGTGACATTTAACGGTACATGTTTACAACAGTCACAGTGCGAGAAACATTCCGTGCTCCACATAAATCGTCATAAAATTGACTGTAAAAAAAAAAGAATGTATTCTCTACTGATGACGGTTAATAAACCAGAAACATGTGTCTAGAGATCAGCACTATCTGCGCCAACCTTGGCGAAACACTAGAAAATATCGGAGCGAGCTACAAGAGACTGCATTTACCAGAATGCCAGGGGCGAACCTTGCCTGAGGGATCAGCAGTGGGCTCCCACATCCTGTCGTCATAAAATTGGAGTCACGTTGTAGGTGTCGACGACGTTTCAATCCCAGCTTAAAATGAGGGGTATCATCCTCAGGACTAGGATATCTATATGCCTGAGAGATGGCCTGAGTTGGATAAAACGGAGTTAGAGATAATTTCGTGTCAGACGGTCCTCCAGTAAGTAATCAATGGCCAGCGTATAGGTCGCAGGATGCGATTTCCCGGGCTCCTGAGTTCTGGATTCCGTTCAGCAGGACTATCCACTTCCTCGAGGTGCCCTTTCAGCCGGTTTATTCGAACGCGGGTGACAGGGTCCCACGGGCAGGACCCATTTCTGAACCGGCCATAAGACATGCTCCCATTTAGAAGCAGCAATGGTTTTCTGCCAAGGTTTATCCAGTGGATAGGAGGGAAAAGTACTGCATAGGAACTAGCAGAATCCTGTTACTGCATTGCCGAGTTTAAGGTGCCAGCGCAGGGTACGCTGCAGGGCAAAGGGACTTGGAAAGGCGAGGGTGGGGCATGGTCGATGGTGCTCAGTAGTCTGCCAGGACCTTGCTGCTCAGCTGAGAGTAGGGAACAGCTGTCAAGTAGTGTCAGCTTAACCACTCCCCTTCACAGCAGTTAGAAGTGTTTGCTGCTGCCACAAAGAGCTGCTGAAGTGTATCTTTAGAAGCAAAAAACTCTGCATTTTGTAAAAAGCTCTCAAACTAAAACAAAAATGCTAAATTGTGAGTGGAGATGCTGTGCAACTTAGCTTACCCTGACATGAGAGAGCTACAACTAGGATGACATAAAAACATATAAACGTCAGGAGCCCTCCCTTACACTCACTTGTATTTAAGGGAAACTTTCAATAACCAATGTCTACCTCTTAACCTTAGCCAGCTTTCGTAGCGAATTCCCACAGTAACAGACACCTCTGATCACATCAAGGGTGGGGAATGCCTATTGCCTGACACTTTAGACATATTTGGGGGTCAAGGAAAGCAAGTTGTCCTCTTTATTTTATCAACTTGTCAAGAAGACTCAACTGTCTGCACCACAAACTAGTCTCATGATATGGTTGTATGTATGTATATCCTATTTCTATAGCGAGAACGTAGCCAAAAGGAAGCAGTGTTGTAGATGGTCAAAGAAAGAGGATGGTCTGCTGTTACGTCAAAATATATATATATCTGTTGTTCAAAATATTTTTTCTGAGCTGGTAATTGAACACCTTTAGGGTGAACCCTCTAGGGAAATACCATGAGTTGGAAGTATAGCTTGCACTACTGACAGTGGTTGCAATGTAAAAGCATGTACACATTTGTGCAAAATGTAACTGTGGCTATTTATAATGCTCCCAGACGAAATGCAAAACAAGGCAGAAGAATGAAAGCACGAATGGTGACTATTTATTTTAAGAATAAAATATACTCACACAATATGTGCAACTTAAAAAAAAAGAATACATTTAGCGTGCAGTGTTGCAATAATGCAATTTTTAAGGACAACTTTATATACAATTTCTCTAGGAAATTGTTAAATAATAATTTTTGTGATGCATGCCAGTATTTAAAAATAAAAATAATAATGAGGAAACAATGTACAACCTTTGTGGGCAGCATGCAAACCAAAAAAGGGTTAATTTGTTTAGGAAAGCTGCAAAACTGTACAAGGTCTAGCCCCTTTTATGGACGCATATTTACAGCTTTTGAGAATCACAAGGGTTTATAGAAGGTGATCTGGAAACCTGCAGCCGTTTCAGGTTTCTGAACGAGCGATTACGATGACCGATTCAGACACCCGTTCTGATTTGGTTTGTCCGACATGAAACGGCTGTCAGAATCTGGCTTTGGGGGACCCCCTTTACCCTGAGGCATATGAGTGGGGCCTGTGGGGGTACCCAAGGGACCCCTCTTCCCAACCATGCACAATGTGGCAGGCCCTATGGGTTGCCCGCAACAGGGTGCAAGGTTTTCCCCAACCACCCCTTTTTCAATGGGAGCCTATGTTCTCGTTTGGGAACACAGACTCCCATTGAAGTCCATGCGAGTCGAGTCTGACCGAACGATGTTGGGTAGCATCGTAATAGGTCGTCTGGATTCATACTACCTTATTTGTTCGGAAACGATTCCGAGGATGATTCGTTTGAAACAGTTTGCTAACAACATCGGAATCGGCCCTTTAGTAGTAAATGTGGGAGGGAGCAGGGGAGTGCCTGAAAAGAATGCCATACTTAATATAAAAATGGGTGGGGTTTAGCAAAGGATGTGGAGGGGTTTAGAGAGGGTTAGGGAGGAACATACACTCCTCCTCAATAGAGTAAGCCCATTGCTATTCATAAACTTTTCACATAGTTAAAAAAATAAAATTTTTATTATACTTTAAAAATTATAAATAGTGATATACAGAATTTTTTTAAACATCTTTTTACTAAAGTTTAGTAATCATACAGCAGATGTTAACAGCGAATATTGCATACGTCAATCAAGAAACTCATTTAAAGTTACTTTCCAACAGTCAAAACTTAAGCATTTATGACCCATTAAATGTCCTCAATGTTTTCGTTTACGGTACCTTCCTGCCAGCCTAATCTATTCCCTCGTACAAATATTCCGCCTATGAACGTCCCATTTCCCTCATATTCTGTCCCATTTCCGGGGGCATCCCCTGCTTTCATATACCACTTTTTTGCCAACATAGACAAATCCATATCTCGTTTCCATTCTTCTAATGTTGGTGATTCCTTCGCTCCCCACCTTTGGGCTGTATTTTGTTTCGCTATTGCTATTTCCCATTGTAACCCAAGCCTGCTCCATGCGGGTCATGTCTGTTTTTTTGTAAATCTATTTTTATTGCAGCATAGTTAGTTGTACATTCACATGGTGCTTATTGGTACTTTCGGTGAATAATCCCCTTGTAATTTTTCGATAAATGTGTCACACAGCTCTTCAGCTCACACCCCGGAGGTCGAGCAGCGTGCTTGCAGAGATAGTTGTGTGTAGGGTGTAATAACATGTAACAGTCGAAATCAGTTTTCTTGGGAAAGGCATTGCCGCTTTTCAGTCCTCTCGCTCTTTCACTTGAACACTGTGTCCATCAAAGTCAGGCAGGTTTCTTCTTTACAACCAAACAAGAACTCCCCACCCTCAACACCCAGTTCGCCCCCCTCCACCCCTTCTCCCCCCCAGAACTATCCCCCCTTCCCCACCCTCCCCCAGCCCCCACCCCCCAGGCGTGCCAGTTCGTTACCAGTGCGAGATCATAGTCTCCTTGACCAAAGCAGCCCCAATGTGGGTCATCAGAAGCATCCAACAAACAACTCGTTGTCCTCACTCAGGAAGTAGGGGTATAAAGTAGGGGGCCTAGGTCGCCGCCTCACCGGGTGAGCGGTCCGCCGGGGCAGGGCTGTGTGTCGGGGTGTCCTCCTCCTCCTGGCCCACAAGTGAGAGGTCTAAGATCAGCCCTTCCATGCCCTGGTCCTCTCCAGTGCTGCGTCATTGTCTACTCTAAGTGCAGCTCGCATACGGAGTTCTCCCTCACAGCGGGCCCATTTGAGCAATTCAGCCTTCCATTTCTCTGCCCCTGGGCCCCTATTCGCCTTCCATTGTGACGTTATGGCTCGCTTCGCCAGGAGCAGACCCAGGTCCAAGAACTTGCTAGTGATCTTATTCTTTGATGTGTGTGGATACCAGTGCAGGATGCAGTGTGCCATGGATAAATGCAAGTCCCTCTCCGTGACCTCCCTCAAAGTGTCTACTACCTCCTGCCAAAAGGAACCCAACTCCGGGCAGGACCAGAACATGTGCTGGAAGTCCGCCAATGTCGCCGGGCATCGCGGACAGGTCGCGGGGTGTGTTGGGAAGTATTTATGTAATTTGTCAGGTGTCAGGTATGCCCTGTGTAGGACATAGAAGTGCATCAGCTGGAACCTAGCGTTGCGCGTTCCGTTTCGGGCCTGCGCCACAATGCCAGTCCACGCATCGTCAGGGAGCTCCGTCGCCAGATCCGCCTCCCATTTCGTCTTCAGGGCTTGCAGAGGAGCCACAGTCTCGGAGATCATGCGCCTGTACAGGCACGTGACTGCCTTGACCGTCCCCGCCATCATCACTACGTATTGGCAACCCATCGACAGCGTTGGCTCTGTTAAACCCGTTTTCCAGTGTTTGCGGATTGCCGATGTTAGCGCCGCGTGAAGGAGGAAATCTCCCCCCGGCAGCTCAAAGCGGTCCCTCAGTAGGTCAAAGGGCAGCATCACCCCGTCCTCATAGAGGTCTCCCATGGTCTGGAGGCCCTGCTGTTCCCAACGTTCCAGTCCGTGCCACGAGCCCCCATGTGGTAGCGCTCCGCATAGTCGGAGCGGTATCTCAGGGGCGTACGGCACCCCAATACGGCCCCTTCGGCGGTATCTGTTCCAGCACTTCCGGACCGTCGCGAATTCTTGAGTGAGGTGGAAATCACCCAGCGGGAGCCCCAGAACGATCCGGGATAACACTTGAACCGAACCCGCCGGTTCTCCGGAGCCATCGCCTTCTCTCCTGGCTCGTGCGACCCACTGCGTCAGCCACTGCAGCTGGGCCGCCAGGTAGTATAGCTCATAGTCTGGCACCGCCAGCCCACCCTCCTCCCTAGGGCGGAGGAGTGTGCTGTGCGCCACCCTGCGCCTGCCCGTCCCCCATAGAAAGTCGATCACTAACGACCTCAACCTCCTGAAGAAGCTCGCCGGAATCCAGATCGGGAGGGTCCTAAAGAAATAAAGCAATCGTGGCAGGGTCACCATTTTAAGGAGTGCTACCCTCCCCATGAGCGACAACGGGAGCGTGCCCCAAAATTCGAAGTTCTCCTTGGCGTGCCTGATTGCCGAACCGACGTTCCCCTCAAGAATATCCGCTGTGTTGTGAAAGATCGAGGTCCCTAGGTAGCGCAGGCTCCTCTCCTCCCACGTCACCCCCTCCGATGTTTGCGGGCCTAGTCTACGCGGTCGGGCTGGGAACAGGTATGATTTCGCCCAGTTTACCCGGAGGCCCGAACTCCACTTAGTGATTACAGGAAGGCCTCAGCGCCTCGTAGAGAGTCAGTCGAGTACGCCAGAAACATCAGCAGGTCGTCTGCATACAAAGCTATGTGGTGTACTTGTCTGTAGACATCCAGTCCCTGATACGACCGCCCCAGGCGGGCTCTCGCCGCGAGTGGTTCGATCGCTATGGCGAATAACAGGGGGGAGAGAGGGCAACCCTGGCGAGTGCCCCTGCTCACCGCACACATCGCGGAAATGATTCTTCCAGTTCTGACCCTGGCCGTTGCATTTCGGTATAGTAGCGCCGTCCAATCCACGAAATCATCGCCCAGCCCCATCGTGCGCATTACATGGAAGAGGTAAGGCCATTCCAGGCTGTCAAAGGCCTTTTCCATGTCGACAGCAAACACCGCTGCTTCATCTCCATCATAGGTGTCGGCCTCCAACACGTGCAGGAGCCGTCGCACGTTGAGCGCCGTGTTACGGGCCGGGATGAAGCCAGACTGGTCTGCATGGATTAGCGAGGCCATGTGGGGGAGCAGGCGCGACGCCAAGATCTTGCTCAAGATCGTATAGTCCAGGTTTAGCATTGACAACGGGCGATATGCTGTCCTGTCCCACGGTTGCTTGCCCGGTTTCAGGAGGGGGACTATGAGTGCCTCGCCGGCGGTCTTCGGTAGGCTGCCCAGCCTCTTTGCCTCATTGTAGACCCGCGCCAGTTTGGGCGCCAGAAGGTCGATATACGTGAGGTAAAACTCCGTTGGGAGCCCGTCTGAGCCCGGCGTCTTGTTCCGCGCCATGCTCTTGATGGCGACCTTCACCTCCCTCTCCTGAATGTTGCCCCCGAGCAGTTTCGCTCCCTCCTCATCCAACACGGGTAAGTCCAGGCCGTTTACGAAATCCTGGAATTCCTCCTCCGACAGCAGGATCCTGCTACGGTAGAGCTCCGTATAGTAGTCGTGGAAGATTTCATTGATCCCCTCCTGATCAAACCGTGCCGCTCCCGAGTGATCCCTGAGTTCAAGAATGACCGAGTTCCGACGCGCCGGGTTGGCCAGCCAGGCCAAGAGGGCTCCCGACTTGTCGCGCTCCGAGTGCGCGCGCGTGAGGTAGGCCTTGTAATCGAAGGCCCGGAGTCGCTCTACCGCGGCCGCCACTGCCTCCCGCGCCTCAAGTAGCGACGCATGGGTGTCAGGCTGCTCCGGTCTTGCTTTCTCCAGGTCTCGCAACTTCTCATCCGCCTTCGTGATGTCATCTAACAACGTCCTCCGAACTCCCGATGCCGCCGCAATGCACCGGCCCCTTACCACCGTTTTGAAAGCGTCCCACTCTATCGTAGCCGAGCCCGCCGTGCCCTCATTGACCCGAAAGTATTCCTCGATGCTCGAGGCTATTGTTGCGCGGAATAGGTGGTCATCCAGTGCCTCCGGGCGCAGCTTCCAGGCAGGGATACACGGGCGGTACTGGGACCAGCTCAATTGCAAAAGCAACGGGTTGTGATCCGAGATCGTACGCGTGAGATACTCACTGTGGCGTACCTCCGCATGCACGCCCTGAGAGCACAGGAAGGCATCGATGCGAACGTGTAGCTCATGGAGAGCGGAAAAAAAGGAATAGTCCCTGTCCGATGGGTGGCCAGCTCGCCATGAGTCAACCAGGCCCCATCGGCGCTGCCACGCAGCACGCGCAAGTGCCAGTCTTCCAGCTGGTGCGTTGGGGAGGGGTGGGTGCGACCTGTCTAGAGTGGTGTCAGTGACGCTATTAAAGTCTCCCCCAAGGAGCAAGGGCTCCACCAGAAACGGGGCCAGCTTATTGGACAGCAAGGAGAGAAATGCAGGTTGGTCTACGTTCGGAGCGTACAGACAGCCCAGGGTAAGGTCCCGCCCATCCAACTTGCCCCTCACCATGACATACCTCCCTTCCGGGTCAATTAGGTGTTGCGTGCATTGGAAAGGAACCCCCGCCCGTATCCAAATGGCCACCCCCCTGGCGTATGCGGAGTACCCAGTGTGGTAGACCTGTCCCCTCCACCTCCTTTGCAGTGCCCTACCCTCCTTATCTAGTAGGTGCGTTTCCTGAAGGAAGGCGAAGTGTATGCCCCGTCTGACTAAATAGGAGTGGATCTTGTGGCGCCTCTGCATCGTGTGCATCCCCCTTACATTCCACGTGAGACATTTGTAATCTAGGTCGGGTCCCATTGCAGAGCCCATCTCGCTTCATCCATTCTCACAGCAACCCCCCTGGCACGACCGAGTTCCCCCCCTGTTCCCCCCCTCATCCGAACAATAAAACTCCCCCAACACCCACACCCCAGGACAGACCACCAACATGGAAACCCCATCCAAACTCAAGAATTAAGAGTGCTACAATAGAATAGGGCTAGGGAGGCCAGTGCGCCGTCCCCCACAGGTCCGCAGCCCTCCGCACCCGCCCCACCCCCCCCCAGAACCTTCAGGAGAAGCCCCCCCCCCGGCCCTTCCCCCCGCCCCCACGCAGCCTAATAGCAATTGTTGGGGAGGTCCCATGTCTTTCTGCGCAGCGTCCGACAGCAGCCTCAGACCGCCCCCAGTACCTTACACAGGAGTCCAGAATCTCGCTGTCCGCCTCAGCCAAGGACTCCATCAGCTGTTTGAGGAGTCACCACCGGCAGATCCACCTCTGATAGATCGTGTTCGCTACTAGAGCCAGGACTGGGAGCACTGGCCCCCGATTGCTCCGACGCGCTCCCAGGTGGGCCGGCGTCCCCCCGGCTGATGGCCGCCACCGCCAGGACTGCCTCGGCTCTCTCCTGCCTCCATCTCGTCGGGGAACCGGTTCCCCGCGTCGGCGTTGTCTGGGCTTCATGCCCCCTAGGCGAGGTCTCCGGAGGGGCGCCAGGATCTGATTCCCCCTGGTATCCAACCAGCTCCAGGCCTCTTGCGGTGTGAGGAAGAAGTGTGAACGGCCATCAGCGATGATCCTCAGTCGAGCTGGGAACAGCATGGCATATGGCAGCTGTAGCGATCTCAACTTTTGTTTGACCGTCAGGAAAGACGCTCGTTGCTTTTGCACGTCCCTGGTGAAGTCCGGGAAGACCATGACCCTGCTGTTCTCGATTCGCAGGTCCGGCAGGTCTCTGACTCTTCGTAGGATGTGATCTCTGTCCCGGAAGTGCAATAGGCGCAGCACTATCGGTCGTGGCGGCCCTCCCGACTTGGGGGGCGCGCTGGTACTCTATGGGCCCGCTCCAGAGCAAAGAATGGGGAGAGTCCCTCGGGGGCCACCGCTGTCCTCAGCCAACCTTCCAAATAAGTGACCGCGTCTCGGCCCTCCACTTTTTCAGGGACCCCCACGAGGCGGAGGTTGTTACGTCTGGAGCGTCCCTCACTGTCCTCGGCCCTGAGCTCCAGTACCCGGACCTTCTGCGCTACCTCCGCCAGTGACGCTCTCAGAGTCTCCACGTCTCCGGGCAGATCTTTCAGGGCTACCTCCGAGGTTGCCACCCGCTCCTTCAGCTTTCTGTGGTCGTCCTTCAATAGGGACAGGTCCGATCCGATGGTGTCCATCCGCTTTTCGAGGGCCTCCCGAGACGCCATGATCGCCTGCATGATGTCGCCCAGTGACGGATCTCGCGGGCAGGGTGAGTTTCCCTCTCCGGATGTCGACGCATCCTCCTCCACGAGGTGGCCCGGGTCGTCCAACTTCAGGGCGCCGAAGCCTTTTTTCCTGGTGCCCCGCGTCATGTCGCCGGGTCGCAAGGCGTATGCGTCTCCGCTGTGGTTCCCAGTGAGTTCGGGCACCCCCGGGTGGATTCTCCAGTCTCACTCTGGCTCTTCAATGCCTCCGCCGCTCCGCGCCCACGTCAGGCTGGGCCCAGCACAAGGATCGAGATCTCCCCCGCTCTGTCAGTGGGGGACCCCGGCTCACACTCCAAGCACTGCAGGGCAACCTATGTCCGGCCACCAGGGTGTCGCAGGCTGGGTCGTTTTGCGCCCCCCGGGTGCCTAGTCTTGGTCAGTCTCCGGTGTTGAGGCGCTCCCGGTCAAGAGACGATGTTCCACCGCCCACCGTCCAGGCGGCACCGCAGGGGCCCCAGCCAGTAAAGGCTCCCGCCAATTCCTTCTCGATCCCACATTCGCGCCACGGCCCCTCTCCTCCTCGGGATCTCCGTCAGGCGAGGTCCTGGTGCCGCAGATGCTGTATGGGGCAAGGCCCTCTCCAACCGGACAGTGGGGCGCTTCTCGATGCTCCCTCCGTCACCAGGGCGCCATGGATCGCCCAGGGCAGCTGCCGGCTCACGAGGGTCCCCCGCAGTCACTTGGTGCGCCCAGCCGGACACCCCGCCAGAGTCCGCCCACTTTCAGGCCGCCTGCAACGTGGGCACTGTACTGACCAGGGCAGGGGGGGCGCTAGGGGTCCGCCCTCAGTGGCAGGGTGAGCACTACCCCCTCCGTGGCCTCAGGGTTCCCGCCGACTGTCCTCAGCGCGGCGCCATCTTAGGGTCAGGCAGTCCGACTCGGTTCCGCTCCCGGGTCCTCGCTGCAGCGGTCTCGCAGAGGGCCCCGCTCACCTCCCGCACTCACCGGATGTCTTCCGCCGCCGAGTCAGGCGGGCGCCTTCACCGCGGGAGCCTCCAAGCGCCGGCAGCCCCTCCTCGCCAGGCAGCTCAGGCACGGACAACGGCCGCCATCTTGCGCGCCCACCGCGCCGGAGTCCCCAATTGTCAGGGAAAGCTCCCCGCAGTGCGAAAACGGGGTTCACTGGACTGCAGCAGCACCCCCTCTTGCTCCCTGGATCCTCCCCCGCGTTTCTAGGGGTCCGGGGTCCGGGCCGGGGTTCATGATGTGGTGTGGTGCGAGGCGGGCACGGAGGAGCTCCGGAGACCCGCTTCCACCTACATCGGCGCCTTAGCCATGCCCCGCGCGTCATGTCTGTTGCCTCCCACACATTTAGAAGGCATAGCCCTGGCAGTGGAGAAAGATCCCTCCCACATACATCTCGTATCTGGAACACCACGGCTTCCCAGTACCGTTGCATTATCTTGCGTTCCCATAGTATGTGGTAGTATGTACCCTATTGCATTCATAATCGATTACTATGTGCATTGTCCCTTCTTCCCATTTTAACCAAGGTATAACAGGAGAAATATGTTCTGTGATATACAGAATTAATTAGTAGTGGTTCAATTAGTTTGAATAAAAATTATTGTCACATTATTTAAAATGTATTTTATAAATTCAAAAAAGGTTTTTTAAATATTTTATAATAATAAATGTGTTTTATTTTCTATGATGTTAACATTAAATGATATTTTTTATAGTTTAAAGTGTTTTAACTAATTTAATTTCACATTATACCCTACACGTTTCATTTTATTCCCCAGTCTCATTATTTTCCATGAGAGAGTGTTGCAGTACCAGTGGTTAGCCTTTTTTTTTTTTTATCTTTATTTATAAAGTTTTTCTCGATGAACATCACAAAGAAGAAACAACCAGGTAGGTTACACAGGTACACATTGTAGTCATTTGACAATCATATAGGCATTGTATACGGGCAGGTGATCAGCCCGGGCAAGGAGTATTCATATATCACAACTTATTCAGTACAGTGGAGCAGGCATTTCATAGTAAGTTACAGGAATTGACATACACATAGCCATGTATCGCGGGCAGTTGAATCAAGCAGACAGGAATACTGTATACGTCCCCCCCGTATCCAGCACAATAGCCCAGTGTCCGTACAATACCAAAACAGGAATAGCGTAGCGCAGGGAGACCCCGATCTATACCCCAATCGACCTACAGTCTATAATGTGTTCAGCCCCGCCCCTAAGCCAGTTCTCTATAGTGTCTCGCACTAGTGTCCACTGGTGTTCTCCTGAAGTGTCAATAGAATGGGCCCCATTAAGGTGAATGCTATTGCCCCAGCACTCAACTGTCATCATCTGAGTCTGTGGATGGTGCTGCAATTTGTAACAAATAGGCCTGCAGCGGACCCCAGATATCATTTGGCCTGCTCCGCACAGGCATCAAATCAGCATAAACAGTATTCTGATCTTGACAATAAACCAAGTCATCAATCCACTCCTTAAACTTTGGAGCCCTCCCTCTACCCCAACGACATGCAACCCGTCTCTTAGCCAGTAACAGTGCAACATCTATAAATCTGCGGACAGGTTTGGGCACATCCCGCGTGTATCCCAACAGCATGAGTAACGGGTCTCTGTCAATCACCCCGGCCGTCATGACCTGCAATGCATCCTGCACCTGTGACCAAAATTCGGAAACACCTGGGCACTCCCATGCTAAATGAAAGAATCCCGCCCCCCCAACATTGCAGCGATCACATCTATCATTATCTGCCAAGTGAAAGCGTAGCTTCCTAACAGGTGTATAGTAGAAACGTTGCAAAAATTTTAAATGAATGATCTTCAACCGACTGCTAGAGGAAATATTAGCGGTGATAGCACAACAGTAGGTCAATTGGTCATCAGTAATATCCCGATCTAAATCCACACTCCAGTGTTGTCGTGCCGAACTCTCAGGCCCCGGGCGCTGTAATCTAATATTATTATACAGTCTAGAGACAAGGTGGCGGCCGTCAGATAGAAGCATGGCATGCAGTGATAGAACCACGTCCGGTGCATCCGGAAACCTGGGCAATGCGTCACGCAAGCCCTGTCGAAGCCGGATATAATAGAAGACCTCTAGAGGAGTAGGTGTAACATCCTGAAACAGCTGTTCCCTAGTACGGAACCGACCATTAATGAACAGGTCTCCCCATGTGGCAATTTTCGTGCGTTTGCACATCAACTGAAAACCCTTCTCCTGCAAGAGCGAGATGCGAGGGTGATATGTAAGAGGAAGTGCCGGGGAATACAGTTGCAGAGCACCGACGGCCCCCGCTATCCTACTCCACGCGTCTATAGTGCAAGTCACCGTAGTAAACGGTGTGTCCACATCCTTAACCGTACCCAGTATTAGTCCATTAAGAGGAAGAGGGCGCGCTATCCAATCCTCCACAGCGATTTGTGGCATGCAAGGTGTGGGTTTTAGCCAATAGTAGGCATATTGCGCTTGGGCAGCTACATAATAGATTTCAAAATCTGGCACATCAAATCCCCCCTTGTCATAAGGCTGGGTCAGTATGGCCCAGCGCACCCGCGGCTGTTTACCCCCCCAAAAAAGACGAATGAGTTCCGATCTTAACCGTTTAAAGAAATAAACTCCTGGGAAGTAAGGCACATTTTGGAATAGGTATAGGAATTGGGGCAGTACCACCATCTTTATAAGCGATGCCCGACCCGCCATCGACAGCGGCAGTGCTTTCCAACGTGTGATATTGTCAGCCAATTTCGTTATGGCCACTCCATAATTTAACCTGAGAGTCTCGTCTCTGTTCAGGGATATACCTATTCCCAGGTATCTAAGATCCGTGTCACACCATTCAAGCGGGTAATCCAGTTGGAATTTCGAAACGGCACCCGTGAGCGGGAAAAACTGAGACTTCTTCCAATTTATGTGTATCCCCGATAGCCTACCAAAAACTAGGAACTCCCTCAAGATAGGATTAAGATTGGATTGAGGGTGTTTCACATAAAGCGTGATGTCATCTGCGTATAATGACACCCCAATTTGATGTTGAAAGCACTGAAAGGCACTATCTTTATGCAACTGACGAATTCGGCATGCCAGTGGCTCGATCGCCATGGCAAATAACAAAGGGGAGAGAGGGCACCCCTGTCTGGTGCCTCGCGTTATCGGCATCGAGGAGGACAGCAATCCATTAACAACCACTCTAGCAGTTGGTTTGGTATATAACAGCTCAATCCAGTTAACAAACAATTTAGGGAAGCCCATCCTACGTAAGATAGTAAAGAGGTATGGCCACTCGACCGAATCGAAAGCTTTTGTCGCGTCTAAAAAGACAGCAGCAACTGGGAGTTCCGGGGCAATCGTCTGTATTAAAGAAAACAATGTTCTAAGATTATGTGTAGTGGCGCGGCCCGGTACAAAACCAGCTTGATCCGGTAACACTATCTTAGACATGATCAGTGAAAGGCGTGTTGCAAGCACCTTAGCAAGGATCTTCGCATCGCAATTGATGAGAGACAGTGGCCTATATGAGTCAACATCTGTCGGATCCTTCCCCGGTTTCAACAAGGAGGTAATTACCACCTCTCTCATTGATCCCGGCAATTCCCCAACTTCCAACGACTCTTCATAGACTTCCTTAAGGACCGGTGCCATAATATCTATGTAACATTTATCAAATTCCACAGGGAGTCCATCCAGTCCCGCCGCTTTGCCGTTAGCGAGTGCCAAAATCGCGTCGCGTATCTCATCAATCTCCAAAGGTGCACTTAGGAATTGCCTATGCACATCACTGAGCCAGCACAATGCAATATCATCTAGAAAGCTCCCCATCTCAACCTCGGTAGCATGTCGTGAAGTATATAGCTGCCCATAATGCAACAGAAATTCCTCTTGAATCCTCTTCGTATCCTGACAGCGTGTGCCTTCCGTTGCGACAATCTCTAATATAGTAGCACTAAAGCGTGGCCTTCTCGTTAATGCTGCTAGGACCTTGCCTGGTCGTTCCCCCTCGCAATACTTCCGTGCATTCCAGTACTTTCCCCTGAATTTGACTTCTCTCGCTGCTTCCTCCTCATATTCGGAAAGCTTATCTCTAAATGTGCTATGCAACACCGTGTCTCTACTTCTTGCCATCTCAATTTCCAACTCCTTCAGCTCATGCTCTAATTTACCTAGCGTCCTTTGGATGTCTCTCAGCACCCCTCCACCCTTGGATATGTAAATCCCCCTGACCGTAACCTTGAATGCCTCCCACACCGTCTCGACACTATTTACTGAATTTTTATTCCTGGGGAAGAACTCCTCAATTTCTTCACCTAACTCTGTTTTAAAAACTGTGTCAAGCAGCATAGATGGAAGCAATCTCCGTGGGGGCCTTACTCTATCATGCCCTGGAAATTTCAGTGACAACAATACTGGGCAGTGATCAGAGTACGTTCTGGGCAAATGTGTCACCGTACCTATACCAGCACAGAGCCCCCTTGTCACGAAACAATAGTCTAGTCTAGCCCATGTGTTAGCGTGTGAAGTAAAATGCGTGCCCTCTTTATGCGAATGATGTGTGTATCTCCAACTATCCACTAGCCCTGCCTCCTCAATGACGCCCAGCAGCACATCCCTCGCTTGCCTGTTATATTGACCGCAACCATCAGCCCTATCCATGCCGGGAACTAATGCAACATTAAAGTCTCCCCCCCAAATAACGTGTGTGGTTCCCACTCCTAACACATGTCCCCAAAGTGTAGTGAAAAATTCCGGAGTGTCAACATTAGGAGCGTAACAGTTTACGATAGCGACAGTATCCACACCCAATCTACCCCACAATATCACATAGCGTCCATCAGGATCAAGGATCTCACCCAACAACTGAAAGGCAATTGACTTTTTGATCAATACTGCAGTACCCCTAGAGTACGAGGAATATGATGAAAATTTCCTGACCGAGGCCCACTTGCTAGCAAATTTGGGATCCGATCTGGGGCGGAAGTGCGTCTCCTGTAACAAAGCTATATGTACATTATGCCTGTCCAGATAAGCAAGTATATTTCTACCTTTCCTAGAATCGTTGATGCCCCGCACATTCCAGGACATTATCAACAATTTGCTCCCAGCTGTATCAGCCCCCGACATCGGCAGCAGTAGTAACAATATTCACCCCCGCCCATCCCGACCGCCGCCCATACATGCCAGCACATAACTTCCATTGGATCTGCAATTTCGTGTGTAACCTTAGTCCAGTGCAACCAAACTCCCCCGCCTCCACCCCTCCCCCTTGACTCACCCCAACAAAGTCAAGCATCCCCCGGTTCCCCCCCCCCACCCCCAACTTCTCGCCCACTCAGTTCTCGTGTGGGACATCGGCACCTGAGGAATCTCCCCTTCAGTCAACCATGTCCAATCACGCTTCCCCCACTCAAACCAGCGATTCCAACTTGTATCAGTCTGCAACTTTTCCCCCAAACAAGGTCCTATGTCAAAGACAATCCTATCTACTCCCTCCCCACCCCCACCAGAATAGTCTATGCACATTATGTTCACCGTTGGACCTGTCCCACCCCCCTCCCACTGAAGCACCCTCAATTCTCCAGCATCCCCGACCACCCCCCACCCATCACCGCCAGCAACCACCCCAACAGCTGCAGTGTAACGAACATTGTCAATTGGGTACACCCTAGTAGGGTCATCTAAGGTACACACTTTGCCACCCCCTTCACCTCGTCCCTCAATCTGTACCACCCTGAGTGGGACGCTTCAAGGGAAGGGGGTGTTGCCTGGCATACTTTACCACCTGTAGGTCCAATGCCGTCCCCATCGCTTACGGCTGTCGATATTATCAGTACGACAACATCTTCTCCGACTCAATGTCTTGATAACAGCATAGCTTACAATCCCAGACTCGAGTCCCACCAAATAAGAAGAGCTCCCAGCAAACTCTGTGCGCAGATCAGTCTTCTTCATTCTCCACATCATCCTCTGCAGGGCGTTTTCCACGATCACGTTTCAATGTTTTGAGGAAATCATCAACCTGTTGCGGGTTCAAGAAGAAGAACTGTTTCGCCTGATGCGTGACCCTGAGCTTGGCCGGGTATAGTAGAGCATAGTCTATTTGTAGGTCCCTCAATTTTTTCTTCACTTCCACAAACTTTCTTCTCTGTTCTTGCACGATGGGCGTGAAGTCCGGATATAGAGAGAAATTGACCCCACCGCACGTCAATTGTTTAGCGTTTCTTGCAGCTCGCAGTGCGACGTCCCTGTCCCAATAATTCAGTAGGCGAGCTATTATCGGTCGAGGTGGAGCTCCTGGTTTGGGCTGTGGACCAAGGGGACGGTGTGCTCGCTCAACAATAAACTGCTTAGAAAAGGCGTCCGCCCCTATCGCCGTCTGTAGAATCCGTTCCACATACTCCTCCATACGACCATTGTTCGTAGACTCCGGCACTCCAACCACGCGAACATTATTGCGGCGGCTGCGCGCCTCCAACTCCTCGTTCTTTGCAGCTATCACTTTGAGGATGTTATCCATTCTCGACAGCCTGGTAGCATGGGAAGCCGCGGTATCATCATTGTCTGATATCCTTCTTTCCGCCGCTGTGATGCGTTCCTCGTGAACGTCCATCTTCTGCACAATAGCGTCCATTCTGGAGGATAAGCGATCGACCTTGTCCACCACTGTCGCGAACCCCTGTTTCATTTCCTGCAGCAGTATATGCATGTCCGGCGCCGCCACCGCACAACTACTAGTCCCCGCTGCTAGCGGGCTCTAAGCCCCATTCGAGTCGGGCGCCGTCCTCACAGTTTTCTTCGATGGCGGCGCCGAGTCAAAGGATATTTTCGGCTGTCGATTATCTTGTCGTCCCATGGTGGCACCTTTAGCCGACTTCACCGTGGTCAACCAGGTCGCTCGAACGCTCCCGCCTCGCGGCAATTCAGAGGCCTTGGGCATGTATCGGTAGATTCACAGCGTCCAGTCCACACGTCCAACAGCAGAATCCGCCAGTCGTATCCGTGATCCCACGCGACCGGCCACTCCCCCCGGTGTCCACACACGGACAGTCTGTTCGCTCCGGAGCAAGCACCGCTCTGCCGCTGCGCGTCCCTCCACCACTGCACGGTACTCCAGAGGCGGTAGGGTCTCAGTGGAAGGGGCCCCGCTCCACCTCCCCGGAGTCACGAATTTTCCAGGTAGTGCACTCAGTGACTACCGCGCTTCCTGTGGCGCCAAAAATCGTCGAAGAGCACCACCTTTACGCCACTCTACGCTGCCGGGGCAGTACCACCCCAGCATCCACTGTCCACCACACAATACACTACATGCAGTTCCAACGCAGCCGTAGTACCAATGCACCAGCAATAGTCAATTGTGGAGGCCAGGTCACTAATTTCCAGAGCCTGCGGGTCCCTCGTGCGTGGCATGCAACCCCCCTCACTCTGGTGCCAGGGTCTTCCTCGCAGGCATCTCCCTGCGTCGCTCACCCCCTTCTCCTGGCCTGTCTGGTGATCCCTGCAGTGCTCCGCAATAAAGCGCAATTCAGAGGTGCTGTGGGCGCCCAGTAAAGTCCACAGTGACGACCAAAAACCCAGCGCGTCTCCTGAACGCTACTCACACACTTCAAGTCGCAGTCTCACTGCCAGGGCCGCATCAAGGGGCAGTCGCGTGGTCACCTTCAAGGCCAGGCCACTCAACACTCCTCAGTCCCGCCACAGCATGGCGTGCGCGGGATGCCTACCGGCCGTCTCCTCACGTCCGAGGTGATTCCAGAGGAGAACCCGGCCACAGGATATCGGACACCACAGCTTTGCCCACAGCACCTGTCCCCCCGGTGTGCACCGCCTTGTAAGCAGCAGCAGGGCTTCCGTGTCGACGATGTTCCCC
Organism: Lissotriton helveticus; assembly: GCF_964261635.1. Taxonomy (NCBI): domain Eukaryota; kingdom Metazoa; phylum Chordata; class Amphibia; order Caudata; family Salamandridae; genus Lissotriton; species Lissotriton helveticus. The sequence continues at coordinate 1,244,623,737 of NC_136070.1, forward strand.
CGGGGCACCGCACTTCAGCGCATTCCTTCCGCTCCGGGGGGGGGGGGGGGATGAGGGAGGGGGGGGGGCCGCGATCTACCAGGGGGGGTTCGTGAGGCCCATCCACCGGTGCCGGTCTCGTCGCTGCGTAGGGTGCGCCTCACCACATACCTCTCCGGCCAGACATCGGAGCAACTCCAGCCAGCACAGCAACACTTCCGAGGTTTCCCCTGTCTCCGACAGCCCGGCAACTGCAGCCCCTCGTCGTCTGGTTCCAGACTATGGATAGGCGCGGGGATCCCTCTCTTCCTATGACCGGGGCCCACACACCTCGTGGGAGCCCCGGATTCTCGTAGCAGCAGTGTCCGGCCCCTCGGTCACGCAGGCTCCGCCTCCACAGTCGGCCACGAACTCCCAGCGCGATATCTTTTCACCACATCGTCCGATTTGCCTCAAACTTGCGTCGAGTGGTATATCATAAGTCTTCTGCCATACTACCAATTTTCAGCGGCATTGGAGGCGGTTAAAGAAGGATAAATGATGGATAATGGCACAGGCTGCAGGAGCCTCACAAAAGTGCGGCCATGCTGCTCGTGCGCCCTCTAGCGCCCCTACCAGTGGTTAGCCTTGTGTCATGCTGGACATACTATTATTTCTTTTTGGGAGTAGTAACTTACACGTGTAAATTTGGCTCAGCCCATTTTTATAAGGGGTGGAGATGTATAAGTCTACTTCTTTGAGTAACTTTACACTTGGATTTTGTGAATAGCCAAAAGAAGTAAAACTACTAAAAACTGTAAGAGTAAATTAAAGGTGTAGGTTACCTTTGTTACGAGCCGGGTCTTTACCTTTTTAGGTCGAGTCTGGGCAGCGCATGCGCTTCTCAGCGAGGCATGCTGTATTGAGGTAGGGGCTTCAAGCTCTGCTCAATCTCCAGCAATAGTTTTAATTGGCTTGTGTCTTTGCCCACTGTTAACTGTGGCTGTTCATTGGTCAAAAGGCTTAGTAGTCCCTTCTTAATACTGCCTTGTCTGATTTTGGAACCTCCCGTGGTGCAACCCCCTGTTACGTGTGTTACTCTGTAGGCTTTAATTACAGCCTTCAAGCACTATTTTCTCAAATAACTTTGAGTGCGATTCACAGAACTAACTTAAGACAAAATCCTAAATGTACTAATTTTGGTATTCACAGAAGGCATTTAGTAGTAGTAAAGTTAGGATTTTGTCCTAAGTTTGAATTAAGACAAACTTAAGACAGACTTAAGACAGACTTAAGACAGACTTAAGACAGACTTAAGACAAAATCCTAACTTAAGTCTGTCTTAAATCTGTCTTAAGTCTGTCTTAAGTCTGTCTTAAGTCTGTCTTAAGTCAAACTTAAGACAAAATCCTAACTTTACTACTACTAAATGCCTTCTGTGAATACCAAACGTAGTAAGTAGGATTTTGTCTTAAGTTAGTTCTGTGAATCGGGCCTGTTGTGTTGTGGTCATGCGCCGGGAGGTACACCAAACACAGGACTCAGGTTGGTCTCACATTTCTTTATTTGCATCGCTTATTATTACGAGTTAGCACCCAGTGCAGCTGACGGTCAGCACGTCCGTCCCCGTCCATCTCCTGGTCATCATCTGTCCCCTTTCCTGTGTCGTCACCGGATCTGGTGTCCGGTGACCTGGTCACTCTGCCTGAGGACCCACAGGGTCCTAACGCCCTACTGTCCATCGCCCACACTGTCAGGTCACGACATCTCCCCCCTTGTTGCAAACAAATGTTCGTGACACGTTTACCATAGTCCTCATTCACGGTTACATTGATGGAGGTGAACGAACGAGAGAAAGAGAGAGAGAGAGAGAGAGAGAGAGTACTTGTTATTCTACATTTCTTCAATTAGTCTCTGTTGTTTACTGCATGTCCTTCGTGAATCTACTGTCTCCATCGCTTCCTTGTCCTCTGTCTTCTACCTTCCATGTGGCTGCAGGTGTCGCTGCCATTTCTTCCTTTTCCGCCTTCCCTGTCCTTGAAATGCTATCTGTTGCTTGTTATTCGTTGTTGGTCGTAGGCAGCCGTTATCATCGATCCTTTCACTTTCGTCACCGCCAGTCTTTGGAGAGCTTGTTGTCTTATTGTCAATATTCTTTCTGTCTCAACACTTTTGGTCTTGGCCCTGTGGTGCCTCTTGCCTTTATTTCCTTGGTGGCGCTTGTCCGCTCTGCTCATTGCATGTCTTTGTCCTTTCTCTTTGCTGCTCTTTCTCCTGCGGTATGTCTTTTCGTGTTGCTCCTTTTTACCCATTTTCTTTCTAGGCTCTCCTTGTCCTTTTCTCTTGTGTCCCTTTTGTGTTCTTTTTCCTTCCTTTTTTTCTGTTATTCTCCTTTTCTTTTAGCCTTTTCTAGGCTCTCCTTGTCCTTTTCTCTTGTGTCTCTTTTGTGTCCTTTTATCTTCCTTTTCCTCTGTTATTCTCTTTTTCTTTTAGCCTTTTCTAGGCTCTCCTTGTCCTTTTCTCTTGTGTCCCTTTTGTGTCCTTTTTCCTTCTTCTTCTTCTGTTATTCTCCTTTTCTTTTAGCCTTTTCTAGGCTCTCCTTGTCCTTTTCTCTTGTGTCTCTTTTGTGTCCTTTTATCTTCCTTTTCCTCTGTTATTCTCCTTTTCTTTTAGCCTTTTCTAGGCTCTCCTTGTCCTTTTCTCTTGTGTCCCTTTTGTGTCCTTTTTCCTTCTTCTTCTTCTGTTATTCTCCTTTTCTTTTAGCCTTTTCTAGGCTCTCCTTGTCCTTTTCTCTTGTGTCTCTTTTGTGTCCTTTTATCTTCCTTTTCCTCTGTTATTCTCCTTTTCTTTTAGCCTTTTCTAGGCTCTCCTTGTCCTTTTCTCTTGTGTCTCTTTTCGTTGTCTTTGTGTCTCCTTTCGTTCTCTTTTTCTTTTATGTTCTCCTTTTCTCTTTCCTGTTTCTTTGGTCCCTTCTTTCCTCGTTGTTTTACTCCTCTTTCGTGTCCTTTTTCCTTCTTCTCTTTATTGCCTTGTAACTTCTCCTTTGCTCTTTCTTTTTGTCCTCATGTGATCTTTGTCCTTTTATTTCTCTTTGTTGTTCTGCTTTCTTTCCTTTTCTTTTCCTTTCTTTTCTTTGTTGTGTCTCTTTTCTGTCTTTTATTTAGCCTTCTCTTGCTTCTTCCACTCTCTTGTTCTTCTTTCTTTGTATGTGTATATATTGTTTCCTTCTTTCTCTTTCTCTATTTGTCCTTTTGTTGTTCTCTGGTAATCTCTTTTCTATTGCACCATCATCTTCCTTTGCCTTATTGCTCTTTTTCCACTTGTGCGCTCTTTTGTCCGTTATTTATCCTTTATTCTTCAATCACGACCTTTATTTCCTTTGTCTCCCTTTTCAGACCTTTTCCGTGCTTATCTTCCTTTTCTTCTTTATCTTCTTTTTCTTCCTACCTTTTCTTCTTGCTCGCGTTGTTCTTCTTCTTCTTTGCCCTTTGCCTGGCTTTGAAGTTGCTGCTCTCCTTTTTTTTATGACCTTTTCTTGAATGTCCCCTTCAAGATGTCACTTTTGTCGTCTTTGTCCTTTCTTGTCCTTGATATGCCCCTTTATTCTCCTTATTTCTGCCTTCGTTTTATTTATTTCAACTTCTTTTCTCATTTCTTCCTTTTTCGATGTTATTTGGCCTTAAGATTGCCACTCCATTATTGTCTATCTTTCTTTCCTTATCTAAGATGGCCGCCGCTTTTTTCACGCAATTTCGCCGTCCCAATCGCCTTGCCTGTTCTTAAGATGGCCGCCGCCGCTGTTCTCACTGCCCATTGGCTCAGCTCGCCTCCTTCTAACATGGCCGCCGAGACTCTCCAACGCTCTCGCGGGATCTCGCGCCTTCTTTCAAAGGCCCGCGCCTGTTCTTAGCGCTTACCGCAATCTGCTGCAGCTTTTTTACAGTCGCTGTCTGGTGGGCTCCCGCGTCGCTCTTCCCGTCTACCATGTCACTTGCGGCGCTTCCAGGGTGGACACACGTCGATCCATGCGTCGATCCGTTTCTCCTCGTCGCCAGTTGTCGTGTTGTGGTCATGCGCCGGGAGGTACACCAAACACAGGACTCAGGGTGGTCTCACATTTCTTTATTTGCATCGCTTATTATTACGAGTTAGCACCCAGTGCAGCTGACGGTCAGCACGTCCGTCCCCGTCCATCTCCTGGTCATCATCTGTCCCCTTTCCTGTGTCGTCACAGGATCTGGTGTCCGGTGACCTGGTCACTCTGCCTGAGGACCCACAGGGTCCTAACGCCCTACTGTCCATCGCCCACACTGTCAGGTCACGACAGGGCCCGTAGTCCTGCCTGCTGTTACAGGCATAACACACTCTCTCCTAACGCTTTAAAAATAAATTTAGAGCACGCATTTGCAATGAAATATGTCTCGCATATGCAACAGTGTAAGCTATTGGCATTGTAAATGACAATGTCTTTCATTTTTCTGTTTTAAAAACAACACATAAATAAAAGGCATTGTTATTAACAATGCCAATAGCTCAAACTCTCATAAATGTGAGACCTATTGCATTGTAAATGTTGGTTATCTATTTATAAGGTGCCACATGCAGACCGGGAGGCCGGCAAGTGAAGCCCCTGTCTTGAGCCGGCATGGACCGGAAGCGAAGCCATTGAGCAGTCCGCACCCCCGCCCTTCTATCCGGGATGTTATCAGCATGCAGCCCCCTTGCAGATGAAAGGCCCGGCTCACAATGGCGAGGTGTGTGTGTCTGTGGCGAGCACCTGCCCGTGCCAGCAGGTGAGAGGCAGATTAAAGGTACGGGAGGGGGGGGTCGCTCTGTGCAGCTGTTCCATCGACCTGTCACTGTTGATTGAAGGGGTCGTGTAAAGAGCCCTTCTTCAGGACCGCCGACAGCCCTTTTAAAGGGACAGCATTCCTTTTCCCAGAATTGTGGCGATTATTGTTCGAGAAACACCATAGTTCTTTGCCCTTTAATCACCGCTGAGAGGGGACAAAATGTTGTAAAATGTTAAGATTTCATCTAAAACAGCAAAACAACGCAAAAACTTTACTTTTTTTTATAACAGACTATTTGTAACCCCGGTGTCATTAATGAAAAGGAAACTCATGTCACAGGACAGATGTTGGCCGTATGACGCGCAGCATATTGATTCAAAGCATATGCTATTTACCTGCGTTAATCTATCCAGAATTTGGAAACAAATTAATGAGATTTTCGATTCAATTACTCATTTAACATATGCATTCCATACTTCAGTATTTACTCCCTTCCCTTCTTTTCTTTACTTCTCTTTCTCCTCTACTTATTTTTTGTTATGCTTTATTGAATTACTTCTGGTTTCCAGATATATTATACCAAATATCGGTTAATTTTTTATGGTTTCTGGCAAGACTGCACGTTATTGTTTTTAAGTACGTCAGGACTACTAATACAATTTAATTAGATTGTATCATTTTCTTCCTGTTACTGTTTTTATAATTTGACATAATGTTTTCGATAAAGCATATTTAAAACTTTAAAAAAAGATGTACTATTCCTCACGGTTGCGGATTGTCTCGTATTGACATTCCTCAGCAGTGGTACATATGGCAAATTCTGCCATTCTCAGTTTTCCAGGTGTACTACTGAGTGAGTCTTTTTTTTTTAAGTGCCATATTCCAAATATGAAATTGATCATGGTGTGCCCTTCCACAACGTAGAAAGGCTCCACAGTATGCAAAGGGACGTTGTTTTCTTTTCTTATTTTTCCCCATTTAATTATTTATCCCTGTGGAGATACTTCTTCCATTACACCCCCACTAAGGTTGGGGTTGATAGTTTCTCCATCCCATCTCGGTAGGAGAGTTACTCCCATCTTTTGGTTAAGTAAAACTCTGACCGTCTTCAGGTGGGAGAGGAACAGAGGAGGAGTTTCTGAAAGGCAACAAACCTACCGTACAAATATTCAGGGCAAACTATGGTATGATCCTGTCAGTCCCCACCCCATGCGTTTGGCTAATAACAGTGTGATTGGGCACAGTTGTGGCATACACTAATGCAGTAACAAAAGCATTTCCACTGACAAGCACCCTACTGTGGATAGTTGTCAGGAATAAATGGAGCAATTTTGCTTGAGAAGTTTAAAATCTTCACTCTTTGCAGATGCTGCAAGAGTTTGAAAGAATTTGCTTTAAAAACTGTTTTGCGAAGTTTACATTCTTGCAAAAAATTGTTTTGTGGGGGAATTTTAATGCAAACCTATTTTTGTGACATTCTCTGACAAAGTGGAGTTTTACTGAGTTTTTTGCAATCTAATTTTTACTACCTTTCCAATGTTTGTGACGCTTGCAATGTTCTGAAAAAAACTTCCCAAAGTTTGCAGTGGAAAACCGTTCCACCTTCCCACGCCAGTCTTAAAGAGGGATATGTAACCACAAGCCAAACATATTTTAGCACATTATTAAAAGGAAAAATTTAGTGTTGTAGTATACTCAGACATGGGCAACTAGTAAAAAAAAGGTGGTGCATCCAGTAATATGACACCAGATATCTGGGTACCTTGGTCCAGACATTGGAAGGAATTTAGTGTGTGCAAAGCTTGTACTTCATATAGAGTCTGACTATACACACACAATTCCCCTTTTGTTTCGGGAGTAAACCTAGCAATGCTTTGCTAATACCCCTGTGGTTACTAAGCATTGAAAAGTTATGGGCTGCTTTAGGCCAATGGCAGCCTGCAACACTTTACAAAGTAGAGAGAAGAACAAAGAAGTGAGGTGTGGATTTGCTGGCCTCGTCAATAGGTAGCAGCTTAAGTCCTTCGGAGCAGTGACCACAGGGCCCACGTCTCGGCATTTCTATTGCACTTAGGGTATCACACGGAGAAAAACAAAAAGTGACGAGTGGATTTCTTAAATTATCCTCAATCTCTGGTATTTACTCTGGGCCGCCATCCTGTCAATCATTTTTGCCCACTATGCCACCTCAGACAGGAACTGGACATATACAAGTTAGTCATGTTTTGGCTCCAATTGAAACAATCCAGCCTGAACTGCCAGGCCAGGTCCCTGTGTACGGGAACATAAGTAGCATCAGACCAGTTTCAGCGTATTTGAGCCTCATCAATAGGGTGCAGCTAGAGTGTTATGGGACAGTGACTACAGACCCCAAGTCTGGGCACATCCGTCACACTCAATGGTGTTGCATCGAGGAAAACAAAAAAGTGATGGGTGGATTGCTTGAATGAATGACAGGCACTGGTAATTACTCTGGGCGGCAATCCAGTCTATTGTTTTTTTGCTCACCGTGCCTCCTCAGACAAGAACCAGCCATATGCAAATGAGTCTTGATCCTGCTCCATCAGGAAGAATCCAGTCCAAAGTGCCAGGCCAGGCTCCCTCTGAACAGGAACACAAGCAGCTGCAGCCCACCTCTCCACCTCCTTAGATCCTCCTCTGATCTGGTCCCACCTTGAAGGACACTTCTCAGGCACAGCTTTTCCCAGCAATGCACCCAGCAGGGTGCAGACTCCCTGCTTTGATGAGATGTTGCCTCCCTCAGCAGCACTCTTCAGACTTGTATCATCTCAGGACCTTCTGGCTCAGGCAGACCTCAGTGACTCACACCAGGCACATTTGCAGCCAGTACCAGTCCTTCAGGCCTCATTCCTTTGCTAGGAGACAGCGGTCAGCTATCACAGTCTGCTAGGTTGTGCACAACACTGCCACTTAAGTGGATGAAGGGGGTTTGTGTATCTAATTTATAATGACCTATACACCAGTGGTCATGTCTCTGCTGACTCATTCACTCTGTAGGGAGGAATCCCTTCAGCTACTTCAATCCCACTGCACCCCCTGCGTTTATCCTAATTGCAAGCTATAGCTCATTCCTCTCCTTCTCCTTGCATGTGTATGATCAGCACACTGGGCTCAGTGCAAAGCAACTTTCCTAGAACCTCCTTTCCTAGCTGCTTCTATTGCCCTGCTCCAAGTTATACTAGAATTCATCAGTGTCCCAGTTGCCCCAGTGTGCCTCTAGACGTCCAGGTACTGCTTCAGACGACCCTGCAGGCTTAGGGACATCTTACGAATGTTGGGGGCCCAGGGCCAAAGGTGTTTTGGGGACCCCTGACCAGGAGGATTTTAAATTCATGATCCAATTGTAGCTCTTTCATGCCCTCTTTGGCCAAGTCACTGAAAGTGCACAGTCACATTCCTCACATTCTAAATGTGTTTACACCTAATATTCAGGGATAGTGAAGTATGTTTTCAATAGTGTAACACAACAGCAGGTCACTAATATTACTGGAAATAATCTCTGTGACCCCCTCCCATTTTTCATATGTGAGGTCCTGTTTTGATCTAAAAGAAACTTTTATATGGATACTACATGAAACATATACACAACAATTCTCTCCAAAATGTCTGTAATATACTCACACATCACCTGCAATAAAAGTTAATGAAAGGAAAACGGTGTTTAAAAATCTGTTTACCAACTATTCAAGGTCATCAGGGCAAGACTCTGCAGAAGAGGGCTGGCTCTGTCTGGGGCCCCCCTGAATGGTTGGGGCCCTAGGCCAGAGCCCATTTTACCTATGCCTTCAAACTTCTCTGCACAGGCTCTCCAGGAAAGTCTTGGTGACCACCACTGGCACCACATCCAGCCTTCTCTTTCATGGTGGATCACATGTGATCACCTCGCTACAGACTCGAGATGTGCGTTGAATATTGCAACTTCATTTTGATAACCTTCTTGCTAAAGGCGTCTTCGTAGATTGTTAGTGGTGAATGTATAGTTGTCTTTTCCCTCTATATACGGCAAACTGGACATCCACCACATTTTAGCAGCTGTCCGTCATCATCCAAATTCTAGGTCAGGCCCTTGGTCAGAGCATTCACCAGAACATCCACTCTGTAGGCAGAGACTCCTATGCATTGTGACAGTTTGAAACTATTTCACTATTTTGTCACTAAATGTTGTTTTTTCCACTTATTTGATGTAATTGGGTCAAAAGTTACAGGCTATCATGTCTGTCCCCCTTGGATATTGATGACTCTACTGATGCTCCATGGTCTGTGGTTTGTTGATGGCCAGATGTCTTGCTTTCATGCCCAGGATAGCAGCAGATCACACCAAAACACATTGACTAGCGGCTCCTTTCCTTGGCTTTGTGCAAATCCTCCAGGGTTGGACTCGGGAACCAAACACAACTGTGGCAAAAATGCTAAAACCATCCCTGCTTCCTTCGTCTCCTTGTGCAATCTCTCTTTCCATAAATTGATTCTCTCTCACACTCAATCTCTCTTTCCTTCTCTCCTCTTTCTCTTCTCCCTCTCTGATTACTTTCTTTCTACCTCTCCCCTCCCTTTCTTTCTTAGTTTCTTGAAGCCCACTGTGCCTGCTGCAATTCATTCGTGGGGGGTGGGTGGGGTGTGGGTGGTGACAGAGGCACCACCAGTGGCCCTGGGCTTTCAACAAACGGTCTCCAGCCAAATAGGCTCCAACCTACCGGGGAAATGCCCCGTGAAATAAAAGGCCCTGAAATCCTCTTATCTTTATCTAACAGTTCCCAAGCCTTCGAGAGCACCAGGTGTTGAGCCATCACATCTAGGTTTGGAATGTTCGTATTTTTGTTTACTTTGACATGCAACAAAGTTCATTATTTTCAAATGTGCTTGGTAGAGAACAGGGAAGAGGGATAGAGACGGAAGAGCCAGCCTGCTCGTGTCAGGGAAGCATTATGTCTATCGAGTGAATCTTTGTCCCGTGGCACCTTCAGACACTCATGCACTTATCCTGTGCAGTTGAGAGTCAAGGAACTTCATCCTAGTATCTTAAAGAAATGCCCACAAGTCTGTTCACCGCCAATAGAAATTGAGTGACTGGATCTGTGTCTCAGTGAGTTTGTGACTCTTCTCTTGGGCTCTTCTTGTCAGACTAATTTCCATAAAGGCTGTTTAATTAATTTCTTCTATGATACCACCTCTCCATTATTATTAGCATAGTTCCACATAGTCTTTATAAGAGTATGTCCGATTTATCCTTTGTTGTGCGGTGTGTGAGTAACTCAGTGATCTACCCTGTGTCTGAATTGCGGTTCCATTTATATGTAAGTGTTTCGCATCCTCTTGGAAGTTCGGCTTCGTTCTCATTTAAGGCTCTGTGTCACACCGCTAGACACTGGTATGTGTTCTGGAAGCTCCCGAAGCAATCAAGCCTCAGTGGTTCCAAACCAAGTTCATGAGCCATTATCAAAACTGTACCGGGCCAGCAGAGTAATCCTGTTGTCTTTGAAATTATCGCTCCTCCGAATCCACTTTGTTATTATCTTTTTATTTATTCATGTTTTTCTACAATACGGAGGTAATCCAGGAGTGCTTTGCAATGAGTACATGACATGTTACATTTGTAGTTTATATGTGTATTGGTGTTGTAATCTACATTTCCATAAGTTAGTAGACTTGATATAGCATGCTGGCTCCTGAAAATGTGTATATTGCAGTTTTAAAATGTATCTGTTGTAGTTTGGAAGACTGAATGGGACGTGTTCTCACTGGGCTTTGTGCCGCGTGCTGTTGTTGCCGGGCTCGTTTGGATCCTCTAGACTCATCGGTGTAAACAATCACCGCATCTTATCTTTGTCTTGAAGCGTTGCGCGTCTTCAACCGGTTACATGGCTGAAACCTCTCCATGCCCCATTTGGAGGCCTTCTCTATGGCCTTCTCAGACCTCCATCAGGTGTGTAACATTTGTCTGTCCCCGGAGCACAACAAGACCTTCTGTGCACCTTGTCTTACCGTCCGTAATAAGACAAACTTGCTCTACCGCAGATCTTGACGCCTCACATCCATCTCCATGGAGCATTAACAGACCGACGACACTTCAGATCAATAGGATCTCCACATCAACTACCTGGAGCTGCTGGCTGTCCAGCAAGCCCTCAAAGCATTCCTCTGCCACATCCAGTACAAGATAGTCCCCATTCGCACATGACCACCATTTTCTACCGATGGAAGCGAGGCACACTCACTCTCCACAGTTGTCTGAGTTAGCCCAGAACATTTGGTGGTGGACACTCCATAACACAGTCACTCTACTTGTGGAGTACCTACCGGGAGTGGACAGCGATTTTGCAGACCCACTCAGCAGGATGCATTAACGAGTCAATGAGCGGGAATTTCACCCACAAGTCCTACTCCTGTACTTTCCACGTATCCACACTCACAGTCCTTGGGCAATAAATGTACTATGGATGAACTGCTAGGGATATTTGCCTACTCTTTTACACCTCTTCCACTTCTTTCATTTGTCGTTCAGATGCTTTGACAAGCCTCACAAGAAGCGGCCAGCAGGCTGAACCTTGTCATGCAGAGCAGTGGCATACTGAGACACCTAAACCCCAAGTAGTTAAATCTTGTGATTTTAATTCTGAGATCTTAGAATTTGGCTACCCCAACCTACTGCGAGAGTGTATGACCATCCTGAGGGAGGCCCGCAGGCCTTCAATGAGAGCCTGCTAATCAGTCAAATGGAAAAGATTTGTGCACTACTGTATTCTTACGAAAAAAACACCACTGGGTCAGGGCTCCCAATAGCAAGGTTTAGCCACAAGCATTAAATAACAAAAGAAGTGCCAATACTGTAAAAGTTTGAAACTGAATAATCTGAAAACATCTGAACTAAACGAGATGTTAGAATCTCACATTCGTGAGCGGAATTAATTCTTTATTTTTTAAACAAGAAATTTTTTCATAAATTTTGTTTTTGATTTCACCAACTTAACGAATTTTTTAAGACCTTATATACACTGCATATACAAAATTACAACCATCATAATTACAAAAAACAATTTGCTACATTTATAATCAACATCCATTCAAACCTCAATCACTCAATATCAAAGACAACCACAGACAAACATATAATTGTACACTGGAATAACAAAATTCACAGGAAGCCATATGTACATTTTTCAATTGACTTAAAACAAGGTTGATATGAATTCAGGCTACAAAAAGTCTACGCGTTTCGAACTCCTTGTTGATGATGGAGTTCTCATAAGGACCAGAATCTCTGCACGACAGAGAAGCTATGGTTGATTGTTTGGGCAATCCCCGTCGCTCAATCCAAATTTATTTTTGAAGGGGAATGCCGCGAAGATGGGGCGGACCGCTAGGATTCGGTACCATCAATTAGATTCCGCGGGCTACTGTTAAAATTATTCCTCCGTTTCAATGGTGGCGCCTGTAAGGTCAGACAGACGAGCCGCGTTCGGTTCGAAGTTCCTCCTTGTGTGTAGGCAATGTCCGATGCACTTCCGGGTCCGAAAAGGATCACGGGTGGCATACTGAGACACCTAACCCCCAAGTAGTTAAATCTTGTGATTTTAATTCTGAGATCTTAGAATTTGGCTACCCCAACCTACTGCGAGAGTGTATGACCATCCTGAGGGAGGCCCGCAGGCCTTCAATGAGAGCCTGCTAATCAGTCAAATGGAAAAGATTTGTGCACTACTGTATTCTTAAGCATATCAACCTTCTCCATGCAGACAGAAGTCCAAGACATTCTCTGTTACCTGCTCTACTTGCAACAGTCGGGCCTTGCTTATACCTTCTGTTGCTGCTTCCCTTCAGAACAAGGAACGCTTATCACTGTTCAGGGTGCAGTTAATAAATCTTTTATGGACGGACTTAAAAAAGTCATCTCCAGGGTGGCATGGAATCTCAATATAGTACTCATCACACTTATGGGCCTTCCTTTCGAACGACTGCACTCATGCCCTCCACAATTTCATTCGAGGAAGGTACCTTTCCTAGTAATGATCACCTCCCGGTCGTGTGACGTGCGAGTGAATTTTAGCCTCTAACACTGAAGAACCCTTCTTTCGAGTTCATACCGATAGACTGCTCCTTATCCCAAATTCCTACCCAAGGTGGTCTCTTCTTTCCACCTCAACCAAACTATTTAGCTCCCAGTGTTCTTTCTTTGTCCAGAGTTCATGACAGAGTGGGCTCTTCACACATAAATGTTAATAGAGCCTTCATGTACTACATTAACAGGACAAAACCCTTCCGTAAGGAACGGCAGCTCTATGCCTCCTTTGCCAAACCACATAAGGGCTGTGCTCTCTTCAGAGCAAGAATAGTCGGTTGGTTTGATTTGTTCAAATTCATCCAGGCATTTTACATCAAAGCTAAACCACATATTCCTATCCGTCCCAGACCACACTCTATGGCCTTCTAGGGTAACATTCCAATAGCTGACATCAGCAAAGCAGCTATCAGGGGCCCTATTACAGATAGGGTACACTTTTCCTGTTTGTGCCACAGCGCACCTTAAAGCAGGTGCGCCGGGTGCAAACAGGGAACGTGTGCCCAAGTAGGATGAATGCGCTGCCCTCAGGCAGCCGCAAACCTGTGCTACTCCCAGGGCTGTTTAAAATCTGCTCCGTGTTTCTCTGTGCAGTGCAGGTGACACCCACCTGCACTTTCTAAAGCGATTAGAGGTCCCCTTGCAGGCGGGTGCAGTGAGTGACTGCCCACGCCCGCAGGGGATGTCTTTAGGGTCCATTGGACCCCCCTTTAATCCCTTGAGAGGGCTGCCCACAGTGGGCACACTGACAGTGCGCCACCTTTTTGTGGCACACTTTCGATGCGCCTCCGAAGGGCATGTTTGCCTCTGCACCCATATCAATAATACGGTATGAGTGCAGAGGCAAAGAGAGTCCCTCATTTGTATGGGACCAAACAGAAAATTGTACTCACCCTGTGATCATCTGTTTATGGCATGTAGTGCTATAGATTCACATGCGCCCATCCTCCTCCCTGGAAGCCTGTGAATGTTGCAGATATTTTTATTTCGTTTTTCTTCACTTGGTCATCATCTTCTGTAGCTATATGCTCCATCCTCACCCGTTGTGCAGGAAAAAAAATCTAACATTGGAGCCGATGCCCATGCGCATTACCAGCAGTAGGTGCAGTGGTTAATTTGAGCAGGTGGTATCCAGTGCTCAGCACCGGCACTTAATTGCTGGCCCCGGCACTTAATTGCCAGAACCTGCACTTATGACAGCTGCCACATGGTGGCGATGTTTGTACAATTTGAAGATGAGCAGAAAAACAGTTGATTCTTAATTCAATATAAATGAAAAACAACTAATACCTGCCACCTAAGCCATTCTTAAAGCTTTGGCGGCCTCAAACAGTCTGATTGTCACACTTGTAGCAGTGTGTTGGTTAGTAGTTGTGTATGTACAGTGGCAAGTTGTGGTGCAAACTGCAGGGGCCTCCTGAGTAGGGCCCCAGCACTTTTTGTTTACAAATTAAGCAGTAAATTGGTGGAGTCAGTATACCTCGTGAGTCAGAGACTTTTTCGAAGGAAAACAATTGTACACATCTGAGCCCAACACTAGTCAGCAAGAGTATGCAAAACATGTGAATCTACAGCACTACATGCCACAAACAGATGATTACAGTGTAAGTAACATTTTCCATACTAATTCAGTGCAGCAAGCGTCAGATATTTTGCAAGCCATTGTTTGCGTTCTAATAGTATTGAATTCTTTTTCAGGTCAATTTCTTACAGCTGTCATTTGATTAGATTAGATTATTAGCATCTTAGGGGTGTTTCACAAGAGAGATTTCTCCATTTATATTACAGGGAACATATATATAATTTTTCTGTGTTCGCGGAGCAGGGAGAGTGCCGTGGATGGTCATTGCTGTAGCACAAAGAGCAGGCCGGGCATCGCGGACAGTTGTCGCTGTGACGTGAAGATCCTGTTAGGCTTTGCGGTCGATCGTTGCTTGAGTATCACGTTGGCAGTCAGTGCAGGCTGACCCTTGAAGTCACTATGCCTGGGATTAAGAGAGCAGGTCCAGTGTTTCTTCTCAGACAGCAGGGCAGGCCTCAGGCATCAGGACAATCTTCTGGCAGAAGGGCAGTCTTCCTTCCGTAGTATTCACAGGTCCAAGGGTATACTCAGGAGTTGGTCTGAGGGTCCAGTATTCATACCTGGTGCCAGTTTTGAAGTGGGAGAAACTTCCAGCCATTCTCCCACTTCTGGTTGTGGAATTTCCTTCCTCTCTGCCCTGGTTCCATGCTGTATTGAGTCAAAAAAGGCTAGTGGGAAGTTCTGTGTGTGTGTGCTGAGGCAGCTCATTTGAAGTGTTCCTGTGATAGGCGACCGCTTCGGCCCTCCCATCAGATCAGGAACGCCCATCATTCCCATATCCACTCTCCATTTGTGATACTGTCTGGGAGAAGTACACTAAGGCCAACTGCCAATTACACCTAATCATGTGACCCAGTACACAGGCTGCAGGCACCAAATGGTTAGGACCAAAAAAATACCAACTATCTAAAAATGGCATTTTCAGAATTGTGACTTAAAATTCGATCTGGTCATTAAAAGGGTTTTAAATTACAATCATTTAGAGACAAAACATGGCATTTCTGTCTGTTCCCAAGCAAACATTAACACTTATTAAATGTAATAAGGTAACCCAATATTATTCAATGGGAGAGGAAAAATGAATTTAAGAGCTTTCACTACCAGGACATGTAAAACTTAAAAGTACATGTCCAACTTTTTTAATGCACTGCAACCTGCCCCGTGGGCTGTTTAGGGCCTACCCTAGAGGTTACCTATATGTATTAAAATGTAAGGTGTAGGCCTTTCCAAAATGATTTTTTTGCCAGGTCGAAATGGTAGTTTAAAACTGCACGTAGGCTGCCTTAGCAAGCCTGGGACATTTATAAAGGGCTACATAAGTGTGTGGCACAATAAGTGCTGCAGGCCCACTAGAAGCATTTAATATACAAGCAGTACCACTTTACTAGGGACTTCTAAGTAAATTAAATGTGCCAATTGGGTGTAAGTCAATTTTACCATGTTTAATTGATTGAGAACAAACACTTTAGCACTGGTTAGCAGTGGTAAAGTCTACCCAATGAGTCCTAAAAGCCAAAGAAGCGGGTTCAGAAAACAGGAGGGGTGAAGGCAAAGGTTTGAGGGTGACCCTACAGAGAGAGCCAAGTCCAACACTTACCCAGTCCTTCAACCCATATTCAATAAACTCCTAATGATCATATTACTTATTGATGCAATATTACTTTTTCTCTTACTCATTTGCCACTTGGCGAGAGAGTTAAAATTTGGATTTGTTTGAATTGATCACAGTGTCGAGAACCTTTTTTAATTTCCGGAGGCAGTGTTTCTTTTTCGTAGTGCTGTAAGTGTGAGATGGTGTCACAGCAATAGAACTTATTTCAGGGACATCAGAAGACTGGCTGCCTAGCTTGACTTTATTGGGGTTCCAGTAGTGGGCCTCCAGGGTATACACATATACCTGCTTTGGCTACAACCATGCACAACCTGATAAGGTAACTCGGTGAGGTAGGCACCTGCTGCTGCAAACTCTAGAACACTTTGGGCTATATTATCAAGAAATGGCGATACATTATCGCCGTTTTTATCGGCAGGAAACTGCCGCTAAAGCAGTGATAATGGGCTTGATAATATGCCCTTGTGAATTCCCATAGAAGCCCAGGTTAACACCAGAACCTGGGCTTCTATGGGAATTCACAAGGGCATATTATCAAGCCCATTATCGCTGCTTTAGCGTCAGTTTCATGCCGATAAAAGCGGCGATAATGTATCGCCCTTTCTTGATAATATGGCCCCATGTCCTTAGATTTGAATCCTGACCCAGCTGGCTCAGTCTTTCAACTGTCTGGGGTCGATAAGATGCGTGACATTGTTTTGGGAATTATTAGCACCAATTCTTGAACAGAACAAACTCTATGTAAAAACGTCACTACTATCTTACTGGCAGTCACAGTGCACTATTTTGTCTGTGAGGTATGTTTTCGCATTTTTTGCTTTCTGTTTTGTCTGAAAAGAGCTGAACTTATTTGAAGTCATTGGAATGTTTTACAGAAATTTGCCCCAGTTTCATTTTTAGCTCTGATTTTTGATAAAACCTGTTATTTCAGCATATTTCTCTTTTATTATTTTCTGATGTGAATCTGGTCTTTTCAATACTTTGCATCACCCCTGCGCCTTGGCTTCCTTTCACACCCTCTGTTGGTGACCCTCCGGGTCCCCCCGCCCTTTCCCCCTGTTTGTACAGTGGGGGGGTCTCTTATCACGCACCTTCCTATCTGCTCCCAGGAAGGTATGTCTCGGGTCAGGACGAGGGCACCCAAGGGCGCCCTCGAGTGTCGTGTTACTTACAGAAAAGAGGAGTAAACTGTGAGTATCGCCGACACGACACGCAGAATCCTTTCCAAATGTCCCACGTTTGCTGATCAGTCCTGAACGTGCATCTTGCCGTGGTGTACGTGACACGCCGTGTCCTCCTTGGTGGCTCTGCGCTGTCGGTTCCCCTTGTTGCAAGGTTTTAATGTTTTACAAAACTCTTGTATTTACTTTAATGTTTCATATTTATTTTTGCAGCTTTATATAGCGCGAACTCGACCCAAGAGCATGGGGCGCTTTACATCAGCACGCGTTATAGGTCAGCTTATATTTTTTAAGGCACGGGGAGATGAAGTGATTTGCCCAGAATCACAGGATGTTGAACCGACGCCGGGAGTAACACCTGCTTCTCCAGTTCAAAAGTTGGCAGCTCTGGCCCTAACGCCACATCCTCTCATTGTACTTTTATTGTGTCCATTTCATATGATTTTCGGACAGTATAGCAGCTCTATGTTATATTTGGTATATTTCCGTCTGCTTGTAGAGTTGTTAGGCGCCTTCCAGCTTGTTTTTTGCCGGCACTGTATCCGCTATACCAATAATAAACAATACTGGCATGGTTTGATATGGCCTGTCATGGCACAGTATGATGTGGTAAGACATGGTATGTTGAATTCATGGTAGACTTGAGTAGGTCACACTCGCAGAGTGGCATGGACAAGTCTTCTGAGATGCCATGATGTGGCATAGATGGCGGCATTCTAGTATATGCTAATGATACGCTAAAGGATTTATAGTGTCGAACAAACACTCAACGTGTAGACACCCTTTGAGAGACCAGTGGAGTGGTGTGGCTCACTGGTTAGAGGCGGCAGACCCGGGAGCAGAAGTTGGCCCGGGACCAGGGTTCGATTCCCGACGCGGCAGGGTTGTGGACCAGGGTCAGCGGACTCGCCAATTTTTGCCTCGGTGCCTACTCTAACCTGGGGTCCCACTCGGCAACTCTGGGCATTAGCTTGCCTAATCTCCACAACGGCCCCATCAACGCCGGGGATGCCTGGTTTCACCTTGGAGATACCCAGTAGGGACCATCTCACAGGGAAAGCCAGGACGGGTTCCCCAGCGGTTTACAGCGCCGGGACGCCCCTTTGCTGGGGCAGCTGTGCGCTTTACAAGTATACGACATATGGGGACGGTGGATACCCTTTGAGCACTGAGGGATACGCTGGGCACAAAAAAGATCTCAAATTAAATGTCTGCGTGAACAAATCCAAATTTTAAGATGTTTGCGATAATCGCGAAAACAATCAATCTATATAAGTTTAAGGGGCGCCAAGTTCCAGTGTCTTGCATCGAGAGTAGAAGAAGTGTGGCCGCCAGAGAGGGTAGTAGGAAACAGAGGGACGGCGAAGTCGAGCAGAGTAAAAGTGAGAAGAAGATGCAGGATGGTAGGGCAGACAGAGAGGTCCTCTCTCGTGATAAGCCTGGTGGGTCAAGCAGAGAGCTTTGCACGGGGTTCGAAGAGCAGTCGTAGAGGAGAAGGCACGAGGAAGGCCAAGGATGGGCCTAGATGCTGATTTTTGGGATCTTTGTAGGAAGGGGAGTTGACATTTAAGAAGTCTGAAATAAAGTGTGTTGCAGTACTCAAGATGAGCAGAGAGGATGGTCTAGACAGCGGCTGACTAGAATGTAAATAAAAATAAAATAAATTAAAAAAATAAAAATAAACAGCGACAAGCAGGTTAGGAGGTTTACTGGTGTACTGAGTCATGTTGTGGCATGGTAGAGTGTCTCAAGATATGATACGGTATATCTATAGCATGAGCTTGGAGATGTATGTCATGGCATAATATGATATATATGCAGGATCTCACACTTCTTTGTGCCTATGTTGTAGATACTTCAGACTAGAGACAGCCCAGTGCTTCCCGCTCTGAGAAGCACTAGATTTAAATAAGTTCACTAAACCCGCCCTGATCCCCAGATGGAAATGGCAAGAGATTCTCAATCAGAAACATTTAAAGTACAACATTCCTAGTTTGTGGTTTCTTTCCATCTGTTTTATGGGAAAATGAAACCATATTTATTTAACTGTATTTACCCAGTGGGTGATGGTGGTGTGTGTGTGAACACTGAGGTTCTCATGGTGTAGTGGTATTGTAACACATGCACATAATGTTGCTTCATGCAGTGCTTGCGTGCTATCTCCGAAAGCCTCCACAATATTCCCTAAAACCCTGCATGAAAGCCAACCTTGACTTAAAACGTCCAATTGTTGACTCTTCTTTTTCCTTCAAATGACCCTCTCCTTCCTTTCCATCCTCTGTGCGTCTCCTCTCTGTGAGCAGAGTCCACTCTAACTCACCTCCTTTTTTGACTTAATCCTCATTGTACCTCTGCCAAATGCCCACACCTTCTTTCCAAGATCAGAACCTCTCCTTTAAAAGTCATTTCCCTGCACCCTACCAATACCTAATCTCCTGAAGCTCGTCTATTAACAGTGCCAACTAATGCATGGAAACCAGTATCGCTTGTATATCCACAGCACATCCGCTGAAAGGTCTGACTTGGAATGACCATAACATATGTTGGAGAATGTATCTCCTATGTACAATGCTCTGATTCTAAGGGGCTCATTAGTATGGGAGGTGGACTGTGTCCGCCCACCATACCAGTGGGAAATGGGACCGCCGCTAAGGGTGCTGCGATACCGCACATCCCATTAGGATGCGCCCGCCACACTGGCGGGCGCATCCCGCATTTCTGACATTGCGGCGGGCGGTGCTAAAAGCACCGCCCGCCGCAATGCCTAAAATGCATGTTGTGCTTTTCAATGCACAACGTGACAGGCACCTTGCGGTGCCTGCCACGTTGTACATTGAAATGCAGGAGGGTACCATAGGTACCCCCCATGTGCACCCCCACCCCCCCAGAGTCCCTGGGGGCCCGCAACGGGCCCCCACAAGAGATTACCGCATGTCTCTCCGTGGTGGCAATGCCGCCACCTAAAGGCATGTTCCCGCACCATCATAATATGGATGGCGGTGTCTAGCAGACACCGCCACCATATTAAACTCTTTTCTGCCCGGTCGACTTGTCGACCGGGCGGAAAAGCGGCTGACGGTCTTTCCATCCGCCGTGGTCCCCCTGCCATAGTAATATGGTGGGGGGAAATGGGTGGCCGGCAGGGACGGATCTCGGGCGGATCGCCACCACCATGCGGGCGGTGGCGATCCGCCCGAGACTCTAATGACCCCTAAGTGTCACGTTAATCCATAGAATCCAGTCTGAACTATCAATATTTTATATCATTAGCAGTAATTTCAAAATCCATAAGCACGCTATCCAGTCAATGCAACCTTGAGCGTATTACTTTATTTGTTCTGTGCTGGTCAGCATCCAACGTCCGTATCTGCCGATTAGCTTGTACAGTCAGAGCCGTATGAGTCCCACTATTATTCACATTTGAATTGGAGGAGAATACACAACAGCAAAAGAAACCTCATCAGTGTGAGCGTAAAGCACAGCAATGCCTCGTCTGTAATCACAATACAATATAAAACACACACTTAAACTAATACCGCTCAGCCCTCCACAGGGCTTGGTCGCCCCACTCACTGCTGCCGCTCCTGCCTGCCTTTGCCGCCTCCTGCCTGCAGATTCCTTCGCTCGCTGCTCCTGGGAATTTCCCGCTGCTCCTGGGAATTTACCGCTGCCCGCTGCTTCTTGGAATTTCCCGCCGCTGCCTCCCTGCGGCCCCGCCCCCCTGTGATTCCATTCGCCGCCCCGCTCCCGCCACCCAGCTGCTCCTCCCTCCCGGCTCCTTACTTATGACGCCCCCAGAGCGACCGTGCAGCGGACGCGCGCAGCGGGAGCGCCGATTGAGCGCCAAAGCGTCCGCGCCTCGCCCGCGCCCAGCGCCAGGACCCCTGGCCCTCCCCGCCGAGGCAAGACGACTCGTCTGACCTACGACGCCGCCACTCTCAACGCACTCAATGCCGGCCGGACCCACGCCTGCTGCCGAGCCACCCCGAGACGCACCCACGGACCCTTCACCTGCTGCACCTGCAAGTTCACCTGCCTCCGAACCTGCCCCGCACCCGCCAAGACAAACACCAGCAGCAACCACCTCAAGTGCATCCTGATCAACACCCGCTCCGTCCACAGACACGCCGTGGAACTCTGGAACCTCCTCGACGCTACATCACCGGACGTCGCCTTCCTCACGGAAACCTGGATGAACGCCTCCTCTGCACCCGACATCGCCATCGCCATCCCGGACGGGTACAAGATCATCAGGAGGGACCGCATCAACCAGACCGGAGGTGGCATCGCGATCGTCCACAGGAACACCATCCGCATCACGACCGACGCCAACGACTCCTTCGCCGCAGCCGAACATCTCCACTTCCAGATTCACACCGACCCTAAGACGACCCTCAGAGGCACCCTCGGCTACAGACCCCCGGGACCACGCACACAATTCAGCGAAGACATCACAGACTTCATCAGCCCGCACGCCCTCTCCTCCACCGACTACATCCTCCTCGGGGACCTCAACTTCCACCTGGAGAACAACAAGGACCGCAACACCACCGCCCTGCTGGAAAACCTCGCCAACCTCGGACTCAAGCAACTGGTCAACACCCCCACCCACTACGCCGGCCACACGCTTGATCCCGTCTTCTCTTCCAGCAAGTACATCACCTTCAGCCACGCCACCGGACTCCACTGGACCGACCACAGCTGCGTCCACTTCAGCTTCAAAAGATCCATGACCCACCACCACCCGCAACAGGTACCTCACAGGAATTGGAGCAAGATCACCGCAGACCAGCTCACCACCTCCCTCAGCCAGAGCCCACCCGCCAACACAACGGACCCCAACGAAGCAGCCCGCAACTTCACACAGTGGCTGACCTCCTTCGCCGATGACCTCGCGCCACTAAAGAACCCTCCCAGCAGACCCAGAAGCAAGAAGGCATCCTGGTTCACCGACGACCTCAAGGACTCCAAGAAGACCTGCCGCACCCTCGAGAAAGCCTGGCTCCTTGACCGGACCACCGACAACATGACCGCCCTCAAACACGCTACCCGCAAGCACCACCAGCTCATCCGCACCACCAAGAAGAAATCCCTGAAGGAACGACTGGACAACAACGCCCACGACAGCAAAGAGCTCTTCACTATCGTCAAGGAGTTCTCCAACCCCAGCACCGGCACTAACGACATCACTCCGTCACAAGACCTCTGCGACTCCCTCGCCTCGTTCTTCCACCGCAAGATCGCCGACATCCACAACAGCTTCGGCGCCCCACCCACACACCCAACCGTCGAACCAACGCCCCCCACCGCCACCCTTCGCACCTGGACCACGGTGACCACCGAAGACACAGCCCGTACGATGAACACCATCCACTCCGGATCACCGACCGACCCCTGCCCACACCACGTCTTCAACAAGGCCGACTCCACCATCGCACCCCAACTCCGGAACATCATCAACGCCTCCTTCAACACCGCCACCTTCCCGGAGAGCTGGAAGCACGCCGAGATCAGCGCCCTCCTGAAGAAACCTACAGCGGACGCCACCGATCGCAAAAACTTCCGCCCCATCTCGCTCCTCCCTTTTCCTGCTAAAGTCATCGAGAAGATCGTTAACAGACAGCTGACCGCCTTCCTCGAGACGAACGGATCCCCCGACCCTTCGCAGTCCGGCTTCAGAGCCAACCACAGCACCGAGACCGCCCTCATCGCAGCCACCGACGACATCCGGACCCTGCTCGACAAGGGGGAAACAGTGGCCCTCATCCTCCTGGACCTCTCCGCTGCGTTCGACACGGTCTGCCACCGCACCCTAGTCCAGCGCCTCAGCAACATCGGTATCCAAGAGAAGGCACTGGAGTGGATCACCTCGTTCCTCGCCGGAAGAACACAAAGAGTCCGCCTCCCCCCGTTTCGCTCCGAGGCCACCGAAGTCATCTGCGGCGTCCCGCAAGGATCTTCATTCAGCCCCACCCTCTTCAACATCTACATGAAACCTCTCGCAGCCATCGCACGCCAGCACAACCTAAACATCATCTCTTACGCCGACGACACCCAGCTGATCCTCTCCCTCACCAGAGACCCCGACACCGCCAGAACCTGCCTACACGAAGGGATGAAAGACGTCGCCGAGTGGATGAAGGACAGCCGCCTGAAACTGAACTCGGACAAGACGGAAGTCCTCATCCTGGGATCTTCGCCCTCCGCCTGGGACGACTCATGGTGGCCCCCAGCCCTGGGCACCGCACCCAAGCCAACCGACCACGCATGCAACCTGGGCTTCATCCTGGACCCCTCCCTCTCGATGACCAGACAAGTCAACGCCGTCTCCTCATCGTGCTTCAACACCCTGCGTATGCTTCGCAAGATCTTCCGCTGGATCCCGACCGAGACCAGGAAGACTGTCATCCAGGCACTCGTCACCAGCCGACTGGACTACGGAAACGCCCTCTACGCCGGAACCACAGCCAAGCTACAGAAAAGACTCCAGCGCATCCAGAACGCCTCCACCCGACTCATCCTGGATGTCCCCCGACGCAGCCACATCTCCAGCCACCTGAGGAACCTGCACTGGCTCCCCATCGACAAGAGGATCACGTTCCGGCTCCTCACCCACGCACACAAGTCTCTCCACGACCTGGGCCCCAAGTACCTCAACGACCGCCTGACCTTCTACACGTCCACCCGCCAGCTACGGTCCACCAGCCTCGCCTCGCAGCTGTACCACGCATCCGAAGAGCCACCACCGGAGGAAGATCCTTCTCTTACCTGGCTGCCAAGACTTGGAACTCCCTCCCCATCCACCTTCGGCTGACCCAGGACCATCTCGCCTTCAGGAAACAACTCAAGACCTGGCTGTTCGAGCAGTAGCATACCCCTCCCCCCAAGCGCCTTGAGATACTCCCGGGTGAGTAGTGCGCTATACAAATGGCATGATTGATTGATTGATACAATAACCCTCAGTAGTCAGACAGTCGATTGTAGTTCATACAGACTGCCTAATAATTCCCTTTACTGCTTGACTCTCTTACACTCACATAAGACAAAACGACTACGGGCCATATCCATCACCCAGTACTATACCAGTCCGCAGCAATAAACCACCCATTACCATCTGAACAGACATGGAATGACTGAAGAGACCTGCCATATACCCAAAAACAATCTGTGCCAAAAGATACTACACTTCCTACTGATAATCTCCACATCCCTTGCAACCCATCCATCAAATGAGGGTTAGTTATTTTTATCCAATGACACTTAAATATACTACTCATACATGGAAACATTTCCCACTAAGGAGAGAAGATGTAGCCTAATGGCTAGGGCAGTCTATCTCAAATCAGGGGAACTGGGTTCAAGTCCCGGCAATGATGCTCAACATCCTGTGATTCTGGGCAAATCACTTAATCTCTCTGTGCCTAACAAAAATTAATGTGTCCTTGTGTAACCTAACTGGTGCTCATGTAAAGCGCTCTGATACCTTCGGGTCAAGTTCGCACAATATAGAACTATGAAAAAAGGAAAAAAAGACCATATCTTTCCAACCTCGCATCCTGCGTGGTGTAGTGTGCTACCAATGTAGGCAAGGGTTTCAGAGCATCACATAAAGAGGTAGTATGTGCTATATAAATGTTGCAAAACAATAGAATATATAACACTTAGGATCTTGTAATCCCCGTACAAAAACCCATCTCTGTTTTCATTATTACAGGCGACTTGTGATGAGTCTAGTCAACTGTAATAAACAAATAATGTTGCTGCTCAACTGTAATAAGTGATCACAGTTGAGTTCTGATGTTCTGCCAGCAGCAAGCATGAAAGGCAGGTCATGGAGCTTAATTATAGCCGCAGTTTCAACACAGGAAAAGGGAACTGGCTTTTCTTTCTTCTGATATGTTTTTCTAAAATTAAGTGTTCAGGAGAAAGGATATATCTATGGAGCATGTCTATTTTACACGCTATAGGTCATTACAGGAAAGATAGAATTTCTCCAAGTTTCGACGCAGTATTTTTTAATCTGAGTTACATGAAACTGATCCAAATATCTTTTGGCAAAACTAGTGACTTCTTTTCGATGTATTACGTTTCACAGTTCAGGTTCTACATTTATTGTTCTTATCTATAATGAACATATAAGAGCCAAACACCAAGAATATGAACAGTTTAGGGGAAGAGTGATGGTATAACTAAGTAATATGGGATAAAATACCCATTGGAACTCCTTGGGGACTAGTAATAACCGTATAATGTAGGGCAATGGGCATGTTATTCCATATTTCATGTTCTGATATATATATATATATATATTTTATTTTTTTCTTCCATATAATACATGGTCATACCATCACTCTTTTCCTAAACTGCTTATATTCTTGGTGTTTGGCTCTTTTAATTTTGCATATATATATTTTATTGTCTCAACTGAACCTCCACTTCCAGATTCGACTCACCTACATGCCCAGGCGCATTACAACTCCCCCCCCCCCCCAGCACCTTGAGACCCTCACTGGTGAGTAGCCACGCTATACAAACACCTGATTGATTAATATATATGTATATTAATATATATGTATATTTATATATTACCTATTGGCGGTTGCCAGTAGGTAGTTATAGTTAGGACCATCTTTCTATTTCTCTAGACTTGCTTATATCTTTGACCCTGTTTGAAGAATCTTCATGAAATTTTCCACAAAAAGTGTCGCAGGGAATCTTGTTGTGGATGGAAAGTTTCAGGGTGATCCATCAAGAGGGGGGCGAGAAAAAAAGGGGGATCAAAAATACAATTTCCCATGTTAATTCTCATAGGAGATTTGAACACGACTACAGCCCGAACCGCTGGACGGAATTACACCAGATTTGGCTGGAAGGTAGATTTTGGTTTGCAGATCACGCTTTCAGTTATCCGATGTAAATCCGTTCAGTAGTTGCCATGGTGAGATCTGATTGTCTGCCAACACTTCAACCAGTCCCCCTGTGACCCTGTTAAGGCCCAAATCACTTTTTGTAAATAACTTTTGCTGTGAAAATGCGAGCAGTGAATCCACAGCAAACAAAATTCATAAAGAAATGCGGGCTCCTGCGCTTGTTTTGAATGCAGCCCCTGGGGGGACCAGGTCCAACGGGGGGAGGGATGATGAGCGCCCATCTCCCGGGCCATGTATGGCCCCAGGGACCATCATCTCCCCGGATCCAGCCCGTGCAGATAAAACAAGGGGAGGGCACATGGACCCCCTCCTGGAGACAATAATGGCCCTGTGAACCACCACCTCCGAGGAACACTCGTGCTATGTCCCGGGGTGCCCACCCCGGGGACATAGCAGTTTGCTCTGACTTGGCCGTAGCTTTAACAGCTCCCTCCAAGTCAGAGCAAACACAAACTCCATTCTCAGCAAGCGAGAGCTCTGAAACTGCTCCCACTTGCTGAGAACAGAGTTTTCGGCTATTTGCCTGCCCGCGGTCAATCCCACTGTGGGGGACCTACTTGTGACAAGAAGAGGGGTTCTTGGCCTGCAATGACCCTCCGCAGCCAAGGGGACTTCATCCCACAACAAGTAGTGCGCCAATAGGCCCCTTTGCATAGTGGTTGAGAAAAGGGGCAGGGCCTCTGACGAGGTCTCCGCAATCCCGTTGTGGGGGACTTACTTGTGACAACAGTAGGGGTTCTTAGCCCCCAAAGACATTCAGCAGCCAAAGGGACTTCATCTCACAACCAGTAGTGAGCCAGGACTCACCTTTGCATACTGGTTGAGAAAAGGGGCGGGCCTCCAAGGTCTCAGCAATCCCACTGTGGGGGACTTACTTGTGGCAACAATAGGGGTCCTTAGCGATGTCGTGACGGAGAGGTTGGGATCCGACAGTGTGGGTGACTGACAGTAGGGCAGTAGGACCCTGTGGGTCCCCAGGCAGAGTGACCAGGTCACCGGACACCAGATCCGGTGACGGGACAGGAAGGGGACAGAGGATGACCAGGACAGGGACGTAGACGGACGTGGGGACGAGCAGCTGCGCGATGCGAGAATAAAGAAATGTTACACTAACCTGCGTCCTGTGTGTGATATACATTCCTGTGTCCAGCATGGACACGACAAGCCCCAATGACACTCAGCAGCCAAGGGGACATTACTGATGACATCACCCACAGAATCACTCACACACCCACCCACACCCACTCACACCCCCCAAACAACCTCTCATACACCCAGTCACACACCCGCACAACCACTCACATACCTATTCACAGACCCATACAAGTACTTACACAACCACTCACGTATCCTTAGAACCACTCACACACCCACTCACTCACTCATAGAGCCTGATCATACAACCAGTCGCTCACCCATACAGCCACACACACACTGATACATCTATTGACACACCTAGTTATTCACCCATACAGCCTCTCACACACCCACTCACCCATACATCCTTTCAACAGAGCCACTCACTCTCCCATAAAACCACTCACACACTCACTCACACACCCACACAACCACATACATAACCATTCACACATCCATACAACCACTCACACAGCCACTCACTCACTCACCCATGCAACCAATCCCACAGATACTCACTCTTCCATACTGCCATTCACACACCTGTAGAGTCACCCAGACACCCACTGACATACAGATACACACAGTCACACAGCGACTCACAAACTGTGTTAAAACAAGGAATCACTTATTAGAAGTTCACAAAGAATAGTAATTTAACTTTTGTGGTACCGTAGTATATACGTTTAACACACAAAAACTTTTAGAAAATACTCACAATCACTGGAAGATGTCATCAGTGATGTCATTTGAGATGTCATCAGTGATGTCCCTGGCCATGTCATGAGTGCTGTAATAAGTGAGGTCATAAGCAGTACATTGTGGGGTGTAATTTATAGTTAGCTCAGGTAACTATAACTGCTGAATTTCTATGGTTTTGTTTGAATGAAATCTGAGCCTAATTATAACGTCCCTGTAACCTTTGATTTTTTTTAGTGAATATATATATGTGGCCTGTCTGTTTATGGTAATTCAATAAAATAACATCACTTGAATGGAGCCGTGCCGCTTGTCTCCTTGGGTTCCAGTCTCAGAGTGAGGATGGAAGTTGGGAGCTGACTGTGGTTATGTATGTATGTATGTATATTTAAAATTAACATGGAGAAAACACGTTTTGGGACACCCCTTTTTTCTCGGCCCCAACTTGACGAATCACCCTGAAACTTTCAAAACAGGTGTTGACCTGAGTGGGCCATTAGTTTTGAAAAATTCACAAAAGATGTATATATATTTTTTTGCAGTTTTATATAGCGTGAACTTGACCCGAATTGGGTATCAGAGCGCTTTACATAGCACCAGTTGCATTACATGAGGACACATTCATTTTTGTTGGGCACGGGGAGATTAAGTGATTTGCCCAGAATCACAGGATGTTCGGCATCATTGCTGAGACTTGAACCCAGTTCCCCAGTTTCGAGGTCGGACGCCCGAGCCGTTAGGCCATCTCCTCTACCCAAAAGACAACAGAAAAATGCTTTTTGAATAGAAACAAGGTTCTAAATATAACTACCTACTAGCGACTGCCAGCAGGTTATACATATATTTATACATATAAATATATATATATATATTACCTACTGGCGGTCGCCAGTAGGTATATATAGTTAGGATTTTTTCTCTATGGGATTTTTGAAAATTCTATGTCAAATAACTTTGGCGTTTGTGGACGGAATTGGCTGAAATTTTCAGGAAAATGGCACATTTTGTTTCTGAGCAGCCCCTGAAAATTGGGGGGGGGGTTCGTCCAGGGGGGGTCGAGAAAAAAGGGGGGTCCCAAAACGTGTTTTTTACATTGAGTTTTCCATAGGGCGGTTGGCCTCACTTTTAGCCCGAACGGCTGAATGGATTTGCACGAAACTTGGCAAAATTGTAGGGACTGGTAGCCCGATGTGCCTTTTGTAGGTCTCAATATATGTGCTACAGTGGATTTTGAGAAATTAACGTTTAAAAAAAGATATATATCTGTAACAGCGGACCGGGCAGCGCTCCAGTACGCGTACTTTTCGCGCAACGGAGCTTTGTGAAGCGAAGCTGATTGGTTCTCCGGCGTCTGTAAACATTCCAAACAGTCCGTAGCGGCCGCCATCTTGTCTCTCGGTAGGATCGAGAGACAAGAGGAGGCCAAAGCAAAGGGGCAAATAACCATAAGGGGGCATAGTAGATCCTCGCTGACCCCCTAGGTTTGATGTGGAGGTTTTAAAAGGGCCCCGCGGGGCAAAAAAAAAAAAAAATAATAATGATCGAACGGCTGAATGGATTTGCACGAAACTTGGTAAAATATTAGGGAGTGGTAGCCCGATGTGCCTTTGCTAGGTCTCAATATATGTGCTCCAGTGGATTTTGAGAAATTAACGTTAAAAAAAAGATATATATCTGTAACAGCGCTCCGCTTCGCGTAACGGAGGTTTGCGAAGCTGATTGGTCATTCTGTCACTGGGCTATAGTTGGGCTACATCTGGCTGATATTTGGGCTACATTTGTTTTTTTTGTCTCTGGCGGCCATCTTTGGGCTACATTGGGCTACATTGGGCTTCATTGGGCTTCATTGGGCTACATTGGGCTACATTTGGGCTCCAACATATATATAGGCCAATGTAGCCCAATATATATTTTTCAAAGTTAATTTTCATAAAAACCACTGGAGCATATATCTTGAGACATAGCAAAGGCACATCGGGCTACCAGTCCCTACAATTTTGCCAAGTTTCGTGGAAATCCATTCAGCCGTTCGAGCTAAAAGTGAGTCCAACCGCCCTATGGAAATGAAGGAAATGAATGGGTAATTTGTAATTAGCAAATAGCTCATCGCAAACTAGGAATGGTAAAGAATCGCTATTTATTCCTTAAAGTTCGCTATTTAGGAAATGCAAAAAACTTTGATGATACATATGGCGGTTCATCTCTAACAAGATAAGAAGCATAGGGATAGATTTATGATGACTGGCGCATCACCAGGGATGTGTTAGTCATTCTGTGCCGCTGTTCCGTCACCTATGGTGTGCTGCATTTACAATGCGGCGCATCATGGGGCAAAAACAGCACAGATGCGTGATGTATCTGTGCCGTAAAGGTGGCGCATTGCTGGAGTTGTATCGCAAGTGTGATGAAGCTCCAGCAAGGGTCGGGGGTGCCCCTGTCGCAGGGTTTCTGTTCTCACACAGAACTGTGGACAGAGGATTGGAACCTCGGCGAATTAGGGTGCCCCAAAACTCACCTTAGTAATCAAAAGCCCCTTAGCAAGCTAGGTACAGTGTCACATTGGATATAACAAACTCTCAATGTTTAGACAATCCAGAATATGAACTTATAGTACCTCAGGATACGTGGAACTCATGAACAGTCGGTCGTTATATATTTCTTAGAAACCAGAACATGGAGTTAAGAAGAACACATGTGTATTTGAAATGTTTATTTACTAATGCCGTCTTCTCAGGCGTAGTATCTTAGATAATACAAGTACACATATTATCAGTAGCAAAATTACCAGCATAGTTACTAGTACATAAAAAGCGAATGGTGACAGTATGTTAACATGCTGTAAATGAATAAGAGTTAGCAACACTTATAAGCAGCCACGGGCCGTGGAGGGAGTTACGGTGGGGCAGGGAGGCGGGGAGGGGGAGGGGCAGGGTGGAGAGGGCTCCACCCTGCCCCTCCCCCTCCCCGCCTACCTGCCCCACCGTAACTCCCTCCACGGCCCGCGGCTGCTTATATCTCACCCTCCCTAATACACATATTATATTATTTGCTAAGAAGGTCTGTTTGTGTTGGTTTAGGGCGTGCCCATACTTTAGTGTCTTAGATTTGAAGGAATCACATCAGCATACACCAGCTCTCTCTTCATGTGAACCGCATCAACTGTTGTGTATGTGTGTTCGGCAAAGCAATATAAAACCCACCTCATGCCCAGAATTGGCAGAAGCTGCACTTATGTTATGAGTATGAAGTCGTGGAGATCAGACCTCATAACAATTCTGTATCGTGTTGTTCTTGAAACTTCAGCACTCGCTGTACAGATATAGTTTAACAAGCAAAGCAGATAGTAGAGCAATAACATATTATTCTCATGTAAACCACGATGAACTACTAGGTTGAAAGCTAAAGCAACAACTAAGTGTCGTGTGCAGAAGTTGCAAAAAAGGAAAAATGGCGTTTAAACCGGTAATGAGCCCATGCTAACTTAACACGGTGTAAAGATATCCAGGACCTAGATGACACCTCCCCATGATCCGGAAACGAACTGAATAAGATAATAGAAGTGCCATCTCATGAGAGCAGATTGCAACTTTATATGTGGACGGTCCGCAAGGTAAAACATTAAAAACTAGGAAAATGTAATGCTAAAGAAAAATAAAACAGCCAAGTACTTTATCGAGTCTTAAGCCAATTGGCAAGCTAAATAATAAAAACTTGACAAATAAGTCAATGAATTGTCAATGAAATGCTAGTACTCAGCATATCAAACATGAAAAAGGTCTATGACATAACTGTGTATGCAAAATAAGCTGCAACAGCATCCAATTATGTGAAGTAGTGTGGCTCACTGGTTAGAGGCGGCAGACCCGAGAGCAGAGGACGGCCCGGGACCAGGGTTCGATTCCCGGCGCGGCAGGTTTCTGGACCAGGGTCAGCGGACTCGATAATTCTCTCGCCTCGGTGCCCACTCTGATCAGCGATCACACTCGGCAACTCTGGGCATTAGCTTGCCTCATCTTCACTAACGGCCCCACCAGACCGCCGGGGATGCCTGGTCTCACCCTGGAGATACCCATTAAGGGACCATCTCTCAGGGAAGCCAGGAAGGGTTTCGCAGCGGTCGAAGCGCCTTGGGACCCTACGGGTAAGTAGTGCGCTATATAAATGCCTATACAATAGGAAGTCACCGTCTTCATCCGAAAAGAGTTCAGCCATCCAATTTAAAAGCGGAAAAGAACATACGTGCTCTCCCAGCACCGGATCCTCTATCACCATCAGAGGACAGCTCGGTGGGTTTTCAAGAAAGCTCTGTTCAAAGAAAGACTGTGTTGCCGCCAGTAAATTCCAGGGACCAATTAGTCCATGCATCAATGCCACAGCCATAATCCTTTCGCCAGGACAAACCAACTCGTGAGTAATGATAGGAGTCATCAGCTGATTAAAGTCGACGTCAGGAGAAACCGGTCCGCAGAGACACAAATCAATGGCCCAATCGAAATCACAGGTCAGGCAGTGAAATACAGGCTGGACACAGGTGAAGTAGGAGAATCGAAAAGATAATCCATATGCCGTGCTTAATATCGCCAACGGCATTGTGCCATAATATTCTAGCATGCGATTGCGGAACAGTGTCAGCAGCTGCAGGGCGGGAGCTTGCACAGGAGGGACATCCATATTTAGAAATGTAAAAAAGCACAAGAGCGTCCGCTGGTAATGCAAGTAAAAATGGGAATCCACGAAGAAGAGTGGAAAAAATAGAATGAAAGAAAGCAGGGATGACTCCAAAGATTTTCTCAAATGAAGTCACGAGACCACTGGTAACAACTTTAAAAAAGTGCGCCAGGGCCTTTGTGGAGGACGCGTTAAAGATAGTCCGAACCATGTCGCTGAAATGCAAAGGCGAATCAGTATTTAAAAGGGTCTGCACCTCTGTACGGGTGTTCGCTATGTGAAGCACGAAAGTTTCACGGGCCGAACTCAAGGCCACCTCTCTCTGAGACAAAAGAGCTCTTATTCTTGCCATGCCGTTGAAATGTGCTCCCAAGGTTGGTATTTGTGGCCAGATTGAAAACTCCCTATGTTCATGTGTGGGAGGAAATAGAACATTTCTGCAGCAAATAACCCGTTCACTTACTGTTACGATAAAAGGAATACTTTTAATTAACCCAGAACAATCTTCATTATTGAGCATCAAATAACTACCATTTTCCAACAACTTGAACGTGGGGATGATAGCAGGAACTGGCGTGCCTTGCAACACGCAAGCCATATTTGGTCGGTGTTTGTTGCATGAACCGTGTAACTGTATGTGCCTACACATTAGTGAATGATCTGGCGTCTCAGTGCATTCCTCTCCATTCAGATAAACTTCTTGATCATCTTTGAAACATCTGTATGTGTATGGAAGCGACCAGACCTCATGAAGAAAAGCACTACCTAAAGGTTCATAACGACCTATTGGTATATATTTCATACAATTTGAAAACTTATATAAAGCAAAAGGCAGCGTTATTAAACCGTGGATAAGGCACGTTGCCAAAAAACCCGCAATCCTCTGCTGATGATGTCACTGAGCATGTCATGAATGATGTAATATGTGACATCATCAGCAGTGGATTACGGGTAATAGTATCTCTAGTTTACTCCCCTATAGCTGTCTTTCTTTTAACATAAGTGTCTGTTTCCTTCCCTTATACTTACTGTTCTCTTTTTAAAAAAAAAATTTTGGTTCACTTCCGGTTCGCGTACCGGCGAGCGAACTGGGAAGCGAACTACGAGAAATAGAGGTTGGCACAGTTCCAAATATTGTACCAATTTTTTAATAACGGGGAGGTAGTTCTGAAAAGAACTTTTTTTTTTATTGTTTTTGTTGTTTTATATTTTTTTTATTATTTTTCTGAACATTTTTTTACTTTTTTTGAATTTTTCTGAACAGTTTTATATTTTTTTGGGTTTTTCTTGCAGGGGGCAATGAAAACGATTCATTGTAAAGAGCTCAACAGGAGCAACAAAACAAAAAAAAAGTATTTATTATTTGGGGCGTTTCGTACAAACTTGCATATGATAGTCAATAGCTCTGTTGATCAGAGTGATGCTTCTTTCTCCGTAGCAAATGAATCCATTGCAATGTACGCAGACGTGTTTTACTTCATGAAATCTCGTTTGAATATTTGGCACCATCTCCCTGCCCTCTGGTCCCGTTACTTCCGGTACAACAGATCTTCTGGCCATAATAGGGAGATTATCTAGGTCGTTACGAAACTGTGCAGCACTGTAGTTGTTAGGATGCCACCTAGTCATATGGCGATGCATTGTGTAGTTTCCGAAACTGTATTTTTTGTCGGTCCCTCTGGACAGTCTATCTTGACATATAAGGCAAGTTACGTATCTTGCATTTACTTTTTTCTGACCTTTGGGAATTTAAAAAAATTGCCAAATGAAGTTTTCTTTCCGGTGAGACGTCCTGGGCTCCTCAGGCAAAAAGTGCCTCTCTTCGTGCTCGTCGTCCTGTTCCTCTTCTTCCTCTTCTTGCTGAATTATAACTTGAGCAGGTGGTCCACTCTTCCTTGGATGTGGTGGAGGTGGTGGGGAAGCACCAGCTGAAGCTACTAAAGAAGCCATTGCTCACTGGTAACAAAGGGTCTTTCTCTCACAATGATGAAAGTCAGAGTGAGGAAAGAAGGAGGGATTTTCATCATTTGGGAAAAACAATAGTTCTCAACCAATGAAAAGTGTTCATTTTAGATTATATGACCTAGTCTTACATCATTAGGAAACCAAAAGTGAAATGAACCAATGAAAAGTGTTATTACCAAGTCACATGACCTGCTGTGTTTACGTTAAGCGCTTTGCAGGGCCTCCCGGTTTGCTTCCAGAAACCTGTGCTTTGCGACTCGGTAAGCGTACGAGTTCGCTAACGTAGCACGTCATATGACGTATCACGCGACAACGCGAAACGTCATGCGGACGGGAGGCGTCACGATGTTGTTTTCTAACGCGGCAGTTGCGGTAAAGA
The DNA here is from genome assembly GCF_964261635.1 of Lissotriton helveticus. Taxonomy (NCBI): domain Eukaryota; kingdom Metazoa; phylum Chordata; class Amphibia; order Caudata; family Salamandridae; genus Lissotriton; species Lissotriton helveticus. The sequence continues at coordinate 1,244,658,718 of NC_136070.1, forward strand.
AACGTTTACCGGCTCGCGGTCTATTTCGCGGCATCAAGGTCAGCTAACGGGAAGCTTCCCGATTCGCGAAGCGGGAACGAAGAAAAAAAAATATTTAAAAAAAAAATTATTAATAAACATATAAAATATATTTTTGGATTTAAAGAAGAATACATTTTACAGCTACAGATATTAGCTGTTAAAAAAACAATGAAATTCACTGAAAAAACCATAGGTTATAGACCATATATAGTTAGGAATTAGCATTTACAAAACCTTGAAAATTCACTGAAAAAACCATAGGTTATAGACCATATATAGTTAGGAATTAGCATTTAGAAAACCTTATTTTACTCACACAAAACCATTGAAATTCCATATATAGTTAGTTGCACTAACTATATATCGCGCACCCCCAATCCACTGCTGATGATGTCACATATTACATCATTCATGACATGGCCAGTGACATCACTGATGACATCACTGATGACATCTCAAATGACATCACTGATGACATCACTGATGACATCTCAAATGACATCACTGATGACATCATGACACACCAATACCAGTTACTACATACGCACTCACTGATTCCTACGTCTACACACACATTCACTCATTCACCCATACAATCACTCATACATACAGTCACTCATTATTACAACACTATCATATGCACTCATACACCTATGCAGACAGTCACACACTGCCACTCATCCATGGAGTTACTCACACACCAAGTCAGTCCTGTAAAGAATCAATCACACTTCCATTTCTTCATCTATACAGTTAAACACAGAACACCATACTTCAGTGACATCACTGATGACATCACTAATGACATCTGAAATGACATCACTGATGACATCTCAAATGACATCACTGATGACATCATGACACACCAATACCAGTTACTACATACGCACTCACTGATTCGTACGTCTACACACACATTCACTCATTCACCCATACAATTACTCATACATACAGTCAGTTATTATTAGAACACTATCATATGCACTCATACACCTAGTCAGTCCTGTGAAGAATCAATCACACTTCGATTTCCTCATCTATAGTTAAACACAGAACACCATACTTTTCACACATATACTAACACATACTTACTCTCTTATACAATCACTGATACAAGTACACATTGATATGCACAGCGTCACACACCTCCCAGCCAGCCACACACACACTCAGTCTTCCATCCATCCAGTCATTCTTCAATATGTAAAACGTATTTAAACTTTACAAAAACACACAGACACTAGATGATGTCATCAGTGATGTCATCAGTGATGTCACTGACCATGTCATGAATGATGTAATATGTGACATCATCAGCAGTGGATTGCGGGTGCGCGATATATAGTTAGTGCAACTAACTATATATGGAATTTCAATGGTTTTGTGTGAGTAAAATAAGGTTTTCTAAATGCTAATTCCTAACTATATATGGTCTATAACCTATGGTTTTTTCAGTGAATATATATATATATATATATATAATATATATGTAAATAAAATCTACGTTATTAGATTTTAAATAAATGTATCTATATAACCTCTACATTTAGTACCACACTATTTTGTAGACAATATTTTTGTAGTTTACAGGATAAGTGGTGATCACATACCATTAAGTCTTCTGTAGCATCATTCTTGGACATCTATGATTTCACAAAATGGTTCCGCAATGTCATCATTACATACGTGAGAAACTGTTTTTGAAGCCACACCAAGAATAACTGCTAGAATGTGTGCACAGTGTGTTGTTGATAATACTTGCATTATGCTCTACACAGATGGGGTTTATTTTTGTTTACTTTGGAAATAGACATCGTTAAACCTGCATGACTAGCTTACATAACAGGCTTCTTGAACACTGTCCACTGATTTCCAGAATCTGAACACCTAGTAGCTGTAAACTTCAGACACATTTGGGATTCTGTACTTTATTGGATACAGGGCACACTGCATGCAGACTTTCTTACCACCTAGTTAATATTTTACTGAATGCGTTATTTTTTGGTGAAGGTTTCTGGTTAGTTTACTTCCACCTTGAAACACTGTCCATAGGTTAACATGTGAAACATACAAGGCAAATTCATCCCAGATTCAAGAAAAGTACTTAATCTCTGCCTCCAGCTGGTGTATCATGTATGTGAAGGTCACATACCCCCATCAAGGGCAAGCATTTCTGTGTGGACACTTGAAGGTCTCACTCCTTTAGCCCAGTATTGGCTATCCAATAAATTAGGTGGCATTGACCATCCCTCTCTATCCTAAGTGCAAGCGGTCCCTTGGGACTTGGGAAGGTTCTTCAAGAATAGTCTGAGATCTCAACCTTTCTCCCAGCGCCTTGAGACCCTCACGGGTGAGTAGCGTGCTTCTAATACCCCCTGATTGATTGTACAGTATGTTGGGTTATTTTGCCTTTCTTTGGGGGTTAGAAAATGCCATAATTATTTTGTGTGTTTCATAGTGTCTGCATCACACATTACACTTGTCTGCACAGCAATGTGATTGATGTCAGAAGTCAAAAGTGATTTCATCAGCGATGTGATTTGTGATGTCATCAGTGATGTCAAGTGTGATGTCCAGTGTGCTTGCTTGACCTTCACCATCTCTGCATCACAGATTATACTTGTCTATACAGTAACGTAATTGATGTCAGAAGTGATCTCATCGGCGCTCATCAATGATGTCATTTGTGATGTCATCAGGGATGTCATGTATGAGGTCCAGTCTGTGGTTGCTTGTGCTCCCTGTCAGATGAGACTTGGCCTATCAGGAGCAGGGCCATGCCTGCTTTGCATATTGCTAGTTCCTGTCTGGGATGGCATGGTAGGCAGAAAACAATGGTCCTTGCTACACCCCGGGTAATTACCCGCGGCTAATATCAATCCAAGCATTCCACACATCACTTTCGTGTTAGCTGCGTTGCAACCACTTAAGTGCAAAGAAGACGCGATATGCCCAGATATGGCACCAACTGGGTGCGGTAAGTCCTACAAACAGCGCCATGAAACCAATTGGTGTACGTGCGCTCTATAAGAATTTTATAACATAACATGTTCACTGTGCCACAGGGCCCAAGTGAGATACCACTGGTGAGGCCTAACCAGGCTGAATCTGCTCTGGGGTTATTATTGTTATTAATTAATTCTTGTAGAGCGCATGGCTACCTATAGGCATCCCAGCGCAGATAGTTGCTTGCTTTCTCATTCAGAAGGGGCTTGGCCTGGCAGTTGGGGTGGACTATTCCTATTGGAGCAGGACCACGGCTGATTTGAGATGTCACAGAGAGAAAAACTTCAGATTAGTTCAAGCATTCATCTTTCACTTTTGAGAATTGTTACGTATGACGTCATGAGCAATGTATGGCAGTGCCTTGAGCAATGGTTTGCGCAGGTAACCACAGCTGACCAATTTATGGTCTAATTGAATGTTACTTCCATGGCACATGAATATTATTTCACTTCCTCTTGTGTTTTGGTTCTAATTAAAAGCCGGAGCATAACTATTAGACATGAAAGGACAGGGGGCTGTGACCCTGCGTGCTGACCCACAGAGGGAAACATGCTGTTTATTACCATTATTGATGGGGAGGGGCACCGTGACGCCCTCCAGGCTTCGCCTTTCGAGAGCCATGGCCACCCCCAACACTGAAAGATGGTTCCATATTAAATAGTTTCTTTAGTTCATAATAATGACCCGTTTTTCACCTAGCAGTTCATAACAAGTCTGACCTGTAGCGCTGGAACGAGCAAGTTTTCCAAGTTTCCAAAGTAGCTCCTCAGCTTACCAACCTCACTGGGATGAAAGACAGGGTTGGTATTGGAAGCATTCAAACTGGCGACGTGTAGGCCGCAGGAGATGTCAGCAGCGAGCGAGGAACTCCCTGAATTGGGGTACGTGGTGGTTTTAAGTAGAAGCATAACATGGCATCCGTTTGACGGCAGTAGGCTCTGTGTGCATTGTTTACACTTAAATAACTTTGGGTTGATATTATGTACCATTAATAAGGAGATGTACTCGTTGTTCGGATTACAGACTTCTTGTGCTCGACTGGCCGGCACGTCATCCTGTGTTAGGTAAGAGCACGGCCTCTTTCCAGCAGCCTTTATCACTTACTTGTGCCCTTCAGTGCTGCTGGCTGTCCTGCGATTACCTTTTTGTGCGCCTAGTTTGACGGGTCCGAAGTTTCTCTTCTGTGTTTTGGGACAAATTTGGTTTATTTCTGTGGTGCGGCCCAGTCTCAAGAGTGGGTCTGATGTCTGAAAAGTGGACTTTCGAAACATAAGACTTTCTTTGTAATCCCAGCTCTCCCCTTTCATCCGATTTGTGTGAATCTGGGCCAATCCCATCATCCCCATGTGTCTCCGTTCCCTCACTTGCTAACATTCCTAGTGCCCAGAAAGAGTTTAGCTGCTGGCGTGCAGCGCTGCATGTTTTGCATTCATGTTGGTACTAATAAGAAGGGGGACCCCTGGCAAGATAGAGGCAGGTAAACAGGGGAAATGCAAAACACCAAAAGCAAGAAACTACCTGCCCCGTACTTTCAAACAAGGCCCTAGCAAAGGGTCCTAAAATACATCACTATCTCTGGAGCAAATCAAGGGCACAGATAAATGATCATATCAACTTTTACAAAATATATAGTAATTTTATATGTGTATGTATGACGGTATGAATGTGATGTTTGAAGCAGGTGTGTGGGACTTGATTTATTGATTTTTGCCTTATCAAATTATGACATGTTTGGATAATTATATTGTGTATTTATAAACTTAAAAAAAATTCTTTAAAAAAAATAAAAAATTACTGTATATTTTGTAAAAGTTGATGTGATCATTTATCTGTGCCCTTGATTTGCTCCAGAGATAGTGGGTGTATTTTAGGACCCTTTGCTAGGGCCTTGTTTGAAAGTACTGGGCAGGTTGTTTCTTGCTTTTGGTACATTCATGCTGGTACCACTCTTAAGGAGAAGAAGATGGTGCTTTTCGTTTCGAGGCTCTTGGCTTCGTCGTTTGCAATAGTCTCTTTATTCCGATAGGTTTCGTTTCAGGGGTGCTAGCCTCTAAACATGATCCTCTGTTCTTACCAGTCCCAAAAAACCCACTAGTGAGGCTCTTTTCCTTCCTGCAGGCGAGGGGTGAAATATCCGGACTAGGTGGGGCAGGCGGGCTCAAAGGGGTGCGTCTCGAGACGCAGAAACAATAGTGGCGGGCAGTAATTACTAAGCCTTGGCGGAGAAGTGCAAAAAAAACTCTGCTGCGCTACACTGAGCTCCACAAGCAGTTGAATATGTTAGATAAATGCCGTTCGCTGTGATTTTCAGTGCCGGGTGTTTGTCTGCACTGTGCAATCATCGCGAATGGCACAAAGCACATCGCAAGCGGGTGCTGCTTCTTTTCTGTCGCTCGAGTAGATTTTTTACTCGAGCGGCAGCTTTCTCAGCGCAAACAGACGGTTTCTCAACGTGAGTGTGTTGGACCTGGCCCTCTTGGCAGGGTCATCCCTAAACTTTTTGCCTTCCTCCAATACTCTCTCTGACCTGTTTTTGTTGGTTTAATGACTCTGGGCACTTTGCCACTGCTGACCAGTGCCAAAGTGCATATGCTCTCCCTGTTGAAAAGTGTACATGTGATTGATGTCCATGATTGGTTCATTGGATTTACTGTTAATCCCCAGTAAAGTGCACCAGGAGTGCCAGGGCTTGTGAATGCCAACACTGCTAGTGGGCCTGCAGCGCTGATTGCGCCACCCACAGAAGCAGCCTTAAAAATGTGTCTAGGGTCTGCCATTGCAGAACCTGCGTGCAGTCTGGTACTGTCATGCTGGCTGGGCAAGTGCACACACTTGCCAGCCCCTAAACCTTCCCTTAACTTCATCTTAGTCACCCCTATGGTAGGCCTGAGGGCAGGGTGCATTGTAAGTGTAAGGTAGGACATGCTCTGATGTGTGTGGCATGTCCTAATAGTGAATTACTGCCAAATTCGTTTTTCACTATGGTAAGGCTACCAGTTCCCTTTAGGCCAGATGGGCTGCTGGAATTATTACACTCTATAATCCCAGCAGGCTCAGGGAACATGGTAGAAATTAATGTTTAGTATGCCTGAACTCAGAATAATAAAATACTTCTTTTAGTAAAGTTTATTTTAATATCCTGTGTTTGCAAATGCTACTTTTAGAAAGTTAGCATTTGCTGGCCTAACCATTTCAGCCCGCCTCTGCTTGGATGTGGATCTGACTGTCTGGTGTGTGTGAGTGACAGGGCTGGGAGTTGACAGGTAGTGAATAGCAGGATGACACCTTAGTGGGAGGTGGGAGTTTCCCCTGAATGATGCATCAGGCTGTGCTCTACCTCCACAATGCTGGCTCCGCCCTCCTGGGGAGCGACTGATGACTCAGCCTGCACCTGGCCCAGGAAGGACCGAAGCTTGCCAACAAAGTGCTCCAAGCTGCCCCTGTCCTCACAATGCTGGCTCCGCCCCCCTGGGGAGCGGCTGATGTGCCTGCCCTCACACTGAATGCAGAAGCAGAAGTACCCACCACAAGTGCTCAGAGGCTGGAGCAGTTATGCAGAGGCCCCCCTGGCCTGCTAGAACAAAAGAAACTGGGTATAAAAGTAGGAGCCCTGCTCCTTGTAAATTAGATCCTGTTTGCGCTACAGAAGAAACTCTGCCCGAAGAGAAGGACCTGGAAGGACTACAAGGAGGAGTGCTGTCTCTGGCCTGTGTCTGGTGCCTTGCTGCAGAAGGAGAGGAAAAGAAGAGACTACAAGAGACTTTTGCTTTTATTTGAACTTTGTGCCAAACTCTGCTGAAAGATCTCCAAGGGCTTGCTGTGGAACTTGCCCCCTGACCAGCGCCCCAGGAACAGTGGGCGCTACCCTCCCTGATCAAGGAACTGCTGTGTGTGCTGCTCGTCGCTGCAGCGCTGACTGAGGAGGACGAGAGCGTTGTGCGTCTCTGCCACGCTCCCCGTGATCCAGGACATTGATATCCCCCCGAGCACCGTGACAGGGGCCTAAAGTGGACCGCAAGAGCAACGTGAGGCCCAGCCGCCGCTGGCCCGAGCACCGTGACTGCATCTGCCTGTGAGCCCCGAGAGCAACGTGAAGGAGGACCCGTCCGGTCCAAGCACCCGAGTTGACTGCGCCTCGCGCCGTAGACCCCTCTGCAACGACGGACTGCCGCCCTGTGATAACCCCCCTCTGATCGGCATCCTGCCCGACAGCTCAGCTGTGAGCGCACAGCTGCAACCGGCACTTTGGCTGGGTACGTCTCGCACTTGGGGACCGTACTGCCACTTGCCGCCATCACACAGCCGCCTCCTTCAGGGTCGGAGCGAAGACCAAAGAAAGGACCCTGCCGCCACCAATCACCGCCGCCCCGGGTGACCCGTGACCTGCCCAGCTGAGAGCCGCAGCTCGCCGCGACCCCCGGGAAGCAACGCGACGTGGGACAGGCCCCCCTTTCAGCCGTCCGCTTCGCAAGACTTAAGGTACTGTGTGCTGTTCAAAGAACTGTGCGCCTTGAATTGCCCGTGTGTCCCTGACTCCGTGTACGCCTCGTACCCGGCCCCGTAAACCGACCGCCCTCGCACCGCACAAGAGAGTTGTGCGCCTCCCCCAGCTGTCACAACGATTTAGGGCTTTGTGCATGGTATTGCCACCCCCACCCTGAAGTGTGCGCTGAGGGCTGTGCGCTTGTAAAGCCGGTACGGTTCGCCTGTTTCAAAACGACTTGTACGTCTCTTCTCCATTGACTGTACAGTACGCCGCTCACGCGAAATGCGTGAGGTTTAGGGGGGGCCGCGGAGGAAAGCCGAACAAAGCACACAGGAGCGCCGCAAAGCGCCCAGAAGCGCTAGAAGGCACATTACCTTACTAAAACTGGGCAGAAGGCCCAGAACATTGCATTTTTAAGAACTGTGACCCTGTGAAGAGTAACTGGAACCATTTTTTTACGCATAAGACTGTATTTACAAGCCTACGTTGAATATATATATATAAAGATATATTTTTACTAAAAGAATACAGTTTGGTGTCATTGTGTGGTGGGTTGGTGGTGAAGGGTGTGATACTGCAAATGTTTAACCCCATGTGCCCCAGAGATTAGCCTAGACTGCTTGCGCCACACTACCTAGAGGGTAAGCAGAGGTTGTTCTTGAAGGTAACCCGTCGCCCTGACGTGGAAGAGAGGGTCCCTGCTTGTCGCCAGTGCTGCACTGCGCCAACCAGAGACTCCCCTTTCCAACATTGGACGCAGCGGTGAGGATCGCGAATTTACATTTGCAGTGTTCATACATTTACTATTGACCATTGCACAGTGATGACAGTCCAGTAACCTAAGCCACAGACTTTTTTTTATGTTTTACTGGGAGAATCCCCATTTGTTGTGAAGTCATGCCTGGATCAGCAGGAAGCATCATGGATTTTGGTAGAGCCCTGTCGCCAGAGGAGTTGACGGACAGGAAGGAGGCCAGAATACATGAAATGAAGTTGGCGGAGCTGAAATTGAATTGCCAACTGGAGCTAGAATCTAGGAAGTTAGCCCTGGAAGAAATGAAAATGGAGCTTGCGCATGACTTAAGAATGAGGAAACTTGACTTAGAGCTCGAGGGGCGTGAGGCCAGGAGGGTGTCAGCCCAGCAACAAGAAATGTGTGTAGCTCAGAGATTGAGCTTTGCTGAGTTGGAGGTGGAGTCCAGCTCAGATGGTGGCAGCAACATTCAGGTATCTAGTGCAGACAGCATAACGCGCGCACCTAGAGGTATGGCACCTGACTTGGAGGGGGTTAACATACACCAGGAGGTTCAAGGGCATGAGGTAGCTCCAGTAGTGCGCAGCGTCCCTGAAGGGAATAGGGTAGCTGGCGTAGGAGTTCATGGTCCTAGTGGTGGGAGGGATTCCCCCATGGTTGAGGTCCTGGTGGGTGAGTGTAAGGACCGCCCAGAAGAGTGTGGGTTGTGTGACAGAGACAGTTCGCTACTGTCTGGCCAGTCTCAGAAGAATGGTGTGGAGTATGTGTGTGAGGCGCTGGATGGTGAGGTGAAGGATAATTTGGTTAACCCTGCTAGGGGGCTGCGTAATCCAATTGTGGGAGAGCATATTGTAAGTCCCAGTTTTCCAGAGCTATGCGAACACCTGTTTGAGAGTGAGTTCTCTGACCCCAGGGAGCTCACATTGGAGGCAGACCTTGTTGTGGATTCTAGAGGGTCTGGAGAGGCATTGGGGTGTGATCCTGTGGGGAGTGGCTCAGGTATCTTCCAGCCCAGAGTGGTGGAAGTGGCGCAGAGTAGCCCAGCTAGGTCCTGTAGTAGTGAGAGGGGTGTAGGGCCTCACGTCCTGTCCTTAAGGGGAAGGAGTGAGAAGGGGTGTTGTCCCGGTAGTGCCCAACCTCAGTCTCAGAGCCTGGATGGTTCTTTAAGGGAACACCAGGTGGGGAGCCTAGGCTGTCCGGATGAGTCACCCTTTGAGGGGGATCCCCCAGTGGCTAGAGAACGTGGAGGCTCTGTAAACAGGGCTCCAGTAGTTCTGGTGACTGGCAGTACCCCTCCAGTTGGGAGGGTGCAGAAGTCCAGAAGGAGGGGCGAGAGGGGGAAAGAGTCCCCAGTGGAAGAACCAGTGGGTCAGGGGCCAGCCAGCAGGGCTGCGTCCCCAGTGAATGACCAGGGGGACACCACTTCTGTCCTGGGGGATCTTCCCGCACTGTCAGAGGGACAGGGGTTGGGAGATCTGCGCCAGGCAGACTGTCGCACGACACATGAGCTATGTGCCACCCTCAGGGGGGGCAGGCGTGCTCCCCGGAAAGTCCTGGTGCGCCAGGCAAGTGTTCAACTGCAGGGTTGGGTCCCTGAGTTGGAGAGTCAGGTTCAGGTGTTGTCTGACCTGGAGGGTGGGACCACTGTAATCAGTGTCCTGACCCATGACACTTCTAGGGGTACCACTCAAGTTGGGAGTGGGCAGTACTCTGGAAGGGGGTGCAGAGGGAGGGAGTCCTCGCCTCTGACCCCGGTACGGATTGAGGGTTTAGACCCTAGGTTTAAGGGCCAGGTGCAGGGTGTCCCCCCTGACCTGGTGCCCCAGTTGCAGGATAGCACCCCTGAACTGGTGGGCGAATTGTGCAGGTCACCTGTCCCAGGTGCCCTGACAATTCTGGAAGGGGGTACCACTCCAGGTGGGAGGGTACAGAGCCCCAAGGAGGAGGACCAGGTGTGGGAGGGGCCACCCCAGTCTTTGGTACAGCCGCCAGGTACAGACCTGGGACTGGTGGGTCAGTGCCAGGATGTCATACCTGACCTGACAGGAGGGAGAGTGGACAAAGGGTGCCAAGCACCTGGGGCTACTGCCCCCGCTCTCTGAGGCCACAAAGGGTTGAGAGCCCTGAGAGGCGTAAGGCTTGGGTCTCATTCCTGACTACTGTCAGTGGCCACTGTGACATTTTTCTGTCTGCCTGTTGGGACACACCTGTGAGCGAATTAAGGTTCAAGGCTGCACAGGTGGTGTCCACAGAGGAAGAGAAGGGTGCCCCATGGATTAGCTGGGTGGACCCTGAGAGTATGGACAGAGGATTTGAAATAGGTTCAGATTGGCGTAGAACTGGAATGTGCCCCTGCTGTTGCGGGCCAGGTCCATGTTCTATCGCCCTAAGCAGGGAAGCCCATCACAGTGGTGATTGGTCTACCCTGCGTTTTGGCTGGAAGGGGGTTGTGTTGGACCTGGCCCTCTTGGCAAGGTCATCCCTAAACTTTTTGCCTTCCTCCAATACTCTCTCTGACCTGTTTTTGTTGGTTTAATGACTCTGGGCACTTTGCCACTGCTGACCAGTGCCAAAGTGCATATGCTCTCCCTGTTGAAAAGTGTACATGTGATTGATGTCCATGATTGGTTCATTGGATTTACTGTTAGTCCCCAGTAAAGTGCACCAGGAGTGCCAGGGCTTGTGAATGCCAACACTGCTAGTGGGCCTGCAGCGCTGATTGCGCCACCCACAGAAGCAGCCTTAAAAATGTGTCTAGGGTCTGCCATTGCAGAACCTGCGTGCAGTCTGGTACTGTCATGCTGGCTGGGCAAGTGCACACACTTGCCAGCCCCTAAACCTTCCCTTAACTTCATCTTAGTCACCCCTATGGTAGGCCTGAGGGCAGGGTGCATTGTAAGTGTAAGGTAGGACATGCTCTGATGTGTGTGGCATGTCCTAATAGTGAATTACTGCCAAATTCGTTTTTCACTATGGTAAGGCTACCAGTTCCCTTTAGGCCAGATGGGCTGCTGGAATTATTACACTCTATAATCCCAGCAGGCTCAGGGAACATGGTAGAAATTAATGTTTAGTATGCCTGAACTCAGAATAATAAAATACTTCTTTTAGTAAAGTTTATTTTAATATCCTGTGTTTGCAAATGCTACTTTTAGAAAGTTAGCATTTGCTGGCCTAACCATTTCAGCCCGCCTCTGCTTGGATGTGGATCTGACTGTCTGGTGTGTGTGAGTGACAGGGCTGGGAGTTGACAGGTAGTGAATAGCAGGATGACACCTTAGTGGGAGGTGGGAGTTTCCCCTGAATGATGCATCAGGCTGTGCTCTACCTCCACAATGCTGGCTCCGCCCTCCAGGGGAGCGACTGATGACTCAGCCTGCACCTGGCCCAGGAAGGACCGAAGCTTGTCAACAAAGTGCTCCAAGCTGCCCCTGTCCTCACAATGCTGGCTCCGCCCCCTGGGGAGCGGCTGATGTGCCTGCCCTCTCACTGAATGCAGAAGCAGAAGTACCCACCACAAGTGCTCAGAGGCTGGAGCAGTTATGCAGAGGCCCCCTGGCCTGCTAGAACAAAAGAAACTGGGTATAAAAGTAGGAGCCCTGCTCCTTGTAAATTAGATCCTGTTTGCGCTACAGAAGAAACTCTGCCCGAAGAGAAGGACCTGGAAGGACTACAAGGAGGAGTGCTGTCTCTGGCCTGTGTCTGGTGCCTTGCTGCAGAAGGAGAGGAAAAGAAGAGACTACAAGAGACTTTTGCTTTTATTTGAACTTTGTGCCAAACTCTGCTGAAAGATCTCCAAGGGCTTGCTGTGGAACTTGCCCCCTGACCAGCGCCCCAGGAACAGTGGGCGCTACCCTCCCTGATCAAGGAACTGCTGTGTGTGCTGCTCGTCGCTGCAGCGCTGACTGAGGAGGACGAGAGCGTTGTGCGTCTCTGCCACGCTCCCCGTGATCCAGGACATCGATATCCCCCCGAGCACCGTGACAGGGGCCTAAAGTGGACCGCAAGAGCAACGTGAGGCCCAGCCGCCGCTGGCCCGAGCACCGTGACTGCATCTGCCTGTGAGCCCCGAGAGCAACGTGAAGGAGGACCCATCCGGTCCAAGCACCCGAGTTGACTGCGCCTCGCACCGTAGACCCCTCTGCAACGATGGACTGCCGCCCTGTGATAACCCCCCTCTGATCGGCATCCTGCCCGACAGCTCAGCTGTGAGCGCACAGCTGCAACCGGCACTTTGGCTGGGTACGTCCCGCACTTGGGGACCGTACTGCCACTTGCCGCCATCACACCGCCGCCTCCTTCAGGGTCGGAGCGAAGACCAAAGAAAGGACCCTGCCGCCACCAATCACCGCCGCCCCGGGTGACCCGTGACCTGCCCAGCTGAGAGCCGCAGCTCGCCGCGACCCCAGGGAAGCAACGCGACGTGGGACAGGCCCCCCTTTCAGCCGTCCGCTTCGCAAGACTTAAGGTACTGTGCGCTGTTCAAAGAACTGTGCGCCTTGAATTGCCCGTGTGTCCCTGACTCCGTGTACGCCTCGTACCCGGCCCCGTAAACCGACCGCCCTCGCACCGCACAAGAGAGTTGTGCGCCTCCCCCAGCTGTCACAACGATTTAGGGCTTTGTGCATGGTATTGCCACCCCCACCCTGAAGTGTGCGCTGAGGGCTGTGCGCTTGTAAAGCCGGTACGGTTCGCCTGTTTCAAAACGACCTGTACGTCTCTTCTCCATTGACTGTACAGTACGCCGCTCACGCGAAATGCGTGAGGTTTGGGGGGGCCGCAGAGGAAAGCCAAACAAAGCACACAGGAGCGCCGCAAAGCGCCCAGAAGCGCTAGAAGGCACAGTACCTTACTAAAACTGGGCAGAAGGCCCAGAACATTGCATTTTTAAGAACTGTGACCCTGTGAAGAGTAACTGGAACCATTTTTTTACGCATAAGACTGTATTTACAAGCCTACGTTGAATATATATATAAAGATATATTTTTACTAAAAGAATACAGTTTGGTGTCATTGTGTGGTGGGTTGGTGGTGAAGGGTGTGATACTGCAAATGTTTAACCCCATGTGCCCCAGAGATTAGCCTAGACTGCTTGCGCCACACTACCTAGAGGGTAAGCAGAGGTTGTTCTTGAAGGTAACCCTTCGCCCTGACGTGGAAGAGAGGGTCCCTGCTTGTCGCCAGTGCTGCACTGCGCCAACCAGAGACTCCCCTTTCCAACAGAGTGGTTGTGAGCACATGCGACCATTCGCAATGAGAAATCCGACCGCCCATGATGAGAAATCTCGCCTGGAGGTTGATTTTCCACGCTTGCCAAATTGACATTGATGGTCGCAAACGAGGAAAAATCTCGTCGGGAGGTAGATTTTCCTCGCTCGTGCTCAACCAACTTGATGTTGACGAGCGCAGGCGAGGAAAAAAACTCTGCTACGCGGAGCAGAGTTTTTTTGAAGTCCGCGAGCTCCACGTAACATGGAGTGCGGAAAACTCCGCGAGCGGAATGGAGTTCACCACCCAGGGTTAGTAATTACGTCAAGGGCCCGCATCGAGGGGACAGTGCAGGAGCCGAGAGTTGAACCTGCTGGTTGTGCTTCAGGTCCCCGCCGTGCTCTGTTCTCTAGGGTCTTGCTTCACTACTTCCACTCTCCCCCGTTCTACACAAACACACACACACTGGATACCTCACCTCTGCACTCAATCAGACTAAGAAAATGTACCTCTCGTACCTGGGAGTCCATCTTCCCAATGCCCCTCCTTTGCCCATGTCAGCCCTTCTCCAGACTTACCACTTTACTCCCACTCACCGCTACAATGCCTGGGGGCCTCTCTCGCGTATGTGATCACTGGCAGCAACAGTCTGACCATCCTCTCTCCTCAAACCCTGGTCCCTCCCCTCCATCTGACTGACTGAGGTAGAGATAGACTGACTGACTGAGGTAGAGAGACTGAGAGAGAGAGAGAGACTGATAGAGAGAGAGAGAGACTGACTGAGACAGACTGAATGACTGAGAGAGAGAGACTGACAGAGAGAGAGAGACTGACTGACTGAGAGAGAGAGAGACTAACTGATAGAGAGAGGGAGACTGACAGAGTGAGACTGACTGACCAACAAAGAGAGACTAGAGAGACTGACTGATTGACTGACTGACTGACTGACTGACAGAGAGACTGGCTGAGAGAGACTGACTAAGAGAGACTGACTGACTAACAAAGAGAGAAAGACTGACAAAGAGAAAGACTGACAGAGAGGGACTGACTGACTGACAAAGAGTTACTGACTGTCTGATGAAGAGAGACTGACAGAGAGAGACTGGCAGAGAGAGAGAGAGGCTGACAGAGAGAGAGAGAGAGAGACTCTGATGGAATCGGGTCAAAGTGTGTATGAAGCTATGCAGTGCCTCTTAAGATTGCTATTGTCTACTAATAAAAATGTATTATCAAAATGTGCTCTTTGTAGTTACATCTGCTTTTGAAATACAGCACTGTTGCATTGTTTGTATTGAAATGGGTTTGATTTGTTTTACTTTAGCCCTGCCCCCCCCCCACCTACCCCTCCCTTCCTTCCTTCCCCCACCACTGACCCCAACTCTACCGGTGCGGCCCACGGCCACAAAACACACCGAAATTTTGGTCCCAGACAGAAAGTTTGTGAGTATCAATGCTCTAGTACATTGGATTACAACACTGCATAGAATGCACTTATTACAAGAGATAGGTTTTAAATAAGAGCTTATAAAGATTGATGTCCCCCCCCCCCCCCACCCTGAAGTCAACACCACTAGAGAGCTAAGACGCCAGTCAGTTGTCATCTGTAGCCATACGTGGCCTGGATTCTTATACAGCACTGTCTATAAATCAGACACCAGTTTTTGTACAGCGCACATCCTGAACTCGTGTGTGAGAGGGTCTTATCATATGTGATGATAAAAGAAAGGAGGCTTGGTGAAATCAAATGCACGTCAAGGATCACACGGTTTGGTTAAGCAAGGAAGCTGGGATCGATCCCAGGTTTTCTGGTTCCATGCTGAGTAGGGGTGGGCGGTAATAAAAGAGATCTAAATGCAGTGGAATACGAGCTGGTCGCTAACTTTGGTGTTCCTGTGCTCCTGCGGCAGGATTATTGTGCCAAATGACTCATAATTACGCAAAGTAGTATAATTGTGTAATTTTCAGTGCTATAATGGCAAATACGTAACGCAACATTACCGAAATGACTCCAATTACACCAGTGTAGTTACAATTTCAGCCAGGCCTAATTGTCATCCCCTGAATGGGTATTTACATCAAAGGCCGCGGCTTTGTTTCTAATACTTGGCGCATGAGGTTTGAGCGTGGGTTGCAGCAGAAGCCACGCGAGGACTCCGGCTCGTTTTGGGCTCGGGGCCCAAGGGGGCCTGGAGCTGATCCAGAGCCGGGCATCTGGGTAGAGCCGGGCTCCATCCCTCAGCGGCTCGGCTCACCCACCTCGACTTTACACCTCGTCTTTCTTGCTCTCCGCCGTTCTCTTTCCAGCGTGCGGGGCTGACCAGCGCTGCCTCTCTCCTCTACCTCCACTTCCAGCTTTCCCTTTACCGGGTGCAAGACTCACCAGAGCTCTTCCACTCTCTCCTCCACTCTTCCCTTGACTCACCACGCACCCCTTCACCCTTCCCCTAGTGCAGGGCTCACCGGCCACCTTTACTCTTCCCTTGGCGCATGGCTCACCAGGCCCCCCTTCGCCCTTCCCTTGGTGCATGGCTCACCAAGCCCCCTCCACCCTTCCCTTGGTGCGTGGCTCACCAGGCCCCCCTTCACCCTTCCCTTGGTGCATGGCTCACCAGGCCCCCCTTCACCCTTCCCTTGGCGCATGGCTCACCAAGCCCCCTCCACCCTTCCCTTGGTGCAGGGCTCACCAGGCCCCCCTTCACCCTTCCCTTGGCGCATGGCTCACTAGGCCCCCCTTCACCCTTCCCTTGGTGCATGGCTCACCAGGCCCCCCTTCACCCTTCCCTTGGCGCATGGCTCACTAGGCCCCCCTTCACCCTTCCCTTGGTGCATGGCTCACCAAGCCCCCTTCACCCTTCCCTTGGTGCATGGCTCACTAGCCCCCTTCACCCTTCCCTTGGTGCATGGCTCACCAAGCCCCCTTCACCCTTCCCTTGGCGCATGGCTCACCAAGCCCCCTTCACCCTTCCCTTGGTGCATGGCTCACCAGGCCCCCCTTCACCCTTCCCTTGGCGCGTGGCTCACCCGGCCCCCTTCACCCTTCCCTTGATGCATGGCTCACCAGGCTCCCTTCACCCTTCCCTTGGCGCATGGCTCACCAGGCCCCCTTCACCCTTCCCCTAGTGCATGGCTCACCAGGCCCCCCCTTCATCCTTCCCCTAGTGCATGGCTCACCAAGCCCCCTTCACCCTTCCCTTGGTGCATGGCTCACCAGGCCCCCCTTCACCCTTCCCTTGGCGCATGGCTCACCAGGCCCCCCTTCACCCTTCCCCTAGTGCATGGCTCACCAGGCCCCCCTTCACACTTCCCCTAGTGCATGGCTCACCAGGCCCCCTTCACCCTTCCCCTAGTGCATGGCTCACCAGGCCCCCTTCACCCTTCCCCTAGTGCATGGCTCACCAGGCCCCATCCACCCTTCCCTTGGTGCGTGGCTCACTCGACTCTTTTTCACCCTTTCCTTGGTGCATGGCTCACCAGGCCCCCCCTTCATCCTTCCCCTAGTGCATGGCTCACCAGGCCCCCTTCACCCTTCCCCTAGTGCATGGCTCACCAGGCCCCCTTCACCCTTCCCCTAGTGCATGGCTCACCAGGCCCCATCCACCCTTCCCTTGGTGCGTGGCTCACTCGACTCCTTTTCACCCTTTCCTTGGTGCATGGCTCACCAGGCCCCCCCTTCATCCTTCCCCTAGTGCATGGCTCACCAGGCCCCCCTTCACCATTCCTTTGGTGCATGACTCACCAGGCTCCCTTCACCCATCCCTTGGCGCATGGCTCACCAGGCTCCCTTCCCCCTTCCCTTGGCGCATGGCTCACCAGGCCCCCTTCACCCTTCCCCTAGTGCATGGCTCACCAGGCCCCATCCACCCTTCCCTTGGCGCATGGCTCACCAGGCCCCCCTTCACCCTTCCCTTGGTGCGTGGCTCACCAGGCCCCATCCACCCTTCCCTTGGTGCGTGGCTCACTCGACTCCTTTTCACCCTTTCCTTGGTGCATGGCTCACCAGGCCCCCCCTTCATCCTTCCCCTAGTGCATGGCTCACCAGGCCCCATCCACCCTTCCCTTGGTGCGTGGCTCACTCGACTCCTTTTCACCCTCCCTTGGTGCAAAGCTCACCAGGCCCCCCTTCACCCTTCCCTTGGTGCATGGCTCACCAGGCCCCTTTCCCTTGGCGGAGGGCTCTCCAGCCCCCACCTTCACCCTTCCCTTGGCACAAGGCTCACCAGGCCCCCCTTCACCCTTGTCTTGGGGCATGGCTCGCCAGAGGTCTCTCTCTCTTCCCTGGATGCATGGATGGCTCACACGTGTTCTCTCCCTCCATATCCTCAAATTTTCACTTTCCTGTGTGTCTGGTTCACCAGTGTAGGCCCTCTCTCCCTTCCACCGCCACGCCACGCTACGCTTCCCTTTCCCGAGTGCATGGCTCACCTGGGCTCTCTCCCTCCTCCTCTGTCGTCCACCCTGCACTTTACTGTGTACCTGGCTCAATGGAGGTCTCCCTCCCTCCCCTCCACCCCCATTCTTCCCTTTCTGGTGCCTGGCACACCTGAGCTGTCCCTCTCTCCCCTCCACCCCCACTCTTCCCTTTCTGGTGCCTGGCCCACCTGAGCTGTCCCTCTCTCCCCTCCACCTCCACTCTTCCCTTTCTGGTGCCTGGCACACCTGAGCTGTCCCTCTCTCCCCTCCACCCCCACTCTTCCCTTTCTGGTGCCTGGCACACCTGAGCTGTCCCTCTCTCCCCTCCACCCTCACTCTTCCCTTTCTGGTGCCTGGAACACCTGAGCTGTCCCTCTCTCCCCTCCACCCCCACTCTTCCCTTTCTGGTGCCCGGCACACCTGAGCTGTCCTTCTCTCCCCTCCACCTCCACTCTTCCCTTTCTGGTGCCTGGCACACCTGAGCTGTCCCTCTCTCCCCTCAACCCCCACTCTTCCCTTTCTGGTGCCCGGCACACCTGAGCTGTCCCTCTCTCCCCTCCACCCCCACTCTTCTCTTTCTGGTGCCTGGCACACCTGAGCTGTCCCTCTCTCCCCTCCACCCCCACTCTTCCCTTTCTGGTGCCCGGCACACCTGAGCTGTCCCTCTCTCCCCTCCACCCCCACTCTTCCGTTTCTGGTGCCTGGCACACCTGAGCTGTCCCTCTCTCCCCTCCACCTCCACTCTTCCCTTTCTGGTGCCTGGCACACCTGAGCTGTCCCTCTCTCCCCTCCACCCTCACTCTTCCCTCTCTGGTGCCTGGCACACCTGAGCTGTCCCTCTCTCCCCTCCACCCCCACTCTTCCCTTTCTGGTGCCTGGCACACCTGAGCTGTCCCTCTCTCCCCTCCACCCCCACTCTTCCCTTTCTGGTGCCCGGCACACCTGAGCTGTCCCTCTCTCCCCTCCACCCCCACTCTTCCCTTTCTGGTGCCTGGCACACCTGAGCTGTCCCTCTCTCCCCTCCACCCCACTCTTCCCTTTCTGGTGCCTGGCACACCTGAGCTGTCCCTCTCTCCCCTCCACCTCCACTCTTCCCTTTCTGGTGCCTGGAACACCTGAGCTGTCCCTCTCTCCCCTCCACCCCCACTCTTCCCTTTCTGGTGCCTGGCACACCTGAGCTGTCCCTCTCTCCCCTCCACCCCCACTCTTCCCTTTCTGGTGCCTGGCACACCTGAGCTGTCCCTCTCTCCCCTCCACCCCCACTCTTCCCTTTCTGGTGCCTGGCACACCTGAGCTGTCCCTCTCTCCCCTCCACCCCCACTCTTCCCTTTCTGGTGCCTGGCACACCTGAGCTGTCCCTCTCTCCCCTCCACCCCCACTCTTCCCTTTCTGGTGCCTGGCACACCTGAGCTGTCCCTCTCTCCCCTCCACCCTCACTCTTCCCTCTCTGGTGCCTGGCACACCTGAGCTGTCCCTCTCTCCCCTCCACCCCCACTCTTCCCTTTCTGGTGCCCGGCACACCTGAGCTGTCCCTCTCCCCCCTCCACCACCACTCTTCCCTTTCTGGTGCCCGGCACACCTGAGCTGTCCCTCTCTCCCCTCCACCCCCACTCTTCCCTTTCTGGTGCCTGGCACACCTGAGCTGTCCCTCTCTCCCCTCCACCCCCACTCTTCCCTTTCTGGTGCCCGGCACACCTGAGCTGTCCCTCTCTCCCCTCCACCCCCACTCTTCCCTTTCTGGTGCCCGGCCCACCTGAGCTGTCCCTCTCTCCCCTCCACCCCCACTCTTCCCTTTCTGGTGCCCGGCACACCTGAGCTGTCCCTCTCTCCCCTCCACCCCCACTCTTCCCTTTCTGGTGCCCGGCACACCTGAGCTGTCCCTCTCTCCCCTCCACCCCCACTCTTCCCTTTCTGGTGCCTGGCACACCTGAGCTGCCCCTCTCTCCCCTCCACCCCCACTCTTCCCTTTCTGGTGCCTGGCACACCTGAGCTGTCCCTCTCTCCCCTCCACCTCCACTCTTCCCTTTCTGGTGCCCGGAACACCTGAGCTGTCCCTCTCTCCCCTCCACCCCCACTCTTCCCTTTCTGGTGCCCGGCACACCTGAGCTGTCCCTCTCACCCCTCCACCTCCACTCTTCCCTTTCTGGTGCCTGGAACACCTGAGCTGTCCCTCTCTCCCCTCCACCCCCACTCTTCCCTTTCTGGTGCCTGGCACACCTGAGCTGTCCCTCTCTCCCTTCCACCCCCACTCTTCCCTTTCTGGTGCCTGGCACACCTGAGCTGTCCCTCTCTCCCCTCCACCCCCACTCTTCCCTTTCTGGTGCCTGGCACACCTGAGCTGTCCCTCTCTCCCCTCCACCCTCACTCTTCCCTTTCTGGTGCCCGGCACACCTGAGCTGTCCCTCTCTCCCCTCCACCCCCACTCTTCCCTTTCTGGTGCCTGGCACACCTGAGCTGTCCCTCTCTCCCCTCCACCCCCACTCTTCCCTTTCTGGTGCCTGGCACACCTGAGCTGTCCCTCTCTCCCCTCCACCCCCACTCTTCCCTTTCTGGTGCCCGGCACACCTGAGCTGTCCCTCTCTCCCCTCCACCCCCACTCTTCCCTTTCTGGTGCCTGGCACACCTGAGCTGTCCCTCTCTCCCCTCCACCCCCACTCTTCCCTTTCTGGTGCCTGGCACACCTGAGCTGTCCCTCTCTCCCCTCCACCACCACTCTTCCCTGTCTGGTGCCTGGCACACCTGAGCTGTCCTTCTCTCCCCTCCACCCCCACTCTACCCTTTCTGGTGCCCGGCACACCTGAGCTGTCCCTCTCTACCCTCCACCCCCACTCTTCCCTTTCTGGTGCCTGGCACACCTGAGCTGTCCCTCTCTCCCTCTCTCCCCTCCACCTCCACTCTTCCCTTTCTGGTGCCTGGCACACCTGAGCTGTCCTTCTCTCCCCTCCACCCCCACTCTTCCCTTTCTGGTGCCTGGCACACCTGAGCTGTCCTTCTCTCCCCTCCACCCCCACTCTTCCCTTTCTGGTGCCTGGCACACCTGAGCTGTCCCTCTCTCCCCTCCACCCCCACTCTTCCCTTTCTGGTGCCTGGCACACCTGAGCTGTCCTTCTCTCCCCTCCACCCCCCACTCTTCCCTTTCTGGTGCCTGGCACACCTGAGCTGTCCTTCTCTCCCCTCCACCCCCACTCTTCCCTTTCTGGTGCCTGGCACACCTGCGCTGTCCCTCTCTCCCCTCCACCCCCACTCTTCCCTTTCTGGTGCCTGGCACACCTGAGCTGTCCCTCTCTCCCCTCCACCCCCACTCTTCCCTTTCTGGTGCCTGGCACCCCTGAGCTGTCCCTCTCGCCCCACCACCCCCACTCTTCCCTTTCTGGTGCCTGGAACACCTGAGCTGTCCCTCTCTCCCCTCCACCCCACTCTTCCCTTTCTGGTGCCTGGCACACCTGAGCTGTCCTTCTCTCCCCTCCACCCCCACTCTTCCCTTTCTGGTGCCTGGCACACCTGAGCTGTCCTTCTCTCCCCTCCACCTCCACTCTTCCCTTTCTGGTGCCTGGCACACCTGAGCTGTCCCTCTCTCCCCTCCACCTCCACTCTTCCCTTTCTGGTGCCTGGCACACTTGAGCTGTCCCTCTCTCCCCTCCACCCCCACTCTTCCCTTTCTGGTGCCTGGCACACCTGAGCTGTCCCTCTCTCCCCTCCACCCCCACTCTTCCCTTTCTGGTGCCTGGCACACCTGAGCTGTCCCTCTCTCCCCTCCACCCTCACTCTTCCCTTTCTGGTGCCTGGCACACCTGAGCTGTCCCTCTCTCTCCTCCACCCCCACTCTACCCTTTCTGGTGCCCGGCACACCTGAGCTGTCCTTCTCTCCCCTCCACCACCACTCTTCCCTTTCTGGTGCCTGGCACCCCTGAGCTGTCCCTCTCTCCCCTCCACCCCCACTCTTCCCTTTCTGGTGCCTGGCACACCTGAGCTGTCCCTCTCTCTCCCCTCCACCTCCACTCTTCTCTTTCTGGTGCCCGGCACACCCGAGCTGTCCCTCTCTCCCCTCCACCCCCACTCTTCCCTTTCTGGTGCCCGGCACACCTGAGCTGTCCCTTTCTCTCCCTTCCACCCCCACTCTTCTCTTTCTGGTGCCTGGCACACCTGAGCTGTCCTTCTCTCCCCTCCACCCCCACTCTACCCTTTCTGGTGCCCGGCACACCTGAGCTGTCCCTCTCTACCCTCCACCCCCACTCTTCCCTTTCTGGTGCCTGGCACACCTGAGCTGTCCCTCTCTCCCTCTCTCCCCTCCACCTCCACTCTTCCCTTTCTGGTGCCTGGCACACCTGAGCTGTCCTTCTCTCCCCTCCACCCCCACTCTTCCCTTTCTGGTGCCTGGCACACCTGAGCTGTCCTTCTCTCCCCTCCACCCCCACTCTTCCCTTTCTGGTGCCTGGCACACCTGAGCTGTCCCTCTCTCCCCTCCACCCCCACTCTTCCCTTTCTGGTGCCTGGCACACCTGAGCTGTCCTTCTCTCCCCTCCACCCCCCACTCTTCCCTTTCTGGTGCCTGGCACACCTGAGCTGTCCTTCTCTCCCCTCCACCCCCACTCTTCCCTTTCTGGTGCCTGGCACACCTGCGCTGTCCCTCTCTCCCCTCCACCCCCACTCTTCCCTTTCTGGTGCCTGGCACACCTGAGCTGTCCCTCTCTCCCCTCCACCCCCACTCTTCCCTTTCTGGTGCCTGGCACCCCTGAGCTGTCCCTCTCTCCCCACCACCCCCACTCTTCCCTTTCTGGTGCCTGGAACACCTGAGCTGTCCCTCTCTCCCCTCCACCCCACTCTTCCCTTTCTGGTGCCTGGCACACCTGAGCTGTCCCTCTCTCCCCTCCACCCCCACTCTTCCCTTTCTGGTGCCTGGCACACCTGAGCTGTCCTTCTCTCCCCTCCACCCCCACTCTTCCCTTTCTGGTGCCTGGCACACCTGAGCTGTCCTTCTCTCCCCTCCACCTCCACTCTTCCCTTTCTGGTGCCTGGCACACCTGAGCTGTCCCTCTCTCCCCTCCACCTCCACTCTTCCCTTTCTGGTGCCTGGCACACTTGAGCTGTCCCTCTCTCCCCTCCACCCCCACTCTTCCCTTTCTGGTGCCTGGCACACCTGAGCTGTCCCTCTCTCCCCTCCACCCCCACTCTTCCCTTTCTGGTGCCTGGCACACCTGAGCTGTCCCTCTCTCCCCTCCACCCTCACTCTTCCCTTTCTGGTGCCTGGCACACCTGAGCTGTCCCTCTCTCTCCTCAACCCCCACTCTACCCTTTCTGGTGCCCGGCACACCTGAGCTGTCCTTCTCTCCCCTCCACCACCACTCTTCCCTTTCTGGTGCCTGGCACACCTGAGCTGTCCCTCTCTCCCCTCCACCCCCAGTCTTCCCTTAGTGGTGCCCGGCACACCTGAGCTGTCCCTCTCTCCCCTCCACCCCCACTCTTCCCTTTCTGGTGCATGGCACACCTGAGCTGTCCCTCTCTCCCCTCCACCCCCACTCTTCCCTTTCTGGTGCCTGGCACACCTGAGCTGTCCCTCTCTCCCCTCCACCCCACTCTTCCCTTTCTGGTGCCTGGCACACCTGAGCTGTCCCTCTCTCCCCTCCACCCCACTCTTCCCTTTCTGGTGCCTGGCACACCTGAGCTGTCCCTCTCTCCCCTCCACCCCACTCTTCCCTTTCTGGTGCCTGGCACACCTGAGCTGTCCCTCTCTCCCCTCCACCCCCACTCTTCCCTTTCTGGTGCCCGCACACCTGAGCTGTCCCTCTCTCCCCTCCACCCCCACTCTTCCCTTTCTGGTGCCCGCACACCTGAGCTGTCCCTCTCTCCCCTCCACCCCCACTCTTCTCTTTCTGGTGCCTGGCACACCTGAGCTGTCCCTCTCTCCCCTCCACTCCCACTCTTCCCTTTCTGGTGCCTGGCACACCTGAGCTGTCCCTCTCTCCCCTCCACCCCCACTCTTCTCTTTCTGGTGCCTGGCACACCTGAGCTGTCCCTCTCTCCCCTCCACCCTTCCATTTCCTGGGACCGTGGCTCACCTGGGCTCTCTCCCTCCCTCTCTGCCCTCCACCCTCCGCTTCCCCACGCGCCTGGGCCCCCGGAGAGCTCCCTCTGCCCCAGCCCCACCCGCCCCTCCCTAGGTGCCTGCCTCGCCTCAGCTCTCCCCCTCTCCAGCCTCCTTTGAAGATCTCCCGAGGACCTCTCCGCCTGTGAAAGGCTTGTGTACAGAGGGAGTGGGTTTCAGCCATAAAGTGCCCGGAGCGCGAGAGGGGGCAGAGAGTGCAGAGACAAGTGCCTGGCAGGGTTGATGCTGTGTCTCCGGGGAGGGGCAGTGCAGACAGCATGGGGGGCAGACTGCTCTGGCAGTGCCTGCTGCTGGCGCTGATGGGGCCGGGCATGCTGGGCTCCGAGCACCCCGACTGCAGGGACCGCAGGGAGGACCCCTCCTGCCTGGACAGCCTGGTGGCCGTGCCCCCCGAGGCCGGCTGCGAGGGGGCCCTGGGCTGCAGGCTGCACTTCCTGGGGCCCGAGGAGCCGGCGGCGCCCGAGGAGGTGCGGGAGACCCCCCAGGAGCCGCAGCAGGAGTTCAAGCAGACCCTGAAGCAGGCGGGCGCGGATGGCAGTGCCAAGCAGCAGAGCACGCGCTCCAAGAACGTGGGCGAGCGCCTGGCGGTGGCCGAGGCCGGGCTGCTGGCCGTGAGCGCCCGGCTGCAGCGGCTGCAGGACGAGAGCCGGCTGAACCTGAGCCGCATGGAGGAGCGGCTCAACTCCCTGGTGGTCCTGCTGCTGGGCATCCTGTCCGGGTGCCAGCTGCCCTGCAACGAGTCCGTGCTGCGGCTGTCGCTGCTGGGTGAGTGAGGGCGAGGGGGCAGCACAGCTGTCGCTGCTGGGTGAGTGAGGGTGTGCATGGCTTGTGACTGCAAGGGGGCAGCTATGACAGCTGTCGCTGCTGGGTGAGTGACTGCAAGGGGGCCTGATCACAGGCTGTCTCTGCTGGGTGAGTGACTGCAAGGGGGCATGATCACAGGCTGTCGCTGCTGGGTGAGTGACTGCAAGGGGGCCTGATCACAGGCTGTCGCTGCTGGGTGAGTGACTGCAAGGGGGCCTGATCACAGGCTGTCGCTGCTGGGTGAGTGACTGCAAGGGGGCATGATCACAGGCTGTCTCTGCTGGGTGAGTGAGGGTGAAGGCATGATCACAGGCTGTCGCTGCTGGGTGAGTGACTGCAAGGGGGCATGATCACAGGCTGTCGCTGCTGGGTGAGTGACTGCAAGGGGGCCTGACCACAGGCTGTCGCTGCTGGGTGAGTGAGGGTGAAGGCATGATCACAGGCTGTCGCTGCTGGGTGAGTGACTGCAAGGGGGCCTGATCACAGGCTGTCGCTGCTGGGTGAGTGACTGCAAGGGGGCCTGATCACAGGCTGTCGCTGCTGGGTGAGTGAGGGTGAAGGCATGATCACAGGCTGTCGCTGCTGGGTGAGTGAGGGTGAAGGCATGATCACAGGCTGTCGCTGCTGGGTGAGTGACTGCAAGGGGGCCTGAACACAGGCTGTCGCTGCTGGGTGAGTGACTGCAAGGGGGCATGATCACAGGCTGTCTCTGCTGGGTGAGTGAGGGTGAAGGCATGGTCACAGGCTGTCTCTGCTGGGTGAGTGACTGCAAGGGGGCATGATCACAGGCTGTCGCTGCTGGGTGAGTGACTGCAGGGGGGCATGATCACAGGCTGTCTCTGCTGGGTGAGTGAGGGTGAAGGCATGATCACAGGCTGTCGCTGCTGGGTGAGTGACTGCAAGGGGGCATGATCACAGGCTGTCGCTGCTGGGTGAGTGACTGCAGGGGGGCATGATCACAGGCTGTCTCTGCTGGGTGAGTGAGGGTGAAGGCATGGTCACAGGCTGTCGCTGCTGGGTGAGTGACTGCAAGGGGGCATGATCACAGGCTGTCGCTGCTGGGTGAGTGACTGCAAGGGGGCATGATCACAGGCTGTCGCTGCTGGGTGAGTGACTGCAAGAGGGCATGATCACAGGCTGTCGCTGCTGGGTGAGTGACTGCAAGGGGGCATGATCACAGCCTGTCTCTGCTGGGTGAGTGAGTGAGTGCATGGGGACAGCTGTCACTGCTGGGTGAGTGAGGACGAGGGGGCAGCACAGCTGTCACTGCTGGGTGAGTGACTGCAAGGGGGCAGCACAGCTGTCTTTGCTGGGTGAGTGACTGCAAGGGGGCATGATCACAGGCTGTCGCTGCTGGGTGAGTGAGTGTGAGGGCATCGGCGCGGGCTGTCGCTGCTGGGTGAGTGAGTGTGAGGGCATCGGCGCGGGCTGTCGCTGCTAGGTGAGTGAGTGTGAGGGCAGGTGTGGGCTGTCGCTGCTGGGTGAGTGACTGCAAGGGGGCATGATCACAGGCTGTCTCTGCTGGGTGAGTGACTGCAAGGGGGCATGATCACAGGCTGTCGCTGCTGGGTGTGTGAGTGCATTGGCGCGGGCTGTCGCTGCTGGGTGAGTGAGTGTGAGGGCATCGGCGCGGGCTGTCGCTGCTGGGTGAGTGAGTGTGAGGGCATCGGCGCGGGCTGTCGCTGCTGGGTGAGTGAGTGTGAGGGCATCGGCGCGGGCTGTCGCTGCTGGGTGAGTGAGTGTGAGGGCATTTTCGTGGGCTGTCGCTGCTGGGTGAGTGAGGGTGAGGGCATCTGCGTGGGCTGTCGCTGCTGGGTGAGTAAGTGTGAGGGCATCGGCGCGGGCTGTCGCTGCTGGGTGAGTGAGTGTGAGGGCATCAGCGCGGGCTGTCGCTGCTGGGTGAGTGAGTGTGAGGGCATCAGCGCAGGCTGTCACTACTAGGTGAGTGTGAGGGCATCGGCGCAGGCTGTCTCTGCTGGGTGAGTGAGTGTGAGGGCATCAGCGTGGGCTGTCTGCTGGGTGAGTGAGTGTGAGGGCATCGGCATGGACTGTCTCTGCTGGGTGAGTGAGTGTGAGGGCATCGGCGCGGCCAGTCTCTGCAGGGTGAGTGAGTGCGAGGGCACCGGCGCGGGCTGTCGCTGCTGGGTGTGTGTGAGTGCAAGGGACAGCCTCTACAGCTGTCGCTGCTGGGTGAGTGAGTGTGAGGGCATCGGCGTGGGCTCTCGCTGCTGGGTGAGTGAGGGTGAGGGCATCAGCACGGGCTGTCGCTGCTAGGTGTGTGTGAGGGCATGACCACAGGCTGTCTCTGCTAGGTGTGTGTGAGGGCATCAGCGCGGGCTGTCGCTGCTAGGTATGTGTGAGGGCATGACCACAGGCTGTCTCTGCTAGGTGTGTGTGAGGGCATCGGCGCGGGCTGTCACTGATGGGTGAGTGACTGTGAGTGCAAGGGGCCAGCCTCCGCTCCTGTCCGCCAGATGAGTGAGTGCAAGGGACCACCCTCTATAGCTGTCGCTGCTGGGTAAGTGTGAGGGCATCGGCTTGTCTCTGCTAGGTCAGCTGTCTCTGCTGGGTGTGTGTGAGTGCAAAGGACCAGCCTCTACAGCTGTCTTTGCTAGTTGAGTGCAAGGGGAAGCCTCGGCAGCTGTCTCTGCTAGTTGTGTGTAAGGGCATCAGCACAGGCTGTCTCTCCTAGGTGTGTGTGTAGGAGTGCAAGGGGCATAATCACAGGCTGTCTCTGCTGGGTGAGTGACTGCAAGGGGCATAATCACAGGCTGTCTCTGCTGGGTGAGTGACTGCAAGGGGGCCTGATCACAGGCTGTTGCTGCTGGGTGAGTGAGGGTGAAGGCATGATCACAGGCTGTCGCTGCTGGGTGAGTGACTGCAAGGGGGCATGATCACAGGCTGTTGCTGCTGGGTGAGTGAGGGTGAAGGCATGATCACAGGCTGTCTCTGCTGGGTGAGTGACTGCAAGGGGGCCTGACCACAGGCTGTCGCTGCTGGGTGAGTGAGGGTGAAGGCATGATCACAGGCTGTCGCTGCTGGGTGAGTGAGGGTGAAGGCATGATCACAGGCTGTCGCTGCTGGGTGAGTGAGGGTGAAGGCATGATCACAGGCTGTCTCTGCTGGGTGAGTGACTGCAAGGGGGCATGATCACAGGCTGTCGCTGCTGGGTGAGTGACTGCAAGGGGGCCTGATCACAGGCTGTCGCTGCTGGGTGAGTGACTGCAAGGGGGCCTGACCACAGGCTGTCGCTGCTGGGTGAGTGAGGGTGAAGGCATGATCACAGGCTGTCGCTGCTGGGTGAGTGAGGGTGAAGGCATGATCACAGGCTGTCGCTGCTGGGTGAGTGAGGGTGAAGGCATGATCACAGGCTGTCGCTGCTGGGTGAGTGACTGCAAGGGGGCCTGACCACAGGCTGTCGCTGCTGGGTGAGTGAGGGTGAAGGCATGATCACAGGCTGTCGCTGCTGGGTGAGTGAGGGTGAAGGCATGATCACAGGCTGTCGCTGCTGGGTGAGTGACTGCAAGGGGGCCTGAACACAGGCTGTCGCTGCTGGGTGAGTGACTGCAAGGGGGCCTGATCACAGGCTGTCGCTGCTGGGTGAGTGAGGGTGAAGGCATGATCACAGGCTGTCGCTGCTGGGTGAGTGACTGCAAGGGGGCATGATCACAGGCTGTCGCTGCTGGGTGAGTGACTGCAAGGGGGCAGCTATGACAGCTGTCACTGCTGGGTGAGTGACTGCAAGGGGGCAGCACAGCTGTCACTGCTGGGTGAGGGCACCGGCGCAGGCTGTCGCTGCTGGGTGAGTGAGTGTGAGGGCATCAGCGCAGGCTGTCACTACTAGGTGAGTGTGAGGGCATCGGCGCAGGCTGTCTCTGCTGGGTGAGTGAGTGTGAGGGCATCAGCGTGGGCTGTCTGCTGGGTGAGTGAGTGTGAGGGCATCGGCATGGACTGTCTCTGCTGGGTGAGTGAGTGTGAGGGCATCGGCGCGGCCAGTCTCTGCAGGGTGAGTGAGTGCGAGGGCACCGGCGCGGGCTGTCGCTGCTGGGTGTGTGTGAGTGCAAGGGACAGCCTCTACAGCTGTCGCTGCTGGGTGAGTGAGTGTGAGGGCATCGGCGTGGGCTCTCGCTGCTGGGTGAGTGAGGGTGAGGGTGAGGGCATCAGCACGGGCTGTCGCTGCTAGGTGTGTGTGAGGGCATGACCACAGGCTGTCTCTGTTAGGTGTGTGTGAGGGCATCAGCGCGGGCTGTCGCTGCTAGGTATGTGTGAGGGCATGACCACAGGCTGTCTCTGCTAGGTGTGTGTGAGGGCATCGGCGCGGGCTGTCACTGATGGGTGAGTGACTGTGAGTGCAAGGGGCCAGCCTCCGCTCCTGTCCGCCAGATGAGTGAGTACAAGGGACCACCCTCTATAGCTGTCGCTGCTGGGTAAGTGTGAGGGCATCGGCTTGTCTCTGCTAGGTCAGCTGTCTCTGCTGGGTGTGTGTGAGTGCAAAGGACCAGCCTCTACAGCTGTCTTTGCTAGTTGAGTGCAAGGGGAAGCCTCGGCAGCTGTCTCTGCTAGTTGTGTGTAAGGGCATCAGCACAGGCTGTCTCTCCTAGGTGTGTGTGTAGGAGTGCAAGGGGCATAATCACAGGCAATCTCTCTGCTAGGTGTGTGTGAGCAGCAGCCTCGACAATTGTCTCTGCTAGGCGAGTACATGGAGCGCCTGTCTACAACTGTCTCTACTAGGTGAGTGCGAGTGGGCCAGCCTCTACTGCAGTCTCCCGTATGTGAGTGCAAGGGGCATCATCACAGACTGTCTCTGCTAGGTGTGTGTGTGTGTGTGCAAGGGGGCAGCTTTGACAGCTGTCTCTGCTGGGTGAGTGCGAGGGGGCATGATCACAGGCTGTCTCTGCTGGGTGAGTGTGAGTGTGAGAGTGAGGGCATCAGTGCAGGCTGTCTCTGCTAGGTTAGTATGAGGGCATCAGTGCAGAATGTCTCTGCTAGGTGAGTGTGAGTGCGAGGGACAGTCTCTACAGCTGTCTCTGCCTCATGAGTGCAAGGGGGCAGCTTCAACAACTGTCTCTGCTAGGTGAGTGTGAGGGCATGAGTGCAGGTTGTCCCTGCTAGGTTAGTGTGAGGGTATCATCGCAGGCTTTCTCTGCTAGGTGAGTGTGAGGGCATGAGCGCAGGCTGTCTCTGCTATGTGACTGTGAGGGCATCAGTGCAGGCTGTCTCTGCTAGGTGAGTGTGAGTGCAAGGTACAGTCTCTACAGCTCTTTCTGCTAGGTGAGTGCAAGGGGCATGCCTCCCCACCTGTCTCTGCTAGGTGAGTGACTGCAAGAGGGCATGAACACAGGCTGTCTCTGCTGGGTGAGTGACTGCAAGGGGGCATGAACACAGGCTGTCTCTGCTGGGTGAGTGACTGCAAGGGGGCATGGTCACAGGCTGTCTCTGCTGGGTGAGTGACTTCAAGGGGGCATGGTCACAGGCTGTCTCTGCTGGGTGAGTGACTTCAAGGGGGCATGGTCACAGGCTGTCTCTGCTGGGTGAGTGACTTCAAGGGGGCATGGTCACAGGCTGTCTCTGCTGGGTGAGTGACTGCAAGGGGGCATGGTCACAGGCTGTCGCTGCTGGGTGAGTGAGTGTGAGTGCATTGGCGCGGGCTGTCGCTGCTGGGTGAGTGAGTGTGAGGGCATCGGTGCGGGCTGTCGCTGCTGGGTGAGTGAGGGTGAGGGCATCGGCGTGGGCTGTCGCTGCTGGGTGAGTGTGAGTGCAAGGTACACTCTCTACAGCTCTTTCTGCTAGGTGAGTGCAAGGGGCATGCCTCCCCACCTGTCTCTGCTAGGTGAGTGAGTGCATGGGGGAGCCTCTACAGGTGTCTCTTTCAATTGAGTGCAAGGTGGCAGCATCAACACCTGTCTCTGATAGGTGAGTGCAAGGGGCAGCCTCAACAGCTGTCTCGGCCTGATGAGTGCAAGATGGAGTCTCAACAGCTGTCTCTGGTCGTGAGTGCAAGGGGTCAGCATCCCCACCTGTCTCTGCTAGGTGAGTTCGTGCAAGGGGGAGCCTCTACTGCTGTCTCTTCCAGGTGAGTGCAAGGGGACAGCATCAACATCTGTCTCTGCCAGGTGAGTGCAAGGGACAGCGTCAACAGCTGTCTCTGCCAGGTGAATGCAAGGTGCCAGCCTCAAGAGCTGTCTCTGCCAGGTGAGTGCAAGGGGCCATACTCTCAAGCAGCCACTCAAGCAATCCTAGTCAGAGTCAATTTTAATGTACGATTATTTAAAACCTTTATAAGCAAGCAAAGCAATTGAGAGTATTCAACATACAAAGTCTAAAACACATTATAAGAACAAACAGAGCTAAGGGGCATATTAGTAAGGGCGTTATCGCTGCTTTAGCGGCACTTTTTGCTGATAAAGTGGTGATTTTTTATCGCCCAATTACCAAGCTGTCGCTAACAGCAGTTAGCGACAGCTTCCAGGCGATAGCGACCGCTTTGTGGCCCACCTTGCATGTCAGCGATATTTATCACTAATGACATGCAAATTGGGCGTACCCAAACTGGTAGCGACTGAAAGCAGTCGCTAACACAGCTATTGCCTATTAGCAATACCCTTGATGCGATAAAAAAACGCGCGCTTACCGCGATTAGCGCCAGGATTTTACACCTGGTAAAAACCTGACTTAGCCATTATAGTGAATGGGAGGTGGATCCTATGGCTAAGTCCCCACCTGCCTATTAGCGAGATTTTCCTTAGCGATAGGATTTTTATCGCTGGAAATCTCACATTATTGATGGGATTCGCCGCTATCGCTGGAATTTTTATCGCTGTGGAGATAAACGTTGGTAATACTGCGTTATCTCAGGGCTAAAATTCAGCGATAGGTGGTGATAAAAAAAATCACGATAAGCGCGGTTTGCGATAATTTTTGCAAGCTGTTGCTAATATGCCCCTAATTGCGGGACAGAAAAGATTCAGTCGAGCCATATTTTAAGAAGATAGAACAGGTAAAAGAGCAAAGTGAAGAACCACTCTTGTAAAAACACTGGGCAGCGCCCAGTGCTAAGAAATGGAGCAGCAGGTGTGGTCGTTTAAGACAATGTGCAAAACGCAATAATGGCAGTGGGAAACCAGGTAATAAGCAGCATGAGTAGTCGCCAATGTGCAAAATGTGCTGGAAACATGACTAAACCCAGCCCGTTTGCAACGAATTGTGCTGACTGTGATGTCATTAATCTTAAAGTTGTAGCGTAAAGGCCGTAACATTTTTGGTGGGCTCAGCCCGACTCGATATTGGGCATGCAATGATAAATTGCACGAATGTTAAATAAAACAGAAAAATAAAGAGTGCACAGTAGAAAACAAACAGTGCACAGTAGAAAACAAACAAGAAAGTAAAAGTACAGCATTTGGCAGCAAGTTACCAAAGCACTGGGAGAAATGACAATTTTCCAGTTTGGTCACAACCACCCGGAGAAACTTGACAGGGGCTCAAACTCTCTCTGCTGTGTGAGAGCATAGTGCCAACCACCCACCCTGCATCATGCCAGGGTCTCGAGCTGTCTCTGCTGTAAGAGCATAGTGCCAACCACCCACCCTGCATCATTCCAAGGACTCTAGCTGTCTTCTGTGAGAGCATGGTGCCAACCACCCACCCTGCATCATTCCATGGGCTCGAGCTGTCTCTGCTGTGAGAGCATGGAGCCAACCAATCACCCTGCATCATGCCAGGGGCTGGAGCTGTCTCTGCTGTGTGAGAGCATGGTGCCAACCACTCATCCTGCATCCTTCCAGGGGCTCGGACTGTCTCAACTCTGTGAGAGCATGGCGCCAACCACCCACCCTGCATCATCCCAGAGTCTCTAGCTGCCTGCTGTGAGAGCATGGTGCCACCACCCACCCTGCATCATTCCAGGGGCTCGAGCTGTCTCTGCTGTGAGAGCATGGTGCCAACCACCCACCCTGCATCATTCCATGGCCCAACCACCCTGCATCATTCCAGGGGCTCGAGCTGTCTCTGCCGTGAGAGCATGGTGCCAACCACCCACCCTGCATCATTTCAGGGGCTCAAGCTGCCTCTGCTGTGTGAGAGCATGTTGCCAACCAATCACCCTGCATCATTCAAGGGGCTCAATCAGACTCTGCTGTGTGAGAGCATGGAGCCAACCACCCACCCTGCATCATTCCAGGGGCTCAACAATCCACCCTGCATCATTCCAGGGGCTCAGGCTGTCTGCCGTGTGAGAGCATGGTGCCAAAACCCACGCTGCATCTTTCCAAGGGCTCAAGCTGACTCTGCTGTGTGAGAGCATGGAGCTAACCACCCACCCTGCATCATTCCAGGGACTCAAGCTCTCTCTGCTGTGTGAGCGCATGGTGCCAACCACCCACCTGGCATCATTCCAGGGGCTCGAGATGCCTCTGCTGTGTGAGAGCACGCTGTCAACCACCCATGCTGTTTTATTCAAGGGACTCACGCTGTCTCTACTGTATGAGAGCATGGCCCCAACCACCCACCCTGCATCATTCCATGAGTTTGGGCTGTCTCTGCTATGTGATAGCATGGTGCCAGCCAATCACCCTGCATCATGCCAGGGGCTCGAGCTGTCTCTGCTATGTGATAGCATGGTGCCAGCCAATCACCCTGCATCATGCCAGGGGCTCGAGCTGTCTCTGCTATGTGATAGCATGGTGCCAACCAATCACCCTTCATCATTCCAGGGGCTCAAGCTGTCTCTGCTGTGTGAGAGCATGTTGACCCACCCACCCTGCTTCATTCCATGGCCCCAACCATCCACCCTGCATCATTCCAGGGCCTCGGGCTGTCTCTGCTATGTGATAGCATGGTGCCAGCCAATCACCCTGCATCCTGCCAGGGGCTCGAGCTGTCTCTGCTATGTGATAGCATGGTGCCAGCCAATCACCCTGCATCCTGCCAGGGGCTCGAGCTGTCTCTGCTATGTGATAGCATGGTGCCAACCAATCACCCTTCATCATTCCAGGGGCTCAAGCTGTCTCTGCTATGTGATAGCATGGTGCCAGCCAATCACCCTGCATCCTGCCAGGGGCTCGAGCTGTCTCTGCTATGTGATAGCATGGTGCCAGCCAATCACCCTTCATCATTCCAGGGGCTCAAGCTGTCTCTGCTGTGAGAGCATTTTGCCAACCACCCACCCTGCATCATTCAGGGGCTCTAGCTATCTCTGCTGTGATAGCATGGTGCCAACCACCCACCCTGCATCATTCCAGGGGCTCAAGCTGTCTCTGCTGTGTGAGAGCATGTTGGCCCACCCACCCTGCTTCATTCCATGGCCCCAACCATCCACCCTGCATCATTCCATGGCCCAACCACCCTGCATCATTCCATGTGCTCAAGCTTTCTCTGCTTGTGAATGGGTCCAGAACACCCACCCTGCATCACTTCCTGTGCTCAAACTGCCTCTAAGGGAGTGCTTGGGCCCCAATAACCGCCTTTTATCACTCGCTTCCAGCTAATAATATGTTCTCTGGGTGTCTGTGCTAGGTGCGTGCAAGGCTCCCAGTCATCAGTTCTTCTAGAAGGCTTTGCCTCTTATCCTTGTGGAAAGTAACCCTGGGCGTAGTTCGCGAAGTAGTGCTATGCGTAGCTACGCAAAGTGCACTTCACGAGCTACGCTTAGCGCTACGCTAACTGCGTAGTGCGGTGTTCGCGCTGATTGCACAGTGCCGGATGCTTGTCCCACCTGTGCAATCATTGAAAACAGCATCTTGCACAGTGCGAGCTGTCATTTTCTGCCGCTTGAGTAGATTTTTACTCGAGCGGCAGCTTTCTCAATGCGGACTGGTAGTTTCTCATTGCGAGTGCTCACGAGCATACGCGACCACTCGCAATGAGAAACCTGACCTCCCCACATTGAGAATCTCGGCGGGAGGTTTATTTTCCACACTCGCGATCACCAACTTGATGTTGCTGATTGCGAATGAGGAAAAAGTCTCGCCGGGATGTCATTTTGCTTGCTCGCGGTCGCCAACTTAACGTTGAGGACCGCGAGTAAGCAAAAATTGACCACTGTGCTACGCTACGCGTGTTCGCACTGTGCTACGTGCAATTCGCATAGTGCGAAGTAGCACAAACTTCACAAACTGCGCGAGCGTAGAGTAGTTGTCTGCCCAGGTTTAGTGGAAAGTGACGACCTGACATGCTGACAGACTGACTGGTGGCTTGTCTACTCCTGGAGTAGCCATTTGCACTCGAAATCCCCTGCCTCGTAGCTAGTGTAACCTCTGCTTGGCCACCAAACTTCTGCACTTCATCAGGTGCCCCTGCCTGCACCCTCACTCTCCCATCCGAGCCCCCCGTGTGGAGCACTTTTGTACCCCACTTCTTCACATCTCTCTGTTGCTTTGCACCTCGCTGGGATGTAATGCAAACACTTGCAGCCACTGCGGGGACTTGCTGCGCCCCCTCGCCAGGCAGCAGGTGCTTTACCTGTTCAAGGCAGGGAGCACAGCACACATGTCCTGCAGACATGGCATGGGGAGTAGGCCAAAGAGTAAGCTGTGCTCAGGAACAGGGACCCATTATGTTGATGTTTTTAGGTCGAACCTGGACAGCACACGTGCTGCTCTGTGAGGCATGCTGTATTCAGGTATGGAATTGAAGCTCCGCCCATTTCCCACCCATCTTTTCAATTGGCTCCTGTTACTGTAGTTTCTAAATGGCTGCTTTTGATTCATGAATAGGCTTAGTAGTCCCTCCTTAGTACCGCCTTGTCTACATTTGTAACCTCCCATGAGGACTGGACTTTTCACTTGTATTGTTGCAAGGTCTGTTTTATTCACAGTATGTGAGCACTATTTTCTCTAATTTAATGATTTTATCCTATTGCAGGCACGAAGTGTTTTACTGCAAGGCTGCCGGCCTTTCCTCTGGGCGCCGCACTACAGTTTTAGCACGTCGCCCGCTCTAAAAATGTTATTACCAATAGGGCCATCTTGACAAACATTTTCTTTTATGTTAAAGTGCCCCATACTGCGCTTTCACTTTATTGCAAGCCGCGCACCTTTCTTTAGTTAAGCTGCATTTAAAGAAAGGTGCTTGGCTGCCATTAAAGTGAAAGCACGGCATGGGGCACTTTTACAAAAGAAATGTGTTTGTCAAGTTGGCCGTATTGGTAATAAAAATGTAAATGTACTGTCAGCAGTGCCGCTCGGAGCCAGCTGATGGAAACGGGAAAAATAAAATAATAAAGGTTTTGTTATCATTTTATTTTTCCCTCTAGAACCAGCCAAGTCTGGGTGGGGCTTGGCTGTTGTCACAGTCAGCAAGGGATGAGTAGTGCACACTGTAAGTGTGCATGATCGTTTGACCAGCTGTCTAAGGCCGGCCAAACTGTCATGCGCACTTAGGTGTCTTGAACCCAGCTGTGTTGCACAGCTGGGTTGGAGAAACAGCACAGACTCCCAGACACTGTCTGAGCAGCAAACCAAGCTGCTCCGGCCAATCCTGGCAGGGCTCTCATGCTATTGAGAGCAGTGCCATGATTGGGTTGGGAGCCTGTGCTGGTGTCCTTGGGACTGCTGAGACACCATCAGGAGAGAAGAGGAGCACAGAGGCAGCCAGCGGCGTTGGAACAATATGTTTTTTTTAACCCCTTGCATGCTCGTGACGGAACCATTCCGTCACGAGCAACGGTGGTGCTGTGCTGGTGACGGAATGGTTCCGTCACGGCCCGGCCGCCACGCCTGCGCGTTGCTGATTTCGCGCCTGCGCTGAGCGTTCTATTAGGCAGGCGGGGCCGTGACGGAACCATTCCGTCACAAGCACAGCGCCACCACGGCTCGTGACGGAGTGGTTCCGTCACAAGCATGGCAGTGCCGCGCGGCCCCCCTCCCCCCTAGCGCCGTGGCGGAATTACCGCCGCAGCCAAGGGGTTAAACTACAATCATTTTCCTAATCCCCTACTTGAGATTTTCGGCAGCCGCCACTGGATGTCAGTCCAGGCACCCTCCACAGGTTACACAGTGGAGACAAATGCCAAAGTGAGTGGGTGTTGGTGGGTAGAATAAAGACAACAGCTTCCTACTCAGCTTCCGGTTGTACTGTGTATGTGTGTGATTGGTCTTGCAATAAAATATAGTGCTTGCCTTCTAGTAATATACATCCCTGGGGCCTTATATCTGCATGAGCAGACAGGGATTGTATCATCTTTGGACTGTTACTAGGAAAGTATTCCACTCTGGCAGGAACTTTCATGCTCTTTGAAAACAATGTTTTGAACCAGTGTGATAAAGAAGGAGGTGTATGTGTTTGTGTGTGTGCGTGTGCGCATGCGTGTGTGTTTGTGTCTGTGTGTGTGTTTGTGTGCATGTGGGGGGTCATCTTTCAAGAAATATGCATTCTAACTCAAGGATGGGTGGCTTACTTTGGGATCAGCACCATCCAATGATGTCATCACGATTGTTGTTCTCTATTAAAATGCAGCTGTGGCTGATAACAATATTAACGCTGGTTATTATTGTTGTTGTCATTATTATTACATGGTGATTACATGGTTACCAATACTACTAAGTTTTTATGGATTGCCAATGCGAAATATACAATTACTACTACACCTCTAGGTCTAATTTTAATAAAAAGAATAATTTTTGACAGTAATACTGATATATGGTAGTAATGTTCACCTTATTATTTCAGTTACTATTAGGATTAGTATCACATGTAGCACTAGAGTTCGTGTCCATGGGAGTAGTTCCAATGGCAGTAGTAGTGCCATTAGCACTGGTAGTGGTAGTAATGCTAGTAGTAGCTTTCCAGATTATGGAACGAATAGTATTAAAAGTACTAGTGATCGCAGTATGAATAACAGGAAGAACACGTGTAGTGATAACCTGCTTTAATGTAGCGGCGAATCCATCACTTCCGCTGTTTTCAGGTTCTTTTTTTTCTTCTTCCTCTTTTTTGTTCTTCTCATTGTTGCTGTTATTGTTACTATTATTAGTTGTAATGATGGTATTTTTAGTGGTACTTGTAATAGTAGCAGTAACACCATACTCGCCTAAGGACACATTTCCAGGAATTGGCCGTACAGTAAAGTTGTGAACCTCACAGCTGTATGTACATCACCCATGCAAATGCCATTTACATCAGTTGTATTTACATCAACCACGTATGTGCTATTTACACCACCTGCGTGTACATCAACCACGTATGTGCTATTTACACCACCTGCGTGTACATCAACCACGTATGTGCTATTTACACCACCTGCGTGTACATCAACCACGTAAGTGCTATTTACATCAGCTGCATGTACATCAGCCATGCAAACGCCATTTATGCCAGCTGCATGTATGGTCTCCATGGCCGCATCATTTTCACTTCACTATTTACTGTGCAAACTACGGTGATACACAAGTCCTCAATGTGCAAGCACACTGCCACCAGTTGCTCATCCTGACACTCACACACACTAAACCATGCCTCCCCCAAATATTCCACGGATCCAATGATGCACATTGAGTACCCAACAACATATGATCTTTGCAGCCACCCAGCGGAACAGGCCTTATTTATGTTACATGTCTTTAACCCGTTCCGTGCTCATGACGAGCTCAGCTCCTCATGAGCAACGGCGCTCCGGTGCTCATGAGGAGCTGAGCTCGTCATGACCGCGCCCGTTTGATGGAACGCTCGCATTCTGGGCTGATTCCGCTGCTGTGCTGAGCGTTCCATTGGAACGGGCGTGGTCATGACGAGCTCAGCTCATCATGAGCACCGGAGCGCCGTAGCTCATGACGAGCTCATGAGCACCGGGGTGCTGTGCGCACTCCCCCGCCCCCCAGCACAGCGGGGGGGAAACAGCCCTGCAGCGAAGGGGTTAAAGCACAATTCTGCTGTTTCCATAACCCCTTAGTGCAATTCAGTGCTACAGCGAGCTCGGTGAGGGGTTACTCCCTTGGACAGTGTCATGAGGGCCTGTGGGCATGGCCTTCCACCTCAACACAACACGCGTCTGTGAGTTCTTGCCTCTTGTCCTTTAGAGCTGCAGACCATCATAGTGCTTTACGAGTGTTAGTAAAAGTGCAAAGATCGCCCAGTGCTTTCTGTTTGTACTAACTGTATATGAATACTCCCAGAATATTCCCATTTTAGATGTCTATGTGACAATTCACAAAGGCATGTGAGAGTATCTAAAAGAGTACCACATACACATTCTTTTAGGTACTCTAAAGTGCCTCAATGAATAGGCCCATAATGGAGATTTGTATGTATGTACAGTGTGGTGATTTTATAGTATGACACTTGCTGCAAACAATTGATCATTGCCCAAGATGGATGTGTTACAATGGGCTGCACAGAAGAAAGAGGGTGTAGGGGGGATAGGATACAGCCTCACAGGCTGGGGGTTTTATTTGAGAATGCAATGGCACTGGCTAAGACTTACGCTTCAGTGAGAGTAGCAGCAGCAGGGCCGGCTCTAGGCTCATGGTGGCCCTGGGCAGGGAGCGTAGGTGGGGGCCCCCCGAAGAGGGGGTCCGGGCGGGGCGGAGCACGCAGGCCAGTAAAGAGGGGAGGGGGTCAGGGTGTTTAGAAGTGGAACAGAGCCGGAGGCCGCCAAATCCCTACCCGGGGCCACCACGCAAATATGTATCCATCCTCAGAGGATTAATATATTAAGGATATATATTGGTGTGGTGGCCCCTGGGATTTGGTGGCCCTGTGCAGGTGCACAGCTTGCACATGCCTAAAGCCGGCCCTGGCAGCAGGTCTGTGGAGGGGGTGGGAGGTGGCTTGGGAGGGATTGTTGGGTGTAGGATATCAAGAAGGGTAGTCTGACTTCCAAGCGCTTGCCCAGGGATGTGACTGAAGTGTCCAGCTTCTTGCAAACATTTTTTGGAATATTTCAAAGCTGTAGTTTTGCAGCAGCAGGACTCCTCCCTGAAGAAGGATTACATTTATGGGTGAATATTTCATCAGGTGATGGAAAGCACAAGTACGTCCTCTAAGTTGAGGACTGACTGTTCCCTGGCAGAATTTGTTCGGTCAGGGATAACTGTTGACAATTTGCCAAGATCCAAGATTTGCACCCAGTCTGGCAATGATCACATGTTATTGGATCAATAAGATAAGAAGCCCTTGGCTCCTGCTGCCCATGTTGACTTCACCCAACTGATGGGCCCAGTCACTCGTATTTGTGGTTCTTCCTCGTTTACGCCTAGACCCCCGCTGGCATTCTTTTGGTAAACCTGTAACGGGTTGGTAAGGCTGCAGTGGTCCTTAAGTTCTCACTCAACATTCCGATGTGGAAGGCGTCACTGTAGATTTGGAATTTGAGATGCCGACATACCTCTCAACTCACCGACATTTGGATCATGTCCCCTTCCCAGCAGGTCAGCCGTCCAGCCTTCAGTCCCTCATCATCATCATTGTCACCCACAGTGACGTCACTGAGAGGAGCTGACACAAACATCTTCACTTTCTTTGAAAACTCAATAGCTTCAGAGAGATGTGTTTTTGACTAAGTGACGTTGGCAAATGTACATCCTTCAGATTCATCAGAATCATTGCAGGACAATATTTTGTTCCATGCTAATTGGCTATGTTATATTTTCATCATACATCATGTGTTTGTGGTCATTTTTGTTTGCATTGGCTGTGTGCAGTTATTCCGAAAGACAGTAGGTGTGGTCGCTGTGCTGTGTTATTGATTTTATCTTAACCTCACTGGCAGGGTGCTAGGCGCTTTCTAGCGGGTGGATAATGTGTTTATATTTTTAGCATGTGATTATGCTGCCACTTTACATGTTTGTGTGTTTTTGTGACTGTGAAATAGTTTCACACATTCATCTGCTGCATTTGGGCAGGTGTGTTGCAGTATTGTGCATGTCTGTTTGTGATTCCTCACCCTGCTCGCACTGATAGTGAACAATAAATGTGCTGACACCGCATTAAGATGCTCTTGTTGCATTGGACTGGTGCAGAGGACAGAGCTCATTACCCTGCACCACACTGTGTATCAAATATGTGCTGGTTAACAACAGCTACAGGCTTCTGCATATTAATATGGAAAACTAGCGGGAAATGTGACTATTGGTATTTATTCCCCATTTATAGGTGGAAAAAGCCGAATCAGCGATATTACTGTCCATTCCGACCACATCTGGAGTAGGACAATGATACTTCTGTTCTAACTTCTCATTGGTTGGATGGGCTGCTGAGCCAGATGCGCTGAAAGAAAAGTTACAGTTACATCAATAGAGCAACCTATTGCATTCTATGGGCAAGGTCAGTATAGCGCCAACTTAAAATTCAGATCTGCCCAAGATAATGCACTGTCACTACGATAGCCAAACACATTATGATTTTGCATCAGCTTTGCATCACTTTGTGGAGCATCCTCAACACAAAATCCATTTTGGCATTTAATAAGCCATACCTTTCGTGGTCTAGTAAATAACAAACGAATGCAGCGCAGCGCAGCGCTATGCGGTTAGGCGTTCCCATATTCCAGCCATGCATTTTGATGCAAACCTAGATTTACAAAGGCTTGTAAACGTGGGTGCGTGCCAAGATGGTACGCCTATCCAACAGAGGCGTAACGAGGAGAAATATATTCTTTTTTTCTCGCTGCTTCCTCTTTCCATCTGTGCTATATCGTGCAGCACACGTGGAAAGCGGAATATGCCTCTAAGGCTTGTTTTTGTGCACAAACGTAATCCTGCATGTAACGTAGGCATCCTTGCTTTATGGTGCAAGAGTGCCTGTGTTAGCGCTAGACAGCCACAAGTGCACCAGCACTTACAGGGAGATGAACAGTGCCATATCCTGGTAAATATGGCACTGTTCAACTCTCTCCCATCCACACAGCGCAGCAACTTGCCTTTCTGTGCTGCGTTGCGTCGTGTTGCATGAACTATTAGTAAATATGCCCCATAATGCTTCAGGTGGCTGGTTTAGCCTCTTGGAGAAGGTTAAAACAGAGCTCTCCTCCATGCAGTAGTGGCCTTTCACCCCCTTCTCTGCAGAGATAAACTGAACTTTTACATCCATGCAGTTGTAACAATCACAATAACTCCTTCAGTACTACCAAGATCAACCAAGATGAAACTCATTTTAATTTCACAGCCACATACACAGATCACATATAAACTAAACATTCAACAAAGTGTCAGATCCAATCAATTCATGGCACTCCCTGTTTAGGAAAGATATTTGATGTTAAAATTATATATATATATATATATATATATATATTCCAAAGACAATGTTGCCCACAATGAGAGAGACCACAGGCAGCTTTCAAATTCATCCGCTTTATTAGGTGACAAGACGCTAGCCAGCAGCGCACAGGAATCTTCCTTCATTTACACAGGCCAGACGCGTTTCAGGAGAATAACACTCCCTTCCTCAGTGGCATTGCAGCTCCAAATAACGGATGATTTGCTCCACGCACTAAATATCACTGAGTCCCGCCCCACTGGGCGTAGCCACCCTCGTGGCATTATGGTTCTCGTAGTGCTGGTAAGTTCTACTGCATTGAGTGTCCGTAGTGGAGTGCTTTGAAATAAACCCCAGTGGGTTGAAGTTCGAACCTGCTCTGCTGCACGGCTTTCCGCTTTAGTCTGCCTCCGGGATATCTGCCTTCCAAACGAGTCAGCTCTACCTGGTACTCCGGCCTGCAAACGCAGGGGGTCTCTTCTCGCGGCCGGGCAAGCCGCTAAAATTCCAAAGACAATGTTGCCCACAATGAGAGAGACCACAGGCAGCTTTCAAATTCATCCGCTTTATTAGGTGACAAGACGCTAGCCAGCAGCGCACAGGAATCTTCCTTCATTTACACAGGCCAGACGCGTTTCAGGAGCGGAAAGCCGTGCAGCAGAGCAGGTTCGAACTTCAACCCACTGG
Organism: Lissotriton helveticus; assembly: GCF_964261635.1. NCBI lineage: Eukaryota > Metazoa > Chordata > Amphibia > Caudata > Salamandridae > Lissotriton > Lissotriton helveticus. The sequence goes on from NC_136070.1 coordinate 1,244,701,387, forward strand.
GGTTTATTTCAAAGCACTCCACTACGGACACTCAATGCAGTAGAACTTACCAGCACTACGAGAACCATAATGCCACGAGGGTGGCTACGCCCAGTGGGGCGGGACTCAGTGATATTTAGTGCGTGGAGCAAATCATCCGTTATTTGGAGCTGCAATGCCACTGAGGAAGGGAGTGTTATTCTCCTGAAACGCGTCTGGCCTGTGTAAATGAAGGAAGATTCCTGTGCGCTGCTGGCTAGCGTCTTGTCACCTAATAAAGCGGATGAATTTGAAAGCTGCCTGTGGTCTCTCTCATTGTGGGCAACATTGTCTTTGAAATTCAGCGGCTTGCCCGGCCGCGAGAAGAGACCCCCTGCGTTTGCAGGCCGGAGTACCAGGTAGAGCTGACTCGTTTGGAAGGCAGATATCCCGGAGGCAGACTAAAGCGGAAAGCCGTGCAGCAGAGCAGGTTCGAACTTCAACCCACTGGGGTTTATTTCAAAGCACTCCACTACGGACACTCAATGCAGTAGAACTTACCAGCACTACGAGAACCATAATGCCACGAGGGTGGCTACGCCCAGTGAGGCGGGACTCAGTGATATTTAGTGCGTGGAGCAAATCATCCGTTATTTGGAGCTGCAATGCCACTGAGGAAGGGAGTGTTATTCTCCTGAAACGCGTCTGGCCTGTGTAAATGAAGGAAGATTCCTGTGCGCTGCTGGCTAGCGTCTTGTCACCTAATAAAGCGGATGAATTTGAAAGCTGCCTGTGGTCTCTCTCATTGTGGGCAACATTGTCTTTGGAATTTTAGCGGCTTGCCCGGCCGCGAGAAGAGACCCCCTGCGTTTGCAGGCCGGAGTACCAGGTAGAGCTGACTCGTTTGGAAGGCAGATATCCCGGAGGCAGACTAAAGCGGAAAGCCGTGCAGCAGAGCAGGTTCGAACTTCAACCCACTGGGGTTTATTTCAAAGCACTCCACTACGGACACTCAATGCAGTAGAACTTACCAGCACTACGAGAACCATAATGCCACGAGGGTGGCTACGCCCAGTGGGGCGGGACTCAGTGATATTTAGTGCGTGGAGCAAATCATCCGTTATTTGGAGCTGCAATGCCACTGAGGAAGGGAGTGTTATTCTCCTGAAACGCGTCTGGCCTGTGTAAATGAAGGAAGATTCCTGTGCGCTGCTGGCTAGCGTCTTGTCACCTAATAAAGCGGATGAATTTGAAAGCTGCCTGTGGTCTCTCTCATTGTGGGCAACATTGTCTTTGGAATTTTAGCGGCTTGCCCGGCCGCGAGAAGAGACCCCCTGCGTTTGCAGGCCGGAGTACCAGGTAGAGCTGACTCGTTTGGAAGGCAGATATCCCGGAGGCAGACTAAAGCGGAAAGCCGTGCAGCAGAGCAGGTTCGAACTTCAACCCACTGGGGTTTATTTCAAAGCACTCCACTACGGACACTCAATGCAGTAGAACTTACCAGCACTACGAGAACCATAATGCCACGAGGGTGGCTACGCCCAGTGGGGCGGGACTCAGTGATATTTAGTGCGTGGAGCAAATCATCCGTTATTTGGAGCTGCAATGCCACTGAGGAAGGGAGTGTTATTCTCCTGAAACGCGTCTGGCCTGTGTAAATGAAGGAAGATTCCTGTGCGCTGCTGGCTAGCGTCTTGTCACCTAATAAAGCGGATGAATTTGAAAGCTGCCTGTGGTCTCTCTCATTGTGGGCAACATTGTCTTTGGAATTTTAGCGGCTTGCCCGGCCGCGAGAAGAGACCCCCTGCGTTTGCAGGCCGGAGTACCAGGTAGAGCTGACTCGTTTGGAAGGCAGATATCCCGGAGGCAGACTAAAGCGGAAAGCCGTGCAGCAGAGCAGGTTCGAACTTCAACCCACTGGGGTTTATTTCAAAGCACTCCACTACGGACACTCAATGCAGTAGAACTTACCAGCACTACGAGAACCATAATGCCACGAGGGTGGCTACGCCCAGTGGGGCGGGACTCAGTGATATTTAGTGCGTGGAGCAAATCATCCGTTATTTGGAGCTGCAATGCCACTGAGGAAGGGAGTGTTATTCTCCTGAAACGCGTCTGGCCTGTGTAAATGAAGGAAGATTCCTGTGCGCTGCTGGCTAGCGTCTTGTCACCTAATAAAGCGGATGAATTTGAAAGCTGCCTGTGGTCTCTCTCATTGTGGGCAACATTGTCTTTGGAATTTTAGCGGCTTGCCCGGCCGCGAGAAGAGACCCCCTGCGTTTGCAGGCCGGAGTACCAGGTAGAGCTGACTCGTTTGGAAGGCAGATATCCCGGAGGCAGACTAAAGCGGAAAGCCGTGCAGCAGAGCAGGTTCGAACTTCAACCCACTGGGGTTTATTTCAAAGCACTCCACTACGGACACTCAATGCAGTAGAACTTACCAGCACTACGAGAACCATAATGCCACGAGGGTGGCTACGCCCAGTGGGGCGGGACTCAGTGATATTTAGTGCGTGGAGCAAATCATCCGTTATTTGGAGCTGCAATGCCACTGAGGAAGGGAGTGTTATTCTCCTGAAACGCGTCTGGCCTGTGTAAATGAAGGAAGATTCCTGTGCGCTGCTGGCTAGCGTCTTGTCACCTAATAAAGCGGATGAATTTGAAAGCTGCCTGTGGTCTCTCTCATTGTGGGCAACATTGTCTTTGGAATTTTAGCGGCTTGCCCGGCCGCGAGAAGAGACCCCCTGCGTTTGCAGGCCGGAGTACCAGGTAGAGCTGACTCGTTTGGAAGGCAGATATCCCGGAGGCAGACTAAAGCGGAAAGCCGTGCAGCAGAGCAGGTTCGAACTTCAACCCACTGGGGTTTATTTCAAAGCACTCCACTACGGACACTCAATGCAGTAGAACTTACCAGCACTACGAGAACCATAATGCCACGAGGGTGGCTACGCCCAGTGGGGCGGGACTCAGTGATATTTAGTGCGTGGAGCAAATCATCCGTTATTTGCAGCTGCAATGCCACTGAGGAAGGGAGTGTTATTCTCCTGAAACGCGTCTGGCCTGTGTAAATGAAGGAAGATTCCTGTGCGCTGCTGGCTAGCGTCTTGTCACCTAATAAAGCGGATGAATTTGAAAGCTGCCTGTGGTCTCTCTCATTGTGGGCAACATTGTCTTTGGAATATATATATATATATATATATATATATATATATATATATATATATAGCAACACAATCCGACTATGTAGTCGAAAAACGGCAAGCACGCTGGTATCCGTATTTTAAATATTTTAATGGAAACCCCCCTCACCCCAGACAGACGCGTTTCGCTATTCTAGCTTCGTCAGTGTCAGTTTGTGTGAATAATCAATCGCCATTTTAAACCCACCGATCATTGCTACATTCATTGACATAGATGATGGTAAATACTGTCAAAAGCGGTGGCCATCTTGAAACATATGTCTCTACATATATCATGTGTTTGTCATGGCGAAAAATAAAGTGCTTGGTGCATAATTAAAAACATTTCCACAACAAACAATTCATAATTTGTGTACATACTTTCATTAAAAAAATAAGTAAAAAAAGAAAAGAAATATATATATATATATATATATATATATATATATATATATATATATATATCTATATATATCAAGAGCACTAGTTGCTCGAAACGCGTCGCCTGAGAGGTTGAAATAAATCTCCCTTACTGCAGCTTTGGGTCCGTGTCTTCATTGCAGGAGTTTGCTGATTTGAAGATTTTGTTTGTATATATATATATATATATATATGTACTGCAACTATTTGTCATATAACATGACAGCACCTAGATATCCCAGCTAACTAAAACAGGAGATTTTTTTTTATAAATGTTTATGTCTTTGTACGCCTGGCGCAAAAAAAAGCCTATGGTTCAGGGAAACGTGAACTTGGGACTCGGGGGAACCTAAAAATAAAGGATACATTTTTATATTTAGAATATTAAGTACATCTCCTCTAACACTTTGTCATCTCATGTAAACAAGTTAAAAATGTACCTGTTAGTGTCAAGTTTGAGATCCTGCCCTACAGGAACTATCCTTAATTATTTTGGACTCTTGAAGATTAAATGTCATGATATATTTTGTCAGTGGCCCAAATATGCTTAATTTATTACCTCCGTACGTTGGTCTTGTTCAGCAGTCGCTCTGATGAGTTAACCTGTCATCGGTGAGGGGGCAAACCTTGCAACTTGGAACAATAGGGATTTATCCGAAGGGCATCCACAGGAAGCAAACTTCCTTCTGTGTCCCACTTATCTCCTTTGACTTTCAAGATGTCTTTTCTTCTTCCAGTACCTTTCATCGCTCCTTTCCAATATCTTCCTTGCCACTTGTCTTTGATGTCAGGAAAGCAGAACTGGACATAAATGACTTTGTAGGAATTTAAATGCTCGACCTTTTAAAAAAAGAACTCTACCTGTGTGAAAGCTTCAAGGCTCCTTCGTGAAGATAACTAGCACAAGCCTCACTTTGTTCCTGCCTGTCCCAGTACTCCGTAAATCGCATTCCCCGATGAACAGCCGCTTGTCCTGATGCTTGTCCCCTTGATCTCGATAGCCCAAGGAGCAGCAACGTGTCGGTAGGATGAAGACGGTGCAGCTTCAGAGCTCTCTTTGATGTCGGTGACTTCTGATGTAATTCATCGTTTCTTGGCATCTTGGGCAAGGATGAAAAATGATTAGAGAGATGGTTTTGACAACGTAAACACATAATATTCCTTGTTCGGTTGTCGATGTCTTTCATGAAGGTCCCTCAGCCAGCCACTCATATCTTAAAGATCAAAAAAGACCACAGTTATTGCAGAATAGTGAGATCAAGTTACATGCAATTTGCCGCTGCTGCAATACTTATATGTGGCTGATTGTTAAAAATGTACATAATATACCTTCAATTCAAATTAGGTGGTATTTTTTTCTCTTTTTTATGTTTTCCCATTGTCTGAGTATTTCACATGAGTAAATATGTATTTAGTAAACGTATCAAAAATATACTTTGAGAACAGCGGAGGGGCTTATGTTCTTGAAATCTTGATCTGCTGGAATGGATTGAGGTGTACAAATACAATGGTTCAACCAAATTCTAAGTTGTGTATCTAAGTGTAAGTGTTGATGCAATATCAGATCCTGCATATAGGACATCTTTAAAGATTAGTTCTCATTTGGTGTAAGTATGAGGACTCAATAGATTATGAGACATCTTTCTAGTAGTCCTCCTCTGGTCTAGCGCCTTTAGCTAAATTTCCAGCTACATGAGTTGCCCGCTATCTCAGGGACCCACAATTAAATTCAAGCAATACTTAGATATCAAAGGGATTTTCTTGAAACCCCTGTTGGAGTTACTAGCTTGGTTAAGGGATATTGAAATTCTAGTTTAACCCCTATTGGGCTAGTAAATTGGCTAAGAGGAATTGCAACTCAGGTTCAAACCCTCAGTGGGTTACTAGCTTGGCCAATAGCTTTTGCAACTGGATTTGAAACCCTTGGTAGGCGAGTAGGCTGGGCAAGTGATATTACATTTTGGGTATACGCCTCCATTGGGATAGTAGCTTGGCCAAGAGATATAGGCAGGGTCATGCAGAATGGCAGATGCCGGTTAGAAACCATTGTTAGATACCATTGTGTTTTCGAGACTCCTCTCGACTGGCCAACATATGTATGTTCTCAATACCCAATTACACATCTGCAGCATTGATGGGCTTGATGAGACTCGTATGAAGAGTTAACTGAAAGAGGGAATACCAGAGCTGCAATTTTTAGCATGTGTAGGGTTAGAGTTGCTATTCAGAATCCAGCATAAGCAACAGTAGGGAAAGTGTAGGACTTTGGAGGTATCAGATTTACTAATACCACTCCAAGGTGACACACAGTGAGAACATTGTTAAAACTTGGAGGGGTCTGATTGTATGGCCCCACTCCAATCTGAGCAACATTGGTGAAAGTGTTGAACTTTGGATTGGTTAGATTTACTACTCCTACTCCGACCTAAGCAACAGTAGCGAAAGTGTTGGACTTGAAAGAGTTCAAACATATACTATTCACAATCCAACCTGCCCAGAAGTAGAAAAAGTTCACTCCTCTAAACAACAAAAACAGGAACATAGAATCATAGTAAAACATATAAAAATATGCATAATAATGTAGAGGTAAAACAATATCACTAAAAACATAATAAAGACAATACATCTACATCAAGGCGCCCTCGGTGGCTGCCCGGAAAAATGGATTAGACTTCTGCAAGGGCTGGAGCAGCCGATCTTTGTGGCCCGGGCGTGTCCGCGTAAGCACTTCACAATTTGGAAGCGGTGGGCTGACTATAGGGGCTTGTGGCTGGAGCCTCCGGCTGAAACAGACGATATCTCGATGGAATGTGGATAGGGATGGGTGGTTGGGCCTGGCGCAGGGTGGGAAGTAGTCTGGGGTGTGTGTGCTTGGGTGGGTGGGTTTCGGTGGTGGTTGCGCAACTCTGGGGGGTGGGGGGTGGAGGGGAATAGTTGGGGCCGGGGGGGGGCTGTTATTCCAAGTAATACTCACTGTTGACTGTGTTGCGCTTATTGTGCAAATTGACTAATAAAGTTTGTTTAAAATTGTTTTTTTTACATCAATGTAAATCAAATTTAAAATCACAAAAATCACAATTCAAATGAATTAAAAGATTTTTGAAAAAATAATTATAAATGGACAAAAAAAATGAGCAACTGATTTAAAAATGTATTTATATATAAATAAAAAAATATATTTTTGTAATCTATATGAATTATTTAAACAGTGAATTTTCAATTTTACCAGTGATTAAGCAATAAATGTTTACATTTTTTGACAGTATATTTAAAAACAACCCCCAACTGCAAACCAAACAACTCACCAAAAATTTAAAACATTTAATTTTTTTTACAAAGCAACCAAATACTCATAAATGTTTCCCCAAACATTATTTTAAATAATGTCCATGTTTATAATGCAAAATTAATTCATGTTATTAAAATATATTTATTTAAAATATTCCTCACCCCAATCCACTACAAACCAAACAATCCACAAAAGAAAGCTTTCTGGTTTTAGGTCCTTTCGAACATCAATTAGAGCAGTTACTCTTTCGGTTAAACTGCAGTCATGGGAATGCCAACGCATTAAAAGGGATAAGATTGGTCAGTAGCTAATGGCCCAAATAAGCCAGAAAATTCATCATCTGACCATAATAAGTATTCCTGGGCGCATGGATGGATGGAGATATTGTCACCCCCCCCGGCCCCCCCCCCCGAGGAACTGCTGGTAATTTTAGAAGGAGGGGGGTGCAGGCCACGCATGCACACACATACACCCATCTATATGCAGATTCACTCCCACCCATGCATTCACAAGTGTGCACACATACACCCACCGTTCACAGGCACATACGCCCAATTCACAACACGCATGCACAAATACATATACATTCATACTTACACACATGCATGTAGACACCAAAAATTAGAGAAAAATAACTTCTTGGCTGCAGCGGTGATCTCTGGTGGCGGTAGAGACGCCACGAGGTTACTGGAGGGTGGAGACTGATCCTTTCTCTTATTGGCTGACCACGGGTTAGTTAATGAGAGGATGCGGCAGGCCCTTACTCCTCATAGAGTGGGATGGAGTCAGTGAAAGTTGCTGACCACACTCTGACGAGGTGTCAGTGATGAACACTTGGCCCTGGGCTCTTCGTGGCGTTAAATTGAAGCACCAAGGCCTTAGTCGGTCAGTGATGCTCTCACTTCTCTTGAGGGGGGGGAGGACCTTGCAGCTCTCTGCCGGGCTGAGGAGGTCACACCCCAAGGGCTGTGAAATCCTCAGCCTGGCAAAGTTCAGCTCAGGCACCTGCACATTTAGCACATGTATAGGGCCTTGCTCCCTGACCTGAACTTAGAGGGCCTGATCCACAAAGGTAAACTGAGACAAAAGTCTAACTTTACGACTTTCAGTATTCATAAAGGGCATTTATGAGAAGTAAAGTTAAACGTTTGTCCAATTTTCACTGAGGTTTTGGTCTTAACCACTTGGCTGCGGAGCATATTCCCCCGCTGTGCTGGGGGGAGGGGGGCGCGCACAGCGCCCCGGTGCTCATGACGAGCTCAGCTCATCATGACCACACCCGTTTCTTTAGAACGCTCGCACAGCAGGGGAATTTGCCCAGCGTGCGAGCGTTCTAACGGTCATGACGAGCTCAGATCGTCATGAGCACACGAGAACCGTGGCTCATGACGAGGGGAGGGGTTAAATCTAACAGAGACCAAAACTGAACCTAAACTGAGACAAAAGTCTAGCTTTACTACTCGTAAATTCCCTTTGTTGATACGAAAGTCGTAAAGTTAGACTTTGTCTCAGTTTACCTGTGTGAATCAGGCCCAAAGAGTGCATCTCATGCCAACCTTAACTCAGCCTGACAGACATTCTTCTTGTCTTCAAAAAGGTGGGGGTGGGCCTCTCCGCCTTAAGAAAGGGTGACTGCTGGTTACCCATATGCTCCAGACTTGACATATTAGTCAACCCCACGTAATACCCGCGTGAGGATAGATATTATAATGGATTCTCAAGGTATTACTCCAGGGCCTCCAGCAATTTTCAGGCATGGATTAAAATGTCAAGATAACTGCGGTGATTAATCGTCTTTCTGGAAAGAGATGGAGGTTTGTCTAGTGGCAGTTTTGACTCATCCTAAGGTAGTGCAGAGGGTTAAAATGCCTGCTGCTAAGAACATGTACCATGCAGATCACAAAGTGCATGTAATGTAAATAGGTCAGTGGGTTACGGCTTCTGTAAGAGAGCTCCTTTTGTTACTTGTCATTTGTAAATCAAAATCTTAATATAGAACATTGGGGATAAGGACCTGAATGATGGCATATTTCGTAGATAAGATACGGTGCATTCCTGCCACTTTCTTTTGACCAAGGGCAGCGCCGCAAGCCCTGCATTAAAACCTGGTAAATGAGGCCCAGTATTTAAAACTGCATATTCTGGGAGTATACCCTAGTGTAAGCTGGAAACGGCTTTACTGTTTACTATGTCTATGCTATGAATCGTTTACATGAAGACAGACTCAGCACCGTGGGACACCGAATGGTGCCGCTGCTAGTCTAGGGTAAGGCAGCGTGTCCTCCCATGACCCTCGCCTTCTCCTCCCTCCATGACGCTGCAGATGAAGTGGCACTGATGGAAATCACTCTGCTTCCACTCACTGGGCCAGGAATTCCTGGCTTCCCTCCGAGCTCCTGCTGTGCTCTTGGGCTCAGCAGCCTCTCCAAAGTATGCTTCATTTACTGCTGAATGTTCCAACGCTGGAAGGGGCTCAGTCAAAGCTGGCTTCTCCCAATATTTGTTTTCGGCAGACTTCTATTTAATTGATGTTTCCCTGGCCATTAAGGGCACAGCAGCCGACATTAGCACTACTGAACTCTTATTATACAGTGGAAACCCTACCAGTAATTACTGCCTTCATTTGCAAACTCTGCTTTAGTGTTGCCAGAACATATATCCACATGTTTGTGAGGCACACTATGTGTGGACGTGCTTCTCGGTAAAAGATGCCAGCATTACCCCACTCAATGGCACTCATTACATCAACCTATGAAAGATGAAAGGCTGAGTCCTAGCGCCTTCAAACTTGTGTGACCTGTGGTCACTGCTTAAAGTGTCACTCTTGGGCGACCTCATGAAGTGCTCGAGAAATGTGCAATGGAGGGAGACTTGGGGCATATTTACAAGGGCTTTATCTCTGCTTTTTTGGCTTAAAAAGCCAAAAAAGCGGAGATAAAACAATCACCCTATTTACAAGAAAAGGGTGCTAACATGCCATTATGCATGTTTGCACCCTTTTTCCAACACCTCCCTTTGCATCTCTAATGATATGCAAAGTTGGCGTCACTGGGCGTACCCCGGGTGGACAACCTTGCAAATATCGCTGATGTTCACATTGCGATATTTACAAGGCTGCCCCAGCATTTTAGCACATGTTCGTTTTGGGAGAAAACTGCTGTTTTCTCTAAGAACTAACATCTGCTAAAATGCAGACTTACCTATCCCTAACATTGGGGTGGATTATGCTGATACGACCCTGTGGGTCATATCAGCAAGGCTATCGCCATTTTGCAGAGTTCCCTGCAAAACGGCGATAACCTCGCTATCTCTGGAATTTTTATCGCCCTGGAGAAACGCGTTGTTAATAACGCGCTACCAGGGCGATACATTCCAGAGATAGCCTGCGATAATAAAATGATCGCTAAGCACGGCCAGCGATAATTATCGCTGGCCGTTGATAATATGCCCCTTAGTGCAGTAATCTTCGTGACTTGGATATTGTGACTGGTTGTCGCCCCTTTCACCGATAGTCTGTCACTTTTTTTTGTTGCAGGGGTGGTGTGGTTGTGTAGGGAAAAACAATCCAATGAAAAGTGAAATCCATCTTTTATAGTTCACCTGCAGTGCAAACTTGAGAGTGGAATCTGCTTAAATCTGCTCCACAACCCACCAAGAAAAAAGGGCGGATTTCTGCCCTGTATAGAGATAAGTGTGTGTTCCTGCTTCCAATGGTTTGTAAAGCGTCGTTCAGGAGCATGTGAGTTGCTCACAGGGATTCTGATTGCAAGCAGCCTATCAGAATGGTCCTAACAAATAGACCATTTCAATCAATTGGGATATGACCTTGTGTTACAACAATTCTAATTGGACACATCAACAAACAAAAAAGTAGTTATTGCTGATACTGAACAGCAAATAAAAAGATCCCAGTACAGTGTTGTTTATGTGCACGTGCTTCATCATGCATGTGCATGCACATATGTGTCATGGTGCGACTGTGGTCCCTGTGTGATGATGTATGCTCCACCATGAATGCTCATGCATATGGTATGACTTTGTTAGTGCAAAAGGAGCTCCTGAAAGAATAATTTAGGAAACAATATGAGTGAATGCAGGAAGGTCGCTATTGTATGCCTCCAACTTACTCAACTGAATGGATCATCACCAAAAGAGAACAAATAAATGTAAATATAGATAAGCACACTCTGTACAAATCAACAACAAATAATAACGAAGGAGGAAATTTGGGGACAATGTGGAATAATCATTCACATTTCAGTCTCTAGGATCAACAGTACGTGTGACCATGCGCAGGACATTTAACAGCCTTCATTTGCCTTCCACATGTTATAGATTCCATAAGATCACTGGGAATAACACTTGACATGAATCTCAACATGCAGTAACACATCAGCTGAGGCACCAAAGAAGCCAACCTTCAAATGAACATACTAAGAAAAATAAAACCCTTCCTCCCCTTCGACCTCAAAGCAGCTGTGCAAGCTCCAGTGATCCCCAGGTTAGACTATGGGAGTCCTACCCTATGTGGTCTGCCGAGATCCATGTTGGCTCTGCTAAGGGCATCCATTAACTCTGCTGCTAGGGTCATCAGTGGATCCAAAAGAAACAACCACATCACTCCTGATCTGAAGGCACTACACTGGCTCCCATATGAGACAAGGATACAGCTGAAAATTGCTTGCTTGACCCGTAAAGCCCTCCATTCAACACACCAAAGTACCCAGCTGAAAAATTGAAGCTGTCAGGTGGCTGCAGATCCTCTAGGAGGCCAGCACCTTATTGTTGAAACCTCGGCAGTTTCAGAAAAAGAAAACCTACAACCGAGCTTTCTCCGGAATGGCCCCATGAATGTGGAACTCCCTACCCCTTGAAATCAGACTGAACCCATCAATCACATCATTTAAAAAAGAAGTCAAACTGCTTTTGATTAACAAAACTCTACCCTAGAACGCTCTGACTCAGTATATGGATAATTATTTGACACAGTGTGTCAATCTGGGCTTTCACTAGCCGTCTGGATCCTGATTTATAACACACTGACCTGCCGATTTGCAATGGGTATTGACAGCATTTGTGTTTCTTGGTTGCCATGTTTTGTTCTTGCCTAAACATTTGTAAAGAGCTCCGATACCCTACTAGAGTCAAGTTTGCGCTATATAAACTTCATAAAAAAATAAGACTGTAGCATACTGCCAAAATGGCCAACCCTTTGAATCGCAAATCTCAAAAGCAGAAGGAAAATAATTCCTATGCTTGGAAACGAGTTGGTACTCAACAAATAAATCCTTAACATGCATGCACTCACAGTTGAATAGTTTGAGGATAGATAAGAAATCTGTCCTTAAAATACTAGAACCACCGTAGGGGGGGAGGCCTTTTACTCCTGATGCCCTATCACTGGTAACACTATGGATTCTAAGTAACTAGGCCAAATGTCCCTTCTGCTCTAGACTCTCAGGAATGCCTGCTCCAAGCAGTACAAGGCTCCTATGGGGGTGGGAGGGGAGGTGCGTATACAGGGGAGTGAACACAGGCTCACAACTTCAAATGTGTGCAACAGCAGCAACAAATTATTGTCCAGCCAAATACTCACTTATATGGAAAAACAAAAGTATTTTATTTCTACTGCTAGTATTACAAAGGAGAAATATGACATTCACAAACACACAGTCCCTCTGATGTCAGGGCGTTAGTATTTCATTAGGCACTTCCCTGTCCCACGCCCTCCTCACTTCCAGCAGTACTGTTTATACCCCATTAACTATGTGCAATATCCAGGGTAAGCTCCACTAGTAGTCCGAGTCTCAAGAGTCCACTTTGGACTCCTTTTTAGGTGTTTCATGTGTTTCCTAAATTATTCCTTCTGGTGCTCCTTAAGCACTACAGTTTTATAGCCAGTCTCCTGGGGATTATTGGGTTGGCCTATTTGTGTTTAAATGTGTTATGCCTGGGTGGTCTTTCTGGCCTTTTTTTAACCTGTTTACCATGGCGGACATTCTGGCGCGGTGCGGGCGTTCCAAGGAGTGGGCGGGGCTGTGTCGGCCGTTGGTCGTGCGCAGCACCCCAGAGGTAGTGCTCGCGTTGGCCGATACGAGCACGCAAAGGGTTAATTTACTGCCCTTCTTGGAGCACTATGTTTAGGCCTCACTATCAATTGTATTTGACACTCAGTCCAGGCATTACACTACTTTCATTTTACTCATTGGATATTTCAAATTTTACAAGATGCCTTTTGGGTTGGATTCTGTGGCATCAGTATTTCAGCATATTATGACTGACCCACATGCTCAAATATGTCATTAGAGTCTCTATTTCCCAGGATGATGTATTAATTTCTGCCACTGATAGGGAGTGTTACAACTGTATGTTAGATCAAGTTTGGGCTATTTTTCAAGACAAGAGGGTTGTAGTAAAAAAAAGACAAGTGTGAGTTCCTGAAGAATTGGGTAGATTATCTAGGGCATATCCTATATATGGCATTGAACTACTCCCTGCTCTTGTTAAGGCCATATTAATGTACCTGGTCCCTCTGATAAAAGTGGACTCAAAACGTTTGCAGGCATGTGTGAGTGTTATGCTTGCTTCACACAGGATTGAGCCACCCATGCTAAACCATGCCACAATTTACTCAAGAAAAGAGCACCTTACGTGTGGGACCTGAGTTGTCACAGAGCTTTTGAGTGATCTCATGGTACCGTGGTGTATCACCGTGGATTCAAACAAAGTGGACCTTGGTGCAGATTTGATGCAGAAGAAAGATGATGAATTTCCTATTGTGTTCGATTCACAGGTTTTGAAGGATGTACAGCTAGAATTCTCAGTATTAGAAAAAGAGTTTTTGGTTTGTTGGTGGGCCTGTTCAAAGTTTCACAGTTATATATGGCTAACAAGATTTGTCCTTCAAACTGATGACAAACCTTTGATTTTTATACTGAGTAGTCAGAGGGTGAAGAACCATCCCCCAGGTTCATCAATGTCCCGATTTGCGAGTCCTTAATAGCGATTATTAAGGAATTGCTATTAAAGACTTGCAAAACTGGATTCATGTAGAAATCGCACAATTAAATGCGATTTCTACTGCTTCCTTAGTTGCGATTTGCTAATTGTTAATCGCAAATAAGGAATGACCCCCCATTCATGCCTATGGGCCAAAGGCCCATAGGAATGAATGGGGAGTCATTCCGTATTTGCGATTAGCAATTAGCGAATCGCAAATAAGGAAGCGACTTCAAGGGTGCCAGGGTGTCCAAAGGACACCCTGTAGCACCCCGAAATGCAAATGTACTCCGGTGTTGCACACACACATGTCCTTTGGACAAGTGTGTGTGTAACATACAACAAAGTTTTCGCTATTTACCACGAAGTTACACTTCGCGGTAAATAGCGGCCCCATATTGCGAATTCGCAGTTTTGAAAAGGTTCATGAATAGCATTTAAGGAATCTCTAATTGAGATTCCTTAAATGCGATTCTTCGCAATTAAGCGATTTCTGCAATTGCGATTTTTGCATTTGGGATGATGAATCCCAAATGCAAAAATAGCGCTCGCAAAGGGCCGGATTCTCAGAATCTGGCCCTTTGCGAGCCGATTTTACACTGATGAATCTGGCCGAAATGCCTAGGTAGGTTACTTACGAAGTTACTTCAGTACCAGCTTGATGTAGTTCATATTTCTGGGGGCAACACATTCCTTATTCAGATTTCTGGAGGAGAGTCAGTCTTTGGGAGAGAGTATCAATAATGATCTCCAGAATTGTTTTGGGACAGCAATTGATGTACAAGTCATAAGTGTGTTTTTTATCACAGGAATGGCGTGAGGTAATGGTAGAGATGAAATGTTGAACCAAAAATGGTTGTCAATAAGAAAAAAAAGCTTGTGGAGATGTGCAATCGTCTATACAAACATCTGATAAATAACCTGTGGAAGATGGTTTGGTCCTGTGTGATGACAGATTAGTGTCACCTTTACAACTGAGGTCAAGGCTTATGAGAGCCACTTGGGTTGTGCACTCATCAACCGCAGAGTATGCACAGCATATGGGTGGCTATGAATAGAAAAAGATATTGACAAAATAATCAAATATTGTGTCATTTTTCTAAGTTGTGAGAAGAAGATTTCGACTTCTACTTTACAACCTATCAAACTACCTTCAAGACTGTCAGAAATGGCGGGGATTGATCTGGCTGGCAGGTTTATTGGTTTATCTGCTCAGTCACACTTCACACTGGTATTGATTATTACAGCAATGGAGCTGAGTTGTGTTTAATTTCTAAACCTAACTTTGGGGTTTTGGTGGATTTTCTGAGAGACATCTTTCTATGTGAAGGATTCCGCAAGATTCTGGTATCCAATAATGGGGTGTAGTTTGTGTGCGAGGAAGTGTGAGATTATTTCTTGAATCTGATGGTGTGTGACCCTTAAATGTTCCCTATATCATCCCTAGAGAAATGGTTTAGTTGAGCACATGAACAGAGCCATTGGGGTGTACATCTAATGGAGGGAGCTTCTTGTCCTAAAGCTGTAAGTACCATGTTGTGGTTTTAATCCACCAAGCCACATTCTTCCACTAAGGTTACGCTGTTACACTTCTGAGAGACCTCGTACCAACAGCTACATGGCTTGCAAAAGGGGTCAAGCAAGGCCATAGTCCAAAACATTGTTACAGCAAACAAATGATGGACGGAATGCTGACAATGCAAACATTCTCCCCCAATCAAGAGATCTGGGTTAAATCCATTTTTTTTGCCCACTACGCCACCCCAGTTTGGACCCAGCCATTTGCAAATCAGTCTTGACCCTGTGCCCCATGGGAACAGTCCAGACCGAACTGCCAGGCCAGGTCCTCCCCGGACCGGAAACAAGCAGTTCGGGCTGGACTGTTCCCATTGGGCGCAGGGTCAAGACTGATTAGCATATGGCTGGGTCCAAACTGGAATGGCACGATGAGCAAAAAAAACGATGGATTTAGGCCCAGATCTCTGTACTGGGGTGAATGTATGACATTGTTCTGCATCCTGTCCAGCAACTGTTCTTTTTGCATAGTTCAAAACACGGCAGGATTTCGATAGCTTTGTCAGGAAAAATGTCAAGGTTAATCCGGCTAAGCATTAGAGACATTTTGATAAGAGAAAAAGTGAAGATGAGAACATTCAAGGTAGGGGATGAGGTCTGAATAAAGAAACACGGTCTTGAGAGTTAAGGTGGGAGATAGTTTCGCAAACCTGTTGCGGTGGCCAGACTATGTGTCAAATCTATAAGCGTGGATGGTCGGCATCATTGGAATGTGGAGAGAAAGGTCAGATTGGAGGAGCAAGAGTTTCATAGTAAACATGATCAAGAGGATACTGCTTCAAACATCAGGTGTGCCGGCTCGGTCAATTCCTTAAACATGGCCGACTTGTTACAATTCAGTGTAGGTGCCTGTCCATTGAAGTTCACATGTAACAGCTCTACCTACCTCTCAGACACAGATTAATGTGTAACTGGAGTTCTTAACAGTGGTCTAGTTTAACAGTGGTCTGGTTTCTAATTCCTTAGGAGCTGTTTCTCTGTGTCTTCTTATTGATGGTGTTTTTTGTTGTTAGTTGTTTTCTTTTTGTTTGTTTTATGAAGAAAAATCAAGCAGTATTCTGTATGTGGTTTTGCTATGAGGGGTTTGGAATGTTGAGGTGAAGTTCCATGGAATGTTCATGGAATTTGTTTGGGGAAGGACAGTGGAACTGGCTCCTGATTTCATTTGTTGATGATTTGCTGGAGCCATTTGTAGTCATTTGCAATTATGCTCGACGTTGACTTACCTCTGAAGATACAACACTATTGCACTGTGTATTGTTCGTTGCCAAATGCAGCAACTAATGGTTTTGAGATAACTGAAAAATACCAGATCACATACCTATATTAACAAGCATTGGTACAGCCAATAGGTCTGGCTTTAATGTACCAACAAATGTAAATACGGACATTTACAAGTGTTGTTTGCAAGCATTGTAGGCATATTGAGATCCTGTCCTACTGGTTTTTGCCAATGCTGGTATAAGGTAGCAAAAATATTATTTTCTGTGTGGAATGTATAAAAGATTAAAGAACTGATAATGACAAACAGCATAGCTGAGTATATTTTTCAGATTTAGAATAACCAATTGTGCATTATAATGGTAGCACTTCCTGGAAGGTGGGATGATACATTGCCAACTGATAGCATGAGGTGAGAGAGCAATACTCCTCTGGGTGGAATCCAGACAAAGCCCACCCTATACATATTTTAAAGAATTCCTAAAACAATGTAATCCATCGAGGTGTGCTGTAAAGCTAGACCTAACAAGCATTGGAAATGCAATAGGTCTCGCACCATTAGAGTTAGTGCTTTTAGAATTGTTTATGGGTTTTTTTTGTAAATGTTTAGCATTTTTGTTTCCTGTAGCCAATGCTAAAGAATTACAAATAAAAAAAGCCATAAACATTTCTTAAAGCTCTAACTGAAATGGTCTGAGACCTATTGCACTGTGTGAGGGTGAGGGGTTGAGGATGAGTGAGGGTGAGGGTGAGAGTGGGTGAGGGTGAGTGAGGGTGAGGGGTTGAGGGTGAGTGAGGGTGAGGGGTTGAGGGTGAGTGAGAGTGAGGGTGAGTGAGGGTGAGTGAGGGTGAGTGAGGGTGAGGGGTTGAGGGTGAGTGAGAGTGAGGGTGAGTGAGGGTGAGGGGTTGAGGTTGAGGGTGAGGTGTTGAGGGTGAGTGAGGGTGAGGGTGAGTGAGGGTGAGGGTGAGTGAGGTGTTGAGGGTGAGTGAGGGTGAGGGTGAGTTAGGGTGAGGGGTTGAGGGTGAGTGAGAGTAGTTGAGGCTGAGTGAGGGTGAGTGAGAGTGAGGGTGAGTGAGGGGTTGAGGGTGAAGGTTTGAGGGTGAGGGTGAGTCATAGACGCCACTGCTACCAGTCAGTTCCCCTCCACAGGTCCCGCTTCATGAGGCCGGTGTACTGTTGTGGTATAACTTGGCTGTGGAAGTAGGCTTTTCTGGAAGGGCGGATTGATGCGTTAGGGTTTTAAGCACTACATTGCAGAGTGAATGACAATGTTGTGGTGGTGGTGGTGGTGGGGGTGGTGGGGGGTGGAATAGTCTAAGGTAAAGAAAGTGCGCTTGCACTAAATGTCCTCGCCAGTGTTACTGAGATGGGTGTTCTGGTGGTACACGTCATATACTCCATTCCTCGTATTTTATTTATCCCAAATAGTTGTAGGGAGCAATCTTTTATTGACCTACTTTAATTCATACATCAGCTGGCCTTGCACACATCTTTTTACATGGTGGCAGGATGCAAGTGCAGCGATCTGTAGGCCCTCAGTTTGAATCCGGCAAGACTGATTCGGAGGTGGCTAAACTCGGTAGCATTAAAGTTCGTATTAGTAGCGCCCGTCACTTAATGTGCCGAAAACTGCAGAAGGGCGGTATTAGGCGCTGTATAAAAAATACATAAATCTCCAATAATTGTGTAAATGCTGGCCGCGTTTTTTCTTCTAGAAAGGAGTTAAATCCTACGTTTGAAATAATCTAAACAATTAAACCTGTAGTGAAGTTGGTGGTTTAAACAAAGATCCGTTTGACCTCTCTCCCTCTTACCAACAGAGCTACAAACGCTACGACAGGCAATCATGAATTTCACGTGTCGTCTGGTCTGAATTGCATAGCAGGAGCGCGCCTTTGCATCCCCTGTAGTGGAAAGTTAGATATTCAAGGGGTCTCTTCAACGTGATGGCATAGTAATAATAATAATAATGCACGACTGAAAGGGAATCTGCGGTAATGCCTTAAGAGCATAGCCGATCTGGACTGGCAGTGCGCAGCATATAATTCAGCCTGTTATGCAGTGGCATTAAATATACATATTGTCGTGGAAGCGGATGCTTTCAGACATGTAAAATGGGGGTTTCTCGGTGGGGTGCTGCTCTCGCTGAGGCCCATCATACGCACTGAATAGGTGATATCTACAATGAAGTAGCTTCATGCAGACGCACTCGGGGCTGGGAGGGCAGCGAGAAACCTTGAACTGCAGGGGCAGCGCTTGTTTAGCAGCGGAGTGCTGGATGCTGCCAAGGTGAAACTGCAAGACTCAAACACACGATTAGAAGCAATTTAATCTTATTAGCAGAGAGAGAGAGTGGGGAGGAGAGTATGAGGAGGAGGGGGAGGAGAGGAGGAGGGGGGAGGAGAGTAGGGTAGGCACGGCGAAGGCAGAGAAGGGGAAGGGGAGGGGGAGGAGAAATGCGACACGGCGGGCAGGGGGGGGGCGGAGCGGGGGTGTGGGAGGAGTGCGCCTTGAGGGAAAATACGGCTGGGGGCAAAGCGGATGCTTTCAGACATGTAA
The DNA here is from genome assembly GCF_964261635.1 of Lissotriton helveticus. Taxonomy (NCBI): domain Eukaryota; kingdom Metazoa; phylum Chordata; class Amphibia; order Caudata; family Salamandridae; genus Lissotriton; species Lissotriton helveticus. Next base: position 1,244,720,588 of record NC_136070.1, read on the forward strand.
AATGGGGGTTTCTCGGTGGGGTGCTGCTCTCGCTGAGGCCCATCATACGCACTGAATAGGTGATATCTACAATGAAGTAGCTTCATGCAGACGCACTCGGGGCTGGGAGGGCAGCGAGAAACCTTGAACTGCAGGGGCAGCGCTTGTTTAGCAGCGGAGTGCTGGATGCTGCCAAGGTGAAACTGCAAGACTCAAACGCACGATTAGAAGCAATTTAATCTTATTAGCAGAGAGAGAGAGTGGGGAGGAGAGTAGGAGGAGGGGGGGGGAGGAGAGGAGGAGGGGGGAGGAGAGTAGGGTAGGCACGGCGAAGGCAGAGAAGGGGAAGGGGAGGGGGAGGAGAAATGCGACACGGCGGGCATGGGGGGGGGGGCGGAGCGGGGGTGTGGGAGGAGTGCGCCTTGAGGGAAAATACGGCTGGGGGCATGTGCACGCGCTTTTAAGCTCAATGCGCATGCGCATTGAGCTTAAAAGTCACGGGCACTGCAAGGAATCGCCACGATTCCTTGCAAGTTGGACAAAGAGTGGATAAGCCCCCATAGTCTCGCTTGCTCGATGCGCATGCGCATCGACAGGCGAGACCTAAAAAGGGAAGTTTACCGTACCTAGATAGGCCATTAGTGCAAATAATTTATAATAGCCATACACTAATATTTGTTGTATTTTGTCATTCACAGTTGAACTGCTTTGGGGGTAATTTAGAATATTTGGAAATCTGTAAAAACATTGGTAAAATGCGTAGGAAGTTGTTTTTAGTTCATTTAACACTATATATTTACTAAGAGAAAAGTAGTGCATTCTGAGCCTAATAGAACTAAAGTAGAAGCAAAAAAATGGTGCTAATTTTACAACAATAATTGTGAAAAAGACACAAAAATAACCCTGCACATTTACCTATGAATTTGCAGTAACGGCATGATAACTGATTGTGGTACTGGTATTGTGGAATTATGGTATAACAGCAAAACATCTGACATTCTGTAGATTACTTCATTACTTGGGTGGCGCTCACCGTTCCCAAATGGCAATGCAGGACAGCTCCACTGTAAATAAACAGCAGAATGTAGGCCTGAAAGTGATCCCATAATTCCCTAAGGCGTTCTACTAACTCTTTACAGAGGTAACCTTTTGTGTGTTGCTAAGCACCACTTAGGGCCCAATAATGATGTCACAGATATCACCCGGTAACTCCTCCCCAGAGTTTCCAATACTGGAGTTATTATTTTTTTTAAATTTTATTTTATATGGCGTGAACTCGACCCAAAGGTAACAAAGAGCTTTACATGTGCACCAGTTGTGTTACAGACGCATTCATTTTTGTTAGGCACGAGGATAATAAGTGATTTGCCCAGAATCACAGGATGTTGAGCGTCCCTGCAGAGACTCGAACCCGGTTCCCCACCTTTGAGGTCTACCGCTCTAGCCATTATGCCACATCCTCTCTGCAGGGAGGGAGCTGACCATAGAAATAACAGGGATAGCAAGTGGGACCCTGAGTAATTAGGATTTTTTAGCGTTTGGGGGTTTAGCGTTCAGGGGATTTTTTTATCGTTAAGGAGTAGTATGAGTTCGTAGGGTTCAGGGGAGATTAAGGTGTAGTAAGGTTTTTTTTTAGGGTTCAGGGATGGATAGTGTTAACAGGAAATAACGTTCTTAAGGTTCAGGGAAGGGTAGCTTTAAGGGGTACCATGCGGTTTTTAGAGTTTAGGGACGGTTAGCACTGATGGGTTATAAAGATTATTAGTGTTCAGAGATGTGTAGTTTTAAGAGGTTGTAATGGGTTTTTAGGGTTCAAGTATGGTAGCAGTAAGGGTATTTAGCTTTTTCAGGGTTCAAGCATGGGTAGGATTGAAGGACAGTAAGGGGTTTGTAGTGTTCAAGGAAGGGTAGCATTAAAGGGTTTTAGGGTTCCGGGAAGGGTAGCGTTATGGGGTAGCAAGGGTTTTTTCAGATTCAGGGATATGTAGCTTTAAGAGGTAGTAAGATTTTAGGGTTCAGAGAAATGTAGTGTCAAGGGGTGATAAGGCATGTTTATCGCTTAGTTAAGGGTAACACTAAGGGGTAATGCAGGTTTTTTAGGGTTCAGAGAGGGGTACTGTTAAGGAATAGTGAGGGATTTGTAGGGTTAAAGAAAGGGTGACAAGGGGTAGTTATGGTTTTCATGGTTCAGAGATGGGTAGTATAACGGGACAGTAAGGAATTTGTAGGGTTCAGGGTAGTATATTGTTAAGGGGTTTGTAGTGTTTAGGGAAGGTTCTGTTAAAGGGTAGTAAGGAGTTTCTAGGGTTCAGGAAAGGGTAGTGATAAGGGCAGTATGGGTTTCTGGGGGAGTTCAGGGATCTGTTGTGTTATGTAGTAATAAGATTTTCTAGTTCAGGCATAGGTAGCGTTTGGGTGTAGTGTGTTTTTTTTGTTTCAGTGTGGGGTTTTGGGTTTATTGAAGAGTAACTGTAAAGTTAATTAAGTATTTTTAGGGTTCAAGAATAGATCGCATTAATTGATAGTAGCAGATTTTTGGGGGATTCGGAGAAGGGAATTATTAAGTAATAGTAAGGATTTTTAGATTTCACTGAATGGTAGCTTTAATGGGTAGTAAAGCGATTTTGGGTTCAGGGATAGGTAGCATTGAGGCGTAAGATTCAGGGAATGGTAGTGTTAAGGGGCAGAAAGGTGTATGATTCAGGGAAAGGTAATGAAAATAAGTAAATAAAATGTATGCATACAAATATTACATTTGAAGTAAATTAAACAGATTAGTAGTAATGCAATAAAAAAATAGTGAATTAAAATTAATAATGGAATTAACTTTTGGGACCCAAGCAGCTCAAAGAAAATTGGGAATTAGAAAAAAATACACTATTCTCTCCTGGAGTGCCATGTTGAGGCATCTTTGAAGTTGATGACGGAAAGGAAAAGGGGGAGGTGGCTGGTAGTACAACACCGCAGCACATTCCTCCTGGCTGTCCTCCTCCCATCTGTGCTGCTACCACAGAAGAACAAACACCATAATTATTTGACTGTCTGGGAGACATATAGCATTGCAATGTCATGTGTAACCTAAAGGTCAAGCTCTGTTGTAGCACAATAGCTAGACTTACAAAACAGCTCTGGTTCACACAACTTGGTAAATGATTGATTGCAGCTCTTGGGGGGGGGGGTGAAGCCAGTGCTTAATTTGAGCCGGGGCTTTCCGGTGCTAAGCACCAGCACTTAATTGGTTTCCGGGGCTCAGCACCGGCACCTAATTGTCAACACCGTACTTAGAACAGTCCACCACATGTGGTGCTGCTCATCTAATTTAGAGATGAGCAGAACAACGGTAGTTTAGGAATACAATATACATTAAAATTGCTAATACCTGCCTCCCCAGCCATTCCTTTATCTTTGTGGACCTGTAATAATCTGAACTGTTGCATTTACATGCGAGAGAGATGGTTAGTAGTTGTTTTGGCAGCAATGACACGGGCGATGGGTGTTGCAAGCTGCAGTGCCCTCCTGGTCAGAGCCCTGGCACTTAATATTTTACAAATTAAGCACTGGGTGAAGCATTTGTTCTGTGGAAGCACACAACTTCTGCCCAATCAAAATATGTACTCCTGTCCACCAACATGAGGGTGGAACCAAAGCCCCTCTCTGTAATACTCCTAAAAGCCATTTTTTAGGTTTGAACAGCAGTGTCATCAATTCAGACCAAATAAAAACATAACCAACCTTGAATAATGCCTTGTGAGATAGCTGACTTTGTGTTGTCGTGTGGTGCCCAAGTGCTTACTCGGGCAAAGTGAATGCTTTTGCAAACCGTTATTCATTTTTCAACAAACCATCTAGTTTATTGTTGTCACAAATACAAGCAGGGTGTAAAAAGAGTGAAAAGAAGTAGCCAGAAAACTAGAGGTGTTACTAGGCTGCCCTTTTCAGGCTACTGTAGTACAATCCTCTCTCTGAACTTGAATTTGCACCAGACTGTCCCATTTGAGGACTGTCCCATTCAAGTCCTTTCGGGTCTTAAGGTTTCACTTTAATGGCTCATTCTGAAGGCACTAGCTGAGTAGCCCATTTTGATGACTCCTTTCATTTGGTCTTTTCTGAATTTAAGATCTGAGTGGCAGAGGCTTACCTAACAATAGTACAGCAGGTGCAGTGGCACTAGTCTGAGGGGCCATCTGCACCCAAGTCAGTGCTTAATTTCTAAATAAAATAAGTGCCAGGGCCCTTGGTTGGAGGCCACTACAGCCTGCACTCCTCATTGCCACTACCAGTACTGATAATGGCAGTACCAACACAGCTACTAACCTCACATTCGTACAAGTGACAATTCAGACTATTCCATACCACCCAAAGCTATAAGAATGGCTAGGGTGCCAGGTATTAGGTATTTGTAATGTATAGTACATTATTAAACAACTGTTGTCGTGCACATTTCAAAATGAGAGAAGCAGTGCCACCTTGTGGTGGACTGTTATAAGTGAGGGTGTTGATAATTAAGTGCTGGTGCCAAGCACCAGAAACCACTGGCTCAAATTAAGCACTGACCCCAGTTATGCTTACATTTTGGTACCCAAACGAGAGTGGGATCTGCTTGCTTGCATCAGGACCCCTGTCATCCTTGCTACACCACTTTTTAGGTTTCGCCTGGAGAACGGAGCGTAAGCTCCGCCTCCAGAGAAAACTCTTGATTTCAGTAAGGACTCTGGAATACGCCCCCCTATCCCATTGGCTAGCTCCATAAATGGAGGCTAGCCATTGGAACAGAGATCTGTCCGTCATTCACGGACCAGATTCAGGGGCGTTCCTGAGATTTTTTCCATCTCCACCCTTTTTGGCTCGTCATCGGGCGGTGGGCGTGTTTATTTTTTTTTTCTTTCTGCAGCATCCTTCCTCACACCAGCTGGATGGCTTTCCATGTGAGGAAGCAGACCTGACCGGCTCTCTACTCCGAGCCGACACAATGGAAGGTGATTTGTTGCCAGTGCCCATTCCCGCCCCTGCCCCCCCCTCCTGCTCTCAGTGTGTTCGTTCCCGCCCCTGCCCCCCCTCCCGCTCTCCGTGTGTTCGTTCCCGCCCCCCCTCCCCCTCCCGCTCTCCGTGTGTTCGTTCCCGCCCCCCCTCCCCCTCCCGCTCTCCGTGTGTTCGTTCCCGCACCCCCCACCTCCCGCTCTCCGTATGCCCCCAGGAGGGGCATGGGAGGTGAATCTGTCCGTCAACGCGGACCCGTTTTCGTGTTTTCTTCCGTGCTCCAGCTGGGCGTTTTTTTGCTGTCTGTTTCTTCCGGCCGGCCAATCCCTGCGCGGCCGGCCGGAAGTCCCACCCCCCGCAGCCCGTGAGACAGGAGAACAACCATGGCGGGCGCTCTGCCGGGCTCCCGTGAGCTGAGGGAGCCCGGCGGCATCAGAGGCGGGAGAGCCCTGCAGCGTTATCCACTTCCCTGGTTCACGCACTGATGGCGGGGTGGGGTCGGGACAGGGAAACCAACCCGTAGATCATAGTACAGGCCGCCTGCTTCCCCGATCCGATGTCTGCGTCCAGAACCTCTCAATCACCGAGCTCTCCTCTCCTGTGGAAGGCGATCCGGTCTTCGGTACGTTTCCTCAGGTCCCGCATGACCGAACTGCTCATCTCCTGTCGACCGCTCTGCTCATTCTTAGCAAGCGAAGTCCTGTAGATGGAACTCTCTGAGGGGGACTGTCAGCAATAACACTTCCCTCGATGTCTCTGAACTCCGGGGTCTGTAGCGCTGTGAGATGGAGACGTTCGCTGAAACTGGAGCTTGTTTATTATTTGCTCTTACAGCATTCCTTGTACCAATTATTTAACTCTCATGCGATGGTCAGCTCCCTGTCTGCGCAGCATAGAACGTTACCATATTTAAACCACGCTGGCCGTATATTCAACAAATGAAAGTTTATTTCACAGTGCTGTTGCCTTATTTTACTTCGTTTAGTTTTATTTCCCTTGTTTCTAATAGCTGGTCTGGGGTTGGAATTTCTCACCCTTAGTGTTTATAACCGTTTATTTCCGGTGATCGTGAGCAAACGTCCCACCCGCTTAAAAGATAGTGTTTGGTGAACAGCAATGCCCCTGCCGCCCCTCGCAAAAACAGGATGTCCCCAGGGAACAGCCATCAATGAGGGGGCGGGCTCCGTGCACTTCCTGCTCCCCCTGCCACAGGCCTGTTTGTAGGAGGCTCCACTGCGGGCGGGTAGGTGCTCTGCAAAGATCGGTTTTGACTTTTTTGTCCCACTCGCCCATCTGATTTTCCTGAATGGTTTCTTGTTGGGGGAGGGGGTAGCAGCCAAATATACTTGAACGAGTGATATTTCTGCTTTTGGCTGTCTGTCAGGGAAGTTGGGTTGGCCACGAGTCACGTGTTATCTATCACCCATTGCTCGCTGTGAGAGACTGGGTTATATCCAAGCTTTGAGGGCATTTTTGCCACTTGCTCTGCTGGCCCGGCTATAGCGCCGAGAAATGTTTCTCCTTTTTTTTCGGTCTATGAAGGGCCTGGGCGCGGGGTACATTTCACTTGTGCTCTAAATGTAGAGGATGATGCCCAGGGCGATTGTTGTATTGCACCCTGCAGTGCCCTCCTACCAGGAAAGGCAAGGGTGAGGGTTGTAGGTAGCAGGGAGTGCCATGCTGCCGGCGGTGGCCTGAGTAAGGGTTGTGCATCACTCTTGGTACTTTGCTGCTGATTCTGGGTAGAATGAAGGTTGTGTGCCACTTGCTGTGCACCGTGGGTGTGTGTGGGGGGGCCCTGTGTGTGTGGGGGGGGCTCTGTGTGGAGGGGATCTGTGTGGGGGGGCTCTCTGTGGGTGTGGGTGTGTGTGGCATTTGCGAGAGATTAAGCTATTGGCATTGTAAATGACAATGCCATTTATTTATCGGTTTTCAAAACGAACACATAAATAAAAAAATTGTCATTTACAATGCCAATAGCTCTAACTTTTCCAAAGGCGAAACCGTTGCATTGTAAATGCTTGTTAGTAGAGGATGTTTCTGAGACAGAGGGAAGGCGACCTGGCAAAAGAAGAGGTTGTGAAGCTATTATTTTCTCCCAGAAAGCACCCTTTTTTCAAGGGTTAATTTCAGCAACATATGTAGTAGGATTAACAGACACCAAAAGCTCCTCATTCCCTTGTGAAGAAGAGGCAAATGTAATGCTTTATTTCGCTCTCTTTCCAGTACGGAAATAAGATCTATTTGCAGAGTGGGACAGCCTGTTCCACAGAGGATCATTTTTAAACTTGCAGGGGGAGGTGGTGGAGTTGATCGTGCTGAAGACTTGGGGCCGGATGTACAATAAGATTGGGCATGCACTAACGGGGTTGCAACCCGTTTGCGCATGCAAAATCCCTGTGGGCCATGTACAAGCACTATTTTGCGAGTCGCAAAAAATTGCGAGTCGTACATAGTATTTAGCGACTCGCAATTAAGAAGGGGCGTTACAAGGACATCCCTTCATAATTGCTACTCGCAGCCCTACGTATGAATGTTTTGCGACCGCAATTGCGCAATTTACCGCCCTCTTCAAGAGGGTGATAATGCAGTCGCAAATGAGAAGGGGTCACCAGGGAACCCCTTCCCCTTTGCAAATGCAGGGGAAAATATTTTTTAGGGGCAGGCAGTGGTCCCAGGGACCACTACCTGCCCTTAAAAATTGAAACAAAAACGTTTCATTTTCTTTTTTTTAAATGCATCCAGTTTTCTTTTTAAGGAAATCGGGCTGCATTTTTTTTAAAAAACTGCTTCATTTAAAAGCAGTCCCAGACAGGTCTGCTGAGCCTAGCAGGCCACCATCCCTGGGAGGGTCTACCATTCCAAATCGGGACGCAAATTCGGTCGCAAATTGCGAGTGCCTCATTAATATTCATTTGAGATTCTCAATGGGGTCTCAATTTGCGACCCCATTGAGAATCGTAAACAGTGTCTCAGACACTGTTTTACATTGGAAATTGCGACTTGCAATTTGCAACTCGCAATCAAGTACAAATTGCGATTCGCAATTTCCAATAGTCGTACATCTGGCCCCAAGTTAATGACAGCTCAGGTAAAAGTGGCCTCCCATAAACATGTAAGGGAAGACCTTTTAAAAATGAAGTATTGTAAAGTTTTCTCTTGTTAATCATGCCAGCTGTTAGTATCTAGTCTACCCCTGTGTAAAATACAGAATAGCTACTCCCAGATGCTTGAGCAATGACTGCTGATTCAGGGACAGGAGTTTCCTGTCCTGATCATCATAGGCTGATGAGTAATTCCCCCTCTCCACTCCTAACGCCATTACTCACTGACAGCATGTAGAGGAATGTTACCAACTATTAAAATACGGACATGTAAGACATTGACAGGAGCATGATAAGAATAAAGGAATAAAAAGAATAGAAAGCTAAATAAATGGACAGATGGAATAGAGAAAAATGGACCGAACGAAAGAAAGATGGAAAGAAAGAATGAAAGACCCAAAAGTAAAAGAAAGATGATGGAAAGAAAGAAGCATAAAAGGAAAGAAAGAAGAGGGGAAGGGGAAAAGAATGAATGAGACAATTCAGTATTGGTAAATGTGTAGTTTGGGGCCAAAGTCTTTTAAAATCATGCTGTAATATCCATCATTTTGTACAGTTTTCGCCAAATTTTCTACAGGGGTACAAATCCCAGGGCACTTCGTAAGAAGGGTTGGAATCACTCACTTTCCTCAGACATTTAGCGCTAAATATTGTTGGGGGGGGGTATTTTATTTTTCTGGCTACTCCCTTGTGTACAATCCTTCCTCACATGCATGTAGCATGTATGTACTACTAGGAACGCCCTGCCACACACGTGACCTGGAATCTAACGTGAACTCTGAGCTGCTCATGAATGTGTATAAGGGGCTGCTGGTGGGGCTGAAATGTTTTGTGCTGACTGTAGGTTCGAGCAGAATCTGGGCACAACTCTGGGTCCGACTGGGCAGGGTTCAGGCTAGAAAGGGTTTTGCTTTCAGAATGCTGTGGGCAAAGGTAAGGCTTGGATTGAATGGGACTGAGCTGGGCCTGACACGCACCCGGAGTTGTGCTCTCAGAAGTCTGTGGATTGGGCAAGGATTGGGTTTAAATGGGTGTGAGCTGGGCATTCTACCAGCCCTTGCTATACCTTAGCTGATTTCTGTTCTGGTTTTTGGCTAGAGTGGACTCTGGTCTTACCTGGCATCACATTGGCTACTGGTTAGGCTGGGAATTGGGTAGGAATTGCCTTCAAGCTGGACTGTGGAAATAGAGACACAGCTAGATGCGTTTAGCTACGCCTCAAAAACATGTTAGCCAAAGGCAGGCAATGCAGCTCAGACTGTGTGTCTGCAGAGACCTGCTCATAATAGGAAGGTGACAACTCCAAAAAGAACAATTGATGGACAGAATGCAGAACAATGTCATACATTCACCCCAGTACAGAGATTTGGGCCTAAATCCATCGTTTTTTTGCTCACCATGCCATTCCAGTTTGGACCCAGCCATATGCAAATCAGTCTTGGTCCTGCACCCAATGGAACAGTCCAGCCCGAACTGCTAGGCCAGGTCCTCCCTGGACTGGAAACAAGCATCCTAGGACCGGTTTCGGGCTTGCAGTCCTCATCAGCCGGTCCAGGGAAGACATGGCTTGGCAGTTCGGGATGGACTGTTCCCATGAGGGGTCCAGGGAAGACATGGCTTGGCAGTTCGGGCTGGACTGTACCCATGAGGCACAGGGTCAGACTGATTTGCATATGGCCATGTCTGAACTGGGGGGGGGGAGTGTTTGATTTGCTCAAGCACTCCGTCCATCATTCCCTATGGTATCGCATAATAGGAAGGTGCCAACTTAGCCTTTCACCCTTCCAAGGCTGACACAGCAAGCACTACTGAGATGTGTAATAACACCTACTATTTGAGCTCCTATAGTCTATTTAATTTTTGGTGTGGGCTAAATAGACTTTAATAAAAATTATAACAAAGTTGAAAGTAAAACAACCAGTCAAAATGTTAATCAATAAAGTCAAACAAAATGGCACCGCTACCAACATATGTTACTTACCCCATACAACAATTTTTGCAGCTTGAATATGCAATAGTCTGCATTATGCACAAACCCGGCATTGCCTTTCATTCATTTGGACTATACAGGCATCATACTTATATAGTGTATAATAGAGCAGTGGAAGTGGCGGCTCCTTTGCTAATGCCCCACTGCTCTCGGAGCAGCGTAAAAGGAAAAAAAAATGATAATATCAGAAGTTATTAGCTCTTTATTTGTAGTATCTTGCAGCCAGGTTAGGGCGGGCGAGGCTGGGCTCCTGTGAAGCCAGAGGGAGGGGGAGTGGTTGCTGCACCTTAAGTGCGCATGACGGATTTGCCAGCTGTCTTGGGCTGGCCAAACAGTCATGCGCACTTTGAATGTTTTCCACCGGGCTGTAATGCACAACCTGGGTGAAGAACATGCATAGGCAGTCAGTCCCGGTCTGAGCGCCGAACCACGGTGCTCAGACCAATCACGAGGCTGCTGTCATGGTGACAGCAACGTCGTGATTGGCTAAGGGGAGCCTGGGTGCTGCCGGGAACCAGCAGGACAACGAGGAAGAACAAGCATTTGCAATGCAATAGGTCTCGCATTAGGAAAGTTTGATCTATTGGTATTGTAAATGACACATTTTTTATTTATGTGTTGGTTTTGAAAATAGCGAAATTAATAGCTTTGTCATTTACAATGCCAATAGTTTTAACTTTGGCAAATGTGACACCTATAGCATTTGTAATGCAGTATGTGTTGTAATTATGTGACTTAGATGTATTGATATTACAAATAACAATTGCTTTGAATTTTTTTTAATCATTTATACTAAAATAAATGGTATTGTAATTCAGAACGGCAATAGTTTAACTTCTGTAACTAACTTTTGTGTAGGTTATGTTCTATGTAAGTTATTGTGACGAAAATCCAAGAACAGAAGTGAACTATTAACATCTTTTTGTGACATTTGTAATAAAGCTTGAAACATTGAGAGAACATATTTGAACCAGTTGTTGTTGAATGGTTGCACAGATTGATGCTGTGGTGGCGCTGAGTGGTGTTGTGGTGGCGACGAGTGATGCTGTGGCGTTCTGTGATGCTGTGGTAGCGCACAGTGATGTTGTGGTGCCCCTGAGTGATGCTGTGGTGGTGCTGAGTGATGCTGTGGTGATGGGATAGATAGATAGAGTGAGGGCGATAGACAGAGGGAGGGCGATAGATAGATAGACGGAGGGCGATAGATAGATAGAGGGAGAGCGATAGACAGATAGAGTGAGGGCTATCTATCTGAGTGAGGGCGATAGATAAATAGATAGATTGATGGCGATAGATAGATAGCGAGTGCGATAGATAGATAGATCGTGAGTGAGGGCGATAGATAGATAGATAGATAGATAGATAGAGTGAGGGAGATAGATAGATAGATAGAGTGAGGGCGATAGATAGATAGATAGATAGATAGATAGATAGATAGATAGATAGATAGAGTGAGGGCGATAGATAGATAGATAGATAGATAGATAGATAGATAGATAGATAGATAGATAGATAGATAGATAGATAGATAGATAGAGTGAGGGCGATAGATAGATAGATAGATAGATAGATAGATAGATAGATAGATAGATAGATAGATAGATAGAGTGTGGGCGATAGATAGATAGATAGAGTGAGGGCGATAGATAGAGTGACGGGGTAGATAGATAGACCAAGACCGATAGATAGATAGATAGATAGATAGATAGATAGATAGATAGATAGATAGATAGATAGATAGATAGATAGATAGATAGATAGATAGATAGACTGAGGCCGATAGATAGAAACATAGATAGAGTGAGGGCGATAGATAGATAGATAGATAGAGTGAGTGCGATAGATAGAGTGACGGGGTAGATAGATAGATAGACCGAGGCCGATAGATAGAGTGAGGGTGATAGATAGATAGATGGATAGATAGATAGATAGATAGATAGATAGATAGATAGATAGATAGATAGATAGATAGATAGATAGATAGATAGATAGATAGATAGATAGATAGATAGATAGATAGAGTGAGGGCGATAGATAGATGGATAGAGTGAGGGCGATAGATAGATGGATAGAGTGAGGGCGATAGATAGATGGATAGAGTGAGGGCGATAGATGGATAGAGTGAGGGTGATAGATAGTTGGATAGAGTGAGGGCGATAGATAGATGGATAGAGTGAGGGCAATAGATAGATAGATAGATAGATAGATAGATAGATAGATAGATAGATAGAGTTAGGGCTATACCAGCCCTGCTCAGGAGAATGAAATGGGGTTCCAACTTCATGAACTATCAATTACTGGCTCTACAAGGCCATTACTTCTCAGTGATCGTGATTGCAGCGTGCTCTTATTACAGGAGGGGCAGGCCCCCCAAAAAAAGGTACACCACATGCAAAATTTAGGGCAAGTTGGCTAAGACGTAGCTTTAATGGGATTTAACAGGTGCCAGCCAATTCTATAGCAAAGAATGTCCGGGGGAGTATATTGAACAGGACACCTTCTCTGGAGATCTGGACTCAGGGTAGGGGCACATGTCTTTACACGAAGAGGAGTTTTCCGCCCCAACAGTGGCCAGCTAACTTTTGTGAAGTGTCTGGTAGAGCACCGCACGCCATGTGCAGCAATTTTCTTAGCTTTTAAACAGCCTGAGCTGGAAACTGACTTTTTTTCCCTCAAATCTGATAACTACGTAGGAGACACCAGACTAGGAGGTGTGTGAGGCATACATGGAAATTCGACATCCACAAATTACATTTTTGTAGTGGCCATGATTATAAAATCATGTTTGCTCATTCTTCGACACATGATTCCGAGTTCTAGACTAATACGGACAACCACAATAAATGTTCATCCAGTATTGAGATCAGATTCTGGATAGGGCAATCTGTACAAATATCATCAAAGGATTAAGAAATTGTAAAAGAAAGTGCATAAATACAGTCATGCCTGAGTGCATATTGCACTTGTCTGCTCAGTGGAGTTGTTTCTGTATGGAAGTGGTACCCTCTATTCAGAGGCGCAACTAGAGCCAAATTTAAGGGGGGGTGGGTGGGAGGGAGGGCCAAGAAAATATTTCGGGGGGTGGGCTGAATCTTTAATCAATAGGCAGAGTGGAGCTGCGGGGGCTCTCAGAAGGGGTGAAACAACAGCAAGGCCTCATTAACATGCAGATGGTCTTTAAAAGACCTGTGAAGTACTCGGGTGTAGCTGTGTGCGTGCCCGGAGCTGTCTGTCTGAGCCCGGGCTGCCACACACGACGGGGGAGGGAGGGGGTATCTGAAGCCCTTTCAGTCCAATGGGTGTTGCACGCCTGCCTCCATTCCCTACCATTATCAGGCGAGCTATCTCACAGTTCTATGATGTTCATTGCCAGTAGCCCGTCAATATGTATTACACATTTCCCACACTATGAGTATATTTCCAAATTGTATTTCGTCTGCACAGCATGTGCCAAATGAAATAAAACAAAAAATAACAAACATACTTTAAATCAGAGAGATCAGAGAGCTGTCTCACTGCCTTTTGCAAAGTTTTTTTTTTAAAACTAACTAGGTGTTATGGAAGTCTAGTAATTTCAAAATAATGTTCTAACAGTGACTGTGTGGGGGGAAATCGCAGAGGCCGATAACCCGCTCTGCTCAAATATAGGGAATTGAAGGCCACGAGTTCGAAGCCTAGCAAGGCAGAGGACATTTGAGATCGGTGAAAGTTGTATCACTAAAGTCTGTATCAGTAATGTAGCCTGTAGTGCTTAGAAGTGGGATAAGTGCGGTGTAATGCCCTACGTACCAGTAGTGCCGCCACTGTCTGGGACAAGAAAGGCAGAAATGGAGAATCTGCCCTGGGCCATGGACTGCTACAGGAGGCATCTCGAGAGCTCTCGGATCGCATTCCACACCCCTGCAGCCCCGGGCGGGTCGTTTCTAAGCAACTTCCATTGAAAGGGCAAATGCGTCACGAGGAAGCAATCCGGCAGTGCAAGGTGAGGCTAAAGAGAACGTGTGCTGTTTAGCATGCTTCAATACAGAAGCTTTTTAGGCACTGGCACCGTCAACGTGGCACTTTTGGTAATGTAGCCTGTAGTGCTTAGAAGTGGGAGAAGTGTGGTGTAATGCCCTACGTACCAGTAGTGCATAGAGTGAGCACAGGGAAAGGGTGGGTGAAGGGAAATGTTGCATTCGTGCTCGGAGGGTGGGGGAGGGCTCAAGACCAATCCGGAAGGTGAGAGCGCTCACTTTGAAGCTCCGTGGTGACGTAACAAACAAGCCCTCACCCAAAGGAAACAAGCAGTGTTAGTCAGTGACACCAAAGCCTACGCTTTCGTAGTGCTTTCCACAAGCACCAATAACATTACACAGTTAGTTTCATATTTTTTGTAGACACGAGGAGATTAAAAGGCACCTCTGTTAAAGACATTTAAGTAATGTCCTGAGCTGCCGATTAATCTCCCTGTGTCTACAAAAACACATGAAACTGTAATTGTGTAGTATAACTGATGTTTGTGGAAAGCACTACGAAAATTAAACAAAAAGCCTGCAGAGCCAGCTGCTGCTAATGCGAGCAGCGTGAACAGTGAGAGGACATGGCTCAGTAGCCAGCTCTTCAGACTTTGGAGCTGGGGCTCAGTGTTCGAGCCTCGGCATCGGTTCCACATCGCTTGAATAACTGTCAGCAAATCTTTGCCCTAAAATGCACCAAAAAAAATAATCATCTATATTGGAGAGCTGATGGGGGCCTGGTGAAGCGTCACGCTTCAGTAGACAACATGCATTGGGAGGAATACGCTTGTTCAAAAGTGTTGTTTCCCCTACAATAGTTCAGAGCTATAAATAGCTCAACCTAAACAGGATTTATGGAGGTGTGTGCTCTGTCTGACCATCCCAATACATGGTGCCTGTTCTTTATCCCTGGCTTAAGGACAGATGGCTTTCCAAACCCACTCCTCAATGAGGTCAGTAAAGGCAACCCGCACCCATCTCTGCATTTATCAAAGTGTAAAAACAGTTTTCTCATAGAAACTAGTGTCTTGCTTGCAAACACATTGTGCTAGTCTGCGTTTTTTCAGTGCTTTGGGTGTGCTCAGTTCTTTCACTTCTTTACTGACTTCATTATTAAAGTCACTGGTGTTTTTTGACCTGGTGTCCAGGTGTCTTTAGGCACGGAACCTGGTTTGCAAACAGGAGCTCTTTGGAACCTGTACTTGTGCAGAGGACCTTTCTGGAACAGGTGCTTGCACAAAGGAGCTCTTTGGAACCTGTACTTGCATAAAGTAGCTCCATGGAACCTGTACTTGCACAAAGGAGCTCTCTGTAACCTGTACTTGCACAAAGGAGCTCTCTGGAACCTGTACTTGCACAAAGGAGGTCTTTGGAACCTGTACTTGCACAAAGGAGGTCTTTGGAACCTGTACTTGCATAAAGTAGCTCCATGGAACCTGTACTTACACAAAGGAGCTCTCTGTAACCTGTACTTGCACAAAGGAGCTCTCTGGAACCTGTACTTGCACAAAGGAGGTCTTTGGAACCTGTACTTGCACAAAGGAGCTCTTTGGAACCTGTACTTGCATAAAGTAGCTCCATGGAACCTGTACTTACACAAAGGAGCTCTCTGTAACCTGTACTTGCACAAAGGAGCTCTCTGGAACCTGTACTTGCACAAAGGACGTCTTTGGAACCTGTACTTGCACAAAGGAGGTCTTTGGAACCTGTACTTGCACAAAGGAGCTCTCTGTAACTTGTACTTGCACAATGGAGCTCTCTAGCGCCTGTACTTGCACAAAGGAGGTCTTTTGAACCTGTACTTGCACTACGGCGCTCTCTGGAACCTGTACTTGCACAAAATATCTCTTTGTAACATGTACTTGCATATAGAACCTCTCTGGGACCTGTAATTGCACAAAGGACCTCTCTGGAACATGTACTTTCACAAAAGAGTTCACAGGAACCTGTACTTAGACAAAGGACCTCCCTGGAACTTGTACTTGCAAAAAGCACCTCTCTGGGACACGTACTAGCACAATGGAACTCTCTGGAACCTGTGTTTGCACAAAGGAGCTCCCTGGAACCTGTACTTGCACAAAGGACCTATCTGGAACCTGTACTTGCACAAAGGAGTTCTCTGCAACCTATACTTGCACAAAGGAGCTCTCTGGAGTCAGTGCCTGCAGAAAGGAGCTATCTGGAACTGGTACATGCAAAGAGAAGCTCTTTGGAGCCTGTACTTGCACAGAGGAGCTCTCTGGAACCTGTACTTACACAAAGGAGCTCTCGTGAACCTGTTTTTTGCACAAAGGAGATCTCTGGAACCTGTACTTGTACAAAGGAGCTCTCTGAAGCCTTTAATTGCACAAAAGAGGTCTCTAGAACCTGTACTTGCACAAAGGAGCTTGCTGGAACCTGTACTTGCACCAAGGAGCTCTCTGGAACATGTACTTGCACAGAGGTGCTGTCTGGAGCCTGTATTTGCACAGAGGAACTCTTTGGAACCTGAACTTGTACTGAGGAACTCTTTGGAACCTGTACTTGCACTAAGGAACTCTCTGAAACCTGTACTTGCACAAATGAGCTCTCTGGGCCCTGTGCTTGCACAAGGGAGGTCTTTGGAACCTGTATTTACACAAAGGAGCTCTCTTGAACCTGTTTTTTGCACAAAGGAGATCTCTGGAACCTGTACTTGTACAAATGGGCTCTCTGAAGCCTTTAATTGCACAAAAGAGGTCTCTAGAACCTGTACTTGCACAAAGGAGCTTGCTGGAACCTGTACTTGCACCAAGGAGCTCTCTGGAACATGTACTTGCACAGAGGTGCTGTCTGGAGCCTGTATTTGCACAGAGGAACTCTTTGGAACCTGAACTTGTACTGAGGAACTCTTTGGAACCTGTACTTGCACTAAGGAACTCTCTGAAACCTGTACTTGCACAAATGAGCTCTCTGGGCCCTGTGCTTGCACAAGGGAGGTCTTTGGAACCTTTACTTGCACAAAGGATGTCTCTGGAGCCTTTACTTGCTCAAAGGAGCTCTCTTGAATTTGTACTTGCACGAAGGAGCTCTCAGGAACTGGTACTTGCACAGAGGAGCTCTCAGGAGCCTGTTTTTGCACAAAGTATCTCCCTGGAGCCTGTACTTGTACAAAGGACCTATGTGGAACCTGTACTAGCACAGAGGAGTTCTTTGGAGCCTGTACTTGCACAAAGGAGCTCTCTGGTGAGCAATGGCCAAGAAAAGCATAGGTGGTAGTAGTAATTCTTTATTTAGATATAAAAAAACATATCTTTAAAAGATTGCACAAAACACATTGTGTACGATTTTATGAATAAAAGATGATAAAAGAATAAAATATGGCCATACGCGTGCTAATTAAAACCTTTCGATTTGTAAATTAACTCTCCCCATTATCACAGGTTCTATTAAAGTACATGTTCAATCTTGTCAATCAGCTATGTGGCCTCAGCAATGTCCATTTTATCCAGATTGCGATAAGCGTGTTGAATGAATTTTGACACGTTTATGTTTAAAACAATATTATCTGGGGACAGAGCAGCGATAACGGCATGCCTGCAGGTCCGAATACCCAGCCTGTTCCATTCTGGTTTGAGCAGGCTTCTGCGCTGGAAATTAAATGAGGGGCAGATGCAGAGCACATGCAAGATTGTTTCTGTTGCTGACCTGCATCCTCTGCATGCTGTGTCTTCCTTCTTACGACGCCAGTTGGGTAGATTTTGGAGAAAGCGCCAATCTCCCAGTCTTAGGGCAATCAGACCGCGTTTTAGATGAAGCGAAAATGTCGTGGCCAGGTAGGCGGCAGGGGTCAATCGTTTGTAGGAGTTAACTACCGCCCAGGAATGACTGCGTTTCGTGACAAGGGCTTTGTCTGAAGCCAGTGATTTCAGTCTTACACATTTTTTGATTATGTTTTTAAAAACAGTCTGACTGGGGTTAAGAGCCCAAAGGTCGGCAGCTGACATTTGATGGATATAATCGTTCAGAAGGCGCCCGAATGTTCCCCCTGGATTAGACTCGTTGATTTCTTTCCATGTTAGAAATTCTAGTGTGCCTGGTTCAGCCTGTCTTAATTTATGACATAGCTTAAGGTAATTGCCAACGTTAGAGGCTTCATAGTTGGTTAATCCCAGCTCTAATCTAATCTGTGCCGGGGAAGCAATGCTCGGTAGATGAAGTACTTTTCTGTAGATTGTAGTTGTATGTTTGTTGAGAGCAGTGTTCATTTTGCCTTTGAAAATCTCTATGCCGTAAGATAGTGTTGGCCCAATTTTAGCTCTAAGGACTTCTAGTAAAGGGGCAAAGGTTGGGCCTGAGAGTTGCTTCGATAGCTTGACTAAGGATACCACTAAGGCCGTTGTTTTGGCTGCAATCACACTGCTTTGCTTTAAGAAGCTGCCCCTTGCGTCCAGATGGACCCCTAAGTATTTGTATGATTGGCCAATCGAAAGGTTTGTTTTGTTAATTGACCAACCACCGCCACTGTAATGTTTCTTGCCAAATGGAACTATCAGGGTTTTCTCCATGTTAATTTCTAGCTGGTTGTCAGACGTGTATTGCGAGAGAGCTGCAAGGAGCCTTTGTAACCCTACTCTAGTGAGGCTAAACAAGGCCAAGTCGTCGGCCTATAAAAGGTTACATAGTGCCGCACCTCCTATTTTGGGTGGATGGCTATTTACCTTGTCTAGAGTGCTTGACAGGTCGGCTATGAATAGGTTAAAGAGAAGAGGGGCCAGCACGCATCCCTGCTTGACACCACGTGAGGTCATGATTTTTCGCGAGAGATGCGAGCCGGACCCTAGCTTCACTCGAACCCATGTGTCAGAGTAGAGTTGAATAATTGGGTTCAGTATTTTATTTGGAATGCCCCACTGAGTCAGTTTTTTTCAGAGGGCCGCCCTGGGCACTCTATCGAACGCTGCTTTAAAATCGACAAAGCAGCAGAAAACCATCCTGCTTGTTGATAAAGCTTTGTCGATTATAATGGAAACTGCTAGTAAATTTGTCATTGTTCCTGAATTGGCAACGAACCCTGTCTGGTTTAGAGGAATCAGATCGTGGTCCTTTACCCATTGCTTTAGATCCTCCAAAATGAGTCCTGCAAAATGTTTTGCCTCTATGTCCAGTAGGGCGATTAATCTGTAGTTGTTGGGCTTGGCTCGTGATCCAGATTTGTGGATGAGATGAATTATTGCGCCCCGCCATGAGTCCGGGATTGTCAGTGTTCGCAGGGTGTAGTTAAAAAGGTTTAATAACACCGTGGACCAAAAAGGGGTGTCGATTTGAATAACCTTTGTGGCAGGCCATTCGGGCCTGGTGCTCCATCTTGTCTCCCTTTTGTAACTGCTTTGGTAACTTGTTCCTCGGTTAGGGCGTATGCAAGGGTAAGTCCCCCGTTTGTATCCAAGGAGATATTCAGTGATTCGTCGTCTGCGGCCCCGCATCCCCTAGGTAGTCTAGAGCTGTCGTGGTTATCTTGTGCCTGGAAGTGATCTGTTAAGTATGTTACCCATTCTGCTTCCTGGATGTTTGCAGAGCCATGGTTTGTTAGGTTTAGGGTGGTGCGGTTAACAAGAGACCAGAATTTCCTTGTGTTTTTTTGCTTGCTTTCCCACACCAATTTTACCCAGTATTGGTTTTCCTGAGCCTGCTTCTCTTGGGAAACTGCCCTCCTGAATGCTTTTTGGGCGTGGTGATATGTGGCAAGGAAGGCGCTGTTCCGCGGGAATTTTAAAATCAGCCTCAGTGCGATGTTCCTTGCTCTCTTTAGTGGTTTAATGGCGGCTGAGGTTGCGGCCCCTACTGGGGGCGAGTAGTTTGAGCTCTGTGCAGTCGCAGGATATGAGTTGATCAGGTGGAAGCACAACTGCGACCAATTCCATATCGGGTTGGCTTCTTTTTCAAGACTGCCTGTTATGTAGTCCTTGCTTGCTTTTAGAACACTCTGACTATTGGTTTCATTCCATTTCAGGCGCTTGAGGTTTTCGGTGTGGATTCCCTTGTAGGTTATGGGAGCCGCTTTATGGAGTTCCGGGTTTGTGGTGAGAGTGATGACCTGGGGCCTATGGTCACTTTCGGACTGTGGGTGGATGCAAAAACAGTTCAGTTTAAACAGTAGTTCTGAATTGCAGATAGTGAAATCTAAATAAGATTTTTTTCTTCCATTCGACCAGGTCCAGTTTGGAGGTGAGTCACTTGTTGTCCTTCCATTCACTACCAGGTAGCCTGCGTTATAGAATCTCGTCACGGAGAGCTCACCTAATATGTTTGGGGGTTGCTTCGGAGGTTTGGATTGAGTCAAGGCCTCGATGATATTAGTCATGTCCGGCCCTTCCGTGTCTGCTGCAATCCCCTGAAATAGGTTTGTGTTAAAGTCTCCCGTTATGATGCGGTCCGAGTTGGGATGTTCGGTAGCGATGTCGTTCATGATTTCGCACAGTCGGACCAGGTGGTCTTTTTTTGTACGGGTGCTGGGATTAATGTACACATTGATGAGAACGATTGGGCGCTGCCTTCCGCAGGGATTGATTCTGACCCCAAGTAACCAGTCTTCTTTGAGGGGGAATTGGTTGAGAGCACCTTTTAGGTTATTTGTGATGTATGTGGACAAACCGCCTTTGGGATGGTCAAATCGGTTGTCCCTGAGAGCTGGCTTCCAAAACTTGATGTATCCTTCTATGGGACAGCCCTCTGTCGCCCAAGTTTCCTGTAGGGCGATTACTGTATGTTTGCACAGGAAAGCCATAGTGTCTTCGTTTTAGGTTTTTTGTTGAAGTCCACTGATGTTCCATAAACACAGTGAGAATGGAGACTGTCCCTGAAAAGCATAGGTGGTTTAGAAGAGATGAAACAGGAGAGTAGGAGGTGCAGAAGATAAAGGGAGCTTCAGAAGAATAGATGCACCTTGACTTTTATTTCTTAAAATGATTTAGCGATGAGGCAACTCGTGGTTCCTGAGCAAGCTCTTCCAGGCCTTAGATGCAAGAAAAGAGAAACAACTACCTGCCTTGGAACTTTGCTTATGAGGACTAACGGATAGAAGAGATTCACGTGCACCCTTGAGAGTGCGATAGGAGTCTAGAATTGTTTTTTAATTCTTACACGGTTACTTAAAGTTTAATGTATGATTCGTTATTATTTGGCATCATGAAGGCTTGAGTTAGCTCCAAATAAGTAATAGGTGGTTTTTCTTTTTTTTTTTTCTTTTTTTCACCCTTGATTCCAGAGCCCGCCACTCACGCCCGCTTAGCTTTAAGTGCACATACCGCCTTTAGCTCACCATTAGACACTACCCTTCGCACACCCCCACTTTTTTTTTTTTTAGGTTAACTTAACATAGCGTCATGAAATATATTTTGCCCAGGACCTCAAAAATCTAGAATATGGCTTCATATGGTTGGTGGCCCCAATAGGCTGGTATTCTACCCCTCCACATTTTTGGACCAGCAGCTAGAGATGCTTGTGACAGGCCAAGCGCGGCAGCAAGCAATGAGAAATGCTGCAAAATAGGTCTGTTGTGCTTTGAGACGTTTCTTAAGTTGTGACTTTGTAATCGTTCGTTGACATAACTTTATTCGATTCATTAGAAACATAAAAGTTTACAAAATAAAACATCTAAAAACAATTACAAAATTCGCACATATTCCCTTCCATAGATCTTAATAAACCAGCAAAATTAATCCATTTTAAAATCATCATAGCTATTCCCACTTGAGTTTGTACAATTGACTAAATAGAAAATTCTTAGTAAAAGGAATAAAATAAGATTCCTTTTGGCTCTTCGTAACGTTTCCTGATTATAAATGCAGTTCTAATAAAACTAAGTACTGCAGTAGAAATTACATCCGTAGATAGTGCCCTTAAATAGGCATAGCCCTCTCTTGAGGGCCTAATAACGTTCAATATAGGTTTAATAAAACGTGCTCTAGGGTGTTTGTACAGGGAACAGAACAACATAAAATGCATTGTACTCTGTTTGGCGAGATTATTACATTGACAGGGGGCTAGTCTCTCATACCAGCCAGCCTGTTTGGGATAGGCCACTAAAAATGCAGTGTTCCCAGTCGAAATATGGTCAACAGAAAAGGCGATTGTACATGCAAAGTAAAAGACAGATAAAATTGCTGGGACCTAATGCCCCATCATCTAACGTTCCCCTGCCCTGATCAGACATCCTTAATTCAGTGCGGTATGCATTTTTTATAATCATTTCCATATTAGACTCAATAGTATCTGGGTTATTATAGCATTCCTCTAGGCCAATCTTATAAAAAAGTATCCCTAACATAATGCAGCCAAGGGAGTGACTTTGCATTATCCAGGTTCATACAATCTTTAAGGATACTCCTAGTGAATATCAAAGTCTCTGAAGACCAGATTTTCACCCATAGGATAAGGGGTGCAATGTTTATCCTATCTTACACGTATTCCAGGCCCACCTCTGAGTGACAAAATGAGGTTGAAGTACTACTCAGAATCATTAAAAGCCTTTTTTTTTTCTTAAAGTGTCTAAAACCTGAATCTGATAACTCTTATGATAACCCCATACTCCGGCCCCAAAAGTAGCTACAGATAAACATTTGGATTTATATAAAATTATAATTTCTGGGACCGGTTTATGTCCCAATTTACAGGCAAAAAGAAACAGCCCCTCTGTTATTCTACCGGTCTGTTGGGCCCAATTTGTTGGTAAAAACATTACCTAAATAGTTAAAATTGGGCACCTTCTCAATGATTTTTTACATTCTCACTGAACTTCCTAGTCTTAGTTTTTTCCGGACAACAAACCATAATAAATGATTTACCAAAATTTACTTTGAGGTCCAGTCCTAAAATAAAATCAGTGAAGGCGGTCAGGTCCTTTTGTAAACTATTGGCTGTCAGGGTCATTAATACTGTATCATCGGCATAGGCCAACAGAGGGACCAGTCTACCTCCTAATCTTGGAAAATCCAGTTGCTGTTTAGTCAAGAATGACTCTAGACCGCAGGACTCGAGTGCCTGTCGTCGTAGTGAAAAATGAAACGCCCATGCGTCCTCACAGCACACAAGAGCTGTGAATGTTGGCACAGGGGTGGCGAGACCACAACAATACAATCTGGAGGCGGGGGCAGCGAATGGGCAGTGGGCAGTCAGGGGGGCGGGGCCGCAGGGGGCACATCTGCTGGGGAAACGAGCAGAACAGAAGGCAAAAGGGGCACAAAAACCAGGAAAAAGCGAGTGGCACAGAAGGCAGAAGGGCACAACAACCGATGGAAAAACGAGTGGAACAGAGGGCAGAAAGGCACAAAAAATGAGTGGAACAGAGAGCAGAAGGGCACAAAAACTAGGGAAAAACGAGTGGAACAGAGGGCAGAAAGGCACAAAAAACGAGGGAAAAACGAGTGGCACAGAGGGCAGAAAGGCTCAAAAAACGAGGGAAAAAAGAGTGGAACAGAGGGCAGAAAGGCACAAAAAACGGGGGGGAAACGAGTGGAACAGAGGGCAGAAAGGCACAAAAAATGAGAGGAACAGAGGGGAGAAAGGCATAAAAACCGAGTGGAACAGAGGGCAGAAGGGCACAAAATGAGTGGAACAGAGGGCAGAAAGGCATAAAAAACGAGGGAAAAACGAGTGGTATAGAGGGCAAATGGGCACAAAAAACGAATGGCACAGAGGCAAAATACAGAATACAGAAATATAGGGGCAGCTAAGAACAGAAGGCAGAACGGGCAGAGAGGCACGGGGGCAGCGAGGGGAACAGAGGGGAAAACCGGGCAGAGACACGGGGCAGCAAGGGGTACAGCAGGAAAGACCGGGCAGAGAGAGCACAGGGACAGCGAGGGGAACAGAGGGAAGAAAAAGGGGCACGGACCACGTACAGGCAACGTGGGAAGACAGACAACAGCAGTCACAGACACAACAATGAAAATACAGGCAATACAATAAAAGCAATAAAGCGTTGAAAGGCACATGTGTATAGGTTACTGTTACTTGGCAGGCAGGTAAAAATAGATGCAGCCAGGATCAGCAGAAGGATTTTCATGCTGCTGTCTGATTGCTCACTTTCCACAAGCCCTTGGGTACACTAAATAATACACTGCTGTATGCATACATGTCCATGCCAATAGACCCAATTCAGGCTGTCTCCCTCTTGAAATTACCTCTGCTTCAAAAGGCGTTTTTAAAAAGAAATTTAAATTGTACAAATTGCTTGGGGGTCTCGACTTCCAGTAGTGATTCAGTGGGGCTCCTCAGGAGTCAAACGTTTGGGAACCACTGCTCTAGACCATTAGTATATACAAGAAATAGGATGGGGGCCAGGATATGTTATGTTATGTTATGTTATGTAGTTTTTATATAGCGTACGCTACTCGGTAAGAGTGTCCCGACGCTTTCCACCAGCAGCTCAAAATAACACAACACAGCTAAAAACGGAAGACAACAGAGAAAAATAATAAAAACAGTAGACAATAAAACAGACTAAGAATTAAAAAGCCAGGTCTTCAGGCCCTTCCTAAACTGGAGTAAATTGGCAGTGCTGCGGAGCGGGAGTGGAAGCAGATTCCAAAGCTGGGGAGCTCTGCAACTAAAAGACCGCCCTCCAGCACGAGCCTTCCTCACCCGCGGGACCACAGCTTTAAAGAGGGATTCCGAGCGAAGAGAACGGACTGGATGATAGAAAGTCAGTCTCCGCTGCAGATATCCGGCCCCTGATCCATGCAAAGCTTTATGCATCAGGGTCAGGGTTTTAAACTGGATCCGCTTCCTGATGGGGAGCCAGTGCAACGTCTGAAGCAACCCGGAAGCTCGAGCTCGTCTGCCTAGGCCAAAAATCGCCCGGGCAGCAGAGTTCTGCACCCCCTGAAGGCGCTGGACCAGGTAATCAGGGAGGCCAAGAAAGAGAGCATTGGCATAGTCTAGCCTTGAACCGACAAGAGCCTGCACAGTAATCCTCCTGTGCTCCTCAGACAGCAAGGGCAAAAATTTGCGGAGCATCTTCAGGATTCCGTAGCAGGTGCCGGCCAGGCCAAGAATATGACTACGTAGCGACAGCTGGTTGTCTAACCTGCCGCCCAAATTTTTGGCCACCAAGGAAGACTGTGCCGGAGGGTTCATGTCGGGCGGCCACCAATGCTGCCACTCCGGATCGGCAACGCAACCGAAAAATAAAATCTCAGACTTGCCTGAATTGGCCCTCAGACTGTTCCGCTGGAACCAGTCGAAGACCAATGCAAGACAGTCCCGGATTCTCTCTCCATCAAACTCTTGGTCTTTCCCGCATGTGAAGAGGAGTTGCGTGTCGTCGGCATAAGAGACGATCTGAGCCCCGTAAGCCTCCACCAAGGCCGCCAAAGGGGACATAAAGATGTTAAATAACGTGGGGCTCAACACAGAGCCCTGTGGAACCCCAACTCCCAATGGCGACATCTCGGCGGAACTCTGGGAGACCCAGACCGTCTGGCGGCGGCCTTCAAGAAAAGAAGTAAACCACCTGAGCACCGTCCCCCTAAGGCCGATGTCATAAAGCCTAGCTAAAAGCGCCTTGTGGGGGACAGTGTCGAAAGCCGCCGAAAGGTCTAACATGACCAGCATGGCCCTACCGCCGACATCCAGGGTCTCCCTGATGATCTCAGTCACCTCCAACAGAGCCGATTCCGTACTAAAATTAGGACGGAAATCCGATTGAGATGGATGGAGCAGATTATTAGCTTCCAAAAAGCTCGACAAGACACCGTGGGCATGTTTTTCCGTTATCTTCGCCAGCGCTGGTAGAAGCGAGATTGGCCTGTAGTTCGCCAAAGCCTCGGTGTCAAGACCCGTTTTTTTTAGGAGGGGGATCACCATTGCTCTTTTCCAAGAACTGGGGACCCTACCCTCCCTCAGGGAGGCATTGAGGATGGAGTTGACCAGTGGATTCACCACTGCCGCCATCCCGGCCAAAAATTTGGCAGGGCAGGGGTCCAGTGGCAAGCCGGATTTGAGATTGGCCAGCAGAGTCCGGGAGACATCGCTGGAAACAGCAGGGAAATCGGACAGCACCGCCGCAGATGTATGCGGAAGACTGCGGACTGCCCTCACAGCGCTGCTTCCGTCCGGTCCCTCCACGAAGGTAGCCTGAATATCCTTGATCTTATTTGTGAAGAAACCAGCAAGATCACACGCCCAAGCATCCGGCGCACCCCTTCCGTGGAGGCAATGGGCCTGGTCTTCTCACCTCCTGGTTCAAAGCGCACAGCCGCAGTGGTAGATTCATGTAGCCTGAGTAATAGGGTAATAAAGGGCTCTTCAAAGCCCGTTTCCCACATCATTGTCCATAGCTTTCCCCTATAAGCAGTGTCAAATGCGCTGGACAGGTCCATGAAGGCCAGGTGAATCGAGACCCCCCCTGGCCTTCATGTACTTGCCCATAATCAGGGACAGGTCTAGACACTGTTCATTTGTGTCCATCCCCTTTCTAAAACCATATTGGGTACCGGCTATTAATCCGGAAGCATTAGCCCATGACTCCAAACGTGCTAGAATCGCCGCCCCCCCTATTAAGGAAATTGGCCGGAAACATGTGGGGTCATTCCTATTTCCTTTTTTAAAAATAGGTGCCACAAATGCTTCCTTCCATCAATTTAATGTATAATTCATTATTATTTGGCATCATGAAGGCTTGAGTTAGCTCCAAACAAGTAATAATTGTTAGGTTAACTGAACATAGCATCATGAAATATATTTTGCCCAGGACCTCGAGAATCTATAATGTGGCTCCGAACGGTTGGTGGCCCCAATAGGCGGGTATTGAACCCCTCCACTTTTTTGGACCAGCAGCTAGAGATGCTTGTGACAGGCCAAATGCGGCAGCAAGTAATGAGAAATGCTGCAAAATAGGTCTGTTGTGCTTTGAGACGTTTCTTAAGTTGTGACTTTGTAATCAAAGTGAATGAGGTTGAACCCAATTAAATGAGCCAATATTATTTGTCAGTCATACGTCATTTGATGATCCATAGAATCCATGAAATGTCCTCAACGTATTTGTGAAATGAAGGTATGATTGTGTGATGGACTTTGTTCAGGTGTCTGTGAGCATTTCCCCTGTCCTGCACCTCTGTGTGGTCTGTGTGGTTATCTCTAGAGTTGTGTACGCATGATCAATGCAAATACATCCCCACATGAGGCACACCGGGTAAAGAATAATTCATTAGTTGGTCATCCAAAATGTAGAATTTATTAGGACAACGTTCATCGTGAAAATAAAGTTGATATTATGTTCATATCAGTCCAATATTTTTGGTATACATGTCCAAGATAAGGAACAATCAAAATAGGCAACTCCAATGCATTTCGGGCGGGGCCCTTTCTCAAGGAGTGCTGTAAAGAAGACAGGAAAGGGTAAAGATCGGGATCTGAAAAACGCGATGAGAAAATGAAATAAATTAAGGTGTCGATCAATGGGTGTGTAAGTGCGATTTAAAAAAACTTGGGGGTGTGCGAAGGGTAGTGTCTAATGGTGAGCTAAAGGCGGTATGTGCACTTAAAACTAAGCGGGCGTGAGTGGCGGGCTCTGGAATCAAGGGTGCAGGAAATGACTTACTTCTACTTCGATGTAACGCTGCGCGTTACTGACGAGTTCTGGAACATGCCGAGAACGCTATGGGGAGGTGGCCGGGGAACCGGTGAAGAAAGCTGGAGGTGGGGAAATCGAAAACAGACTGTGGATATAGGGGGTAAGTGTTAACCATGGCGAAGCCATGTTGGAGTGGTGAAACGGGGATGAAATAGGCCGAGTGTTGGTCAAATCATGAAAAAAAGGGTCAAGTTAAAAAAGTGCAAAAGAGGCAGTAAGAGACAATGTAAAGTAGTCAATCAATTATAAGTAGCAACTATATTCAAATCGATCGTTGAGGCCGAAAGGCTTCTGTGTCTGTAGACGGAACATCCATTCCAATTCTCTTTTTAAGAGCAGTTTGTTGTTATCGGTTCCTTCTTTCTTGCTGACGATCTCGAGGATGATGAATTGCAGTTGGGCGATGGTATGGCGAGCTTCAAGAAAATGTGTCGCAATATTAGATTTCTCATTTTTGAGTCTGATGTTGGATTTGTGCTCATTCAAACGTGTCTTGATTTTTCTTTCTGTTTTGCCAACATATAGTTTGCCGCAAGGGCATTTCAAGGCATATATCAGATTGGAGGAGTCGCATGTGGCATTAACTTGAAGTTTGATGGCGTTGCCTTTCATGGGATGACAGATGGTATTACCTTTTATGATACAGTTACAATGGCTACAATTGAGACAGGGCTGAGTGCCTTTGTAGTGTTTGGCAACGATGGTAGGATTAGACAATATTTCTTTAATATTCTTGCTTCTTGTGTGAGCAAACAAGGGGGGAGTTTTGAACATATCTCCAAAATCGGGTTCGATTTGAAGAATTGGCCAATGTTTGAGTATGATCTTTTTGTAAGTTGTACTTGCTGTAGAATATTTGGAAACAAGAACGATACGTTGTTGTTCTTTAATAGGTTTCTTGGTGAGAGCCTCTTGTCTGGTTATTTGTGCCACTCGGGTTTGTGCCTCAGTTAGAATCTGTGCTGGGTACCCTCTGTCGAGGAATCGGTTGTGCATTTCATTCATGCGAGTCTTCATGGTGTGTTCATCTGAAACTATGCGTTTGACACGTAACAGTTGGGAGAACGGCAGGTGTCTTTTTAGCGACTCTTGATGATAACTATTATAATGTAATGTGTTGTTGCGATCGGTAATTTTTCTATGAAGATCAGTTGTGAGGCCATTTTGGGTGATTTTTATGTTGACATCCAGAAATGTAATTTCAGTGTCACTGATCTGCCATGTCAATTTGATCCGTTCGTCCTTAGAATTGAGATGGTGAAGAGATTGTTCTAGAGATTCTTTGGAGTCCGTCCAGACGATGAATAAATCGTCGATGTATCTGACGTACATTTTTATTTTTTCATGGAAGTTGGTGTTGCCATATATGTGTATTTTCTCAAAATTCTCCATATAGATGTTGGCGTATGTGGGGGCAGCGCAATTTCCCATCGCCATTCCGGAAAGCTGGAGGAACCATTCACTGTTGACTTGAAAATAGCTATGATATAAAGTGTATACCATTAGTTCCATAAGGAAAGATTGCATGGAAACGTCAATGTCACTGTTTAATAGAGCTTGCTCAATGGCTTCAATGCCTCCCTGGTGGGGGATGGATGTGTATAGGGAGTTAACATCAGCTGTGCACAGTATGTATTGGTTATTGTCATCGACTTGAATGTTAGCCAATTTAAGCAAGAATTCGGTTGTGTCCTTGATATAGCTGGCAGCTTTGGTAACAATGGGTTGCAGATATCTGTCTATCAGTTTACCTGGAGATTCATGAATTGAACCTTTGGTAGAAACAATGGGCCGAAAAGGTGGATTTTTGAGGTCCTTGTGTATTTTAGGGCTCATGTGAATAGTGGGACTCCTGGGATGCTCCAGCAATAAAAAGTTTTTAGTGCGTTCTTGAATGGTGTCATTTTGAAAAGCTCTCATGACGATGTCTTTGAGGATATTCTGAAACTCCCTAGTCGGGTTGTTGTCGAGTTGCATATACAGAGTGGTGTCTCGTATATGTTCTTGAAGTCGTTGTGTGTACATGGTGGTATCTAGGATAACCAATGCTCCGCCCTTGTCGGCTTTTACGCATCTAATTTCCTCATTGTTGGCCAAGGATTTAAGGGTGTCTCGGTCCTTCGTAGTAAGGTTCTGATGTCTGGAATTTCTATGGAAGTTGATTTTGGACACTTCATTGCGGACCAATTTTTCAAATAGGTCGATTGACTTGTGGCTACTTGGGGCCTGGTATGTGCTAGGCGGTCTGAGGCCCTTGAGTTCATCAGGTTTATTCGCTGTGGTAGGTGGCAAGATGTTTTCAAAAAAGTGACGTAACCTGAGTTTCCTTACGAGTTTGAAGGTGCTCACTTCAAGTTCCAATAGATTGGTATGTGCTGTCGGAATGAAAGATGTGCCTTTCTCGAGTAGGTTCATCTGGTGTGGGGTAATGGTGGTGCTCGAGATATTGATGGCTAAGTGTTCTTTTTTGGTTTGGGATCCTTCGTGGTGACTTTGCTCCGTGTGGTTGGGGCGGTTGATTCTTTTTCTTTTGTTCTGGCCCCTCCTGAGTCTTCGGCGGTTTCCGTGCCACACTCTAAAAAATGAACCGCAGAGGTTTGATTTTGTGTCGTTGTAGACGTGCTTGCTTGTTCATGAGCTGGTCTCGGAGTTGTGTTTTTTCGAGATGGACGGGTTGAACTGTCGCTACCGGAGGATGATGTATCGGTCTGCATATTGCTAGGTCTATTGCGTCGTCGCTGGGCATAGATGTCTGCCCAGGAGTAGACTTCATCCAGCTTGTAGTCAAGCGTGTCTCTGCGAAATTTCCTGATTTTTCGCTCATTTATTTCATTCTGGTGTTTGTCGAGTGTGGTTTTTAAGTCCTCCAATGTGTTAGAAAGTTCCTCTGGTGTCAGCATCTCTTTGAGTTCTTTGTCAATTTCTTTGATTTCCTGTTCAAGTTCTTTTAGAATACCAGAGAGTTCTTCAACGATTAGAAGAATGAGGTCGAGGCTACATTTATTCAGTATTCCATCCCATTTATCTTTAAATGTTTTCGAATTTTTACACAGGGAGGGTTTCAAAGCGATCCTTAAACCGCGAGGGATTCTGAGTGCCTGATGATATTTGAGTAAGGTGCACGCATGGAGCTTCTGATTAATATGTCGCTTAGATAGGTATAATAATTGTCTTATACATTGCTCTTTGTTGCGGGTAGTGGAGGCTGGGGTGATGTCTTCTTCAATCAATGAATAAATACGTTGACGTTCCTCATCGTCATACGCTAAGGTGTGTGCTCGAGCTTCAGTGCTTCGGCTGATTTCTTCAAATTGCATGGTAAAGCGTGCTAACCACCCAAGGCGGAATTCAGTGAATAATCTAAGGGTGACGGGTGGTGCACAGTAAGTGTGAAACAGTTTAAAGTTGGGTTAGAAGATATTTTTGGGTGCACTCGTGGGCAGTGTCTCCGTCCGAAACACGAGTAGAAAATATCTAGAGTTGTGTACGCATGATCAATGCAAATACATCCCCACATGAGGCACACCGGGTAAAGAATAATTCATTAGTTGGTCATCCAAAATGTAGAATTTATTAGGACAACGTTCATCGTGAAAATAAAGTTGATATTATGTTCATATCAGTCCAATATTTTTGGTATACATGTCCAAGATAAGGAACAATCAAAATAGGCAACTCCAATGCATTTCGGGCGGGGCCCTTTCTCAAGGAGTGCTGTAAAGAAGACAGGAAAGGGTAAAGATCGGGATCTGAAAAACGCGATGAGAAAATGAAATAAATTAAGGTGTCGATCAATGGGTGTGTAAGTGCGATTTAAAAAAACTTGGTGGTGTGCGAAGGGTAGTGTCTAATGGTGAGCTAAAGGCGGTATGTGCACTTAAAGCTAAGCGGGCGTGAGTGGCGGGCTCTGGAATCAAGGGTGCAGGAAATGACTTACTTCTACTTCGATGTAATCATACTCAAACATTGGCCAATTCTTCAAATCGAACCCGATTTTGGAGATATGTTCAAAACTCCCCCCTTGTTTGCTCACACAAGAAGCAAGAATATTAAAGAAATATTGTCTAATCCTACCATCGTTGCCAAACACTACAAAGGCACTCAGCCCTGTCTCAATTGTAGCCATTGTAACTGTATCATAAAAGGTAATACCATCTGTCATCCCATGAAAGGCAACGCCATCAAACTTCAAGTTAATGCCACATGCGACTCCTCCAATATGATATATGCCTTGAAATGCCCTTGCGGCAAACTATATGTTGGCAAAACAG
This sequence comes from Lissotriton helveticus, assembly GCF_964261635.1. Classification (NCBI taxonomy): domain Eukaryota; kingdom Metazoa; phylum Chordata; class Amphibia; order Caudata; family Salamandridae; genus Lissotriton; species Lissotriton helveticus. The sequence continues at coordinate 1,244,752,501 of NC_136070.1, forward strand.
AAAGAAAAATCAAGACACGTTTGAATGAGCACAAATCCAACATCAGACTCAAAAATGAGAAATCTAATATTGCGACACATTTTCTTGAAGCTCGCCATACCATCGCCCAACTGCAATTCATCATCCTCGAGATCGTCAGCAAGAAAGAAGGAACCGATAACAACAAACTGCTCTTAAAAAGAGAATTGGAATGGATGTTCCGTCTACAGACACAGAAGCCTTTCGGCCTCAACGATCGATTTGAATATAGTTGCTACTTATAATTGATTGACTACTTTACATTGTCTCTTACTGCCTCTTTTGCACTTTTTTAACTTGACCCTTTTTTTCATGATTTGACCAACACTCGGCCTATTTCATCCCCGTTTCACCACTCCAACATGGCTTCGCCATGGTTAACACTTAGCCCCCTCTATCCACAGTCCGTTTTCGATTTCCCCACCTCCAGCTTTCTTCATCGGTTCCCCGGCCACCTCCCCATAGCGTTCTCGGCATGTTCCAGAACTCGTCAGTAACGCGCAGCGTTACATCGAAGTAGAAGTAAGTCATTTCCTGCACCCTTGATTCCAGAGCCCGCCACTCATGCCCGCTTAGTTTTAAGTGCACATACCGCCTTTAGCTCACCATTAGACACTACCCTTCGCACACCCCCAAGTTTTTTTAAATCGCACTTACACACCCATTGATCGACACCTTAATTTATTTCATTTTCTCATCGCGTTTTTCAGATCCCGATCTTTACCCTTTCCTGTCTTCTTTACAGCACTCCTTGAGAAAGGGCCCCGCCCGAAATGCATTGGAGTTGCCTATTTTGATTGTTCCTTATCTTGGACATGTATACCAAAAATATTGGACTGATATGAACATAATATCAACTTTATTTTCACGATGAACGTTGTCCTAATAAAATCTACATTTTGGATGAACAACTAATGAATTATTCTTTACCCGGTGTGCCTCATGTGGGGATGTATTTGCATTGATCATGCGTACACAACTCTAGATATTTTCTACTCGTGTTTCGGACGGAGACACTGCCCACGAGTGCACCCAAAAATATCTTCTAACCCAACTTTAAACTGTTTCACACTTGCTGTGCACCACCCGTCACCCTTAGATTATTCACTGTGTGGTTATCTAACATTTCTCCACTACCTAGCAAGTATTGCTGGTGGATGATTTTATGTATGCAGACTTTTCATTCATTCATTCATTCATTCATTCACGGGTGTCTTTGTTTCAGAGAGCAGACGCTTCAAGACACTGGAGACCAAAGAAGAGCTGCAGCTTGGACTGAAGGGGGTCCGGCCGGTGGGAACACCAGGTAAGCTTACAGACGAGCCCTACCACCCATAGCTCTCACCGTCACGCGTATTTACCGGCAGCAATAGATGGGCATCGCGCAGATGTGATGCTAAAAGTGAGGTGATACATTTAACATGTTCTACTATGAGGTCCTATCACTTTACTGCACAAGTGATCTGTTCCCATTAGCACCAGTTAGAAGGTGATGCTATCCGTGGACTTTTAAAGGGGGAAAACCATGTGGAAATAACAATTCAGCAAGTTATTCCCCATTTTTAATTACACATGTGGGATTACTATATCTACAAGATGTGGTGGCACAATTACCGACCCATGATGTTCTAAGTAAAAGGCCAAGTTGTATTATTCTTTAATATTTAACTAGCACTTACTACCCCTAGGTGGAATAATGGAGTGCTTGCCAGCACTAGTAGTATAGTATGCTGTGTGTGTTCTAAATTGGTGTTTGTGTGAAGTTGTGAAAGTTTCACAAATCTGTCCAGGATTTTTTTTTACAAACTTTGCAATACTTCCTTACTTTTTAGATATGGTAGAATTTAAGAAAAACAAAGAACATTTTTGCTGAATGTTGTTTTTAGTAAGCAAATTCTGCCACACAAAAGGTTTGCAGAAACGTCTCGCACAAGAATGTTTTTTTGCATTTAAAATATCTGTGTGCAAGGTTGGTGAAGTTGGTAAACTGAAAACTTGATTAACCTAATGAAATGTGGAGTTTCACTCACCTCTAGTTTTGAACTCTGGGGAGCCATTTTTAGGTCTCGCCTAGGCAGCGCATGCGCTGTCTTTGAGACATGCTTTATCTGCTCGGTGGGCTTACAGCCTGCCCATTGCTTTTCATTTGTTTCTTTGTGTGTCCTTTCCAAAAGCTTGCTTCTATGTGGGTAATCTGTGTTTTTGTCCCTCCTTCTTGTGTCTTGCTCCCTCCCATGGAGCAGTGGCCTATTACTTACATCCTTTCACTTTTCAGCAAGAGTAAGCACAACATTTTTAGGTCTCGCCTGTCGATGCGCATGCGCATCGAGCAAGGCGAGAGTATTGGCACTTATCCGCTCTTTATCCACACTGCAAGGAATCGTGGCGATTCCTTGCAGTGCACGAGAAATTTAAGCTCAATGCGCATGCGCATTGAGCTTAAATGCGCGTGCACATGCCCCCAGCCGCCTGCCTTGCCTACTCTCTCTCACAGCCTCCCCCAGCTCCGCCCCCTCACTACTTGATTGCACGGCCGCTAGGCCGTGCCTCCCCTACTCTCCTCCCCCCTCCTCCTCTCCTCCCCTGCCTGCCTGCCGCTAGCCTTGCCTACTCTCTCTCACAGCCTCCCCCAGCTCCGCCCCCTCACTACTTGATTGCACGGCCGCTAGGCCGTGCCTCCCCTACTCTCCTCCCCCCTCCTCCTCCTACTCTCCTCCCCTGCCTGCCTGCCGTGTCGCACCTCTCCCCTCTCCGCCCCCTCCCCTGCCCGCCGTGTTACGGTGAAAGGCTTGTTGTTTAACCCAAGTGTGCATATAATCCAGATATCTTCCAATAGAAATCGGTGCTCCTTTTATGGGAAGGATGTTTTTGCGTCTTGTTTTTGGAAAAGCATGTTATTTAAAAAAGGTAAAAGAACATTGGTGGTAGTTAGATACATCTGAGCCAGCGGGGTCTCTTTTCTTTCTGATTTGAATGGTCGTTTCTCTCATTATCTGCGAACCTAAGACGAGCCGAACATGTATAAATAAACCGGTTCCACAATGGATGTTTTTTTAAAGCAAAGATTGCAACACAGCGCAAGAACCGTTGAGAAAGAAAAGCGCGAGGCAAATTCCCAGCAGGCTGCTCCTGTTCTCTCTCTCCGCCCTCCCCTTTCTGAGAAGCCGTGGAGTTTTTTTAATGCAGCTTGCTCGCTCGCTCGCTCCCTTCCCTCCGCTCCCCTCCCCCGCACGTAGGCTCTTGGAGAAAGGAGGGGAAAAAAAGCTCCCAGCCTGACTCGAAAATCAGCCTCGTTTCCTCAGAAACCGCAGCTGCTGCTAGAGCAGAAAACACGTCAGGCTGGCCCTCCAACGTACACAGATGTGCCTTTGTAACTCCACATAAATGCTGGGAAAGGATTGCGCGTTGGAGCAAAAAAAAAAAAAAAACTCCCATGCAGGAAGAGGCGAATGTTTCGTGCAGGCTATGTTTTTACCCTCGATGGCGCCTTCCTTCGCCCCTCCCCTGACCTTGTGTAACAGTTACTTTTGAGCTTTAAAGTTGTATTTATTGTTGGTGACTGAAAGGATTTAGACTTGAGGAAGAAAAGGCATTCCGATTTGCAGTGAATAACAGTCCGCTTTTAAGTTTTTTACTTTCGTTTTTTTAGGTTTTCAAAGACCGAGGTAAAATGTCAAGCTGTGTTTACATGGGAAGCTTTTTATTTTGCTCTAGGCTAACTTCAAAGTGTCAGCGTTTATAGGAAAGAGGAATGCAGTATACTTGCTCCAAAGAGCCTGCTTGTGCCTTTTAAAAAAAAAAAAAAACCTCACTCACCCTCAACCCCTCACCCTCACTCACCCTCACTCACCCTCACTCACCCTCACTCACCCTCACCCACCCTCAACCCCTCACCCTCAACCCCTCACCCTCACTCTCACTCACCCTCACTCACTCACCCTCACTCACCCTCACTCACTCACCCTCACTCACCCTCACTCACCCTCACTCACCCTCACTCACCCTCACTCACCCTCACTCACCCTCACCCACTCTCACCCTCACTCACACTCACCCTCACTCACCCTCACTCACCCTCACTCACCCTCACTCACCCTCAACCCCTCACCCTCACACAGTGCAATAGGTCTCGGAGCATTTGAGTTAGAGCTTTTAGAAATGTTTATGGCTTTTTTTTTTTTAATTCTTTAGCATTGGCTACAGGAAACAAAAATGCTTAAGATTTACAAAAAAAACCATAAACAATTCTAAAAGCACTAACTCTAATGCTGCGAGACCTATTGCATTTCCAATGCTTGTCTTCCAAGCAATTCTTAGAGCAGTTGCAGACTTGGGGGCCTATTACGATGTCAGTCGGTGTTTCCTCCGACCAACACAGTGGCAGAAAAGAGACCGAACGACCTCTGGTCGGCGGTCCTGAACGCCTCATTATGATGCGACCGCACATGGGGCGGTAGCATTCCCACATTTTCCTCTGGGAGCATGTGTTATGGCCATAAACCAGTCATAGTACATGCTCCCATAGGAAAATGTGAGGTTGTGTTAATCCCTTCACCCTCTGGCAGGCACCTCAAGGTGACTGCCACAAGGTGCTGGGATTAACTGGGGTGACAAATGCAAAGAGAACAATTGATGGACAGAATGTTGAACAATGTAAACTATTTACCCCTGTACAGAGATCTGGAGGCTGCAAAAGAAAGGGGGCCCTGCCAAGGGCCCCCAAACACACTTTTCACCTGGGTTTTCTTGTCGAAATGACCGTCATGGAAACCCTGCCAAAAACAATGCATCGTAATCCAGACTGCGTAAACCGCTGTCCATATGGATTACAAGCCAGTTCTGACTGGCCAACGGGCTCCTTGAGCCTGTCGAACGCTATCCGGAATGACTGGCTGGTTTCAATTCTGACCAGCTGTATCGTAATCAGCCTGTCGGAAGTGAAACCGATGATTTCGGTCGTAAAGCCTCCAGCCAAAGGTCGGAGGCTTTTCGACCAACATCATAATCAGCCCCCAAATGTCAGCTAACACATTAAAATGGAACTCTGACAAAAACGGAGCTGCACGTCACAGGGGAACCTCTTCCCTTCTCTATCTGGACCACGGCTTGGGGACCCCAACCCTCTGGCTTGTGCCCCTACTAGTGAAGTCAGAAATCAAGGCATTATGTTTGATCCACGTTTTACTTTTATACACCAAACTAATAAGCTGTATCTGTTTTGGCATCTTGAGAAAGGTGAGAAACATTCTTTAATTTCTCCATATTAATGCAAAAGCCTTGGAATTCAAAGGCCTATCTAATGTAGGTTACACTTTAGAAATGTCATTGCATGTGTCTATGTATGTGGTACTTGTATGGTGCTAACCTATCAAATAAGACAGCAGAGCACTGTACAGGATCAAAGGCGAGCATAAAGTCAAAAGGTAATAGGAGGGGTAGCTGGTTATCAAATTATTACTTCATTTTGATTTAGTGTTCTTTAAAGTGGTGTGCTTCAGCTCAGTCCTAAAATGGAGCAATGGTGGGGTGGTACTGAAGGATATAGGGATCCTGGCTGCATAGAGGCAAAAGGCCCGTTGCTTGTTTTTTAGGTCTCGCCTAGGCAGCGCGCATACGCCGCTCTAGGAGAGGGCCTTTAGGAATTGGTCTGCACTTTTCAAGCACTCGTGCTTGTGACGGCATCCACCTTGTGGGAGCGAGCAGCGGCGCGGCTACGTTAATTATAAACAGATGGCCCCTGCGCGCCGCTGCTCGCTCCTGCAAGGTGGATGCCGCCACAAGCACGAGTGCTTGAAAAGTGCAAATGTGAAACGACATGCTACATTCAGATATTTCTTTAAATGCAGAGTGCTTGAAAAGTCCAGATGTGAAACGGCCTGCTTATAACTTTCAGAATTTTTTTTAAATGCCAGTGCCCTGACGATGAAGGCGCTTTTCAGTGGCATTATTTTGGGTAATCAAAACGCCTATTGTGTATAGTTTTCAGAAATGGCAGGCATGCGCCATGAAGCGCTATGTTAAAAATGTTATTGGTATTTCTTAGGGCTATAACTCTATGTAACGTTTGGCAGCATGAAATTTCGGTGGTTGTTATTAAATATTAAATGATGCGTGTGTCAGTGGGTGAGAAAAAATGTGCTGCTCAGCGAGTTAGATACAGCGTTATAGTTCCATATGTCATGTATACTTTAAAAGAAGCACTGATATTAACTTTACCAGTCTGTGTCTAGCATCTGGGCAATCATGGTGTGCTTAAGCCTTTGCTGCTCTCTGCTGGACATATTAGGAACTTCAACCATCATTGTCATCTCTTACCTGTAGAGGCGAAAAAGGGGTGTGTGTAGTAGCAAAGGATGAATGTGTGTGAATCATACAAAAGAAAAATGGAAAAGAAATGGATTCTCAAGAGCGCTAAGCAAAATGTGGCCACAGATGGCACCTTAGGATACAAATAACAAGCATTGGCATAGCCAATAGGTCTCGCCTTTGGGACCTTATAAGTGTTTAGCCATGCACCAGTTGATGTTGTTGCACCAAGGATATTGTGCTGCATAACTCAATACTTATAAGGTCCAAAGGCGAGACCTATTGGCTATGCCAATGCTTGTTGGGTTTGTTTCCACCCGTGTTTTGGTAAGGTTACCTTTTGTTTCTTTGTAGTGTTAATGCTCCTAGAGCAAATTTTGTAAACATCTCTGTAAATCTTGTCCTGATCTCGTCACATTTGCTGTTTTCCGAGGTGGGCCTGTTTTGTCCACACACCCTCTTCCTCATCGCTGGTTACCCCCACCATCATTTGCCGCTATTTCTGTCTCCTCCCGCCTGAGTCCTGCTTTAGCTTTCCAGCCCCTCGTTACTACTGCTTCCAATGGAGAGCTACACGCACACGTGAGACCACCAGTCGTCTCACAGAGGCACAATGCATTAACAATAATTATCGCAACCATATATGCAAACCCAAAACTTTACACCTATTTATTTTATAAAGAGAACCGTTAGTGCACAGGCTTGTGGCTAAACTGCGTGCTTCAAAAGTTAACATTCAAGTGAAAGGAAAGCAGCTGCACGAGCAGTCTACTTCATCTTCTTCGTGCTGCGTCACATGACTTAAGAACGCTGATGGATTGCGCAGAGATGATGCTGCAAGAGGCGATTGATTTACAGAAATTGATTCACACTTTTACATCAAACTACATCAGCAATACTCCACAAACCAACTACCACTTCTATCATAGGTTCTGATGGCTCTGCCTTGACATACAGAGCTCTGCTGCATTTCCATTAGGTTTATATATAAATACCTTATAAATGCTATGTTTGTACTGAATGAAGGCTAAAATAAGACCCGCTCTCCTACTGAAAGAGCCAAGCACCTGTGTGTTGTGCTAAAATGGCTTAATAAAAGCATCCACTATAGCTCGCTGAACACATGCTAAAGGGAGCTCATGTATTCTGCAGTAATAGGTGTCATTAACCCCGGGCTACAACTCTGCTCCGCCAGCAGAGTGTACGGAAATCTGCCTACTCCGCGTGTGCAGTTTTTTGCAAGATGATTAACCCAAGTAGGAGATGACGAGGAAGAGGTGGAGGGCAGCCCGGGGACTCCAGAAGTACAGGTAAGTGTTTATTTTTGGGGTTTTAATATAGTATTATTATTTTTTTAATAGGTGGGGTGGAGGCGGGTGGCAGAGCAGAGCGTAGTGGAGCGGGGTTTGTTCCCAACTCTGCGTAGTCCCGCTCCGCCCAGGGTTAGTTTTCAATGCCATTGAGCATTAATGCTTCAGCTGGCTAACATCAACCAAAAAAATTTGCAAAGCCAATAGGTCTACTGAGGCAGACAAAACATTCACTATACATCACTTAATCAGCACAAAATTAAAAACTATTTTAATAACACAAACAATGCACACTACTACAGCAGAATAGAGAATACAAAAATAGAACGTCTCGCAAAGGCGAAACCAGTGAGGTTTTGGTGGCTAGCGGAGTGAAGTGCTTTCAACAGCAGTCTTGGCGAGGCATGACTACTAGAGGTATGGCACATCAGCCTTATCTGCCAGAAGGTTTATGGAGCTTCAGCCTGAGATGGTGGAGTTCCTCAAAAAACTTGCAAATTCACTAACCCACTGGCTGAGGGCCAGTTCAGCAAACACCAGTGCGAACAATAACAGGCCTCAGTACTACAGTGTAATTCACACTGTGACTCAAAAAAGAGCTCTCCGAACTCCAAAGAGTACACAACTTTGTGGCTCAGCTCATCTTCTGTGACACGAGGACCACATCAAACCAACTCTGGAAATCCTGAACTGTCTACCCACAAGGAGGGAATGCAGCTGATGACACAATGCCTCGCTTACAGGATTTTAACAGCAATGCCCCAAGACATATTTTCAGCATTTTTCATAGTTTTTAACTTTTTACACGTCCGAAGCTAGACATTTAATACAAAGTCGCCACCCATTCAAACAGATGCAGAAGGCGCGGAGTTGGGCTTCTTGTACAGTTCTCTTCATTCTGGAACACCTTTTCTGAATATCTCACACCGGAAGTAGGCTTCCTCAAGCTCTGTAAGAGATTAAAGGTCCACCTCCTGGGACTGGTCTATCACAGTGTGGTGTACCTACCATAAGGTGTGAGTCATCTTCCTGACACACATGCCCACCAATAGCTCCCCTCTAAATTACGTTGATGCCCAGTAAGATGCCTAAGACTACCTAACATCTCCTGTTGACATGTCCTGTTTACTACAATAAACTCCTCTCTTGACCAAGACGTTAGACCTGATATAAAGTTTTTTTTTCAGAACAAGATTTTATTGTTTTTGGAGTAAGATTGCATGACAACCACAGTACTCCGAACACCGGAGGAACTGTGAGCAGAAGATCAAAATGTATAGAATAGCAATCAATACATCAGTCGAATTGAACAGTATGATTAGAAAACACCCACCCGTCCTGCCCCATAAGAACTACCCCCTGCCGGATCCCACCCTAGCCCTGTTCACGATGTCCACACAGTTCCAAGCAAAACAGACATTTTGGAAGTAGTGATGCACTCTACCCCTCACCCGGTTCTCAAAACAATAGACCTGATATAAAGTTTGGCGGGTGGGTGACTCTGCAGGCGACCGAGTCCTTGGGGGCCGGCCGTCCTAAAAAAGCGAAAGGATGCAATCGAAAACCCTCATTTTCAATGGGAAGCCAGCGTTTAACGTAAACCCACTGAAAATGAGGGGCGGGGCTTGAGTCCCCTTCTCGAAACTGACTTGTTGACTATAGCTCTCGCAGGCGAGGAGCGCATGCACGCTCCAACGCCAGGCAAGACCTAAAAAGGGGGCGAAGTATTTTAGGTGCAGTGTGACTACTGAAGAGACACATACCCAATCACTGATTCAGGCAATTCTTGCTGAGCACAAATTGTGGCATTGAAAGGATCATCTGTGTATAACACAATCATTTGCTGTGAGTTGTTTGTGAGTGTACAGATAAAATAGTGCTATGCATAGAGAGACTCAAGCCATTAAGGAAATAAGGTAACATTTTACCCATTCGATACGCTCATTGAGCCCATTACTAATAAAGTCCATGGTATCCATCCATTTACATTCTCTGAGAATCAAAGTGGCTGAAAAGTGTCCATCCGCTGGGATTGAGTTTACCATCTCGGTGACCCACCATCTCGCATCATCCAAGGTGCGAATCAGAGCTTTGTAGTGTCCGGCTAGTGGCACTGCGGGTATTTCTCGCCTGATTCTGCTGCACATGTATAGCATGCAAGTCTTTTTGCTTTGTACAATATATTGTAAGTTACATGGGCGAAGGAGCACATTCAGAGCATTGAAGTTAGTAAACACTTTTGCAACAGATTTCTTGCCTTCTGGCCACACGGCCTACAATTTACACATTTAATGTGACCCACTACTGTGGATAGCTTCCAGTGCGAGCCAATAGTGGACTGTGTTTTTCCGCATAGCTGTAACCACACAACACAATTTATATTTTTACCTCTTTAAAAGAAAAATAAAGGTTGCCTAGATCACTGACATCATCTCTCATCAGACTGTCCCTACTGGAGCAGGATCAAGGCTGATTTGCATATGGCTGGGTGTAACCTAAGGTGGCCTGGTGAGCAAAGAAATGGTGGGCTGGGATGCGGTCCGGGTACATACCAGTGGCTGTAATTAATTCAAGCATTCCACCCTTCACTTTTTTGTATTCCCCAACAGGAACGTGTGCTCATTAGCTGCAAATCTTGTCACTCAGTGATTGTTCAAAAGAATGATGCATGTAGGGGATTATTGGGACATCCAGGTCCGAAGCCAATTTCTAAGGGGACAGCCAAATAATACCTGCTTCATACAAGGTCTCAAAATCGAACTGGCCTGAACTCCTCACATAAGATATAAGCTATTGTAGGATATTAGACTTGTTTCCGCCTCCCTCTGCCTCGCCCCCCCCCCGCATCTGCCACAGCAACAGTGGAAGACGCTTCTTCTCCTTCCTCGCAGAGAAATCCTGGAACAACCTCCCTCTTCACCTCCAGAACGTGCCCTTCCTGCTAAAATTCAGGATAGACCTGGCTATTCAACTGAGTCCCCTACAGCAGCCGTCACAGGGTATAGATACCATGACGGGTGATTAGCCATGCTATACAAATCCTGATTGATTGATTGAATGATTGATAAGGTCCTCCGATGCTGACTGCACTCCATCGCCCATCTACGACTCGATATCCAGACCTTTGCTCAGTTACAGCTTACAGCCCTCTGGGGGCATATTCTCAAGGAGGTATCGCCGAGTTAACGGCACTTTATCGCAGCCAAAGTCGCGATAAATTTATCGCCCCATTCACAGGCTGGTGCTAACAACCCATAGCACCAGTTTACCTGCGATAGCAGCCGCAAAAAACATCGCTACAGATGACTCCCACAACTATCGCTAATGAGATGCAGAGTAGGCGTTCCTGTGCCGAAAGCCGCGACAATACCACTTCACAACATTGTCAACGACCAGCAAGGTAGGCGATACGACCACAAAACATGCGATAATGTGCGTTAGTAGCAGGAAAGTAACACCTGCTCTGACCTTGTGCAAAGTCGGACCACATCCTGCACCACAAAAGGGAGTCAAGCCCAGAGCCACACCTGAAGGGCAGCAGATGCCAGGGGGCCAACTATCATGCAGCTGGGAGCCCCAACAGGACCACAACACCCACCGCCACCACCCCAGGACCCCCCCCCCTCTCCGGGCACCCCAACCCCCGGGCAAAGACATGCCACATCAACTACACGGAATCATGTATCAAATAATCCACCTGATGTCACACAATCACATTTGGTGACATGCATGTGTCGTCACAAAAATGAGCATCACACATTCACCTTTAAATTAACAAATGTAAATGTATTGAAATAAACACAGAACAGAAATGAAGACACATGGCGGTTCCCCCCGGGACAATCCGTAGGTCACAGCCGCAAGACAAAAATAATGATGAGACGGTGTGTTTTGCGCACATCAAAGGACCGAGAGAGAGAGAGAAGGAGAGAGATACAGAGAGAGAGAAAGAGAGGGTTAGAGAGAGATAGACAGAGAGGGGGGGAGAGACACAGATAACATAAGAGATGAACAGGGAGAGAGAGTGCCGACACTGCGCACCCAGACCACACTGCTCCAACCACGTGCCGGTATGTAGTGCAGTTCACCAGGTTCCACATTTGAAACAGAACCGTCATCTGAAACAGAGTCCAGATACTTGAATGGCAAAGTACATATAATTGGACACAACATCATTGCCTGTCCGCCCCTGCGCATCCAGGCACATGCACCCCAGCCCCTCCCGCCGCCCAGCTGTGCATGCCCACCCCAGCGCACCCAGGCAGATGCACCCCAGCCCCTCCCGCCGCCCAGCGGTGCATGCCCACCCCATGACCGAGAATGCCGACGCCTTTTGAATAACAATACCAACTATGTGGTGTTGAGGGAAGATCCTTCTGCCAGTCTGAAAACTGAGATAATCGATCTTGTAATGGCAGCAGAAAATGAGGGGCAGATTACTAAACAGGAAGCAGACTTTTTGACCATCTCCGAGGGTAAAATTCCTTATTTTTACACCCTCCCTAAAACGCACAAAGGCCTCCTTCCGCCACCTGGGAGGCCAATCGTTTCAGGTTTGGGTTCATTACTGAACCCTTATCAAAGTACTGCGATTTTTTCCTAAGACCTCTCATAGAATCAACTAGCACATACATAAGAGACACTAAGAGCCTGCTTGCTATGTTGGAGACTATTGAATTGCCTGAGGAATCATGTCTTCTGGCAACGTTAGACATTGAGAGCCTTTACACATGTATACCCCAAGACGCAACAATTGATGTGATTGCAGAAACCCTCGAAAATACCAACTGGGAACACAATACGTCACGATCCTTTGTGGTAAACTGTGCAACCCTGGCTTTAAAACGCAACTTCTTTCAATATGAGAACCAGATCTACTCACAGGCCACGGGAACTTCAATGGGCAGTACTTTTTCCCCTACTGTGGCGGGGTTGTATGTGTACAATTTTGAATCCAACAACATCCTACCCACCACCAACCCGTACTTTCCAAACATCATCCTATGGCAAAGATATATAGATGATGTGTTATTAATCTGGAAGGGTAATGAGGAGTCTTTGCGCTCTTTCTTTGTCTGGGTGAACAATCAAGATCCCCATCTGAAGTTCACCTATGAATTTGATAAAACCAAGGTAGTGTTCCTGGATGTGACCATCACACGAGTAGGCAACCATCTCAAATCGAAAACCTACCACAAACCTACAACGAAAAACAACCTCTTGCACTACACAAGTTTTCACCCTCAACCACTTAGAGAAAACTTACCATTTGGGCAATACCTCCGGATCAGGAGGAATTGCAGTGAGGTGACTGACTATAAAGAGCAGTCTAAAGACCTTACTAACAAATTGTGCAAGAGAGGTTACCCTAAACATCTGTTAACTAAAAGCTGTAAAAGGGCTCGCAATCAAAACCGCGAATCCCTTTTAGAAGATCGCCCCAAGGACACAGGAAGTCAGGTTCCTCTAACATGTGTTACGACCTACAATTCAGCATCTAACATAGTGAGTCGTAGCATTAAAAAACACTGGAGCATACTAACATCTTATAACTGTGCCTGGGAAAGACCTTTGTTCTCATATAAAAGAGCTAGAAGTCTCAAGGACGCATTGGTCTACACTCGTCCTCGGAAACCACAGGTAACCACAAGAAACGTATTGAATGCCTGGGGCCTGCCACCCATAGTTGGCCACTATCCTTGCGGAGGATGTAGTTTGTGCCCTTTTACCTCGAGCTCTAAAACACTCAGTTTGGAACCAGGGAAAGCATGGGAACAGAGGAAACACACGAATTGCAACACGTGCAATGTCATTTATTTGATAACTTGTCCCTGTGGCTTGAGGTATATAGGGATGACAAAGAGGATGGTCAAACTCCGAATTTGCGAGCATCGGAGCAGTATAAGATGTGGTAAGAACAACACCAAAATGAGTGTGCATTTCTTGGAACACAGACATTCCCCTAATGAGATCCACTGGACAGTAATTGAGCATCTGGAGCAAGGCACGGAAACCAGCCTCTTTGAAAAGGAACAGAGGTGGGTGCAGCGCCTGTCTACCCATGTTGTGGGTCTAAACGACGATATCCCGTGGGGTACTGTTCTAAGACGGTGATACACCTCTTCTGGTATTCACTGTGTAAGTACCGTCACTATGGTAAGAACGTTTATGCTCCAATTGATTTCTGGGCGCTATCCTTGACCATTAAGGAATCTGTCAAAAGTCGTGAGAGGAAATACAATGATTGACAACACACGAAAAGCAATATTGCATGCATTTTTTCTGAATTACCTCTGAATATTATTGTGGAAGGGGTTATGATCATTTTGAATACATCTTTTAGCTGCAAAATGACTGCCAAAACCATCTTTGGATGTGCACTGTTGTTGTTGCTGATCAATAAAGTTTTTCCTGTTCACGATCAGTGAAGGTTAGCGGTCTAGTGATTTTGAGCCAAAACGATAGAGAACACATCACACAGATGCTTCCATAGCGCTCCTGACACGTGACCGGCAGTGCGCTTCTTTAAATCCCTTGAAGTAGCATTAAACAATATGCCTGAGCGCTACTCAAATACTGGAGAACAATAAAGTTTTGTTAGTACTCTGATGCATTGGGGAGCTGTCCCTTGTTATTACACGGGATAAGGATACTCAGCCCCAGTCACGTGACACGGACGCTGCTCGCTTGTCACGTGACAGGAAGGCTTTGCACTTCATAACGCCGCGGCGTTTCAATGGCGGGTAAGATCCGGCTGCAGTGATTTATGGAATAGGTCTCCGACGGCGAGTCGGTGTGCACAAAGTAAGTCTGTGAACTTAGCTTGACTCGTTTGCAGTGAGGCTTTGGTAACAAGAGTTTTCGCGATCGGCTTTTACATTCACGCCAGTTGTTTTGCTTTAACTTTTCAGATGGAGCGCATCGTGAAGATAGTGCCCCACTGACAGCCCATGTGGCACATGTGATTTTCATGTGATGTAAGTGTTTTTGGGTCTGACTATACGGCGCATCTTAGTCTTAATTACATCTGGCCTGAGATTGTATGTCAACCGACCTTCATTCGAGGGTCGTTTGATAATTTACGAGGGGTGACGCATTGAATTTTAAAACTCCAATTGGAGACACGCGCCATAGTAGGCACTCGGGCAAATTGTTTTCTGAGTTCTGTCTTGTGCGCACGTTAGGGACCGAGGCCGGCCCAATGAAGAAAGATAACCCCCCCCCTTTGATATCTCACAGGGGTGTACAAAAGTTTCTAGTGGGTGTAAGAATTAATGATACTAAATAGCATATCGTTATACATAAATGTCATAAGGATTCGGCAATACCTGACAATGTGAGTGAATGACATGTGTATAAAACTTATGTTTGTCCTGTCTAATTTATTTGTTTACAGATTCTGGCTCCTGGTGATTTCTGGGAGTAAACATTACGGGTAAAACCGTGAGTTAAAAGGAATACGTTTTTTACCTTTTTTACATTTGTGTCCTCACGAAGTGGACGCGCCTTAGCGTGCGCGGACCCCCCGGGGGATCTCATCCACTGGTCCTGATGAAAGCTGAGCATAATATTGCATAGAACAGCAGAAACATGTTGACCTTTTTGACCTGGACACTGTGGTTCTAATATAAACTACTACGTTGTCCGCACTTGTTTTTAACGTGAACAGCTGGCCCATTAATAAACCTTTTTTTAGGCGCAGCTGGGATCTTTTAATCCTGCACTCACATCACTGAGAACACACACAAAAAAACTTTTTTTTAAAACCAGCTCCGCTGCAATTGCAGGCGTCGCAGCACACAGGGGGGACATTCGGTCTCCCCTGTGGGACCCCCATGATGAAGCACGTCACCACTAGGGTGAGTGAGGGTTCTTTTAAGAAATAAGGTTTCTTTTTTAGTTCCTTTTCCTTATGATATATTTTTTCTTCCTCATTTTGAACATTGTGTAGATCGCTAGGTAGGGATAAATTGCCACGTATGGTTTCACAGGTATAGTCACTCATTTGTTGTTGTATTATTATTAATAGGGGTAGAAGAGTGACTTCGTGACCCTAACTCTCCCGTTGATTAAATATATGTAGTGCAGTTCACCAGATTCCACATCTGAAACAGAACCGTCATCTGAAACAGAGTCCAGATACTTGAATAGCAAAGTACATATAATTGGACACGACATCATCGCCTGTCCGCCCCTGCGCACCCAGGCAGATGCACCCCAGCCTCTCCTGCCACCCAGCGGTGCATGCCTACCCCAGCGCATCCAGGCAGATGCACCCCAGCCCCTTCCGCCGCCCAGCGGTGCATGCCCACACCAGCGCACCCAGGCAGGTGCACCCCAGCCCCTCCCGCCGCCCAGCGGTGCATACCTACCCCAGCGCACCCAGGCAGATGCACCCCAGCCCCTCCCGCCGCCCAGCGGTGCATGCCCACCCCAGCGCATCCAGGCAGATGCTCCCCAGCCCCTCCCGCCCCCCAGCGGTGCATGCCCACCCCAGGGCATCCAGGCAGATGCACCCCAGCCCCTCCCGTCGCCCAGCTGTGCATGCCCACCCCAGCGCACCCAGGCAGATGCTCCCCAGCCCCTCCTGCCGCCCAGCGGTGCATGCCCACGCCAGCGCATACAGGCAGATGCTCCCCAGCCCCTCCCGCCGCCCAGCGGTGAATGCCCACCCCAGCGCACCCAGGCAGATGCTCCCCAGCCCCTCCCGCTGCCCAGTGGTGCATACCCACCCCAGCGCACCCAGGCAGATGCACCCCAGCCTCTCCTGCCACCCAGCGGTGCATGCCCACCCCAGCGCACCCAGGCAGATGCACCCCAGCCCCTCCCGCCGCCCAGCGGTGCATGCCCACCCCAGCGCACCCAGGCAGATGCACCCCAGCCCCTCCCGCCGCCCAGCGGTGCATGCCTGCCCCTGCACCCCCTTGCCTCACTGCTCACCTTCCGCCACCAGAGTGTAGCAATGAGGGCCCACCACGTGCCGCTGCAAGCCACATGCCCGGGGCCAGAGGACATGGCACTCTCCACATCATGCAGCCCCACTCCGCAGGCCACCAGATCTCACTTTTTGTTTTTTTAAAGTTTTATATAGCGCAAACTACACGTGACATCGGGTATCAGAGTGCTTTACATGAGCACTGGGGCTCCAGCGATGTCAGCCATGGTCCGTTGGAGAGCATGGATCAGACTGTGGGTGTCTGTTAGGGACTTTGAGTGGTCCCTGATGGGACACCCACCTATGGCGTCTACTGTGTCTGCCATGCGACCCAAGCCCACCCGCACCTGTTCAGCCAGCTGCTCCTGGCACCTCAACAAACGGCGTTGGAAGGCCATGTGTTGTTCGTGGGGGTCCTGGGAGGCAGCCGTGGTGGTGGGTGCTGCCTGCTGTGTGGTCTGTGCAGGGGGTGGGGTCTCCTTGTTGCTGCTCGGTTGCCCGGCTCCTGGAGGTGGGCTGCGGAGGCTGTCAATGAACTCTTGGAGGGCGTCAGAGTCGAAGCTGTGGTGGTCCTCTTCGTCATCAGAGAAGAGAGGGTCGGGCTGCTCTGCAGGAGGTGTTAATTCTCCCTCTGCAATGTGAAGGGGAGATGCAGTTTGACAACGTGGTGCGATGGTTATCACACGTTCTTGAGAATATGCCCGTGGACCTTCTAAAAGGGGGCATACAGCGCTTTATAAGATTTCAACAGAAGTGTGACCCACAGGCGCTAAGCCCACTGAGCTATCTTACCAGCAGACAATGAGATGGATCAGTAACACATAAGGACTGTGGTCAGGGTGTCAGCATCATAGCTCAGTTCATTGATGCCCCCTGGCCATGTGTGGTAAAGGCCAGGGTGGGCAGAGGCTGTGAATGTGGTGGGGGTGCCAGGCAGTGAAGTGAGCTGGGAGGAATCTCCCGGATTGGTACCCAGGACTGCTCATCTGTCCGTCAGACACCTTGAAGGCTCCCTGGGAGGACGATGGGCGGAGGGAACTGCAGATCAAAGGCGCTCTGGAGAGTAGAATTTTTAAGATGAAGTAAGGATTAGAATGAGAAGGAACATCAAAGGAAGGCAAAGAAAACAAAATTCCACCCTGGCTCCAATTACAGGTTTAGTCTGTCTCGGTGTTCCAGTGGGCAGGTGCAGTCAGGCGCTGTCCCTGCAGACCCGTCTCTTGATGGGACAGAGCTGACAGTCTAGGTGAGACAGATGTGCACTCAGCAGTGGTAGAACTAGCGCTTCGAAGCAGGGCAGGTGCAGTCAGGCGCTGTCCCTGCAGACCCGTCCCTTGATGGGACAGAGCTGACAGTCTAGGTGAGACAGATGTGCACTCAGCAGTGGTAGAACTAGCGCTTCGAAGCAGGGCAGGTGCAGTCAGGCGCTGTCCCTGCAGACCCGTCTCTTGATGGGACAGAGCTGGCAGTCTAGGTGAGACAGATGTGCACTCAGCAGTGGTAGAACTAGCGCTTCGAAGCAGGGCAGGTGCAGTCAGGCGCTGTCCCTGCAGACCCGTTTCTTTATGGGACAGAGCTGAGAGTCTAGGTGAGACAGATGTGCATATATTACCACAGTGCTGGTAGAACTAGCGCTTCGAAGCAGAGCAGGTGCAGTCAGGCGCTGCCCCTGCAGACCCGTCTCTTGATGGGACAGAGCTGAGAGTCTAGGTGAGACAGATGTGCATATATTACCACAGTGCTGGTAGAACTAGCGCTTCGAAGCAGGGCAGGTGCAGTCAGGCGCTGCCCCTGCAGACCCGTCTCTTGATGGGACAGAGCTGAGAGTCAAGGTGAGACAGATGTGCCTATAGTACCTCAGCAGTGGTAGAACTAGCGCTTCGAAGCAGGGCAGGTGCAGCCAGGCGCTGTCCCTGCAGCCCGGTCTCTTATTGGGAAATCTACCTTGCGACTTTTGAGGAGGGACCCACATCGCCGCTCGCTGTGCTCCTGGGGAGCTTTCTGCCGCTCTGCCCACTGTCTGGTGCTCCTTGTCTTGCCTGCTGTCTCCCCCGCCGCCGCTGCCTGCAAGCATCCAAGGCGCGGCCGCTGTGCGGGGAGACTACTTGGCCCAGAAGCCCCAGCAGAAACATCGTGGGACACGCCCCCTTTGCGCCAGGTGGCGCTTTAAAAATCAGGCTAATCTCCCGCTTCGCGGGACGCGCGCGGGAGAAGCCCGGGACAAGGGCGGGAACATCTGTGGCCATCAGGGGCCAGAGGAGGCCGGGCCGGGCCACCCCCCTTTGGACCTTCCCTCAGGTACCTCTGAGTGACTCTGATCTGTATAGAGACTAATTCGCTCGTAGCCGCGATCTGTGCACTTGAACTTGGCTGATCACACTGCCGAATTTCTGAACTCCCGTTTGATGCCCTCCGCGGATCCTGATTCAAAAGGACGCCGAGGCTGAAATCGTGCTGACTACTGGGGCAGGGACTGCGAGACCCAGGGTGCTTTGTGCCTCTTTATCCAGCGCACCTAGAGTCTCTTCCCCGCCCCCAACTCCTATCTCCCAACCCTTGAGTCTCGCACTAGCGGGACGCGTGCGGGACCAAGCCCAGGGCTAAGCCCGGACAAAGGGCGGGCTGTTTGAGGCTGATTGAGGACTGAAGAGACTGGACCAGCCCCCTAACATCTCTGTTAATTATTTATCTTACTATCCTTTACTCCCTCATTTAAGTTATGCAAACAAGAGGAAATAAATCAAAGGCGACCGGGAGTGTGGGAAAACTGTTAGGCCCAATGGACGACTTCATTACTAAGGCCAATACTTTCATAGATCAAAGTATTTCACTGATGGAGGAAAGAGTTTCCCTGGACCTAGCGTTCGCCAAAAGATCTTCTATGGGAGATCTGGCTGACGCTAGAACCCCACTACCAGGTAATAATAACAAAGGGCAAAGGGCCCTTTGGGAGGGTAGGCGTAGCCTACAAAACAATGTGGATCTGTCCGCTTCACAGCTCTCAGATCTACATTTAAGCTCGGACCTTGAAAAAACACCTGACCTATTGCCACAAACCCTTCCGCAAATGACATCAGGCGAGAGAGAGAAAGCGAGGGGAATGAGGGAAGGAGCTATAAGAAAAACAAAGCCACACTCGAGAAAGTCTAGATCTAAGGAGATAGATAATATTTCTGGCACACCACAGATTTCACCATCCACCACAGAACAGATAGTAATACCTGTGATGGTGCATCATCCTGCTCATGATATCCCTACTCCCATTAACCTGGAATCTCCAATCCCTCTATCTAGTAGTAAGGAATCAGTGGATTTTAATAATTCCCACTTGTTAAATAAGATTGCTGAGCTTTTTAAACTCCTTTTGCAACCCGTGGAAGCAAAGCTCGCACAAATGGAGTCCCAATTATCTAAATTGGTCAACCTTTCACAGCAAAAACAACCGTTAAGGTTACAACAAATGGGGGGAGGTAAGCAAAATAAACAAGTTCCAACTAAGGGGCCGATTAGGATGGCGGTTTTTCCGCATCCTCCGGGCCGGCGGAAGTGTCCGCCGGCCTGGAGGATGCGGAAAAACCGCGGCGGAGACTCCAAAGACCCACCGCCAAATTAGGATGGCTGGTGGGTCTGGAATTCCGTCCGCCGCTTTTCCGCCGCGGTCGGCTTCCGACCGCGGCGGAAAAGCTATAACATGGCAGGCGGTGTCTATGAGACACCGTCCGCCATATTATGATGTTGGTGTAAGTATGCTTTTCCACGGCGGCTTTTCCGCCATGGAAAAGCATACGGACATTCACTTTGGGGGCCCGTTGCGGGCCCCCTGGGTGAATGGGGGGTGGGGGGTGCACATGGGGGGTACCTATGGTACCCCCCTGCATTTGCGTACACAAAGCAGCAGGCACCGTGCGGTGCCTGCCGCTTTGTGCATGTAAATGCAACACATGCATTTTTAACATTGCGGCGGGTGCAGCTTGAAGCTGCACCCGCCGCAATGTTAAAAATAGAGGATGTGACCGCCACCCTGGCGGTCACATCCTAATTGCCATGGAGGGACCGCCGCTGCCCATGCGGACGGTCCCTCCTACTCAGGGGTGGCGGACGGACGCAAGTCCGTCCGCCATCCTAATCGGCCCCTATGTCTGGTAATACTCTCCCGTCACCCGCAATTATCCAAAACCTTCCTTCAGCCATAACCCCTGTACTAACGATAGGAAATCCCGTAGTGATTCCATCTACTAACGCCACGACTACAACACAGGGAAACCCTACTTCTACTACAACACCTGCTCTGAAGACAGTGGTAAAAAATAAGACAACTTCTAAAACTCCGGCAACACAAAATCTTGCCCCTAATCCCTTGATTCCTGTTTCTAACAGAGATCCCACTAGTGCACCTACTGAATTCAAACTCCCAGTAGATTTGCCCCCGGATGCATCCCCCTATGTTGTGGTAATGATTGGAGTGCCCGAATTGGTGGACCACAGTACTGAACCTATATGGTCCCTTAAAAATAAGGCACAACATTGGCTACATAATAATCCTCCAATGCCCCCAAACTGGCATGGTAGGATATTGTCAGTACGAAGTACCTCATGGGTGGGAAAAGGTAGAAAATCCATCCCAGGAGACTGTATCGTGATCACTTTTGAAGATCCCCGAGTGGTAGATTATATCTGCTCTCGGGATCATCCGAAGCCAAACGGAGGGATTGATATTAAACCTCTTTCCTTTTTCTATCCCTCCAGACAACTCTATGGATCCTATCACGGTCACGAATTTCCCTGGAACGCACCACCTCCACGCCATACAGACTTCATAAACACAAGACAACCTGGAGATCCCCGCTACCGTGACCAGGACAACTCCTGGCACTTAGTGGGTCTGCGCCATCAGGGAGGACGTTGGGATGAATGGGGCCCACATATGTTGAGGCCGACCTATAGAGAATCGACCTATAGAGAACCGCCACTCTGGGATAATTGGTATACTATCCCGGTGAGTAATAGATTTAGCGGCCTTGAAATGGTCGATTGACCACCAACGGCAACCTATTCTAATAAGTTAAACTCACTACAATCACCGTCAAAAAAAGATATCTCCCTGGTAACGACAGAGCCCGCAGCAACAAATTCTGACATTTCCTCCATATCTATCATTGTCTGGAATGTAGCGGGCTTACGCCCTAAGGTAGAGGATGGGACAGCTCTCCATTTCCTGAAATCATTTAAAATAATTTGCCTCCAAGAGACATGGACCATAACTGAGCTCCACCTCATGGGATATAAAACGTATTTCGTCCCAGCTGTTCGCAGCATAGCAGGTAGACCTAAAGGCGGGTTAATAACATACATCGCAAATACCCTAAAACTTCTGAAAGTGACTAATGTCCATTCCGATCCTAACTTCCAAATCCTCTCGCTCTCCTTTGAGGATAAGGAGACGATTCTCTTGGTCAACTCCTATAACAATTTAGAGGATGACCAATTTCTGAGCCTCCTACGAGAGGTCCAAGAGAAACTAACCCACCCTCATCGGCTGAAGCAAGGAAATGGGGCAACCCACCTTTTATGGGGTGGGGACTTCAATCTTCATCCTTGCCCGTTAATAAAATCAGCCTGTTGCGGGATCGTTGATGAACTAGATGTATCACTAGTGCACTTCACCCACACCAAGGTGGGAAATGCCCTGAATAACTTGCTTTTTGATCTGGATCTAGAAATAGCTAACACCCTAAACTCTGATCAAAATACCCTCCATCCTACTTACACGGGCAGGGGCCACGAAACGACAGTTGACTACATCTTCCTGTCTCCTGGACTGTCTCAGACAGCTAGAGCCTTTGAGGTCATCGCCAATTCATTGAGCGATCATTCCGCACTGAAGATAGATATCAGCTTAAACAATTATAAGCCCCAAAAGACAACAATAGCAAAAACCCTTGAACAGAATAAGCTATCTTTGGGCAAATGCAACGGCTATAGCATAAAATGGGGAAAAATTAATCCCAACAAAATCATAAAAAAACTTGTTGTCGAGGCATATCCCTATATTAACAATTGCTTGGATTTATCGGCCACACATGAAGAAGTCCTAACCAACTTTGGCCACATCCTAGAGAAAATCAAGGGACTACTGACCGTTAACTCAAAATCCAAGACCCATATGAAGAGTGGATGGTTCAATCATAGCTGTACTGCAGCCCTTACCAAATTAAAACTTGCACTACACACTAAACCCAGAGATGCGGGCCAAATTCAACTTTTTAGGTCACAATATGTAAAAGCACGTAAATCAAGAATCGAGGAACTTAAAAAAAAACTATGGGAAGATCTCCATACGAGTGCAGTTGATAAAAATAGCGAGGTCTTTTGGCGAACGGTTAGAGCCCCCTATCTAACCGATAATAATAGCCCAAATATCGAAGTGGCCATTGACGAAGAAACATGGGTGGCTCACTTCACAAACATCTTTAAAAAAACCTCGACTACCGTCGATCCCGTTAATATCTTCCCAACAGTAGAATACCCAATCCCACATTTATTTTGACATCCCTGACATAATGGTGGCCCTAGATTCAAGTAAGAGTGGAAAAGCCCCCGGCCTAGATGGGGTCCCAGTAGATCTCTTTAAACACAACGCCGAGCTCTGGGCCCCCATTCTTACTAGAGTGTGCACAGCAGCTGCCAATGTAGGTCTCTTAAACTCCTGGACTAAGTCTATAATGGTCCCCATTTTTAAAAGAGGGGACCGCCAGGATGTGAAATGCTATCGTCCTATCTCATTGCTGGACTCGCTAGGAAAGGTTGTTGGGAGGGTAATACTAGAGCGACTCCAGCAATGGGCGGACGATAGAGCCATCGTCTCGGATCTCCAGTTCGGTTTTCGAGAGGGGTTCGGAACGGTGGAGCAGGCCCTAAACCTCAGCCTGATTTTGGGGAAATACATGCAGGCAAAAAACAACACGGTGTACATGGTTTACGTAGACCTGTCCGCAGCCTTCGACTGCGTCTCGCATACGAAACTGTGGACAGTTTTAGGACAATTGGGTGTGGATTCCTCCCTCTTAGACTTCCTGAGGGAACTTTACTCCAGAGCCTCGGCTAGAGTGCGCTTCGGTCTGAATGGAGAGCTGACTGCGTCTTTCAGCGTGGAGCGCGGAGTCAGGCAGGGTTGTGTACTGGCCCCCTTCCTCTTCTCGTTGTATACTAACGGTCTGGAGGCGGAGATGTTGAGGGGGGCCAAGGACCTCCCAAGTGTAAAACAGTGCCTGATCCTCGCGTTGCTCTACGCTGACGACGCCGTCATTCTCGCTCGCACACCGCGAGAATTACAGCACTCTCTGAACAGGTACACGGCCTTTATGGGTGGTCTTGATCTGAAAGTGAATGTGAAAAAAACGTTTGTCATGACCACTGGCCCCAGAAAAAAGCGAGTAAAAGACATCTACCTTGATAATCAAATACTCGAGGTCACCTCCCAGTATCCATACCTCGGAATTATGGTAGATGAAAAATTGTCGTGGAGGCCAGCAGTGGAGGCAAGATGTCACTTGTTCAGAAGATCCACAGCGGCCTTAATGAGTTTCTCCCAGAGACTGGGTAAGAGGGCACCAGTAGAGCTTCTGAAAATGTATAGCGCGAAGTGTCAGGCCATCGCCTTGTACGGAGCGGGAGTATGGGGTCACACAGACATCAGTCCACTCCAGGTAGTGGAAAACACTTTTTTAAGATTCCTGTTAGCGGCCCCGAGAGGAACCTCAACCTACGCTTTGCACCTGGAATTAGGAATACCTTATCTAGAAGATCTGATAAAGATCCAGCCATTGATGTTGTGGAGACGTGTTTGGACCTCGGTCAAAAACGCCTTTACTCAGTCAATTGCAGCTGATACCATGGCTCTTGATCAGTCACAAAAAGTAAAGTGGCTCAGCTACGTTAGAAACTTCCTAAAAGACCTTGGCTTAGAGAACTATTATCTTCAACCAGAGACATTGATCAATCTTCCTAGGAAGCTCCTAAAGAACTTAGCACTCAGCCACTTAGAGTCACTGAGACTGATGTCCGAGGCGTCAAAACCTTCGGTTTTGCATGCAAATATGGTCCAAATAACATACTCCATCCAGCCGTATTTAACCCTTCAGCTCTCTACATATGAGAGGATGCTACTAACAAGATTCAGACTGGACACCTTTTTTAGACTGGTGACATTCCCTGAAACTAATAGTTGGGACCAAACTCTCCCTTTATGTCCCTGTGATGGGGAATCGAAACAATCTAACATACATGTTATTATGTTTTGTAAATTTCATCACCCACACAGGAGAATTTGGATTTTACCAACTTTGAGGCAATGGGGTCTTAGGCAATACCGATCCGCAATGCTCCGCCTCCAAATGCTCGATTCTGAATCTGTCTGTTACATCGTTTTAAATTTCTTGAAATGTATTAGGAAACATAGAAGAAATCTTTAAAAATTTTACTTAGGATCAGTTTTAACTCAACTCATTGAAAGGATCACTATGAATGTTTTAGTATGAATTTCTTTGGAACAATGAATTGCAATCTGTATGTTTGTGTAAATAACGTCTAAATGTATTTTAAATGTTCCTTTTATGGTTTTCAAATGTGAAAAGCCGAATAAAGAAATGTATTTATTTATTTATTGGTACAGAGCTGACGGTCGAGGCAAGACAGATGCGCCTATATTACCTCGGCAGTGGTAAAACTAGCGCTTCGAAGCAGGGCAGGTGCAGTCAGGCGCTGCCCCTGCAGACCCGTCTCTTGATGGGACAGAGCTGCCAGTCTAGGTGAGACAGACGTTACCACAGTGTTGGCAGGTCGCAGCAGTGGTAGAACTAGCGCTTCGAAGCAGGACAGGAGTCAGAAGGTCTTCTTTTCATTTGTGGGGGCCTGTCCCTCTGCACGAGTGCTATACATCTAATGGGACAGTAGAAACACATCACTGCATCCTTTCTGTCTGTTTAATGTGTCAGTAGCCCTTCCCCACCCCCTTCCAGCAGCCTTGCTAATTTTTAGGTTTCGCCTGGCGTCCGCTGCGCAGCAGCGTTCGCGCAGGCGAAATCTGTTGATCTACACTATGTGGCAATGTCCCGCCTTAGTCTACCATTGGCTAGCTCCATAAATGGAGGCTAGCCATTGGCAGACATTGTTGTCCGTCACTCTTTCCCCCGTCCGGACGCGAATCGGGGGCGTTCCCGTGCCTTTTTTTAAGTCCCGCCCCCTTTTTTCGTCACCCGCCCTTTTTTCGTCACGGCATTTTGCCGTCAAGGCCGGACCAGATTCGGGGGCGTTCCCGTGATTTTTTCGCTGGGCGTGGTTATCTTATGTGGGATCGACTTTGTTGCACGTCATTCTGGCCAAACATGCCCCCGAATCGCCTCGCCTTCCTGCTTCCTGCTAATCCATTAACACTAGTGCTGTCCAAAGAGGTGCTGCATTTTCCTACGAACGCTTGCTAATCATTGCTTCTTTTCAATTATAAAAAAAAAAATTCACTCGATTTCCCGCTGTAACGTTTTCCTTGGCACGTACGATGGATGCTGTAGGCTTTCGTTGTTTTTCGTGAAACCGCCATGGGTTTTTAGTTGAACCACCCAGTGCGCTGTGATTGGTTCTCCCGGCGACGCGTCATAGCGAGGACGCGCTGTGGTTGGCTGCCGTCGGGAAGACCCCGCTGACGTCACTGGGGGCTCGCCGAGAGAGCCGCGACCTGATTGGTCCTCGTCACCCGGGTCGTTTCTCAGAAGCTGCCGGAGCCTCGTCCAAAGAAGATTGCGGGGAGAGGAGACCGAGTCATCGATGACCCGACCCCGCCGAGGGATCTCCAAGTGAGTTGCGCACCCCTGGCCTGCCGTCCCAAGTGCAGAGAAGCGCACCAGCTTCCCGGCGCTCGCTGGGGGTGCTTGGCGCTTCTGTGCCTCAAGTGGTGCATTAAAGGCTGGTGCATGGAGTTGTCATGCTGCTTCGACACAGCACCCTGTCCGATCCTGCTGAGATGGTGCTCCCTCCATCTTACTTTGCTTTCATACATATTGCATAGATCTGGTCGCCTTGTACGCTCTCCGTACCAGATGCCATGTAGCGTATGCAAGGGGTAGAGATCTGTTTTGATTATTGTAAATACACCAGGCAAAATTAGACCCACCCCTCACAGACTCCGACGAGCCGGATGTCCACACGTGGCTGAGAGCGGCCGGCGCGGCTACCAAAGGGAGTTCAATTGGATTTTGGCTAAAACAATGTTGACTTTGCTGGGTAACCATAATAAAGAGTTCCCAGCCCTGTGGACAGGCTAGACTGCTTTACTGGCAGCGCGGTAATATGCAAATTAAGCGCTGGGTGCAAGGCTCCTTTTCGGAGAGCACTGTGATCAACAAAGATGTCAGAGAGCTCTGCATGTGTGACTAAGTACTTTCATGCGGTGATCCTGGGCAAATCACTCCTTTCCCCTCTTTTCTTATTGACAAAAGCCGACAGTGCTTAGAAATCTGGCAGGCTGTATGAAGAACTATGTAAAACATACGGGAGAGATCACTCCGTTCAGGCTGGAGGAGCTGTAGGTAGCTGCAGTGTGTTATGATTATCTGATAGTGCCTTCTATCGCTAGTAAGGCTTCGAAAAGCTTTCTTAGCGTGATCGCCGTTTTCATGCTATTAACGGATTCAATGAAAACTATGCTGCACCGGCCTATCTATAAAGCTGCAGGGTGTTGTTTAAGGGAATGGCGGGGTGTAAAAGCAGAAAACGCATTATTTTAGTGTTTTTATTTAGAGTTGTGCTATGGTGCAAAGTACTCACTCACTCACACACACTCTCACTCACTCATTCACTCGCATACTCACTCACACACACACTCACTCACACACACACTCACTCACACACACACTCACTCTCTCTCTCACTCACTCACACACACAATCACTCACTCCTGCCAGCCCTCTAATCGTAAGGTAATAAGGCGCCAGGGTGCTTGGAGTAGTCCAACAGTGTTAATGGGATCAGGGGAAGTGACAATTCCCCCAAAGAGTGGGTCACTCTGGGGAGTGGGCTCAGGAGAGACCCCCATGCCGTGGGCTTCCAGTTTGTCAAGCTTCGCGCCCGGGCTGTGTGGGTGTGTGTGGGAGGCTCTGTGTGGGGGAGGCTCTGTGGGGGGGCTCTCTGTGGGTGTGTGTGTTTAGCATTTGCGAGAGATTATGCTATTGGTATTGTAAATAACAATGCCATTTATTTATCTGTTTTCAAAACCAACACATAAATAAAAATATTGTCATTTACAATGCCAATAGCTCTAACTTTTGTAAAGGCGAAACCGTTGCATTGTAAATGCTTGTTCATTGGGACATTACTAGTGATCTCAGCAGGGATGGGTCATGTACATTTCACAGGCGAGCACCACGTGATCCCAGCAGGACTGCTCTGCTGTGTTTGGGACAGTGTCCCTGCTTCTCAGGAAGTCTTCTGCTGCGATTGCCATGTGAAGGCAGACACACTTTGCAGGAACACAACACAACAATGCTACCACTTTAGTTGGGAAATGTCGATTTTAATCACCAAGGCGCATATGTATGAAAGTCCGTTTTTGCGATTCTCAAATCGCGATTTTTTGAGAATCGCTATTTGAGAATTGCAAAACGGGATGTATTTAAAAATTGCGCTTTTTTTTTTGCTATTTCTTAGTATTCCTTAATTGCAATTTGCCAATTGCAAAATCGCATTTAAGGAATACCTTCCAATTCATTCCTATGGGCCAGGAGGCCATAGGAATGAATGGAAAGTCATTCTCAATTTGCGATTCGCAATTTGAGAATCGCAAATTGAGAATAATTTCAAGGGTGCAAGGGTGTCATAAGGACACCCTGATGCACCCCTGAAATGAACATGTGTGCGCACATGGCGCACATATATGCCCTGCGCCACATGGCACCTTGAAAAATGCCAAAAAGTGCATATTTGAAAGAATTCGCAAATTACCACCAACAATTTGTGATTTCTTAAGGAGAAATCACACAACTTGGGTGCTTGTTGCATAGCATTTAAGGAATCCCAATTTGCGATTCCTTAATATTGCGATGCGATTTTCCTCATACATCACGTTTTGCGAACTTTTAGTTGCAAAAGCTGCTTTTTTGCGATTCGCAGCGTTTCCGACTAAAAATTTGTTTCATACATATGCCCCCAAGACTCTATACTTTGATCCAGACGTTCCTTGCACTGTCTGTCGTATGTTTTATGGGGCAGTGTGGCCAGCACAGCACTTTTACACTCCATACAGGCTCTATATGTGCACATTTATCATCACTGATACTGCTATACATGTAAGGGGTCCATAACACCATGTAATGTCTTAGCAGAGCAGCCACGCTTTCAGTGGGACAGTGCCGGCACTTCTCGGTAGGACTGCTATCATTGTAACGGGGCAGTCTCTTAGCAGCAGGGCTTCCATGCTTTCAGTGGGACAGTGCCTGTACTTCTCAGTAGAACTGCTATCCTTGTAATGGGCCAGTTCCAGTGGTTAGCAGCACGACTTCCAAACTTTCAGTGGGGCAGTGCTAGCACTTTCTCAGTAGGGTTGCTATCATTGTAATGGGACAGTGCCAGCTCTTAGCAGCAGGATTTTTTACACTTTCAGTGGGGCAGTGCTTGCACTTTTCAGTAAGATTGCTATCCTTGTCATGGGACAGTGCCAGGACTTTCATACTTTCCGTGGGGCAGTGCTAGGACAATAACTCAAAGTTATTGTCATTTTATATTTCTCATTGCTCAAAAGCAGTGGGGCGACGCTCCTAAGCCATAGCAGAGGAGCCGCCCCTGTTTGAATGTAATCCTGGCTTCGATGGGCAGCCAGTGAAGCTGTTCCAGGGAGTTCTTAACTCATTCGTGTCTTGGGATTTTTAGAAGTAACCCGGCCACTGCATTCTGCACAACTTGCAGTCTATTAGTAACATATCTTGGTGAGCCCAGATACAGGGAGTTGCCATAGTCCAAATGTGAAACCACAAGGGCTTGGATCACAGTTCTTCTCAACTGTTCCGGGATAAGCCCTATGATCTTCTGGATCATTCGTAGTAGGCTAAAGCAGGTTGCAGCTAGTTTTTTAGGGAACTAATTGATGGTGATTTGAGTTCGGCTACCCGCCACCGATACCATCAGTTGCGTGTCATCTGCATAGGAGGTAGTAGTCAGCCCAAACTCATGAACGATTTTCATTAATGGGCACATGTACATGTACATGTTGAACATTGTTGGGCTAAGCGACGAGCCCCCTGGGACTCCGCATGAGACTGGCATTGTTTCGAAGAGACAGGTGGATTCCATGATCTGAAATGTTTTTTCGCTCAAGAAGAAGGTGAGCCACTCCAGGGCTTTCCCATGGATACCGACTTCCCTCAGACTTTTTTTCAGAATTGAGTGGTCTATGGTGGTCTATGGTGTCAAACGGCGCACTTAAGTCCAGAAGCACGATTGTGGCTGGGCCTCCCTGATCCAAAATGCTTTTGAGGTCCTCGTGACCAACAGAAGAGCTGATTCTGGTCTGTCTTGTGGTCCGAAACGCATCTGACTCTTATGCAGATAGTTCTCTTCCAAAAATTGGGATAATGTATGGTTGACATGTTTCTCCAGTATTTTTCCTAAGACGGGTAGTAGCGAGATAGCACAAAATTACCTAATATTGCTGGGTCTAGGTGGGGCTTTGTCAACAGGGGCCTCATGATTGCATGCTTCCACTTCTTTGGGACCCTCCCGGACTCAAGGGACAGTGTAAAAAGCTCTACTGTGGTGGGGAGAACTGGTTCCCCACCCTGACTAAGATATGGGGGAGTGCTGGATTTTGGTGGGGATCCTGATTTAACTTTACCCAGGAGAAGCATTGTACTTTCTTTATTAAGGGCTAGAATGTGATCCAAGACAGGTGGAACTGAGATCACTGTGAAGTCTGCTCCTAAATTCTGATCTATACCTGGATTATTTCACCAAAGTGATTCATAGATGTTGTCCCCCTTTTTTTAAAAAGAATGCTTTAAACTTGTATCTTTCCTTAGAGGATTGGTGAGGGGAGGTCCCTACTCAACCTTTATCAGGGATTTGACTATCTTAAATAGTTCTCTAGGGGAATTGGCAGCCATGTTGATCTTCTTCTCATAGTGCTTAGCCTGGGCTTGTTTAATTTCATTGTGATAGTATCTGATGGCCGTCTTGTATTGAATTTTTAAGGCCGGGTCATAGGGCTGCCTCCAATTCCTTTCTAGTTTCTTACAAAAAGAATTTAGGGAGGCAAGGTGTCTGTTGAACCAGGGGGCTCCTTTGATGTTTTGTTGAGATTTATTTATTTTATTTAGAGAGTTTTATATAGCGCTACTGGACCGAAGGGTATCAGAGCGCTTTAGAAGGTATACATTGATCTAGTGACTGATCAATCCAGAGCTCCCATTGTGAGTAGGTCTCGTCTGGATTGTCTGTTGAGTTTGGAGTGGAGGCCTCTAGGGTCTTGGCCCACGCTTCAAGAATGAACTTGGGCCGGCTCCTGACTGGTCTGAAGGTAATCTTTGATGGTACTTGCCTATAAAGCCATTCACAACTCAGTCCCGCAGTTTCTCAAAGGCGCCCTCCGTCCGCTCGAAAACCCCAGAACCCTTCGTTCATCTTCAGCTCATTTGCTCAAAGTCCAACGCACAAGGAAAGCAACCTGGGGGGACAGATGCTTTGTGATCTCCGCAGCTAGACTGTGGAATTCACTCCCGATCACCATCAAAACTGCCCCAACTCTCCTTAGCTTCAGGAAGAAATTAAAAACCTGGCTGTTCCCACATTAAGATCGGCCATAGCCATCGACTGTTCAGTCAGCGCCGAGACACCCATGGGTATTTGCGCGCTATAAAAATTGCCAAAAACATAAACATAAACATACTTGTGTAGCTGTTTTTGTAAGTGTAAAAGGGATAAAATAATGATCTGACCATGGTACAGGGATGGGTGTATTCACCTGAATCTTTGGGTCGCTGGAGAAGATGGGATCACGAATATGCCATTTCCCTTGGGTAGAGGTGCCTACTAGTTGGATAAGTTGCCTCTAGGTCTGTAGAGGTCTCTTGGTAGAAGGGTTGTTGGTTTCATCTATATGTATATTAAAGTCACAGAGCGTGGTAACGAGTTCTTTTCCCACCATCAGCCTGGCTATGGAATCTGAGAAGGCCTCAATAAATGCGCTTTCAAGGAACTGGTGGCCTGTAGATAAGGATTCCCGAGAATGAGCATGTAGGAGAAAGTTAGATCCCAAATTGCAAGATATAACAATATGTCATTGTGAGGGGTGTAGTGATGCATCTCCGCCTCCTGTTTTGCTGTTTTGCTGCTCCGATCCTGTTTGCAAATTTGGTATCCCGGGGGAAGGGCTGTTACAATGTCGGAGGCTGAGATCTCTTTGAGCCATGTCCCCGTGATGAACAGTACATCAAATTGATCTTCCTCTAACAACAATCTAATCTCAATTTTATGACCTGGAAGAGACCTGACAGTGACATTGTTATCTTTATAATAGGACAGTGACAGCTCTTAGCAGCCCAGCATCCATTATTTAAATAGGACAGGATAGCCCAAGCACTTCTTGTTTTTAACCCATGCTAGATGCCTGTCCCTTTCTCTAATGTAAGCATCATTTTGTACTGACACAGCAGTAGATGAAGCACGTGCGGTGCCTGTTCCAGGTTGTAGGCAGTGGTCATGGGATAGTGAGTGTGGACTGGACGAAGCCATCAGATGAGCATTTAAAGCAGGAACAAAATTCTAAAGTAGAGAAGCTCTGCTAAATGAACCACAACTGCACAACATCACATAGTGTCACCGTCATCAACAAACACTGAACTGTACAAATACCCAGTAACATAACATTTTACACCTGTCATTACCAGTCCCTCCTCGCATGTAACTCTCAGGAAGGGCAGCTATTATTTTAACCCCTTGGCCGCGGCGGTAATTCCGCCGCGGCGCTAGGGGGAGGGGGGCCGCGCGGCGTCGCCATGCTCGTGACGGAACCACTCCGTCACGAGCCGCGGTGGCGCTGTGCATGTGACGGAATGGTTCCGTCACGGCCCCGCCCACCTAATAGAACGCTCAGCGCAGGCGCGAAATCAGCGCCGCGCCTGCGCGGCGGCCGGGGCGTGACGGAAACATTCCGTCACCAGCACAGCACCACCGTGGCTCGTGACGGAATGGTTCCGTCACAAGCATGCAAGGGGTTAAAAGGGCAGGACTCAAGCTCATAATACTCGTGTATCATTCTGACGTACAACTCTTTGTAAAGTATTATTATTGACCCTGAGCTTAATCTGAGCCACTGTTTGCCAGTACTCGCCACAGTCACTTAATTCTCAACAATGACACTTATGAAAGTCCACCACATGGTTTCACTATTTGTCTGTTTATATGGTGAGCACATCAACAGTGTTTTCTAATTAAATATACTTAAAACAAAAATATAACACCATCCTATCAGGTCATATTTTATAGCTTTGGGGGGCCAGGAATTGTCCAAATTGTCACACTTGTAGGAGTGTAATGCTTAGTAGTTGTGTTGGTAGTGCCATTGGAAGCACTGGCTCTGGCAATGGGTTGTGCAAGCTACAGTGGCCTCCTGAGAAAGGCCCTGACACGTTTGCACAGATAAAACACTCTAAGTTGGGTCTGAAGTTTGCTGCCTGTGTGCTCCTCACCCTCACTCTCCTCTTCTTCTTCCTGCAGTTGAATCCTCTGAGAAGAATGACAGATCCTTCCCGCGAGACTGCGCCGAGATTCACAAGCAAGGCATCCGGGACAACGGGATCTACACCATCCAGCCCATCCCACAGAAGCAGCCTTTTGAGGTACCTGTCACAGCTGCGCTGCGTGAAAGGGCAGAAATGCGCTGTATTTAATATTATACAGCACATTCCTCTCCTTTCCTTGCACTTGCGCATAATGCACTGCCATGCGCCAATGCAGACACCCTTGCACCGTTGTGCAAGGGTGCCCGCGTAGCAGACAGGATTGTTTTTGTGCAAGAAGGGACACCTTCCAGCACAAAACCAATCCTCAGAGGCATTTTCCTCTTTCTGGGCCCGATTCACAGAATGAACTTAAGACTCAATCTTAAACTTACTACTATTTTGGTATTCACAGAATGCACTTACTACTTTTGGTATTCACAGAATGCACTTACTACTTTTGGTATTCACAGAATGCACTTACTACTTTTGGTATTCACAGAATGCACTTACTACTTTTGGTATTCACAGAATGCACTTACTACTTTTGGTATTCACAGAATGCACTTACTACTTTTGGCATTCACAGAATGAACTTACTACTTTTGGTATTCACAGAATGCACTTACTACTTTTGGCATTCACAGAATGCACTTACTACTTTTGGTATTCACAGAATGAATTTACTACTTTTGGTATTCACAGAAGTTAGGATTTTGTCTTAAGATTGTCTTAAGACAAACTTAAGACAGACTTAATACAAACTTAAGACAGACTTAAGACAAATTTAAGACAGACTTAAGACAGACTTAAGTTAGGATTTTGTCTTAAGTCTTTCTTAAGTCTGTCTTGAGTTTGTCTTAAGTCTGTCTTAAGTCTGTCTTAAGTTTGTCTTAAGACAAACTTAAGACAAAATCCTAACTTCTGTGAATACCAAAAGTAGTAAATTCATTCTGTGAATACCAAAATAGTAGTAAGTTTAGGATTGAGTCTTAAGTTCATTCTGTGAATCGGGCCCTCTATGTGTGCTGCAGAATGCAATTCGTGCTGTCTTGCGTAAGACCACACAAGGTGGGGCTTGCATGGCTTGATAAATCTGACTTTAGTGGTGTGTCGAACTTGCATGGCCTCGGGCGACACAACACTATGATAAATATGGGCCCAGGAGCATTCTGGGCTGCCCTGTTACACCACATCCTGGCTGCTTGTGTAGGTCTTGTATGATTGCTTGTCATCCTGAGCAGGAAAGCTGGGGCTAGACAGTCCAGAAGGAACTGACTGTACTTGATCTGTATTTGATTGGTCTCACATGATAGCACAGCCAAGCTGTGGTTGGTTGACATACCTGGCCTGTTCTAGTAGCAAGGATTGCATTGCCAGGGTACATTTATAATCAGACAACAGGACGATTAATGTTTTCCATAGATTTATTTTTAAATAATGTGGAGCCATGAATTCCACAGCGAACCCCTGGACATTTTATAAGTACTTAATTCCCTTTATGTTGGATTCACAGTTAAATGTGTGTTGTCTGCACACTGGTGTAAGGTGATGGCCAGCAACTTAGTCCGATTTCTCAGAAATCCACATTAAGTTGATTATTACAAACAAAAGCAAAGTGCCTGAGCTACACAGTAGTTTATGGAGACTGGTGGGTGGAGGCAGGAAGGGAGTAATTCATAAAGACAAGGGATGCCCATCTACCAATCTCCCGGTTTTCCCGTCTCATTTAGAAAAGGCGGAGCCTTAGCTTACTCTGCCGGCAGTAGCCGCTGCTACCAGACCCGGGCGAGGAACGGGACAAAAAAAGAAAATATTAAAAACATACCTACCTGATGAAACTGCAGTCACCTCTCCTCTGTACTCCGTCCTCTTCCTTCCTGCAGCAGCAGGAAGCACCCGCCCTCCCAACCTCCCCATAGCCTATCACAATGCTGCAATGCAACGTTGTGATTGGTCTGAGCGCCGTGGATCTGCGCTCAGACGGGGACTGGGAGGGTTTGCATGTTCCTCAACAGGCTGTGTAATGCAGCGTGGTGGGGGACATGCAAAGTGCGCAGGTCTGCTTGGGGCAGCCCGAGAGGGCCAACCAAGCAGTCCTGCGCACTGCAGGACTGGAAAAACCACTCCTCTCCCTACTCCGCCAGGCACGCCACGCCCGAGAGCCTCTGAATTATATAGGAAAAATAAAATGATAACAACTATAGTTATTATCCTTTATTTTTCCTTTTGTTTAGTGGGGCGACGCTCCTCCGCCTCAGCAGAGGAGCCGCCACTGTCTGCATGCAGAAACCCTTGACCCAATGGCCAACCTGCCACTGGGCTTCTAGGTCACATGACTGCTGCCCTGGCATACTGAGGGTGTGGCGACCATCACTCACTTTCCCTTTTTGGACTTCCCAATCCTCACCTTTGCGCTTTTAGTGAACTTTTCTCACCCAGAAGACAAGTGAAGCTGTGAGTATGCCAATTTTCACTAAGAGGTTATTGCCTTTTAATTATTGTGATTCAATAAAAATGCTCATACTGAAGTCAAACCTAGACAAGTGTGGTGATGTTATTCAAAAAAATTAAATAATCACTATTATAGTATTTCTTCATGACCGATTAATGCTAATATGCAACACTTTCATAAAGAGGTTTGGTTATGTTACTGCAGCCTTGCTCATATTAATATTTTCCCAATAAAGTATGATTATCTGTCTTCCATCCAGGCATACTGTGATATGACCACAGACGGAGGTGGCTGGACAGTGTTTCAGCGTCGCCAAGATGGCTCCGTGGAATTCAACCGCACCTGGCATGAGTACAAGCACGGCTTTGGAAGCCTCCATGGCGAGCACTGGCTGGGCAACGAGAACCTGCACAGCCTCACCCGCATTGGCCAGCATGTTCTTCGTATCGAACTAGAAGACTGGTACGGCGTGAAGCGACACGCGGTTTACAAGAAGTTCAAGGTTGCCAGTGAGCAAAACAAGTACCGGTTGACATCTCGGGAATACCAGGGCAATGCTGGGAATGCCCTGAGCTACAGCCGCAACTACAACCATGACCACAAACACTTCACCACCGCTGACAGTGACAACGACAACTACCAGACGGGAAACTGCGGCACCTACTACGGTGCCGGCTGGTGGTTCGACTCTTGCCTGGCAGCTAACCTCAATGGAAAGTACCACAAAGGACGCTACCTCGGACTGACCGATGGCATCTACTGGGGCACATGGTACATTTTAACGGACAAGAGGACCAAGCAAAAGTACTCGTTCAAGAAAGTGGAGATGAAAACCAGAATCCTGCACGCGTAAACTATAAACAATTTGCAGCTACCTTTGGAGCTTGACATAGGCAGAAAGGAATGTAGATTTTTTTATATATTGGTTTTCAAACACATTTAAACTAGTTTGTCCCCATAACCACAAATCTCTTAAAGATATAATAACAAGAGAAGTGAACAGTGGCCACTTCTTGGTCACCACGTAAGGCCTATTCTAAGAGAAAAAGCTTAGGTGGAACATAAATTGGTTGAAATCAAGCATCTGTTATTGGTTAAAATTGCGAAATAAAAAGTGAGAAAACCCACATTTTGAAATTAAAAGTTAGAATACAAAAAGTTTCAAAAGTTATAAATAAAAGGGGAGTGTCTGGAAAAACACGTTGAAACTAAAAAACATTTAAAATAGTTGAGTGATTGGTTCAGAATTAGTGAGGGTTTAGGGTTAGGGTAGAGATATGCATTGGGATTAAGGTTAGGGTGAGAGGAAGAACTAGTATAAGAGTTGAAGAAAAGCGTACGGTTATGTATACTCTTAGGTTCAGGGTTAGGGTTAAAGACAGGGGTACAGTTGGGGATATCAAAAACCCACAGCTAGGACACCATCAGACTGCAAACTAATAAGTGAAAAAATGAAAAAAACAAGACAGCAGGGCTTAGCCATCTATGCGCCCAGGATCTGGAACATTATCCCAGTATCCATCAGGACCGCCCCAACACAGGAAAGAGTTGGAGACTCACCTCTTTAAAGAATACTACATCACAATACATTAACCATCACAACCTAGATTTCTCTCCTTGTTGACTTTATGCCTGTCTTTTTGCTTGTACAGTACTCGGTTGCCTTTTGGCTAAGTTCGCTCTATAGCATGCTGTTTACATACATACAGGATATGGGTAAGCTTTAGCTGTAAAGAAATGCTTACAGTTATGTATACTGTTAGATTTGGGTTAGGCCTATAGTT
The DNA here is from genome assembly GCF_964261635.1 of Lissotriton helveticus. NCBI lineage: Eukaryota > Metazoa > Chordata > Amphibia > Caudata > Salamandridae > Lissotriton > Lissotriton helveticus. Next base: position 1,244,790,066 of record NC_136070.1, read on the forward strand.
AGGGCTAGGGTTAAAGTGAGTGGTAGGATTAATCTTAGAAATAGGGTTACGATAAAGGATAATGTATACTTTCAAGTTTAGGGTTAGGGATAGGGCAACACACTGAATTAAGACTAGGTGTAGTGCTAGATATTAGGTTATTGTTAGTATTAGGGTAGTGGACCATGCCTTTAAGGGATGCGTGATAGTAAGAGTATTAGGGTTGGGGGTGAAAATGTAGGGTTAGCGTACCTTAAAACAAGAGTTAGATCCTGGAAAAATATATGAAAAAAACGAACACAATTTGAAACTTTTGGTTTCTTATTTTACTTTCCAAAATCAAGGTGTTTACGCTTTTTATATTCAGAATTTCAACCTTCCTTTTAATCATCCTGCTTTTGTCTTGTTTAGTTATGTTCTTAAAAGTATATATCAGAGAGAAGGCGCAACTGGGCATTTACTAAATCCCATCCTTTGTCACACGAGGACAAACCACTAATTTCTGTTAGAATTTTATTCATTGACACTAAATAACAGAAGTTTCACCTTTGACCACCATGACCTGGTGGATGTAAAAATTTGATTGGAACTGCACATGCCTGAATGGAATTAATAAGACCCATTGTCAGTGGAAACCCATAGTGCTGAAACATGTCTATAGTGTGATGGTTGGCACACAGATTTGCTTAAAAGGCTGCTTCAGCAAAGCTACCAAAGATTCTGGAGGAAATGTATATGTAATGTTTGTTCTATTTTGTATCTGAATAAAAATTTTGCTATTTTTTACAAATGGCTCAATCTTGTATAAATCAATGCAGGTTGTCGCTACGGCTTAATGATGTTCAAGCAACAATTGTGGGTTTAAAAACACTGACCAGTTGAACTTCATAGTAGAGGAGATGGTGGAGCATTTAAGATGGATACCCTGTTTACTATTCTCAGGGGCCCAGTCACTTCACCTGACATTACACTCATCCTCGCCTAGTCAGGTGGCATAAAGGCTGTATGTTTTCTGTTTTAACTTGAGGGCTTTAAATCTGTACAGAAATTTTTATAAGCTAGTGTGTAGTATAGAACTTTCTCCCATTTTAGCACTATCTTCAGGATATGACTAATTTCTTTAGAATGTATAAGAACTGTGCAGCTAGATGGACAATGGTTATGACGGGGTATAAGAATTCATAATGTTTCATGTGCCCGTTCCCCTTTAAATCCCCTGTGTGGGAGATGGAGGAAGTGGCCTACAATGCCACATCAAGAAGGGTGTGTGTCTAGAGAAGGCCGCGGGTGGTGAGTATCATTTGAGTTAGACATTTATTCAGGCAAGTGCATATAAAAAAGAGCAACAGGAGAAGAGCTCCCAGTAACTGTCCCCAATTTCAAACACTCAAACCTAACAATACTCCCATTTTCAAAGTCCTCTACACCCACTATTTATTACACATTTTGATCTTCACATCATTCTGCAGCATGCTACCACACCTCCTTTACATAATAGCACTCACATAAAGAACCCTCTACCCAAATAAATAAAAAATAAGTGACATATAACTGCCACTACACTTAACCTACTATTGAATCAAACTAGAAAAAATGCAACCCACAATACCCTAGACAACACAAGAGTTACTTCTCCTACTGTGTCCCAGTCTCCACTCATTGTCTCTGCCTCTTAACATAACACCAAAACAGACACTACTCCTCACCCCAACACCATACTCCAAATACCGATACATATTGTTTGGGCTTTAACTTTTGCCATCAAAACGATCCATATATATAAACTGAAACTCTTCCCAAATTCAAAACCCTATCTTCAAACTACTATCTTCAAACTACTACTATATTGCAAAACACTTCCACCACTTGTTTTTCGCGTCCGACCAACTTGCTATCTATTTAGCATTATCAATAGGTTTCTAAACTCTGACCAATTCTGATTGTTACTACTTTATATTTAGTCACATGCTCTCATTGTTGACATTTTCCCACAACTTTAACTAGAAATTTCTCACTCTTCCATTAATTTCCTAACAATGTGCCTATTTACTATCCTCATGTTTCTCAGCAGACCACCATGGAACCAGCCTTGACACTGGCTTATGTGTCCTCAACAATTCAAATGGAGTTTTTTATATGACTGCAAAGTCACCTGTAAAGATGTCTCACTACTGTGCTTCATGTAACTGCAAGTTGAATTGATACACTCACTACTTTGTTAAGTCTTTCAACCTGTCTATTGGCTTCTGAGTGATATAGTTCTCCTGTGACTAATTCCACCTTATAAATTCAGACATTTTGTCACTCAAATTGTATGCCATTATCTGAAATTAATTCTTCTAGCAAACTCTCTCTACAAAGTATATCCTCCAAAAATTCAATGAGCACTTCTATAGGTTTAATACTAGTCGTCCGAACCGCTGTCAACTTCCAATAATAATTTCATTACACAGTGACATAAGCTTCCTTCCAAGGAGCCACCGGCAATAGCCATCAGATCAATAGCCAATTTCCTCCAAAGCCCTTAAATCAGTTCAACTTTACATATAGGAGCTGTACATGCTGTAACTGAGTTATCACTTTGGTTACACACTCGCACCATTTATCTATTAAAGTGTCCATACCAGGCAACCAAGGGTGCTCCCATGCTTTCATCATGGTTCCCTACATTCCTATGTACCACTTGTGCCACCAGTGTACTGAGGAAGAACATATTTTGCAGTTGTTCTATACCGTGAAAACCCCTACACAAGAAACTTTAGACCAGAGGAATGAACATCATAATGTGAACTGCACCTCACCCTATTTGGAAATGGGAAGATCATAGTAGAATCAACAGTTGTAAACCTCCACATTTAACTGTCATTGTAGACACACTCAAACCAATAAACACCACCTGACAAACTGGAAAACCCAGAATAAACTTTGAATTTCTGGATTACGCCTGACTATCTCCTCCCTGCCCATTTACTTCTATTCCTCAGTATTGACGTACACCGCACTCCCAGAAGATCTGACACCTCCTGTGGTGTCCTCGCCACCCTCCTCTGAACAATCACACAAGGCTTCTTACATCAGAGGTCACCTCAGACAGAAAATACCCACTTCCAGCTCACTTCCCAGCACAATCAATCCAACACCTCACCTAAAGGTATGACCAGCAAAAAACCTCCTACGTTGTGTAAAGGTACTCACCATCAACCCAAAATAAATCCCCTACAATGATCTTCAGTTGAACCAGCAATACCCGCCCACCGCCTAGGGCCTCCATTAAACATGCAAAAAAGTCTCCCACACCTCTAAAAAGTCAACTGTTCACCCTACCTCTGACTAAACCTCATCTCCTCTCCTAGAACAATAAACCTGATAGAAATGAGTGCAAGAAAAACAACCACTGCTAGACATGGTCAAACATCTATCCGAAATCAAATCACCAACACACACTGGTACCATTAGGTGCAAAGCCTCCAACATCATCTCCTTGCAAGATCCTGAATCCAGCCTCAAGTCTACTCAGAAAACGCACAGCACAGCTCAACCCCAACACATCACCACCCTATGTGAACACATCAACCTCATGCCTCCTCGGTCTCTGTAATGACCATTAGCACATTGGAAGAACCATCACCTTTACCACCAAATGTACCTTCTCCAAATAGATCTCTCTTCTCTGTTTCCTTGTTGTCGTCATAGTTCAAGTCGATACACGAGACAGCGCTTGGAGCAGGAAACCTCTGTGTAAGGAGGCACTAGCACAACCTACAAATACTGCTACCTATGGTATCGGTGTCGAAGTGACCCCATCTGACACTGGTGGGACAATCCCTCTGTATAATGCACACTAGGGGCCCGATTCACAGAACTAACTTAAGACAAAATCCTAAACTTACTACTTTTGGTATTCACAGAAGTTAGGATTTTGTCTTAAGTTTGTCTTAAAACAGACTTAAGACAGACTTAAGACAAACTTAAGACAAAATCCTAACTTAAGTCTGTCTTAAGTCTGTCTTAAGACAAACTTAAGACAAAATCCTAACTTCTGTGACTACCAAAAGTAGTAAGTTTAGGATTTTGTCTTAAGTTAGTTCTGTGAATCGGGCCCCTGGAGAGGGGACACCGACACTGACCAAGATAGGACTTTAACCAAAAGCTGACAGACTTGAGCACAGGTCATACCTGACACTTTCTATTTGCAGAAATACTTGTCCTTATTTCTCTACCTGCTATTTTTAGCATTCTTTAAAGTTGTCTTTTGCTTGGATCTGAAGGTGAGATCAGATGTAGCCTGCCTGCTCCTGTTCCAAGAAACAGTGATTACATACCACCCTGTCAAGAGCCGTGGGAGATAGCACTGTCTGCAAATAGAGCCTTTGAACTGCAGGAATGTATGACGTTACTACGCCAGAAAATACCACGCAGTAGGGTACTACGTGGTCGTTACAATGACTGAGTTGTTACCACGCATGGCTTTGCATCGCAAGTCGTTTTTACAACTTGAACTAGATGGCGGGCTAGACTTACGAATAGTATAAATTACTATTCCTACTCCAGTTAGCACAACAGCAGGGAATGTGTTTGATTTAAAATCCAACACATTCCCTGGTGTTGCACGCCACCTTGGCGCAAGTCGTAGAAACGACTTGCGATGCAAAGCCACGCGTGGTAACAACACGGTCGTTGTAACGACCTCGTTGTTACCTACTTGCGTGGTAACAACAGCGTTGTAAACGCTGTTTCCCGAACCACAGGCGCACAAGACAGACCTGGCCATCCTAGGACTGTTACACCAGCATTCTCTCAAGGAGAAAATGGGGGTGATGTCAAAGGTGCCAAAATCTAGCACTAAAGATCTACATATTACAAAAAAGCATTGGCAAAGCCTAAAAGTCTGGAGTTAATCCCAGCCTTTTGACTTTGTCAATGCTTGCTTATATTTTGTCAAGGGTTTGGCAAATATTTTTTGTTGGGGAGGCTACTGGACCCTCATCAATCTAAAAAATAAACACTGATCAAAAGTAGAAAACTTTTTTGGGGTCAAAAACTACACCTTGTTGTATAGTCCCTGACAGCTTGTGTGGGCGTGCTCCTTGTGAAAGAGTAAAATGCTGTCACTCACAGGTAAGTTAGCCAATGGCTGAAGTGGGCTGTCCCACTGCTGCATGCAGTTTGCTATAGTGGGCGGACAGAAAATGTGAATGACACAATAACAGACCAATGGATGGAAAGGGCTGGATGAAAGCCTATATAAGTATATTATACAAATATTTTTAGTAAAATCCAAAGGTTCTTGGATAACGCAGATGTAAATAGGTTGCAACATACAAAACTGATTACATTTCTGAGAAAGCTGATTTCACCCTTTTTCCCTTTTCCCGTTTAAAAGCATAACACAAACAAATCTTTATCTATTTAATATTGACAGTTGTGATGTAATTTGAATCTAAATCAATTTTAGGAGGATATGGGCATATTGCTGGAATTATGCTGCTGTAGCGGATCATATTTTGTGAAAGAGTTCACTAAATTATGCTCCAAGGAACGCCATATGATACAGCAGGGAAATGCACCGTATAATTTGATTATGATACAAATAAAGGCAAATTATACAGCACAAATTGTAGGGCACTGTTGTGCAACTATTTGGATATTTTAAAACACTGATACAAAGAAGAATCCAATAATAAAAAGTGTCTGAGAGAAGAAAGCTATACATACATTCAGCTGATCATATTGAAAAATTTTATTTACTAATAATAAATCATTTTGGGCTTAATTTAGAGTTTGGCAGACAGGGTGCTTTGTCACAAACACGATGGAGTACTCTGTCCACAAAACTGTCTGTTGTCTCAGTCAATTGAAAGCTTCCTCCCACAGTATGAACAAGTAGAGACTGTTGGAGGAAGGCCAAAATACCATCCACACTTTTAGTGTAGACAGTGTGATGCCCCTTTTTTCTATGACCACGACAAAAAAACTGCCAGTGAGGGACAGAAAAAAGTAATGATCCCCACCCCCACCCCCCAGACCATGGGGAAAAAAACTCCCATGTTTTGGGGTCAATAGTCTTTTGTTTTTTTTAAAAGACTTGCACTTTAGGAGTTTGATTTTGAAACAAGTGTTAAAAGTTTGGTAGATGGCTGTCACAACTGACAGCAGCTGTCCATCAAACTTTTTGTGCATTGACAGGAACCAGCGTGACAGTGGTTCTATTCAATGTACAAAGACTGTTGGACCGGCAGTCATCCTAAATTTGGCAGATGGTAGTCCATTAGGGTGGCAAAGTTAATGTCCTCCTTTACCCTGACAAACTGCACTCCGTCCCCCAATGCCTAAATGAGGTCTTTTGTCATTCCTGGAAGGATAGAAACAAAGGGCCTCATCTATGAAAAGTGACGCATCGTTGCAAGAAAACAGCGATGCGTCACTTTTCATTGCACCCTCCTTCCGACATCAATGATACATCATATTTACAGTATGACGCATCATGTCGCAAGGAGTTACAGATACGTCAGTTTTTCTGACGTATCTGTAGGTGCAAAAATGACGCATTGCTGGAGTGTGTCACAAAAGTGACGCAACTCCATTAATGTGTTATTACCCATGGGCAACATCAAATGCGGAACGGGTACCTGCCCTATGGATTTGGACAGAAAGGCCTAGGAGAGGTCCAATGTATTAATATAGAGACACCTAAGCCCAGGCAAATTACACCACAAAGACAGATTTTTTCGTTTTATATCAAAATTTATTTTTCATGAGTAAATTTATTTTAAAGACTGCCTTTTATTGCAGATACATAAATATGATTCGTGGGTTAACCTACACCATAATAAATAGACACAATAATAAAAATAAGTATAAATAGTGGTTCAGATTCCGCTCTAACATATCATCAACATTCATACAACATTCATTCTCAAATCATACAACACCAAGCGATGATGGTTGTGGATAACAGAGGGACCGATGGTTCGAGGTCCGGGTAGGTTCTGAGGGTTCCTAGATGGGAACAAGCGCCTACGCGCGTTTCGGTGTATAGCCCCGTCCGGGACTACACCCTCATCAGGGCACAGTGGGAGGGCGGAAGGGGAACCACAAACAGGTAAGGTTTCTGGTTTATCACGGGGGGTGCCGTCTAACTTGAAGAGGCACTGTAGTTATCAGCTTGTAATAGGGATATGTCGAAATTCACCGGGAAGTTTCTGATGGACAGGGCAAAGTGTCTGCCCCTGGGAATATGCTCGGAAAAGGCAAGGCTGATAGGGTCCTAGGGCAGGTTCAAGGCACGGAGACCCAGTGATGGCAGGGGATGCTCTCCTCGGTGGATTCTCAGTGAAGGGGGAGCGCGCCGCCGACCAGTACAAGGTTAAATAGGCACCCAAATGGTGTCAGAGAGGGTAATGTGACCCCTCTGCTGTTAGGCAATTAAAGTCCGTCCTGGCATTCTCATGGCTACGGGGATCAGCAGCAGACATTGAGGTCGCATCAAGTCGAGTGTTCCGGTCGGCGGTCTCCACAGATTTCTGACGTATCTGTAGGTGCAAAAATGACGCATTGCTGGAGTGTGTCACAAAAGTGACGCAACTCCATTAATGTGTTATTACCCATGGGCAAGTCCCATGTGAAATGTGCTTGCCTCAGTCTTACACCTGCCATGAGGCAGGCATAAGATATTGACGCATTTTGCATCCTAGAAGTGACGCAGTGCAATCTCATAGATTTCACTGCGTCACTTCTACGAGGCTTACTTTCGTCAGAACGCCCACCCTGCATACATTATACCTGGCGCAGGTATAATGTGGCGCAGGGGTTTACAAAGTGATGCATCTACCAAGATGTGTCATTTTGTAAATATGACGCAACATTGTGCATTTTTTACACTGCTGGTGCGTCACAAAAAGGGACGCACCTGCGGGGCAAAAGGGACGCAAGCCCTCATAAATAAGGCCCAGTATTGGTTGTGGCAAGTCTAACGGTAGATACATATGCTGTGCATACTCCTTCCATCTAATGTTGGGTTCACATGTGAGCAAGTTGTTTTTCTTCAAAAAAGTCTTTGATGTCACAAGGTGACTGTACCCATTACTGATAATGCGCATGGGCATCGGTTCCATTGTTAGGTTGTTTTTTCTCCGCCTTCGGGTTGAGACGTGTACTCCGAGCTTCCTGTTTGACACCTTGTGGTGTTCTTGCTAGGCCAACTTGGATCCTATATTACTCGTCATACAAAAAACTGTGAGTCTCTGCGTCGATTCCAAGCATCAGGTTGCCTTTGCTTTGGTTCCATGCTCAAACAACTTTGTCAATTCCCCGGCACCCAAGAATGTACATATAATGGAAAGGACGCCATTCAGATGCTGCCTGAAGTGCAGAGCAAAGTACCTGAGGACAGAACTCTATCAGGTGTGTAATCTCCCCAGTCCATCAGGAGGCCTCTTGCTCGTTGGTCCTTGCCTTCAGGTACAAGACAACTGTCCAATACCAGTGAGATCGTTGCATCGCTTCGGTGATGTGACACCTCTGATCGGAGGATACTCTGGAACCTGTTTGAGGAAAAGGAAACCGAGAGTGAGCAGCAGCCAGAGGTTTCCGGTACAGAGGCTCAGGTACTAGGGATAGAGGAGGACCCTGGCTCCGACATAGAAACTGATGATCCTCCACTTGCACAGCGTCCATCTCCGAAGAAGACTGCGACGATTACCAACATCCCATCTCCCACCTTTCGACACTACTCGGAAGCTGAGCATTGCCCTCAAGGGAGGGTCAAGCATCAATCTCACAGGTCAGTCAAGAGGCCTGTCATCCACCACTGGCTGAAAAGACCATGGTCGGCACCAAACTGTGGGCCCGATTCACAGAACTAACTTAAGACAAAATCCTAAACTTACTACTTTTGGTATTCACAGAAGTTAGGATTTTGTCTTCAGTTTGTCTTAAGACAGACTTAAGACAGACTTAAGTTAGGAGTTTGTCTTAAGTCTGTCTTAAGTTTGTCTTAAGTCAAACTTAAGACAAAATCCTAACTTCTGTGAATACCAAAAGTAGTAAGTTTAGGATTTTGTCTTAAGTTAGTTCTGTGAATCGGCCCCTGTAAGTCTAAGTCGTCGCATGCACAACTCCCGGCGTCAAAACCTCCCGCCAAGCCACTCTACTTGACTTCGATCAGCTCTTCATCTCCAGCATATCAATTAGGCAGTTTGTGATTCTCTGCCCACTGCGACTGACCACAAAGCAGGGTGGAGGCCTGCTGGGCACAGCAGATGTCTGTCCCTCCATACACTTTCCCAAATGGGGAAACTTTTTTTTGTTGCATACCTTGTCCATTAAAGGCACAGGTGCTGCTTAAAAAATATTTCCCATCTGAAAAGACATTGGGGGGAGGGCGGACAAGGCTGTGGGGAAACCAAAAGCAATCAGTTCCCACTTCAGCTCATGGTCTGGTTACTGACCAATGGTTTGCAAACGCAGTTATGGTCACAAATCACTGATGCACCAATTGCAAATAGAATGGTGGCGCCCCTTTCACCCCCTCCTATCTGTGATTCACAAAGGGTAGCAAAAGGATATACATTTTTATCCAACTTATTAAAGGGCTGTAGTACACTGCGAAAAGCCCTTTTCTAGTTGAAAACCTCACCATTTTTATGAATTGCAGGGTTTTAATCCATGAAAGAGCTTTAAACACCCGGCCCTAAAAGATTTTTTTCTGAAGTTATCTGCCAACTAACATTACCAAATCATACTGTAGTATAAGGAACTTTATGGCTGCAGTGCACACACAGACCTATATAAATCAAACATTGATATGCACATGATATGTTGAATGATTTAAATCAGTATGCATTAGAACATTTGATCTGAGGTGTAACTATCTCTTACTTTAACATCCCACAAGGTCTGACGTGGCTCGCCTGCTCTCCCAAATTCAAAAGTGCATAAAAATGAATTCATATTGCTGATGCCACCATTTTTATTAGTCTTTTGGTTGGAAGCTCCAGAGCTCTCATACACAATCCATACCAAGCATGTCAGTTGGCATCAGGTGACCTCTGACTCGGGTGTGAAATACAGCACCCTGCTGCCATTTTGTTCTGCTACCATCAGGCTGCCCACATCACAAGCCCTGGAATGTTCTCTGGACCCCCGGGGCATCAGCTGTAGACCATCCTTTCATCCCTACCCATCAGGCCAGGGCCACGGGTGGGTGTGATGGCCGAGTCCAAGCAAGTCGCGACAACCTGATGTTTGGGCCCAGCTAAGAAAAAACCATGGAATCTTACATTCAAAACATTGTAGATATATTTGTGAGTTGTTCAGTGACGGAAGAGGGTTTGTTTTATGTGTGAATGAGATAGTATTTGTGTGTCAACGTGTTTGGGTGGAAATGTACTTAACCAACTCACAACCCCATCTGTAATACCGCTGTAAATTCACTAATTCCCTTAACTGGCAGATTCTGCATGTCCGTCGGCTCTATCTTTAATGTTAGCTTGTGCGTATGTAAATGGCACGCATTCCACCATTTTTTCTGTAGTAAGTATTAGGCAGTGTGTGACTATTTGTGGTGTCATTGGGCCTGATTCACAGAACTAACTTAAGACAAAATCCTAAACTTACTACTTTTGGTATTCACAGAAGTTAGGATTTTGTCTTAAGTCTGTCTTAAGACAAACTTAAGACAGACTTAAGACAGACTTAAGACAAAATCCTAACTTAAGTCTGACTTAAGTCTGTCTTAAGTTTGTCTTAAGACAAACTTAAGACAAAATCCTAACTTCTGTGAATACCAAAAGTAGTAAGTTCATTCTGTGAATGCCAAAAGTAGTAAGTGCATTCTGTGAATGCCAAAAGTAGTAAGTGCATTCTGTGAATACCAAAATAGTAGTAAGTTTAGGATTGAGTCTTAAATTCATTCTGTGAATCGGGCCCATTATTCGTAATCTGATGGTGTAAGTTTGTTGACTGCGTTATGTAGGCCCAGCCAAGCTTACTACGTTTGCCAGACTGGAGACAAAACACTTCAAGTGCAAATCCAGAAGGAAAGCAGCATCCCTGTGAACATCAGTGCAGCATCCCTCTCAACATCAGAGCAGCATCCCTCTAAATGTCAGAGCAGCACCCTATCAACATCAGAGCAGCATTCCTCTCAACATCAGAGCAGCATCCCTCAAACATCAGAGCAGATTCCCTTTACATCAGAGCAGCATCCCTCTCAACATCGGAGCAGCATCCCTCTCAACTTCAGAGCAGCATCCCTCACAACATCAGAGCAGATTCCCTTTACATCAGAGCAGCATCCCTCTCAACATCGGAACAGCATCACTCTCAACATCAGAGCAGCATTCCTCTCAACATCAGAGCAGCATCCCTCAAACATCAGAGCAGATTCCCTTTACATCAGAGCAGCATCCCTCTCAACATCGGAGCAGCATCACTCTCAACATCGGAGTAGCATCCCTCTCAACTTCAGAGCAGCATCCCTCTCAACTTCAGAGTAGCATCCCTCTCAACATCAGAGCAGCATCCCTCTCAACGTCAGAGCAGCATCCCTCTCAACGTCAGAGCAGCATCCCTCTCAACATCAGAGCAGCATCCCTCTCAATGTCAGACCAGCATCCCTCTCAACATCAGACCAGCATCCCTCTCAACATCAGAGTAGCATCCCTCACAACATCAGAGCAGCATCCCTCTCAACATCGGAGCAGCATCCCTCTCAACATCGGAGCAGCATCCCTCACATCTGAGCAGATTCCCTCAACATCAGACCAGCATCCCTCTCAATGTCAGAGCAACATCCCTCTCAACGTCAGACCAGCATCCCTCTCAACATCAGACCAGCATCCCTCTCAACATCAGAGCAGCATCCCTCACAACATTAGAGCAGATTCCCTTTACATCAGAGCAGCATCCCTCTCAATATTGGAGCAGCATCCCTCTCAACTTCAGAGCAGCATCCCTCACAACATCAGAGCAGATTCCCTCAACATCAGACCAGCACCCTCTCAACATCAGAGCAGCATCCCTCTCAACGTCAGAGCAGCATCCCTTTCAACCTCAGAGCAGCCTCCCTCTCAACATCAGAGCAGCCTCCCTCTCAACATCAGAGCAGCATCCCTCTCAAAGTCAGAGCAGCATCCCTCTCAACCTCAGACCAGCATCCCTCTCAACGTCAGACCAGCCTCCCTCTCAACATCAGAGCAGCCTCCCTCTCAACATCAGAGCAGCATCCCTCTCAAAGTCAGAGCAGCATCCCTCTCAACCTCAGACCAGCATCCCTCTCAACGTCAGACCAGCATCCCTCTCAACATCAGAGCAGCGCCCCTCTCAACCTCAGACCAGCATCCCTCTCAACATCAGAGCAGCATCCCTCTCAACATCAGAGCAGCGCCCCTCTCAGCGTCAGAGCAGCATCCCTCTCAACGTCAGGCCAGCATCCCTCTCAACCTCAGAGCAGCATCCCTCTCAACATCGGAGCTGCATCCCTCTCAACATCAGAGCAGGATCCCTCTCAACATCGGAGCAGCATCCCTCTCAACATCGGAGCAGCATCCCTCTCAACATCGGAGCAGCAACCCTCTCAACCTCAGAGCAGCATCCCTCTCACCATCAGAGCAGCCTCTCTCTCAACATCAGAGCAGCATCCCTCTCAACATCAGAGCAGCCCCTCTCAACATCAGAGGAGCATCCCTCTCAACATCAAAGCAGTGACCTTTCAACATCAGAGCAACATCACTCTCAACATCTGACCCACATTCCTCTGGATATCAGATCAGCATCCCTCTCAACATCAGAGCAGCACCCCTATCAATATCACAGCAAATTCCCTCTCAACATCGAAGCAGTACCCTATCAACATCTGAGCAGCATCCCTCTCAACATCAGAGCAGCCCCCTCTCAACATCAGAGCAGCCCCCTCTCAACATCAGAGCAGCACCCTCTCAACATCAGAGCAGCATCCCTCTCAACGTCAGAGCAGCATCCCTTTCAACCTCAGAGCAGCATCCCTCTCAACATCAGAGCAGCATCCCTATCAACATTAGAGCCGCATCCCTATCAACATTAGAGCCGCATCCCTCACAACGTCAGAGCAGCATCCCTCTCAACATCGGAGCAGCATCCCTCTCAACATCAGAGCAGCATTCCTCTCAAAATCAGAGCAGCCCCCTCTCAACATCAGGGCAGCATCCCTCTCAACATCAGAGCAGCATTCCTCTCAAAATCAGAGCAGCCCCCTGTCAACATCAGGGCAGCATCCCTCTCAACATCAGGGCAGCATCCCTCTCAACATCAGAGCAGCACCCTATCAACATTAGAGCAGCATCCCTCTCAACATCAGGGCAGCATCCCTCTCAACATCAGAGCAGCACCCTATTAACATTAGAGCAGCATCCCTCTCAACATCAGACCAGCATCCCTCTCAACATCAGAGCAGCTCCCTCTCAACATCAGAGCAGCCCCCTCTCAATGTCAGACCAGCATCCTTCTCAACATCAGAGCAGAGCAGCATCCCTCTCAACATCAGACTAGCATCCTTCTCAACATCAGATCAGCATCACATCAGACCAGCATCCTTCTCAACATCAGATCAGCATCCCTCCTAACATCAGAGCAGCACCCATATTCCTACAAATGAGAAACAAGCAGAAATCACACTTCTTCAAAACACTCCTCCTGGCCAAACAGTCTACCTCTGATCTTCCCCAATGATTGTATCTTCATCAATCTTTAGCTCTCAAGCCAGGTTCGAACTCTACAAATACCCAAACATAAATACATCCATATATTCACAGTCAGACTGGGACAGCAAATAGGCCCTGGCACTAAAACTAAAACTGGCACCAGAAGTGAATTAGAAAGCAAAAAACTGTCCCATAATTGCAAATTAGGACAGTTCTGAACGTATAAGTGTTTTGCAAGGTATGGAAGAATGCATGGATTTGAGCTAGCTGCAGGAAATGTTTGTTTTCATATCAGGGAAGCAGCAGTAAAGGTCGACCCAGCAGATCACAAACCAGCACATACAAACAGCCACAAAACGGCTCAAACACTTGACTGCAAGACTAGCCTGCCAGGCACTGCCTGACTGACCTGCAGGCCAATCCGACCCTGCAGGTATCGCACATAACTCGGCAGGTTGATTAATGTGTGAATTACTAGGAGGTATTCCGTGGTGCTGAGGAGCCGCGTTGGGTTATCTGGAGAGTGTTGGGTGGGTATTCTGAGTTCTGGTCCGATGTTGTATGATGATGTGTGATATCGTTATGAGTGGCTGCTGTTGTTGGTAAGGTCCCATCCATCCAGGTGGTATATCTGTGCCATGATGGATGAGTGTGAGCAGTTCTGTCTAATATGTTGTGTTGGAATTTTGTGTGTATTACGGTTTTGGTGGTAAGCACCTTTGCCACCACTGTGAGATCCAACTACACGGTACGTCTGTGGTCTGTTGTTTTATGAATAATGTCCATATCCACAGAGCCAGAGCAGGCAGAAGATCCTTCTCTCACATTGCAGCCAAGACCTGGAACGAGCTACAGGCAGATATCAGGCGTGCCCCCTCCCTGCACACCTTCAAGATGACCCTCAAGACCTAGAGGCTTATTTTGAGCTCTTGCGTCACTTTTGCCCCGCTGGTGCGTCACTTTTTGTGACGCACCAGCAAGGTAAAAAAATGTGCCATGGGGCGTCATATTTACAAAGTGACGCATCTAGGTAGATGCGTCACTTTGTAAACCCCTGCGCCACATTATACCTGCGCTAGGTGTAATGTATGCAAGGGGGCGTATTGACGCAAGAAAGGGTCGTAGAAGTGACGCAGTGAAAACTATGAGATTTCACTGCATCCCTTTTAGGACGCCGTTGCGTCAAAATCTTGCGCCTGCCTCACAGCAGGCGTAAGACTGACGCAGGCCCTTTCACATGGGGCTTGCCCCATGTGAAAGGACGCATTGCTGGAGTTGCAACACTTTTGTGACACACTCCAGCAATGCGTCACTTTTGCGCTTACAGATACGTCAGAAATACTGACGTATCTGTAACTCCTTGCGCCATGATGCGTCATACATTAAATATGACGCATCAGGAATGTCGCAAGGAGTGCGCACTGAGAAGTGACGCATCGCTGCTTTCATGCAGCGATGCGTCATTTCTCATAAATGAGGCCCCTAGCTTTTTGGCTAAACGGACCAGCGGGCCCCCCCACCCTCCCTCGGCGCCTTGAGACCCTCAGGGGTGAGTAGATTCAGCTTTCAGGACCTGCAGCCCCTCCATGGCGCCCCTACTCCTTCCCATTTGAGGAATCCACTACGTTGTGCAGCTCATGTACAACTCCCCATCTTAAATTGTCTCATCCATCCCTTGAGGGAGCCCTGGACTGATCAATTGTATCCCTAAAGGGTATCACCAAACCAAATTTAGAGGATGTAGTTAGTGCTAAGTGTGGGCCAAAAATCCGTTCCGCTTGTGGAATTTGCGGATTTTCTGCAATTTTGCGAATCTTGCGAAATTGCCAAAAAGTCCGCAATTCCACTCGTAGGCGGATTAAGGCAGGTGCTCAAGTTGAAACTAACTTTGTAACCATTTTAGAATGGTGCCGACCAGCTGCCAGAGTTGAAGTTGCTTACTTGCAAGCTGCAACTATTCTCTGACCCAGTCCTGACCCTAAACAGCCGGGTGCCCTAGGCAGGGCCAGAGAATAGTTGCAACTTGCAAGTAAGCAACTTTAACTCTGGCAGCTTGCCGGTGCCATTCTAAAACGGTTACAAAGTTAGCTTCAACTCGGGCACCTGCCTTAACTCTGTAAGTGCTTCCTGTGGGCCAAAAATTAAACCTCAACAGGAAGCACTTACAGATATAAATAAAGCAGGTGCCCGAGTTGAAGCTCAAATTCAGTAAAGTTTTAATCAGCCCAAAACATTAGTGAGCACGGTCGAGGCTGGGCAAGTGTGCTTTATCCCCATCTCTGCCGTCGAAAATTAGCTGTAATACTTTGCATCCATGAGTTTCTCGAGCACGATCCCCGTGTAGTTCCTGTGACCAGGAGGCCGCTTTCTCCTCATCTGCTGCCCTGCTCGCTCTCTTACCCTTTACACAAGAGGCATGTTGACACGCATAGAAGCCACGCCCGTTTGGCCCTGCACCACACACTAGCGGTATGAAATGTCTTCCCGCCCTTTCCGAACTATGATGGACAGCTCACTCAAGGGACCTCGGCGCCTTTTGGCGCTGTGGCAAAGTTACAGGCACACATGGTCACTGGATACAAATAATCTGGCCCTTTATGCAGCTGCAGTGTAGGAAAAGCACTATACATTTACCCAACAAGGTAGCACTTACTGATTAGCCAGTAGAAAGTACGCCAGTTGAGTAGAGTGCAAATCGCAAAAAAATCAGCGAGTTCGCCGGAAATCTGCGAATTCGTGAATTTTTTTGCAATTTCACGCGAATTCGCAGACCGCAGATCTGCAAAATTCGCCCATACTTAGTTAGTGCATTGCTATTGGAGGGCTGGCGAGCTTTGGATGGTGTCTAAAGGGGGGAGAAGGAGCCGTTGCTCTGGGGGATTATTTGAAGGAGCGAATGAGAAGTAAGAGTGTGTTTGGCAATGTTGTACGATGCTCTCTGAAGGTGGTAGTTTCTCCTACTTGTTGAGAGTAGGCCTTAGCTGAGGTTTGGTATGGTCAGGAGATAGGTTATGGGGGTGCAGATGAATCAGAGGCATAAGGACTGAGAGACGAGGGCTCTGCTAATACTTTATGGATAACTCCTTACCTCCCCTTTCTAAAAACTTTGGGGCTTATTTATGAGCCCTTGTGTCACTTTTGCGCTGCCATTGTGTCATTTTTTGTGACGCACCAGCTGCGTAAAAAATTCACCATGTTGAGTCATATTTACATAGTGACGCATCTAGGTAGATGCGTCACTTTGTAAACCACATTATACCTGCCCCAGGTATAATGTATGCAGGGTGGGCATTCTGTCGCAAGTAAGCCTCGTAGAAGTGACGCAGTGAAATTATGAGATTTCACTGCGCCACTTCGAGGACATGAATGTGTCAATATCTTATGCCTGCCACACAGTAGGCGTAAGACTGACGCAGGTACATTTGAAATGGGACTTGCCTATGTGAAATGACTCATTGATGCAGTTGCGTCCCTTTCGTGACACGCTCCAGGAATGCGCCATTTTTGCGCCTACAGATACATCAGAAATACCGACGTTTCTGTAACTCCTTGCAACATGATGCGTCATACTGTAAATATGACGCATCCAGCATGTCGCAAGGAGGGCGCGATTAAAAGTGACGCAGTTGCTGTTTTCACGCAGCAACGCGTCACTTCTCATAAATGAGGCTGTTAGACCTGTCTGCCTTTTGGGAAGCCCCTCCTATTAATTATTTATTTTGTTCCCTTTTTGCCCCTCAAACCTTTTCTTTTTTTACATTTTTCATGTCCACTGGATTTTTTATAGGTTTTGACCTAGGGGTTAGACGCTCTTTTTGCCTCATAGTCCTTCATCCTGTGGCCTAGGTGCCCTTTCTGACTAAAAACTAACTAGACTCACAAAATGGTGGACAGTAACTGCCATAACTGACGCTTCCAGAAAAAGGGACCATTGGATTACATTAAGAAGGTACTAGAACCTTCTGGAGGGTTCTGATAGCCAGGGCCAGCCTATATAAGGCCAGAACCAGGGCGGCCATTTGTAGGTTCTGGGCAGAGTAAGTGTGAGGTGGGACTGGTCAGAAGTGAGGAGACTTATTGAGGAGGAGCACGCACTGAGAGGGGAGAGATCGACCTATGGGCAGACTACCCTTCCATGCTGACGTGACCCCTTGTCTGTTTACCGAACCCTGCCTCCATGGTAAACACACTTGCCCTCAGCTTATATAACCCTGCCTGCTCCGGAATGCCCAACAAGGAGTGAGAAGTGGGGTGTAGCTGAACCTGGCGTGGACACCGTCTCAGTGTACTAACTGGACCTCTCTTGCTGCTAACCGGGGGAAAACTTCCTGACTGAGCCGCGAGATCGGCCCCCACCCCTGCTGATGCGCTGTGTGAGGTCGCGGCTGCGGGCGCTGTGGAGAGAAGCCTACCGCACAGCTGACTCGATCTGTGGACAACCCATCCCTCGGTGAGGTCCGCTGGAAGTGTGGCTGTAGGAAGACTCCGATGTCGTGCGAGGAGGCGTGAGGGCGCCGGAAGAGGACGGCTGCAGGAAGACTCCGAGCCCGAGTGAGGAGGCGTGAGGGTGCCGGAAGAGGTCGGCTGAAGGCGGAGCACTGTGGGAGGAGTCGGTGAGGAGGAGAGCGCGGAGGTTTGCCGGGCGCTGCTGCGGGGCGCCTGTTCGTCTGCCGGGGAAGTGCCGAGGGCTGCTGAGTGTCGAGCAAGGAGGGACGCCTGCTCTCCTGTCAAGGGAGAGGGCAGGGAGCCCCCATTCACGGCGAAGGAGGCACTCGAAGGCAGAAGGGGCGAACGGTGACTGAACTCGTGAGCTACACGGCCAAGTAAGCCGGGAAGGTGGGGGGAGCAGCCGGACTAGCCCGTAAGTTCTAACAAGACAGAAGAACTGGGCAGTACTGTAACTAGACTTAACCAGAAGCAACTTCTTCGTACAGCCCAGGCTGGTTCCAGGGATATTCAGGCATAAGGGTCTGCTGTGAAAGGGAGCCATAACAAACCAGCTGGCACACTGTAGATATTAATGGTAGGGAGGGAGAGCTAAGAGTGGGGAATCCTTAGGGCAGGGCCGTGCTTGTGTAAGACCCAGAGACTTCTCTTCTTTTTATGAGGGGTTTTGGAATGACAAAAGCTAATGTGATCTAACTTGCCTATTCTCTCCCAGTTACAGCTGTTTGAATTTCTCTTCTTATATAACAGGAGAAAGGGTTCTCCGACCGGTGGGTCATCTAGCGAATTGTTAGCCTTGAGACATCTTGGGTACAGTTATACCAGCCTGTTTTTTTTTTTTTCCCTGAAACTAAATACGTGGTGATATGGCTTAATTGTATTGTAAAGTCTGAACACTAGGAAGAGGTATAGGAGCGATTTCTGGAGAACCTTGCTGTTGCACATAACCTATTGAAAGATGTAAATGATAACCTTGTCAATGTAGAAAAAAATGAGATTGTGAAAGCTTAATTACATTGAATTGTGGAACAGTTAGAGAAAGAAGAAACTAAGAGAACTTTTATAAACAACTCGTATTTTTCTAAAATTGGTGTAGTGTCCTTATTTTTGAGTGGATGGGATGTTATGTTACTGAGGGGTATGACGCAAACTTAACATAGGTACTTTGGAGTTAGGCCTTCCCACTTAGTGCCAAGCTACCTTAGGTGGCTTGGAGGTCCCAGGTCCAACATAATTGGTGTCTAGCGGTGGGATCTAAACTGTCTTTGCGTCTACTCTGAAGTAACAAAGCATGCCCCACAGGCCTACACCTGGAGTTTTCCCCTGGCGGACTTCCCAATTACTACTTTTGCTTTTTCTTAATTTACTCCTGGTGGGGGTGGAGGTAGCTTCAAATTGCCCCTTTTGAACCAATTCTTCCCGAGTGGTTGTCCCTACCTATCTCATAAGCAAAATGGAATTTGCTCTGGAGGAACTGGAGACCTATACTACAGCCCAGCTTAGAGACTTTTGTCAGAAGATGGGAGTTTTTTTTAAGCGTGGTGCCACGAAGGGGGAACTCCAGACCAGTTTGAGAGCCTGGGTAGCAGCACATGGTGAGGGAAAGGAGGAGGAAGAGGGGACGGACCGGGACACAGTCATAGGGGTAGATGGATTGTTCCAACCTGAGATGGGGAACCTACTACCAGGACCTAGGACCTGTTCAAGGGCAGGCAGCAGTGTCTCCGGAAGAAGCTTAACCGAAGCTGAACTAGTGGACAGGAGGGAAAAGAGACAGCTGAAGTGGGAGTTAGCCAAGATGGAAAAGGAGAGAGAGGAACAGAGGATGGCTCACAAGTTTAAACTGAGGGAGCTAGAACTCAAGGCCCTACAGATAGGACCCTCTAATTCTCCAAATGGTGGCAGCGAAACAAATGAACTGACCAGGGAATCCAGACCCTACCTACCCAATGATATAGTTGCCAGTTACAGCTCAGGGGATGACATCGCCAAGTGGCTGGCTGCCTATGAGGTCTCCTTAAGAGCCCATGGGATCCAGGAAAAACACTGGGGGGGGTGGTTTATACAAATACATGCCTCCTACTGGACGGGATACACTATTGGCCCTAGAGCAGGATGAGCAGACCCACTACCCCACCATGAAAGTGGCGCTAATTAAAAAGTTTGGGCTGACCCCAGAGAAGTACAGGCAAAAGTTCAGGGGGAGTCACAAATTAAGCACCCAAAACTGGGTGGATTTCCTGGACTATGCAAGGAAGGCATTGGAGGGCTGGATACAAGGCAGCGAGGTGAGGGACTATGAGGGGTTGTACGACCTATTTCTCAAAGAGCACCTACTCGAGAAATGTTTTCCCGAGCTGCGTCAACACCTGGTGGACAGCAAGCTGACCAACCCCAGGAAGCTTGCAGAGGAGGCGGACATCTGGGCAAGTACCCGGGTGACCTTAAAGGGGACTGGAGGGGATTCCCAAAGGGCCGGACAGGGCGCCCCCCAGAAGAAGGAGGGGGGAGATAAAAAGCGGGAGTTCTCTAAAGGTCCCCAGAATAGTTTCCAGAGTAAGGGAACAGGATTCACCCCTAAGGCTAACCCGCCCAGAAACCCTCATCCTGGCCAAAGTCAGCAGCCAAGGGTTGTCCACTGCTTTGAGTGTGGTGGTGTTGGACATTATAAGGGAGATGTCAGGTGCCCAAAGAGACCACCCCCTCCCACTGGAGGAAAAGCCCCAGGAGTAGCTAGTGTAGTGCTCGGGGAGGAGTTGCCCTTAAATAAGGGGGGTGAGTGGGCGGGTGTCACCTTAGTGTCCCTGGGAGATCGGGAGATGGTTCCTAAGATCCAGGTGCCCTCAAATACTGTAAAGTATGGGCAATGGGTCACCATCAATGGCCAAAGAGGGGAGGCTCTGAGAGACACAGGAGCCAGTATGACTATGGTAAGGAGTCAACTGGTGTCTCCAGAGCAGGTGATTCCACATGTACTCCACCCCGCCGCGATGGCTGACGGCAGATTGGGCTACTATCCTGTGGCCGAGGTTCCATTTGAGTGGGAAGGGGTTGCAGGTTCACTTCGAGTTGCCGTAAGCCCTGCCGTGCCAGTCGATTGTCTGCTGGGAAATGACATGGAGCACAATGTCTGGAAGGAGGTGGAATACCGGACTCATTCAGAGATGCTGGGTACACCTGACTGGGCCTGTGCAAGCACAAGGTCTGCGACTACCCGGAGAGGGAGTTCGCCTGGGTTGGAGCCTGGAACAATGGCCCAGCCCGCTGCCAAAAAGGGAAAGACCCGAAGACAGGAGAAGCCTGCTTCGGCTTCCACGCCCCATGAGACAGATCGGCCACCTGCGGAGGTGGGCCAGGAGTCCGTGGAGGGGGAAGTAGTCTCCCTGGAGGACTTACATATCCCTGCTGAGTGGCATGTGGAGGGAGGGACTACTAGGGAGGAGTTCTGTAAGGGCCAGAAGGAGTGCCCTACCCTTGAGGGACTGAGGCGACAGGCCGAAGCCCAGGCAGCAGGGAACGTTGCAGGGCACTACCACATTTACTGGGAGGATGGACTCCTCTACAGTGAACCTAAGGAACCTTTGCCCGGTTCATCCCGGGCCTTGGTAGTCCCTCAACGATACCGAGCCTTTCTTCTAGAATTGGCTCATGAGATTCCCTTGGCAGGACACTTAGGTCAGAACAAGACCTTTGCCCGGCTTGTCCCTCACTTTTACTGGCCTCAGATGAAAGTGGCATCTGACACATACTGTCGGACGTGGGTATCCTGTCATGCCAGTGGGAAGACAGGGGTGAAGCTGAAAGCTCCCCTGGAACCACTTCCTGTCGTTAGCACCCCCTTTGAAAGGGTGGGCATCGACATTGTGGGGCCATTGGATCCACCAACTACAGCTGGTCACAGGTTTATCCTGGTTCTGGTGGATCACGCCACGCGGTACCCAGAGGCAATTCCTCTGAGGACTGTCACTGCACCTGTTGTGGCTAGGGCCCTGATGGGGATCTTTACCCGAGTGGGTTTCCCCAAGGAAGTTTTGTCCGACAGGGGGACCAACTTCATGTCAGCATATATGCGGGCAATGTGGAAGGAGTGTGGAGTGACCTACCGGTTCACCACTCCATACCACCCCCAGTCCAATGGACTGGTAGAGAGGTTCAACAAGACCTTGAAAGGCATGATAAGTAGTCTGCCTGAGAGCCTGCGGAGGAAATGGGACGTCCTCCTGCCCTGTTTGCTATTTTCCTACAGAGAAGTGCCGCAGAAGGGAGTGGGCTTCAGCCCCTTTGAGCTGTTGTACGGGCACCCTGTGCGTGGACCCCTCAGCCTGGTGAAGGATGGATGGGAAAAGTCTCCCAGAAAGCCTCCTCAGGATGTGGTGAGCTACATGCTGGCCTTCCGGAGCCAAATGGCAAAGTTGTGGAAGCAAGCTTCTGACAACTTGGAAGCCAGTCAGGCAGTAATGAAAGAATGGTACGACCACAACGCTCACCCGGTGGAGTTGGAGCCTGGCCAGAAAGTGTGGGTGATGGAACCTGGAGAGCTAAGTGCCCTTCAAGATCGTTGGGCAGGCCCCTTTGAGGTGTTGGAAAAGAAGGGTAAGGCCACCTACCTGGTGGATCTTAAGACCCCTCGACAGCCCCTACGGGTGCTGCATGCCAATCGCCTCAAACCCCACCATGAGATGCCCGAGGTCATCTTGATGATGGTGACTGATGGTGCCGAGGAAGCAGAAAGTGAGCCTCTCCCTGATCTCTTCTCGTCTCAAGAGAAGGATGGGTCGGTGGAGGGAGTGATTCTCTCCCCATCCCTAACTCCTGAGCAGCGAGAGGACTGCCGCCAGGTATTGGAGCAGTACTCCTCGTTGTTCTCCCTTGTCCCGGGAAGAACCCACCTGTGTACCCATGATGTGGACACAGGAGACAGCCCACCAGTGAAGTCAAAGACCTACCGGCTGTCAGACAAGGTGAAGGCCAGCATCCATGGTGAGGTTACCAAGATGCTGGAGCTAGGAGTCATTGAACCTTCCAGTAGCCCCTGGTCCAGCCCGGTGGTGTTAGTACCAAAAGCTGCCCCACCAGGCACCACTCCAGAACTGAGGTTCTGTGTGGATTACCGGGGACTGAACTCAGTAACCAAGACTGATGCTCATCCGATCCCTAGGGCGGATGAATTGATTGACCGGCTGGGAGCTGCCCAATACCTGAGTACCTTTGACCTTATTCAGAGTACTGGCAGATTTCCCTTACAGATGGAGCGAAGGAAAGGTCAGCTTTCTCCACACCTGAGGGACACTACCAGTTCTGTGTGATGCCCTTTGGGCTCAAGAAAGCCCCTGCCACTTTTCAGCGGCTGGTGAACCAGGTCCTTTCTGGAATGGAGGCTTTCTCCGCTGCTTACCTGGATGACATTGCCGTCTTCAGCAGCAGTTGGGAGGACCATTTGCGTCACTTGCAAGCTGTTCTCCAGGCTCTGAAACAGGCTGGCTTGACAATCAAGGCCAGCAAATGTCAGATTGGGCAGGGGTCGGTTGTGTACTTAGGTCACTTGGTGGGTAGGGGAACAGTGCAGCCCCTCCAGGCAAAGATTGAGGCAATCATGGCCTGGGAACCCCCCAAGACCCAGACTGAGGTCCGAGCTTTCCTGGGCCTCACAGGTTACTACCGTCGCTTTGTGAAGGGGTATGGTACTATTGTAGTGCCCCTCACAGAGCTCACATCTAAGAAACAACCTCGACGGGTAGTCTGGACAGAGGCTTGTCAGCAAGCCTTTGAGAAATTGAAACAGGCAATGTGTGCAGCACCGGTCCTGAGGGCCCCAGACTTCTCCAAGGAGTTCATTGTCCAGACAGACGCATCAGAACATGGCATTGGGGCAGTGTTATCGCAACTCAATGAAGAGGGTCTGGATCAGCCTGTAGTCTTCCTATCCAGGAGACTGCTTCCCCGGGAACAGAAGTGGAGTGCAATTGAGCGGGAAGCTTTTGCGGTGGTGTGGGCTCTGAAGAAGTTGCGGCCATACCTGTTTGGCTCGCACTTCCTGGTTCAGACTGACCACCGACCCCTTCGTTGGCTGATGCAAATGAAGGGGGAAAATCCCAAGTTGTTGAGATGGTCCATCTCCCTACAGGGAATGGACTTCCGGGTGGAACATCGGCCTGGAGTGGACCACGCCAACGCAGACGGTCTCTCTAGGTATTTCCGCCTTAGTGATGAGGACACCCAAGGGGTTGGGTAGCTCTCCCCACTTTCAGCTGGGGGGGACGCGTGTTAGACCTGTCTGCCTTTTGGGAAGCCCCTCCTATTAATTATTTATTTTGTTCCTTTTTTGCCCCTCAAACCTTTTCTTGTTTTACCTTTTTCATGTCCACTGGATTTTTTTATAGGTTTTGACCTAGGGGTTAGACGCTCTTTTTGCCTCATAGTCCTTCATCCTGTGGCCTAGGTGCCCTTTCTGACTAAAAACTAACTAGACTCACAAAATGGTGGACAGTAACTGCCATAACTGACGCTTCCAGAAAAAGGGACCATTGGATTACATTAAGAAGGTACTAGAACCTTCTGGAGGGTTCTGATAGCCAGGGCCAGCCTATATAAGGCCAGAACCAGGGCGGCCATTTGTAGGTTCTGGGCAGAGTAAGTGTGAGGTGGGACTGGTCAGAAGTGAGGAGACTTATTGAGGAGGAGCACGCACTGAGAGGGGAGAGATCGACCTATGGGCAGACTACCCTTCCATGCTGACGTGACCCCTTGTCTGTTTACCGAACCCTGCCTCCATGGTAAACACACTTGCCCTCAGCTTATATAACCCTGCCTGCTCCGGAATGCCCAACAAGGAGTGAGAAGTGGGGTGTAGCTGAACCTGGAGTGGAAGAGGTGTGGCGCCGCGGCCAGGGCGACTGACGCTGGAATCTGGGGACGACGGTTCGATCCCCGGCTCCGGCGGCAGGTTAGCCCAGCACCATGTGACTCTGGGCAATAGCTCGCTTAATCTTCCCGACGGCCCCCAGCGCCTAGAGACCCTTACGGGTGATTGTGCGCTTTACAAATGTGGACTTTACACCGTCTCAGTGTACTAACTGGGCCTCTCTTGCTGCTAACCTGGGGAAAACTTCCTGACTGAGCCGCGAGATCGGCCCCCACCCCTGCTGATGCGCTGTGTGAGGTCGCGGCTGTGGGCGCTGTGGAGAGAAGCCTACCGCACAGCTGACTCGATCTGTGGACAACCCATCCCTCGGTGAGGTCCGCTGGAAGTGTGGCTGTAGGAAGACTCCGATGTCGTGCGAGGAGGCGTGAGGGCGCCGGAAGAGGACGGCTGCAGGAAGACTCCGAGCCCGAGTGAGGAGGCGTGAGGGCGCCGGAAGAGGTCGGCTGAAGGCGGAGCACTGTGGGAGGAGTCGGTGAGGAGGAGAGCGCGGAGGTTTGCCGGGCGCTGCTGCGGGGCGCCTGTTCGTCTGCCGGGGAAGTGCCAAGGGCTGCTGAGTGTCGAGCAAGGAGGGACGCCTGCTCTCCTGTCAAGGGAGAGGGCAGGGAGCCCCCATTCACGGCGAAGGAGACACTCGAAGGCAGAAGGGGCGAACGGTGACTGAACTCGTGAGCTACACGGCCAAGTAAGCCGGGAAGGTGGGGGGAGCAGCCGGACTAGCCCGTAAGTTCTAACAAGACAGAAGAACTGGGCAGTACTGTAACTAGACTTAACCAGAAGCAACTTCTTCGTACAGCCCAGGCTGGTTCCAGGGATATTCAGGCGTAAGGGTCTGCTGTGAAAGGGAGCCATAACAAACCAGCTGGCACACTGTAGATATTAATGGTAGGGAGGGAGAGCTAAGAGTGGGGAATCCTTAGGGCAGGGCCGTGCTTGTGTAAGACCCAGAGACTTCTCTTCTTTTTATGAGGGGTTTTGGAATGACAAAAGCTAATGTGATCTAACTTGCCTATTCTCTCTCAGTTACAGCTGTTTGAATTTCTCTTCTTATATAACAGGAGAAAGGGTTCTCCGACCGGTGGGTCATCTAGCGAATTGTTAGCCTTGAGACATCTTGGGTACAGTTATACCAGCCTGTTTTTTTTTTTTCCCTGAAATTAAATACGTGGTGATATGGCTTAATTGTATTGTAAAGTCTGACCACTAGGAAGAGGTATAGGAGCGATTTCTGGAGAACCTTGCTGTTGCACATAACCTATTGAAAGATGTAAATGATAACCTTGTCAATGTAGAAAAAAATGAGATTGTGAAAGCTTAATTACATTGAATTGTGGAACAGTTAGAGAAAGAAGAAACTAAGAGAACTTTTATAAACAACTCGTATTTTTCTAAAATTGGTGTAGTATGCTTATTTTTGAGTGGATGGGATGTTATGTTACTGAGGGGTATGACGCAAACTTAACACAGGTACTTTGGAGTTAGGCCTTCCCACTTAGTGCCAAGCTACCTTAGGTGACTTGGAGGTCCCAGGTCCAACAGAGACCCTTTATTCTCAATTTATATCTGAAAACTTGAATGCCAAGAGCTTTTGCAAATGTTTGAGACACCAAGCTGAAACGTCTGATAAATGCTCCACTTGTATTATCGAGACGGAGACTGTGGCCCGGCTGACTTTCCTCTGCAAGGAATATACGCCCAACGAAAAAATTGGATAGCTCCGCCATGCAGGAGCATTGGCCGCACACGGTATAAAGATACGTTAAGAATTCTTAAATCTGACAATAGCAGGTTAGTTCAATATTGCAAGTCGAAATATCTGCTGCGTGTATGGGTGATTAGAGCACAGTTTTTAATGGAAAAGAAGTACTGATGAATTAGTGTTTTAAATTACTATATATGATATTTTTAACTCACAGTGTTGATTTTAATGTTTTAAAATTGCCCAAACTGTTCATATTTGGTGTTATGATTACATGTATTTTCCAAAAAGCTGATTTAAGAATAGATTTTGTCATTCTATGTTGAGCAGTCAGTTTTAGTATTAATGATTTGTATATATTGTATTGTGTTTTTAAGGAAAGAATTTTCACAAATAAACTATTGATGATGATATATTTTTTGACATCACCTTGGAGGTATTAACTTATTTACATTCGATGGTGAGAACAGTTACTGGTTACATTAATGAGAGGCCACATAGGCGTTATCAATTGTGGCGTAACACCACGCTCCACCATTCTGTTGTAAATATGCCCCTTGGTGCGTTCTTGTGGTCTGAACGCTTGCAGTTCTTCAGAGATCTGGGGGCATATTTACAAGGGCATTACGCCACTGGAGCATAATTTTTTCCGACTCTTCGGTGGTGCAATGCCCTGCTCCATTTTGACAATGCGGTGCTTAGCCACTTTACGTGGCTGAACGCTGCATTGTAAATATCGTACCTGTTTCTGCATCAAAGGGGCATGCAATTGTTGTTGCTCTGGGCGTTCCCACACAACACCCATTGCTTTTTGACGCTGCCCCAGATTTACAAGGATCTGTAAGTCTAAGGCAGCGCCAAAAACTAACGCCATTGAAAAGCAGGCGTCAGAGTGGCACAACGAGGAGAAATGCTTTTATTTCTCCATGTTTTTTGCTCTTTCCGTGTGTGCTGCATTCTACAGCATACTTACAAGGAGCAAGTTGCCTTTAATGATGGTTTATGTGCAGGACATCTAACCTGGGCTTCTATTGGAATTCTATAACGCATATTAGCAAGCCCATTATCGCTGTTTTAGCGGCAGTTTCCTGCAGCTAAAACGGCGATGATTTTAACGAGGTTTTTGCTAATATGCCCCTGAGCTGGAAGTAATTGTTTGCCATCCTTTAGACGATTTAGATAAAGCAGTTGTTGATTTTGTCTGGGTGGAGATTTGTGTACTTGTTAATTTTGAAGGTAACGGGTATCATCTGCATAGATGCAGCAGGTGTGACGAAAAGAGTGGATAGATGGCTTGGATAAATGCTTAAAAATAAGGTTGACAGAATAGCTCGTTGAGTGGAGTGATTGGCGAATGAAGGGGAAATGTTCTAATGTGATGATCTGTCCATAGAATCAACTGTAACAAATTCAACATGGCCGCCCTCACCACTCTCCGAGAGCGCGGCCAAGCGATTGGGAGTATTTTCTTTCAGAACATCTCTCAGGCAGTCTCCCTTCTTCCCTTCCTTTCCAGAGACAACTCCACCTCCCGCATGGTGCCTCAAGGCTCAGCGCCTTCTTTTTTGTCGCTCTCCTGGCCAAACGGATTCATTCCTTTTTCGATAACATTCTCCACCTAATCGGATGATATTGAAAGATTTACTGCCAATGTCATCCATCAACAGACTTGCTTCAAAGATGGCCTTGTGTGGCCCATGGATGGATACAAACGCCCTGCACCTTAACACTGGTAAAACAGATCACGAGGAACTGCAACCATCCATTGTATATCAAGATTCAAGACTGATCCCTCCTCATGGAGCAGAAATTGGAGGACAGAGACACCGGGTCTTCCTCCAGCCCTGTTCCACCTGCCTGTAACGCTTTGATGCCAACCTCAGCTTCAATGATCCCCTGCCATACTTCCTTCTGCCTGTTTCCACCTTATGAAGGTTCTCAGGAAGACTGTCCTCCTTCTTTCCGGAAACCCCTAAATGAATCATGTCAGCCAGATGCAATCACTGTAACTCGTTATTTCGTGGCCTGCCTCGCCGTCATGTACGAAAACTGCAAGTTGTTAGAATTCAGCTGCAAGAGTTATCCATTGGCTCCATTGGCTATCCATGGCAATGCAAATTCAAGGCTCTGACATTCGCCTTTAGGGCAGGAAAAGGTCGAGGGTCGGTCTACCTTAGGAGGAGACTCCGTCTCTATTGTCAATCTAGATCTTTACGGTCTAAAAATAAACTCCTGCTCGTCACCCCTCGGTTCTCAAAAGCCAAATCAGGAGGTAAAACCTTTGAGGTAGGAACCACCCAATGCTGGAACAATCTACCCCTTCCTTAACGTTTGATTCAGACAGAAAGTGAGTTCCGCAAAGCCCTTAAAACCTGGCTAGTTGTTGCTCCGGCTCCTGCCTCGTTTTCTGTCCATTATAACCCGGGACACCCCGTTGGGGTAGCTGTGTGCGTAATAAATGCCTTATTATTATTATCCATGGCCTTAGTGGCTCTCACATCTCTTCTCACTTGGCAGCCTGTAACTGATTCTTTCTGGTCCAGCGCCTTACCTATAAGTCCTTTGTACTGGTCACCCAGCCTTCTAAAACTCTGCCTCGCAGGCATTTCAGGAACTTTAGCCCAAAAGAATCTTCAAGAATCTTCAACTGACCCCTTTTTAGGTCGAGCTGGCGTTGGAGCGCGAAGCGCTCCCGCCAGCGAGACTATAGTCACCTTCCTCCCTGTCAAGGGAGTAACAGCTGTGAACGAGCCCGATACAGACCTGGGTACGAGCCGACCCAGGTCTGTGAACGCGCTTCAAGGTTGAGCAGCTTGTGCACGTTTGTTGGACGTCAGGCGCTGCAAGCCCGCCAGACCAATTATCCCAGCATGAAACTCTACTTCCTGAGGCGCAACAAGAACAATTATCCCAGCAGGAGTCTCCACTTCCTCAGGCACCGCAACAATTATCACAGCATGAGACCCACTTATCACAGCATGTCAACAGGCGCCCCAGGCTGCTGGAGCACTCAACTATAATTAATGTGCAGTTGAGTGCTCCAGCAGCGTGGGGCGGCTCTCTGCATGCTGTGATAATTAGGGCGGCATGCTCTATTTGCAGCACTGAACATTTTCAAAGAAGGCGAAGCAGTGACATTCATTGGAGACACTCACCCTCACGCCCTCACCCCTCACACACCTCCTCACCCTCACACACCTCCTCACCCTCACACCCTCACCTTCACACCCCCTCACACACACCCTCACATACCCTTACCAGCACCGCAAAACACAACACAACACAGCACAGCAAAACACAACACAGCACAGCACAGCAAAACACAACACAACACAGCACAGCACAGCAAAACACAACACAGCACAGCAAAGCACAGCACAGCAAAGCACAGCACAGCAAAACACAACACAGCGCAGCAAAACACAACACAACACAGCACAGCAAAACACAGCACAGCACAGCAAAACACAGCACAGCACAGCAAAACACAGCACAGCACAGCAAAACACAACACAGCACAGCAAAACACAGCACAGCAAAACACAACACAGCACAGCAAAACACAACACAGCACAGCAAAACACAGCACAGCAAAGCAAAACACAACACAGCACAGCACAGCAAAACACAACACAGCACAGCACAGCAAAACACAACACAGCACAGCACAGCACAGCAAAACACAGCACAACACAACACAGCACAGCAAAACACAACACAACACAGCACAGCAAAGCACAGGACAGCACAGCACAGCAAAACACAGCACAGGACAGCACAGCACAGCAAAACACAGCAAAGCACAGCACAGCAAAGCACAGCACAGCAAAACACAGCACAGCACAGCAAAACACAGCACAGCACAACACAGCATAGCACAACACAACACAGCACAGCACAAAACAGCACAGCACAGCAAAACACAGCACAGGACAGCACAGCACAGCAAAACACAGCAAAACACAGCAAAGCACAGCAAAACACAGCATAGCACAGCACAGCACAGCAAAACACAGCACAGCACAGCAAAACACAGCACAACACCACAGCACAGCAAAACACAGCACAGCACAGCAAAACACAGCACAGCACAACACAGTAAAACACAGCAAAACACAGCACAGCAAAGCACAGCACAGCAAAACACAGCACAGCATATCAAAACACAGCACAGCAAAACACAGCACAGCAAAACACAGCACAGCACAGCACAGCAAAACACAGCAAAACACAGCACAGCACAGCACAGAAAAACACAGCACAGCACAGCAAAACACAGCACAGCACAGCAAAACACAGCACGGCAAAACACAGCACAGCAAAACACAGCACGGCAAAACACAGCACGGCAAAACACAGCAAAGCACAGCACAGCAAAACACAGCACAGCAAAACACAGCACATCACAGCACAGCACAGCAAAACACAGCACAGCAAAACACAGCACAGCAAAACACAGCACAGCAAAACACAGCAAAGCACAGCACAGCACAGCAAAACACAGCACAGCAAAACACAGCACAGCAAAACACAGCACAGCAAAACACAGCACAGCAAAACACAGCAGAGCAAAACACAGCACAGCAGAGCAAAACACAGCACAGCACAGCAAAACACAGCACAGCACAGCACAGCAAAACACAGCAAAACACAGCACAGCAAAGCACAGCACAGCAAAACAGCACAGCAAAACACAGCACAGCAAAACAGCACAGCAAAACACAGCACAGCAAAGCACAGCAAAGCACAGCACAGCAAAACACAGCACAGCACAGCAAAACACAGCACAGCAAAGCACAGCACAGCAAAACACAGCACAGCAAAACACAGCACAGCACAGCAAAGCACAGCACAGCAAAACACAGCACAGCAAAACACAGCACAGCACAGCAAAACACAGCACAGCAAAACACAGCACAGCAAAACACAGCACAGCAAAACAGCACAGCAAAACACAGCACAGCAAAACACAACACAGCACAGCACAGCACAGCAAAACACAACACAGCAAAACACAGCACAGCAAAGCACAGCAAAACACAGCACAGCAAAACACAACACAGCACAGCAAAACACAGCACAGCAAAACACAGCACAGCAAAGCACAGCAAAACACAGCACAGCAAAACCAAGCACAGCACAACCAAGCACAGCACAACCAAGCACAGCACAACCAAGCACAGCATAACCAAGCACAGCATAACCAAGCACAGCATAACCAAGCATAGCGTAATAAAGCACAACAAAACATAGCATAACAAAAAATAGCATAACAAAAAATAGCATAACAAAACACAACAAAACATAGCATAGCATAACAAAACACAGCATAGCATAACAAAACACAACATAGCATAGGATAGCAAAACTAAACAGAGCATAGCATAACAAAACAAAGCATAGGATAGCAAAACAAAACATAGCCTAACAAAACATGGCATAACAAAACATGGCATAACAAAACATGGCATAACAAAACATGGCATAGCAAAACATATAATAGCATAGCAAAACATAGCATATCAAACACAACAAAACATAGCGTAGCATAACAAAGCATAGCAAAACATAGCATAGCATAACAAAGCATAACAAAGCATAGCATAACAAAACATAGCATAGCATAACAAAACATAGCATAACAAAACATAGCATAACAAAACATAGCATAGCAAAACAAAGCATAGCATAGCAAAACACAACACAACACAACACAACATAGCATAGCATAACAAAGCATAGCATAACAAACACAACAAAGCATTGCATAGCATAACAAAACAAAGCATAGGATAGCAAAAAAACATAGCATAGCATAACAAAACAAAGCATAGAATAGCAAAACAAAACATTGCATAGCATAACAAAACATAGCATAACATAACAAAAATTAGCATAGCATAACAAAACAAAACATATCATAGCCTAGCAAAACATAGCATACCAAACACAACAAAACATAGCATAACAAAACATAGAAAAACAAAGCATAACACACACAACCACGCACACATAACCACAACCACACACACAACCACAACCACACACAACCACACACACAACTATCTATCTATCTATCGCCCTCACTCTATCTGTCTATCGATCTATCGCCCTCACTCTATCTGTCTATCGACCTATCGCCCTCACTCTGTCTATCTATCGCCCTCACTCTATCTATCGCCCTCACTCTATCTATCTATCGCCTTCACTCTATCTTATCGCCCTCACTCTATCGCCCTCACTCTATCTATCTATCGCCTTCACTCTATCTATCGCCCTCACTCTATCTATCGCCCTCACTCTATCTATCTAATCGCCCTCACTCTATCTATCTAATCGCCCTCACTCTATCTATCTAATCGCCCTCACTCTATCTATCTAATCGCCCTCACTCTATCTATCAATCTATCTATCGCCCTCACTCTATCTATCGCCCTCACTCTATCTATCAATTTATCTATCGCCCTCACTCTATCTATCTATCAATCTATCTATCGCCCTCACTCTATCTATCTATTTATCGCCCTCACTCTATCTATCTATTTATCGCCCTCACGCTATCTATCTATCGCCCTCACTCTATCTATCTATCGCCAGCACTCTATCTATCTATCTATCGCCAGCACTCTATCTGTCTAGCTATCTATCGCCCTCACTCCTATCTATCTATCTATCTATCTCGCTCACTCAATCTCTCTATCGCCCTCCCTCTATCTATCTATCGCCCTCACTCTATCTATCTATCCCACTCACTCTATCTATCGCATCACCACAGCATCACTAAGGGGCACAACAAAATCACTATGCGCTACCACAGGATCATTGAATGCCACAGCATCACTAGTCGCCACCACAACATCTCTCAGCCCCACCACAGCATCAATCTGTGCAACCATTTACCAACAACTGGGTCAAATATGATCTCTCAATGTTTCAAGCTTTATTACAAATGTCACAAAAAGAGGTTAGTATTTCACTTCTGTTCTTGGATTTTCGTCACAATAAAATAGACTGAACATATTCTTCCCAAAAGTTATTTACAAAAGTTTAAGCTATTGCCATTATAAATTACAATAACTTTTATTTAAGTATTAATTATTAAAAAAATTCAAAGCCATTGTTATTTGTAATATCAATACATCTAAGTCACGTGAATACAACACATATTGCATTACAAATGCTATAGGTGTCACAAGTTATAACTATTGGCATTGTAAATGACAAAGCTATTATTTTTGCTATTTTCAAAACCAACACATATATAAAAAATGTGTCATTTAAAATACCAATAGCTCAAACTTTCCTAATTCGAGACCTTATGCATTGCAAATGCTTGTTTGTCATCTGGCTTGTCCACAGGCACCTCTTGGGGGGTGTCTGTATTCATTCTCTCTGCACAACACTTCAACTATCTTCCTCCTACCCTCATATCTATTGGAACTAGAGCCTTTAGGAGAAAGTAAGCTCTACAAATCCCATACTTAGAACTTCTAGAAACTGGTCAGTCCTCTGCCAGAAGATGGGTCTAGTAAGTATTGTCAGGAGGGGTGTTTTTCAGCTCTGCAGGTGTTGAGCAGGGCCTGGCCCACTTACAAGTGTCAGTATCTGTGTAGGAGCTTCCAAGACACCTCAAGTCACCCTCCTTGAGCATCCTCTCATCTTTCAGTAGAAGCACAGGTTGCTGGAGAGAAGGCTTACACTACCAACACTCCTCTTTCTGGAACTTGGTTTAGTTCGGTCGATGGACACCCGGCAGGACTGGAACGACAGTCCTGCAAAACCCACATAGCTCGCAAGTCCAACCCGCTCCACTTCCTACAAAGATTTTATAATTAGGTCAAGTAATCTGCAGCATTTTTTCCCAAACATGTTTGTTTCAAGTTAGCTCTAAGACTAAACTAATTGAACACTTCACTACTTCAAGGTCTGGCACAATAGAGAGGAACATTAGTTCATAAGATTTGTATTTGTAAAGCGCACGTTCACCCATGGGTATCTCGGCGCTGAATAACAGAAGTTTATTGTTGCCTAACTCAATGGTACTCATTTTATCGACCTCAGAAGGATGTAAGGCTGAGTGGACCCGTCGGGATTTGAACCTTTGACCGTGAGGTCGAACACAGGCCCCTACAGTGGACACATTAGTCCTCTACGCCACCCGTCCGGCTACCCACTGCCGCAGCAGGCCATGCATTGTATGCCCTTCCCTCGGTGGTGTGTTTAGGGCTGGCTTGGCACTCTGGGGCAGATCTACAAGAAAGTGCCGCAGCGCGGCACCGCAAGCCCTTTGGCTGCGCCACGCTGCGGCGCTTTCAGAGCACAGGAATGCGACATATCTACAATGCTATGTTGCATTCCTGTGCTCTCCCCAGCGCTGGCGCAGAAACAGCTGCCATGCGCCGGCGCAGGCACACTTGCACCATGGTGCAACAATGTCTGCGCCATGGGGAGATTGATTTTGTGAAGGAAGGGGCCTCTGCAGGCATATTCCTCTTTCAAAGTGTGCTGTAGACTGCAGCAGGCATTGAAAGAGGAGAAATTAAAACATTTCTCCTCGTTGCACCTCGCTACGCCACCACTAGGGTGGCGCAGCAAATTGACGCATTTCCAGGTTTACGATTTCTCGTAAATCTGGAAATGCATCAGTGGACATGAATGTTGCGTGGGAACACCCACAGCAACACCCATGTCCCGCCCCTAACACCCAAAGTGCTGCGTGAACAGGGGCGATATTTACAAGCACAGGTTAAGTCACGCAGGGTGACTTTACCTGTGCTTGTAAATATCCCTTAGGCTGCGCCACCGGTGCGTAACGCAACGTGATGCACCAGCGGCGCATGGGGCTTGTAAATCTGACCCTCTGTGTCCAGTTTTAAAAGTGGCTCACTGTGCCTCGGTTTGTCTAGCTCCAATTCTAGGATGCAGAGCTTCTCCTTGGCCAGTGTCCTCAGCCACCCCTTTTGCCTCCTGAATTTTGTTGCCTATACTCATTCATTTCAACCCCTCCAACATATGTTCACTCTCAACCCTTGTAACCAGACATCCTGCAGCAGTGGGCAGTGGCAGGACTGCACTAAAAATCTCCAAATATAAGATGTAACTTATACATTGGCATTTGAGCTCTTTTGCTGAAATACAAGTCCCTCTTCCTCGTGAGTGTGGCCACCCCACACTCTGTGCATCTTGCTTAGAGGAAGAGTGGGGTGTACCAACAGGCTCAGGTTGAAATCCACGCTCAGGCCGACTTTAATAGCTTAATCCCAGTGTTTGTCAAGCTGGCATGCACATGAGACAAGCTGTCAGTACTCTAGTTAAAGATATCATTATCCCCTCTAGCTCTCCTGTTGGCCACGTGCCAACAGGAAACAAAACAGCTCTGAGAAGAAATTCGTGAAATATGTCACTGCTGCACAGTCTGGCACAACGCAGAGGAGCATTAGGGGGCATATTTACAAGGGATAGGACCAGAGAAGCGTCACTTTCACCCAGGTTGCAGTGGCGCAATGTCCTGCACCATATTTACAAAGTGGCGTAAAACCACGTGTTGTGGCTTAATGTATCTGCGTGAAAGGGGCGTGCAATGGGTGTTGCTGCGGCATTCCACTGCTACACCCATCTCTTTTTTACTCTGCCCTTGATTTACAAGGAGGTGTAAATCTGTGGCAGCGCCAAAAACTAACGCCATGCAAGAGCAGGCGTTAAATTGGCACAACGAGGAGAAATACTTGTATTTCCCCTTGTTTTTGCATTTTTTTATTTGTGCAGCACACATAGAAAGAGCAAATAGCCATTAATTATTGTTTGTGTGCAGGGAGGTGTCCCTTCCTCCACATAAACAACCATTTTTAAAAATGACAATTAGCAACTTCTATGTGTGCTGCACAATGCAGCACCCATAGAAGGAACAAATAGCCATTCTGGATTGTTTATGTGCAGGAAGGAACCCCTTTCTGCACATAAACAATAATTCCCTGCAACGCACGCACCCTTGCACTATGGTGCAAGTGGGTCTGCGTTGGCGCTAGGCTGCTAAATATAGCGCCAGTGGTAGGGAAAAAGCATGGGTGCGCCATATTGTAGTAAATACA
This sequence comes from Lissotriton helveticus, assembly GCF_964261635.1. Taxonomy (NCBI): domain Eukaryota; kingdom Metazoa; phylum Chordata; class Amphibia; order Caudata; family Salamandridae; genus Lissotriton; species Lissotriton helveticus. Next base: position 1,244,826,876 of record NC_136070.1, read on the forward strand.
GCGCATCCCCTGCGTTTTGAAAATGTCGGAGCGCTGCACTGCCAAATATGGCGCAGCTCCGCCCTCCGACATTTTCTAGTAAATAAGCTCCCATATCTCTGCAGCAGCAAGCCATGCAGCGCATTACCTTCCCTCGGCGACTGTGATCTCTGAGCAGGAAATGTGCATCGGCCCCAGACATTGTGGGCTGCAGACCAAGGGAGGACCTTAAAATAGCAACATTCTGGTTGCACATGAGGACAGGGTCTCTTTGACCACTTTAAATCACCATGGGCCCAATTCACAGAACTAACTTAAGACAAAATCCTAAATCTTTCGGTATTCACAGAAGGCATTTACTCATTTCGGTATTCACAGAACTTAGGAGTCCTAACTTTAGGACACCTAAATGCCTTCTGTGAATAACGAAAGTCTTAAAGTTAGGATTTGTCTCAGTTTAGGAGTCCTAACTTTACTACTCCTAAACTGAGAAAAATCCTAAATTTAAGACTTTCGGTATTCACAGAAGGCATTTAGGAGTCCTAAAGTTAGGACTCCTAACTTCTGTGAATACCGAAATGAGTAAGTGCCTTCTGTGAATATCAAAATGAGTAAGTGCCTTCTGTGAATATCAAAATGGTAGTAAGTTTAGGATTTTGTCTTAAGTTAGTTCTTTGAATCGGGCCCCTTGACTCTACTGTTCCTAAAATGGTGGAAGAAGCAGATAAATGTTTATTGTGTGATTCTTACACTGTCTCTACAGATTTCTTCACACAGAACACGGGAAGTGCAATTGTTGCAAAAATGATACATCTTATGCCTGGATGCATCACGGCTTGCCTTTTGCTCATCCTTTGCGCATCTTTTCATTTGACGCTGCATAAAGTCAGGTCACGATACTTTGCATAAATTTAGTTGGCCTGGCTTTGCGTGGAATTCTAGGGATATTTTTACTCTCTTCAGGCCACTATCCCGACTTTGCATGCACTATTGGGGATTTTGCGCTATGTGGCATTGTGTCCTTGAACGCCGCGCTAGTGTCAACTTTTGACGCAAAGATCCATTTCTTCACAAAAGTTGATTAACAGTGTTGCTTTGCATGACGCGAGCATGCATGTAAAACCTTAGTAATTCTGGGTCTGCGTGTCACTGCCAGGGCTCCTCCATGATTGCAGTTGGCGCATATTGTGATTGTAACAGTGGGCAGGCATCTTTCTCGAGGAACAGTGCAGCAGCGGCTCCTCCGCCCACTGCTCTCACAGCAGTGCAACAAAGAAAAATAAAATGATAAAACATTGGGCCCGATTCACAGAACTAACTTAAAACAAAATCCTAAACTTACTACGATTTTGGTATTCACAGAAGGTACTTACTCATTTTGGTATTCACAGAAGTTAGGAGTCATAAATGCCTTCTGTGAATACCGAAAGTCTTAAAGTTAGGATTTTTCTCAGTTTAGGAGTCCTAAAGTTAGGAGTCCTAACTGTAACCAGGTAGGTGATTTATTTTTTTAGCCTCACCACCTCTTCCGTTACATTTCAGCCGCCACTGGAAAGGTGGTGAGTCTACCTCTGCCCCAGTCAGTTTGGTTCTGCCTCTTTCCTGCTCATATAACCAATGTGGTGGGACACTCTCTCTGAGGGCCAAACCCACTCATGTAGGGGGCCTGGCGGGCTCTGACTGAAGAGAAACAAACAATTTGTTATTCAGTGGTGTGTCAGCTCAGAGCAGGCTGCACACTGCTGCTGCTGCAGAGAAACACACGGCACAGACAAGCTGAGTATGCCACCGTCATGTGAAGAAGTCTGCCTCCCATCACAGGGGCGGCAGGTGTGTCCGTTAAGCCCCTGCTCAGATTGAAGTTTTCTGAGATTTGGTAATACAGCCAGTGCAAGTACAAGATACATTCTTCTGAGGTAACAACTAGATACACAAATTATCTTGCGCTTCCCTTTGTTACTGGAAGTACTTTAAAGTTACTTTACAATCAAATAGTAATCAGCCACTACCAATATTGCCAAATTTGAGGAGGACTTCATTCAGAACTACCAATGTCTTTGGACAAGTCTCAGATTGCCCCATGTCAGTGGCAGGACATCTTGTAGTCTTTCCTTGAGTATCTTGAGGATGGTCACCAAATTGGATCATAAAAGGCAAACTAGGACTACAAATCCCAGAACTCAAAAGACTGTTAAATTAATGCCCCGGTTTAGAAATGTGGTGTACTACCCACATCGAGCAGCGTAGTAACCACAAACATCTTACTTAGGGGCATATCAGCAAGGTCTTTAGCTGTGCTTTTTTGGCTTTAAAAGCCAGAAAAGCGGAGATAAAACCATCGCCCTATCAGCAAGAGAGTGCTAACATGCATATTCGCATGTTAGCAACCTTTTGCACTACGCCTACTTTTGCATCTCTAATGAGATGCAAAGTGGGCGTTCCTGACATACACTACATGTTCAGGACATCAATAGCACGGCTTCACGCTATCAGCAAGGATGCCCTAGCATTTTAGCAGACGTTAGTTTTTGGAGAAAACTGCTGTTTTCTCCAAAAACTAACGTCTGCTAAATTTTTGACTTAGGCACCCCTAACATAGGGGGTGGATTGTGCTGATACGACCCTGTGGGTCATATCAGCAAGGTTATCTGCCTTTTGCAGGGAACATCGCTGGAAAACCAGCGATGTTCCCTGCAAAAAGGAGATAACCTAGCTATCTCTGGAATTTTTATCGCCCTGGAGTAACGCGTTGTTAATTACGCGCTACCAGGGCGATAAATAGCAGAGATAGCCTGCGATAATCTAATTATCGCTAAGCGCGGCCAGCGATAGTTATCGCTGGCCGTTGTTAATATGCCCCTTAGAAAGCCATGAGTTAACACTGTCTACCTTCAGGACTTTTTTTGTGTTTAAAAAGCTTTAATAAGTACATAACAATTACATAAGAAAAGGTCATGAAAAACCAAAATATGAATAGTATAATAGAAATAAAAAAAGACAATAAGCAAAATAGAAAGTTGTTTTCATTTTTAGCAATAATAAAGGGTACAAGGGGGGAGAAGAGGGGGGAAGAGAAGTATATAATACAGTTCTATAATTGAAGAACATGAGATTATATTACAACCTTTTGTTTACCTTAAGGACTTTTTATCTGCTCTTGGACTGTGAAAATTCCCAAGATCCTCTGCTGCCTGCACCTATAGCACAACAATCCTGTAAAACAGTTGTACGTCTAACTAACAGAATACTATTTTACTCCATCCAAATTAGTTCAATATAATTGCTCATACAAAATTATCAAAATGACAGTCACAATGAAGGATTTGCAGAAGTAGAGTTTCTTTTGCACACAACTAAGGTTTTGCAAGAATAGTATTTGCTTGTATAAAACAAACCCCTTTAGGGAGGTCTGCTAATAATGCGATCCCCGCTGCTGCACCAAACATTACCTAGATTGGGTAGATATATTATCCTAACACTAATCCTATTTATTGAGGTGCAAGGGTCATGTCAAAGTAATTGTCAAACAAAGGAAGGTTCAGGTTGAGGAAATGGTAATCAGGGGTGTGGATGACGAAGTAACGGTGTACGCGCTTTTAATATAGGCAAATAATGTACAAGCAATTTGTGTTTACTCTATAACATCAGTTTTCTCGACACATTGTTGAACTAGTCCTATTGTAACTCAAAAAAGAGTTGTAACTAATTAAGTGCTAAAAGAGCACACAGGTTATTTAGAAATAATGAAATTATTATTATTTTTTTTAAATGTCCTGTTACATTTTTACAACGGGAGAAAACAGGAAAATAGTGAAAGTTAAAGATTTTAGTAAATAACTACAGACTTGGGGGCAGATTTACAAGCCCCTTGTGCCTCTTTTACACCGCCGTTGCGTCACTTTTGTGATGCAGCGGTGGCGCAAAACCAGCGCCATTCTGCGGGGTATTTACAACGTGACGCATCTAGGAGATGCGTCACGTTGTAAAGCCCTGCTCCAGAAATAGGCGTTCCTGCGCAGGGTGGGGCGTTCCGGCGCAGGAACGCCTCCTAAAAGTGGCTGAGTGAAATCTACAAGATTTCACTCAGTCACTCTTTTGGGCCCATGCTGCGTCAAAACCCTGCGCCTGCTTGAAGCAGGTGTGAGGATTGACGCAGCATTGTAAAGATAGGGCACCCCAGAGCCTTGCTGGAGCTGCGTCGCGCTTGCGACTGAACTCCAGCAATAAGCCGCCTTTACGGCACAGATGTGTCACTCATCTGTCCATTTTTGCCCCATGGTGCGCCACACTGTAAATGCGTCGCATCCATGGTGGCGGAGCCGTGACTCACAATAACTGGCGCATCCGTGCTGATATGCAGGGATGCGCCAGTGATTGTAAATCTGCCCCAAGATGTTTTAACTATTTACGCAAAAAGCGAAAAATATTACTAAAATGCATGGGTTAGGTGCAAATGTTATCTGTCTATCAAAAGGAAAACAGCTAACGACAATGAAAATCCGAAATGTATGTGAAGTTACATAACAATGACAAATTAGCCAATTTAAAGAAAGAAAGCGTCAGTGGAAAAGTGATCAGTAAAAATGTGAATGCTGTAGTTTTAAAAACAAAGTAAACTTTACAGATTAGAAGCAGAGAGGTTTACTCCAAGAATAAATAACTCGAGAAGGATGCAGGGATGTCGCCCTGTAAAAAGATAACACAAAATAGAACATTTGTGCTACAAACCTTTTTTTTCAAGAAGCGCTATGTTTGTTTCTTTGTTGACAGTGTACTTATTTCACGTGCATGGTTTCCTTGTTCCAGCACGTTCCTTGAGGTTGTTCTCTTTAAAAGAAAGCACCTCTTTCCAGAAAGTCCCCCTTTCCCAGGGCAGGACTCCCTCCCTTTCCATGGGGCGCCTTCATTAACTCCTGCTCTCCGTGTGATCCTCGCCCCCTCAGTACACACCTCGCTGTTTGTCTTCGCCCTCTCCTCTTCGTGGCTTTGTCCGAGCACGGCTCTTAAACTACCAGACCATGAGGTACACACTCGGCTCAGAAAAACCCTGAAAACAAGATTTGAACGGAGAAAAGAAGCCACCGGCCGGAACCGGCCAGGATGTGTGTTTTGTGCCCGGCCTAAAATCGGGGCTGAAAAGCTATTAGTTAAAGGACTCTGGCTTGGAGTACTGCACTGCTCTGGGGAGAGGAGGGGCCTTTCACAAGTGCACGAGAGGCGAGAGGTCAATGCATTATCAGGCACTGATCAAGTACCACATATAATAGCATAACGTATCATAACACAGTACAATGTAACACAATGTGGGCCCGATTCACAGAACTAACTTAAGACAAAATCCTAAACTTACTACTTTTGGTATTCACAGAAGTTAGGATTTTGTCTTAAGTTTGTCTTAAGTCTGTCTTAAGTCTGTCTTAAGACAAACTTAAGACAAAATCCTAACTTCTGTGAATACCAAAAGTAGTAAGTTTAGGATTTTGTCTTAAGTTAGTTCTGTGAATCGGGCCTTTGTCATTACATAGCATTGCGATGTCACTGCGTTGTACATTGCACGGCCCATATCCTTGACTGGTTTCTACAGCGTATAGTGCAATTTGTGCTAGTTGTGATCTTGCAAAATGTGGGGGCATATCAACAACGGAGGGCGATAATTATCGCCTAGCACTGATTTCCCTAACGACAGCTAGCGCTGAATTAAATTGCTGAGTTAGCGCGTTATCATCAATGCATAACTCAAGGGCGATATATAATCCAGCCATAGCGGGGAAATCGCCGGTTTTACAGGGAACAGTGCTGGTCTTCCAGCGATGTTCCCTGCAAACCAGCGATATGCTTGATGATACGACCCTGTGGTCGTAACACATCAATCCACCTTCCATTGTCAACATACAATAGTCAGTATTTTAGCAGACGTTAGTTTTCTGCAAAAAACGCAGTTTTCACCAAAAACTAACGCCTGCTAAAATCCTGAGGGCCACCTTCTAAATATCGCAATGTGCATTTAAAGATCATTTACAAGGTAGTCCGTCAGGGGTACGCCCAGTGACGCCCACTTTGCATCTCATTAGAGATGCAAAGCGAGGCGTCGGCAAAACTACTGCTAACAGGCGCCAATGCATGTAGGCACCGCTTGCAAATAGGGCGAAAAGATTATCTCCGCTTTTTTGGCGTTAAAAGCCAAAGAAGAGGAGATAAGGCCCTTGACATTATGCCCCTTCGACTGGTCAGAGCACAAAAAAAAGCAAGGGGTCTATTTACGATAGAGTCAGGCACTGCAGAGCAGCGCAGCAAGTCACCTTCCTGCGCTGCGTGACAGGGAAAGGGCGGGAATGCACTGTATTTAGAGCAATACGTTGCATTCCTGCTTCCCCCCTGCGCTCGCGGCCTTTTGGCAGCCTAGCGCCAATGCAGGCACCCTTGCACCATGGTGCAAGGGTGCCTATGTTGTGTTTGCACAGGAAGGGGCACCTTCCTCCACAAAAACAATCACAAGAGACATTTTCGTCTTTCTATGGGAGCTGTAGAATGCAGCACATGTAGAAAGAGGAAGTAACGAGGAGAAATAAAGATATTTTCCTCATTACGCCTCACCTGAGAAGGCGTGTCTTTTTGATGCATCCCCTGGTCTAGCAGTTCAGGTAAATCTGGGAATGCATCAGATACCATGGGATTTGCATGGGAACAACCCACACATCGCCATTGGAACGCATTCCATAGGCAGAGTAAGACAACGCAGCGATTTGCGCTGTGTTGTCTTACTCCAGATTAATGGAGCCACTCAATGCCACGCAAAGTGTCCTTGCACGGCTTCAAAATCTCATGTAAGGCTTGTGTCACTCTTTGACTGGGTGTGAGTGTTTGATTGGTTCACATGCTCCGTCAATCACCACCCCCTTTTGTACCACTTTGGCCGCCATAAGTGTGGCAGGGTATGCTCAGACGTGAGTCCCTTGCTCACTTTGCCACTGGATTCAAGCAAGCCCGGCTGAAGACGGTTGGAATGCCAGAAACCGGTCCTCGGAAGCTTGTTTCCGGTCCAGGGAAGGCATGGCTTGGCAGTTCAGCCTGGACTGTTCCCATGAGGCACATGGTCAGACTGATTTGCATATAGCCATGTCTGAACTGGGGTGGCAGAGTGGGCTAAAGAACGGTGATGGATCAAACCCAGATCTTTTGACTGGGTGTGAGTGTTTGATTGGTTCAGATGCTCCGTCCATCACCACCCCCTTTTGTGTCACTCTTTATACCACAGTGCGTTGTATCAAGAGTGACGCCGACCGGCTCACAAACAGGCCCCTGAGTTTCAATATGAAAGCCACCCCTTGCACTACCCATAGGAAGACCAGCTGAGCTACACGCTACAAGAACACTTCAATGAAAGCCCCATCCAGTTAAGTATGGAACTTAAGAAGTATAGAGAGTAAATGGCAAAATTACGACCAATATGTGAGAGAGAAGGAAAATCCAAATGGAGTTCAAAAGAAAAGAGCAGAAAGTACATAGGATGTTCTTTGCAGATACAATCCTGAATGTAGGGAACTTCACGAGAGAAAGATGTAATTATCTGAAATACTTAGGACATCAGGGGGCATATTTACAACTAAAGTGGTGAAGCGCGGCGCTAAGCCAAGAAGGCAACAATACGGTGCAGCACTGCGTTTCTCCCTGCACTGGTGCTAAATTTAGCTGCCTAGTGCCAACAGATAAAGTGCAAGGGTGCCTGTGTTGTGGGAAATTATTGTTTATGTGATGGAAGGTGTCCCTTCCTGCACCTAACCAATCAGTAATCAGTAATCACCACCCTCGCCCGAGACCCACCAAACGAACCACACCAACACTGACACAGCCGCCCGCAACTTCAGGCAATGGATCGACGACTGCACCAACACTCTCGCCCTGATCAAGAAACCCTCAAACAGACGCACTGACAGAAGGGCCATCTGGTTCACCACCGACCTCAAGACATCCAAGCAGACCTGCCGAAGACTCAAGAAGAAATGGCGCCTCGAGCAAATACAAGACAACCACACAGCCCTCAAGAATGCCTGCCGCAGGCACCACCAACTCATTCGAACCGCCAAAAGGACCTCCTTCAAGGATCGCATCGACAACAATGTGCACAACAGCAAAGAGCTCTTCAACATTGTGAAGGAACTCGCCAACTACAGCCCCAGCTCCAACGACATCCCGCCGTCACAAGACCTCTGCGATTCTCTAGCCACCTTCTTCCACAGCAAGATCACAGACATCCATGACAGCTTCAACACTCAGACCCCCCTAGAGCCGCCGACATCCCAGACTCACCGCCCCCCCGGTGACACCGGCCTCCTTGCCTCCTGGAACCATGTCAACGATGAAGACACCCTCAAACCCATGAACACCATCCACTCCGGCGCACTGTCAGACCCCTGCCTCCACCAAATCTTTATCAAAGCAAGCCCCATCATCGCCCCCAACTCCGAAAGATCCTCAACAGCTTATTCGAGACATCCACCTTCCCGGAAAGCTGGAAACACGCAGAGATCAACGCCCTACTCAAGAAACCGAAGGCAGACCCAAAGGACATCAAGAACTTCCGGGCGATCTCCCTGCTGCCATTCCCAGCGAAAGTCATCGAGAAGACCGTCAACAGACAACTGACTCAATTCCTTGAGGATAACAACTCCCTGGACTCCTTCCAGTCTGGATTCTGCAGCAACCACAGCTCCAAAACCGCCCTCATTGCCGCCACTGACGACATCAGGATCCTGCTGGACAACGGCGAAATAGCTGCACTCATCCTCCTAGACCTCTCAGCCGCCTTTGACACCTTCTGCCACCACACCCTATGCACACGCCTCCACACCGCAGGGATCCACGACAAGGCCCTGGACTGGATCACCTCCTTCCTCACCAACAGAACCCAGAGAGTCCGCCTCCCTTACTTCCAGTCCAAAGCCACCAAGATCATCTACGGCGTACCCCAGGGATCATTCCTCAGCCCGACCCTCTTCAGCGTCTACATGACACCACTCGCCAACATCATCTGATCGCACAACCTCAACATCGTCTCATACGCCGACGACACCCAGCTAATCCCCTCTCTCACCAAAGACCTTGGCACCGCCAAAACCAACTTCCACGAAGGAATGAAGGCCTTCACCAAATGGATGAAGAACAGTCGCCTGAAACTGAACTCGGACAAGATGGAGGTCCTCATCCTCGGATCCACCCCCTCCACCTGGAACGACTCCTGGTGGCTGGCCATGCTGGGAGCGGCACCAACACCCATCAATCACGCACGCAACCTGGGGGTCATCCTTGACTCATCACTGTTGATGACCCAGCAAGTCAACGCCGTCTCCTCCTCCTGCTTCAACACCCTACACATACTTCGCACTATCTACAGATGGATCCCCACTAGAACCAGAAGGACGGTCACCCAGGCACTTGTCACCAGCAGGCTGGACTACGGCAACGCCCTCTACGCTGGAATCACGGCCAAACTCCAGAAGAGACTCCAACGCATACAGAACGCCTCTGCAAGCCTCATCCTCAACATCCCCCGCCACAGCCACATCACTGCCCACCTGAGGGACCTGCACTGGCTAAACGTCAACAAGAGGATCACCTTCAAGCTCCTCACCCACGCTCACAAAGCATTTCACGACGCCAGCCCAGCATACCTCAACAAACGATTCACCTTCTACACTCCCAACTGCCAGCTTCGCTCCGCTGACGTCGTCCTCGCCACCATTCCACACATCCACGAAACGACTATCAGCAGCAGATCCTTCTCCCACCTCGCTGCCAAGACATGGAACACCCTACCCATCCACCTGCAGCAAACCCGGGACCTGCTGAACTTCAGGAGACTTCTCAAGACCTGGTTGTTCGAGCAGTAGAAGCTCCCCCCCCCCCCCCTCAGAGACTTGAGACCCTCACGGGTGAGTAGTGCACTGTACAAATGATTGATTGATTGATTGAGTAATGTCGATTTGTAACTTCTATCTGTGCTAGTTGTGCTGCACACATAGAAGTTGCAACTGGTAATTTTTTAAAGGTTTTCTTACGTGCAAGAAGGGAGACCTTCCCTCACATAAACAATCATTGCCGTTTTAAATGTAGGGCAGCTTCAAAATCAATAGGTGTTGCGGGGTAACGCCCATCACAACAACCGTTGCCCGCCCCTTTCACACTAAGTATAGCGTGAAGGGGGCCTTTTATACAAGGCGGGGTATGCCACATTAAGTGGCTTAACGTCGCCTTGTAAATAAGGTGAAGGGATTATTGCCACCGCAACATTGATTAAAGTGACGTTGTGGTGGCGATAGGAGCTTGTAAATATGCCCCCAGGTCACTCATTCAGAAAGAGACTCTGCCAATCATGTTTGCGGTTAAGACTACTTTGAGCATAAAAATCTCAAGTTTTGTTGCAGGGATTCTGCCCAAAAACAGAACTATGCGCAGGATAATAGGATCTTGGGGGCAGATTTACAAGCCCCTTGTGCCTCTTTTACTCCGCTGTTGCATCACTTTTGTGATGCAGCGGCAGCGCAAAAGATGCGCCATGGTGCGGGGTATTTACAAAGTGACGCATCTGGGAGATGCATCACGTTGTAAAGCCCTGCGCCAGAAGTAGGCGTTCCTGCGCAGGGGGGGGCGTTGCGGTACAGGATCGCCTCGTAAAAGTGGCTGAATGAAATCTACAAGATTTCACTCAGTCACTTTTGAGCCCATGCTGCGTCAAACCCTTGCGCCTGCTTGAAGCAGGCGTAAGGATTGAGGCAGCATTGTACAGATAGGGCCCCCCAAAGCATTGCTGGAGCTGCGTCGCGCTTGCGACGCAACTCCAGCAATGCGCCGCCTTTACGGCACAGATGCGTCCGCATCTGTGCCGTTTTTGCCCCATGGTGCGCCGCATTGTAAATGCTATATAACAATAAAGGGTGTGACTCCAATCAGTAAGGCTGAGTACTTTAAACTGAAACAACAACCAAAATGCCAATACTGATCAACAATTTAAATCACTTTGAAAAATGGCGCAAGAACCATAAAGCAATGCAACCATAAGCTCATCAATAGCTTTTATTTCAATAGCACAAATTATTCTTTTATTTTCTTATATCAAAAGGGAACATACTAATACTCGTGATAGACCAAAATGATTTATAAATAGTGAAAACGTTCCACAGCTTGAAAACTGCACAAAAGTTTTTTAACCCATCATATTAAAGTCCACTTTCACTCCACTTACATTCAAACACTCTCATTCAATTCAACCTCCTCATTCAATCACCACATTCACCACACACAATAGTTGTCCTAGGGGCAAATATAGTTCAATTCCACAACCTGTAGAATGCCTCAACCAACAGCCAAACAAAACAATGGTTAATCCTCAAGGTTCTAGTGCACGTTATGAAATATTCACTATAGTTTGCATTTAATGAAAATTGTATTAAATGTGCACAAAATAACCAAAACTATTACAATAACGATTGTTTGGCACAAAACAATAACCAGGGTCTTCGCGTTTCAAACCCCCTTATTCACGGGGTTCTCATCAGGACCAGACAACACTATTCTAGTGTGACCTGAAGGTTGAGATTTCAAAGAAGCTGGACTGTTTGGTGTTACTTTGGTGTTTCCCAAGTCATTCGATATACATCAGCCACTGCTGAATTAATTGTTCCAAATTGCTACAAATAACACCCGATGTTTACGGCGTTCCTCAGGCACCATACGGCGCTTGTGAACAACGACCGAGTTCGGCTATGTCTTCTGTTTAGACCGACTGCCGGTAAACCAATGTGCTCGGCACTGCGGTTGTAATTAAGTATGATGGGTTAAAAACTTTTGTGCAGTTTTCAAGCTGTGGAAAGTTTTCACTATTTATAAATCATTTTGGTCTATCACGTGTATTAGTATGTTCCATTCTGATATAAGAAAACAAAAGTATAATTTGTGCTATTGAAATAAAATCTTATGGTTGCATTGCTTTACGGTTCTTGCGCCATTTTTCAAAGTGATTTAAATTGTTGATCAGTATTGGCATTTTGGTTGTTGTTTCGCATTGTAAATGTGGCGGATCCATGGTGGCGGAGCCGCGGCGCACAATAACTGGCACATCCCTGCTGATATGCAGGGATGCACCAGTTATTGTAAATCTGCCCCTTAGTGTATAGAGACTGAGTCATCCTAACACCTTAGTACCTATGAACCCAGGACCAACTAGCTATTGTGTCTCACTTGCTCTCCTACTCACAGAGAAACAAATGATTAGACACCCCAGAAACCAATACTCCTAGATCTCTCAGGAATTGCGGTTACAAGACACACCCTTTTGCTTGCACTCTTGTACTTGTCCACAGTAAGATCTGACATGAACACAAAACAGTTTAAAATATTTATTTTAACTAATGTGCCCTAACATGCAGTATATGTGCCACAACAAGCATGAAAATGCATAGTACAAATACAGTCAGCATAGTAGCTAGTCCATAAGTCATGAAGGGAGATGTCATCATGGAAAGACAATAGAACCTAATCTCCCTCCCCTTGTTAAGAAGCAGTATTATTATATATTGGAAGATCTTTAGGCTTTGTCAGCAGACCCCATACCTTAGCCTATAGATGGTAGATCTACATCAAAGGTGCTGTCTGGCTCTTCTCCCTGGAAATATCCCTCTCCAAGTGTCTGCTACCTATTCGTGTATTCTAATAAAACCAAAGTACGTTGTCCAAACAACAACCTCATCGGTATGTTTTGTCTAAGGGCTAAGGCCTGGCCAGAACAAAATAACAAGGGGCATTGTTGTTCGACCTTGCTCATAATGTTAAGTCAAAATCCCAGGAACCTGCCACGAGTGAACAAAGCGACGACTTCTCATGTGAAACCAGCCATAAAAGTTATTGAAAAAATAAAGTTGTGCAGCTTGCCTGCGCAAAGCAGCAGGCAAGCTGCAGCGTGCTCATGCTAACTTAGAGAAAACAACAATGTCCCCATGGGCCATGTGACAGTTCTAGCATTTGGGTTTTATACCATTAAGACATCAAAGCTGATCCTTGCAGAGCAGAAGGCAATCCTCTACTGAGACCTGACAAGGTTGACTTCTTTTGATAAGTTAGTATGGATGGAATCAGGAAAGTGATTGGAAGAATGAACTCCAGCCTCCAGCAAATCCATGCCCTTTGAGTGTCAATAAGACCTGTAGTGGGGTACTGGCCCCAGTGAGGACCCAAATTGTGAACAAATCTTTTGCCCAGATGAGAACACGAAAGATTTAAAGACGCAGTTGAAACCAATTAATTTAGAAGCCTTCCTTGGCCTAGAAGAACTGAAATATTACAGACCAATATCTAACAGACCTTATTTACTGAAGATCTTTGAAAAACCTGCAGCAACACACCTGGACATGAATGATAAATTGGTTGTCAGGAAGTTGGACAGTTTTTGGCCAGATCTAGGAACAAGGGTAGGACTCCACTGGATGCGTAATCCTTCCTGCTCAAAAGAAGGACAAGTGAGAGAGGCCATGTTGATGCAGCAAGACATGTCTTCAGCTTTTGATGCCCTCACTCACTCTACTCTTTCAATTAGACTGCCTTCTTCTGGGGACTTCATAATGAGGGCTTAAAACGTATATTTTTGTCTATATATTGTTTGTCGCAACAAGCATTCGGTTGCCCATAGATTTTAGCTCTATATGATTTTGATGATGAACATAACACCATTAGATAGCACACCATAATTTAGCAGTTCTAAGCCTAATGTAACATCATAACATAGCAAAGCATTGCATAGCATAACATACACAGTATAACAACAGCAGAGCATCATATAGACCAACACAGAATAGCACAGCATAGTCTAACATTACATAGTGCTACCTCAACCCTGAATTTTCGTTGATACCCGCCCATCCCTGTCGCACGCGACATTTTATTTAACATTCACTCCCCTGCTTCCCTGCTTGGAGCCCTTTTTCCATTGTATTCACTTCCTCCACTGCCATGCCTCTCCCAATCCATGCTGACCTCCGCAATTGGCTTTGCCAATCCCAGATGATTTTTTAATGCGCCGATATCAGAAAAGCCAAGAGCAGAGAGTGTCTAGTATAAAAGTATACAAAACAAACCGTTTTTTCTATAATTTTAAGAAGGACGTGACATTGAGTAACCCATGTTAAAGGGCATACTCTTGACCAGGTTTGGACTACCAACCTTGACATTCTTCATCTACAAGTAACCCCCTGCCCCTGGTCAGATCATCATCTGGTTACGTTTGCCATCCCGTCTGCTCATACTCACACCACCACCCCATCAGTCAGCTTCTTAGCTAGAAACTGGAATAAAGTGGATATGGATGACTTCTGCCTCAAGCTGAACGCCTCGGCACCTAGAGTAGGGAGGGAGTCGCTCCATATTCAAGCAGCCAAAATTAACACTTGGCTGGATGAGGCTAGAGACGACCTAGTCTCGCTGGGGAAAGTAAAAATAAAGAGGCCCCATGATGCACAACGTTGGTTTTCCTCTGAGCTGAAGGCGAAGAAACTAGCTCTTAGGCAAGCGGAAAGCAAATGGCGCCACAACTACTACCCTAGACTTAAAGCTACATTTTTATCTCTATTCATGGACTACAAAGCACTAATCTTGCAAACCAAGGCTGAGTATTTCTCATCCAAAATTCTAAACTACGCCAATAAAACCAAAGGAATTTTTTCTATAGTGGATGAACTGTCCAAACTTGATAGAGTTACTGTGAAACCCACCCCCTCCCAACATCTGTGTGACTCACTGAATCAATTTTTTACAGGAAAAATTACTACCATTAAGGCAAGCATCCCCAAACTTTTGGATCCTTTGCCCTATTTAGGGTGCAAACCTAACAGCGAGGTCTTGGACCACTTCCCTCCTGTCACTAAGGATATCTTCTACGGTCTTCTGAAGAAGATTGGTTCTGGTTCCCCTATGGACAGCTGTCCTCCCCGTATTTTTCAGAAAGCTTTCTCACGATGCCCAGAACCTCCCATATCACTCATTAACAATTCCCTTGCTCAAGGGTCTGTTCCCGATCTCTTCAAACTGGCCGAGGTTGTCCCTATTTTAAAAAAAAAACAGCTTAGACCCGCAGGTACCGGGCAACTACCGCCCCATCTCCCTGCTGCCTTATCTGAGTAAGGTCATGGAAGCCTATGTTGCAAACAGCCTTGGCGCGTTTGTTGAACGGACATGCTATTTGGACTCTCACCAAGCAGGTTTCAGACCCGAACATTCTACCGAATCTGTAGTCTTATCAGTGCTGGATGAGCTACGGAGGGGAGCAGACCAAGGCACCACCCAGGCTCTGGTGCTCCTTGATCTGTCAGCTGCCTTTGACACGGTCGACCATCAGATTTTGGTCGATCGTGTCAATAGCGCCGGGATTCATGGCCTATCTTTAAGATGGGTTACCTCCTTTCTTAGCAACCGCTACCAATCTGTTCGCCTTGCTGGTTTCAGGGCTGCACAAACGAAATTGATGTGTGGGGTCCCACAGGGCTCCGCTCTGTCACCACTTCTTTTTAATTTGTATATCCTCCCATTGATTACTGCCCTGCGCAAGAGGAAGGTTGTGGTGTTCAACTATGCTGATGACCTTCAGTTGATCTTTAACATCGAGCCATCCGCGTCATCGATCTCTAATTTTCAATCTGTAATGCTTTTCATCAGCGACTGGATGAACGCTAACCAACTCAAATTAAATCCAGATAAGACAGAGCTGATTTTTACGGGCGGGGTGGCTAACCCGTGGACCTCAAACTTTTGGCCTGCTTCATTAGGGAGTTCCCCGGCACCATCAGTGAAAAGCCTGGGGATCATGATTGGCTGTGATCTTACTATGAAGGTTCAGGTCAGCTCTGTGGTCTCAGCATGTTTTCATCATCTGTGCAAAATTAGGAAAATTAGCAGGTTCCTCTCCACAGAGGCCCTGACCCAGATGGTCCTGGCATTGGTCATCTCGCGTATTGATTACACCAACTCCCTCCATGTGGGCATCCCTGCTTATCAAGCACTCCGTCTGCAACGTGTTCAGAATCAAGCGACCAGGCTCATTCTTGGTCAGCCTAAGCACTGTCACGTGAAGCCCTTACTGAAGAGTCTGCATTGGCTTCCCATTCTCCAACGATGCCTGTTTTAGCTGGGTTGCACCATTCATAAAGCCCTGTCAGGACGCGGCCCCGCCTTCAGTGCCCTTAATACCCAGCGGTACCTCCCACCTCGCGATCTACGCTCCTCCAATAAGAACCTTCTGATACCCCATGCCTTTAAACGGAAGAAACATGGCGGCCTTAGATATACGATCCTGGCCCCTCAGTTTTGGAACACTCTTCCTCCTACTCTACGCATGATGAACTCGTATACCCAATTCAGGAAATCACTCAAAACTTGTCTTTTCTCCCACGCATATGACTGATACTCATTCTCTGTTTGGCACAGCGTCCGTTCCTGTTCATAGCGCCAAGAAACCGTTTGGTGTACATGCGCTCAAGAAATACAGTTTAACATAACATAACTTAACATAACAGTGACGTACCTCGATGACGTAATGTGTCAGCTGTCTGGAAAGTATTAAAAAATGTGTCACCAATAATTTCTACACTTTCAAGATGGCTGCCACATTGGATCACACAATGTAATAACGTGCATATTTACAAAAACATAGTCCCATGGGTTGATTTTCTGATATTACCTCCATGGGGACAGTGTTTTTGTAGATGATATTTATGACACAATACATACGTCAGATGATATTTTAGTTACAATATTCTGGTACCATAACTATTGGGTGCCAAAATGACTCAATTTAATTGGTTATCCCTGGTTATTCCTTTTTAACTTTGCCTGCTTTTAAGTCCCACCACAATTTGGAATGGCTTTCTGCTTAGTACTTCTCTGAGAAAGTTGGCGATATTGACTGTTAAAGAGATTTGACGGTTTTGAGTCTTTTTGTCTAATGGGACGAATAAGTGCATTTGAAATGTATGTGAACTCAGTAGGGCCTGAAGTTTTCAGACAGTGTTCGGAGGGCATCAAGAGATGATTTAGTCCTATAATTCTTAACCTTTTGACTTCAGTGGACTCCAATGAACACTACTGGGAGCCAGGAACCCCCATCCAAGATATTTCTGTGAACAAACCTCAAAACACTACACAAAACATGTGTAGAAAAAACAGATACACAACTTATGAAAACTATTTATCGCAACTACGCAAAAATAGAAATTTGCCTGATAATGGGATTGATGGAGCATTCCAAAATCTAGTTTCACTTTTAAACTATGACGCTATATGTAAGACCCTAGCATGTCACTGACTTTTTTTCTCCCACCAATGCTCTTCCTTTGTCTGCCCAATCGAATGCAGTTATCTGGATTCTACCATATGTATTACTATGCTTTAAGTGAGTGCAGTTATGCATACTTTCACATGCAGATATCTGCTGTTTTGTAGATTCAAGTAGGGAAGCCCTGTCTTCCCTACACACCTAACATTCAAGTGGTTTTGATGGTTTGGGTCCTTGCGGGGAGCGAGTTACATATTTTTCATTTTGTGCAGGAAAGAAAAGTTCCAGGCCTCCTGTTCCTGACATATTTTAATTTTTCTCTGGAGGAGATAAAGACATTGGTATATTCAAGGCGACTCCAGGTGATTCTTATGGGCGTGAATTTTTGCTGGGAACGGTTTCTGTATTTTAGCGGCTTCTACAGAGAAGCGTGTGCCTCCAGTGTGTTTTTTCCATGTATGTGGGTACGATCAGCTGTGGTGGTAATCTGGAATGCTGAGGTCTTTTCTGGGAGTATCTCTTGATCTTTATTGTTTGAAAGACTGGTCCTTTTTAGGTTTCGCCTGGCGTCCGCTGCGCAGCAGCGTTCGCGCAGGTGAAATCTTATGTTAGAACAGTGGTGGCTTTGTCCGGCCTCTCTCTTCCATTAGCTAGCCCCATAAATGGAGGCTAGCCATTGGAAGATAGATCTGTCCGTCATTGCCGGAGCAGATTTGTGGGCGTTCCGGCGATTTTTTCTCATTCCGCCCTTTGTTGCCGTCATGCAGCGGTGGGTGTTGTCTTATTTTATTTTATTTTCCCCAGGATGTTTGCGGCCGCCATTTTTTTCTAGGAGCTAGGGCGAGCTGGTGGGTTCACATAATGCTCCTTTCTCGTCAGGAACCTCCTGCAGCCTCTCCCTGCCCTCCCAGAGCCGAGGACACGCAGCCGCGGCATTTCTCCCCGTTCCTACCACCCCCCTCCCAGTCCGATGCCTTCTCGCTGATCTTTTGTCATCAGGTAAGTGCAAAAATGTGTGTTGCGTCTTCGAGAAGTTCAGCTTATTTGAACACTCAGGTGCTGATACAATCCCAGTGGTTGGCCCTCTCTGCGTAGTTGATTTACTCTATAGGTAGCAGCATGTTAAACAATTGCATTGCCTATGTACACGCAGCTGCGGCATTTCTCCCCGTTCCTTCCACCCCCCTCCCAGTCCGATGCCTTCTCGCTGATCTTTTGTCATCAGGTAAGTGCAAAAATGTGTGCTGCGTCTTCGAGCAGTTCAGCTTATTTGAACACTCATACAATCCCAGTGGTTGGCCCTCTCTGCGTAGTTGATTTACTCTATAGGTAGCAGCATGTTAAACAATTGCATTGCCTATGTATTTGATTGAGGTCATTTCCTTGCCCATAAACTGGGTGCTCACTCTACACTTCTATTGCTCTTGGGTGGAAGGGTGGAAGTCATAAGGACGCATACCTACTCAAGTCCGGGAGGAACCACGAGTACACCGGGCCTCATGTACAACGCTTTTATGCACTCACAAAGCCTGCAGTGCATAACCTTGTTTATTAATGTTCTTCAAGACTGTAGTGTGTCGTCTGGACGCTGGCACTGCTGCTGCCTGTGTGAGGAACTTGCAGTGTGTCGGATGGAAGCCTGTACTGCTGCTGCTGCCTGCACAGTGCCTGTTTTAGTTAGACGTGCTCCAGTGCTGTCTGTTTGCATGTGAGGGAAGCTGGCTATCTTGCTGCCCTTTGGTGTGTGGGAGAGGCTCTCTCTGATGCCACCATGCGCTGCCCTTGTTCTATGAAGAAATTTGCACTTGGGCTGCCTGTGCTGTTTGTTCAGTTTGTGGTGAGAAAAGCAGAGCTGCCATTTGCTGTTTCCTGTCTTTTGCCTGTTCTGTGTGTGGGAGAGGCCTGCTCTGGCACTATCCATTGAACATTGAAAACTAACCTATGCTCAATTCAAATAACAGCCTTGTTTTAGTTCTTAGGGCCTAATTTGAACTTGGTTGCCACCTGTCATGCCTGTGAGATCTGTGCACATGCTTGCTGTTGAAAGGATGAAAGATCTTTTCACTCGAAGGTCAGCTCTGCTCTCTATAGCACGAGGAAAAGTTTGAGGCAGTTGCCTGAACTTGTAAGATCTGTATAACCCGAGTTAGGTTGAGTTTATTTATTCCTTTCCGCTGGTTAGCTTTTCTCAAACAGAACAAACGTATCCAAAAGTTAGGGAACGCGTATAACACAAACAGTGCATAAAAATGCATTTTGAGTTGATAGAATTGTAGACATTTAAAAAGGGGAAGGGAAAAAGAAACATTTAAATTTTTTTTGACTATCACCGCTCAACCAGACTTCAACTTTCAGAGTGTTAACCATTTTACTCACAACAAACTTTATTACAGAAGATGGATATATTGGAAGATGACATCTTCTTAGGAAACCTAACAATTGCTGTTCCGATCTTCCAATCAGATATTTATATTAGTTACAGATTTCAAATCATTTGCTCAAACACAAGTATTGTATTATTGTATTAAGTACAAGTAAGGCCCACATGCACCCTAAGCCAATGAAGACTTTTACACTGAAGGGCATCCTGAGGTTCTTTACTCCTCCCTTCAGTACATAGGTGATGATGATGTTTTTACAGTCATTAACCAGTGACTGGGTGATGGTAACTTTGATTGCGACATGGAATATTTTATTTTTAGTATTTTACTTTTAGTTCCCTGCCCCCTCGCTGTGCTTGCTTCCCTGTCCCCTTGCTGTGCTTGCTCTCCTGAGTGTGTGTGTGGCTCTGGGTGGGTGTGTGTGGCTCTGGGTGGGTGTGTGTGGCTCTGGGTGGGTGTGGGTGGCTCTGGGTGGGTGTGTGTAGCTCTGGGTGGGTGTGTGTGTGTGGCTCTGGGTGTGTGGCTCTGGGTGTGTGTGTGTGGCTCTGGGTGTGTGTGTGTGGCTCTGGGTGTGTGTGTGTGTGGCTCTGGGTGGGTGGGTGTGGCTCTTGGCTGGTGTGTGTGGCTCTGGGTGGGTGTGTGTGTGTGGCTCTGTGTGTGGCTCTGGGTGTGTGTGTGTGGCTCTGGGTGTGTGTGTGTGGCTCTGGGTGTGTGTGTGTGGCTCTGGGTGTGTGTGTGTGGCACTGTGTGTGTGTGTGTGTGTGGCTCTGGGTGTGTGTGTGTGTGTGTGTGGCTCTGGGTGTGTGTGTGTGGCTGGCTCTGGTTGTGTGTGTGTGGTTGGCTCTGGGTGTGTGGCTCTTGGTGTGTGTGTGTGTGGCTCTGGGTGTGTGTGTGTGGTAGTAATTGCTGTCTGCTGGGCTCGTCCGTAGGGTACAATAGGTCTCACATTTGCGAGAGATTAAGCTAATGGCAATGTAAATGACAATGCCATTTATTTATCTGTTTTCAAAACCAACACATAAATACAAATTTTGTTATTTACATTGCCAAAAGCTCTAACTTTTCCAAAGGCGAAACCATTGCATTTAAATGCTTGTTGGTTTTATACCTTTGTGTGTACTGCAGATGATTCTTACAACAGGAAGTCTGTGCAGGATCATCAGTGCAAGAGAGATGTGATCTGGTAGGTTTATATCTAGAAGCTATCTTGCTGTCATGTTCTGAATTCTTTGTTGGTGTTTTATGACTGAAGCTGATATACCTTAGTATAAAATATTTGCATAGTGAAGTTGTGATATAATAATGGAGGCGCTTTAAAGTAATGTTGAGATGATCGAGCCTTGAAGAGCACCTGCCTTTATTCTCTATGGTGCATCTGAGTAGGGATATGAAGATAATATATCCTTATAGCTCACCGTAGCGGGCTATACTGGCTACTAAAGGCCCGCTCCAGCGTTAAAGACCCGAGCCGAAGGCGAGGGCCTTTAACAAGGGAGCGGAACTTTAATAGCCGGTATAGCCCAGCTACGAAGGGCTATAAGGCTATTAGAACATTCTGCCACTAGAGGGCAGAATGTTCTAACATAAAATAAAGGCCTCTTGGAGCCCGAGGGGGTTTAAATCCCCTCAGGCTCCGAGAGGCCTTTGTGAAAACAACATTGGGATGTTGCTTTGCAGGCCTTTACCGGCTCGTAGAAGCACAGAGCACTCCATTGTCTTCAATGGAGTGCTCCACATTGCAATGTTCTAATATCTGATCTATTAGGGATGCAGGAGTAGGTCCAGTCAAGGATCTTGCCTCAATGCCGATTCCTTCGAGTCTGTAGAGGAGTTCTCCATAGTGAACGTTAACCAAGCAGTGGATCGTTCGAAAATATGTGGTGCTGTTTCTCTCTTTCTGTCAACCGTTGCTTTCAAACAGGGTGACCAGGGTTGCTTCTATGCCTTGTTCAAGTGGGAAGCCTCTATATTTATCCAATAATAGCGTGGGGCATATTATCAACGGCCAGCCAAAAACGAACGTCTGTTAAAAGCCTGAGGGCCACCTTGTAAATATTGCGATGTGCATATCGCGACAATTTACAAGGTAGTCCATCAGGGATACACCCAGTGACGCCCACTTTGCATCTCATTAGAGATGTAAAGCAAGGCATCGGCAAAACAGCTGCTAACATGCGCTAATGCATGTTAGCACCGGCTTGCAAATAAGATGATAAGATTATCTCCGCTTTTTTGGCTTTTAAAGCCAAAGAAGCGGAGCTAAGGCCCTTGTTAATATGACCCTTGTTCTCTTAAGCGAAATTAGGTTTCTATGAAACATGCTACTTGGGATTGGCCTATAGATGTCAGATTCTGTTGGATCAAAGTTGTATTTCTTAATGAGCAGCTGTGTAAATGATTTTGAGTTCTATTTCGAAAGGGTCTGTGGTTAAGGTATTGTTTATTATAATCATTACTGGCATTGCAACCAGAGTTGATAGTATTTTCTTGAATATTTTCACTTGGCATGGCTCTGGTGGTGATCAGGCTGGTCTGCTGGTTTTCACCAGGGCATGGAATTCAGGGATGGTCCTTAGTTTGAAGGAAGATAAATTGGGTGCATTCTTTGAGCTGGTTGGTGATGGAGGGCATCATTATTTTGTTTAAGAGCAACAGTTATAGAACTCTTACTTTGGTGACAAAGTGATCCTTCAGTCGTTTGCAAATTTGTTGCGATGGAGGTGTTGGACGGAGGTGCAAAATTCACATATTATTTTGTGTAGTTCTTTCGTAAGAACAGGAGTGGAATATGTGGAAAACAACAGCACAAAGCACACCGAGCACAAACTTGATCTTTAAATCACTTTCATTTAAGAACTGCATTTCAAGTGGCCTTCACGTGTTCCATTTCAAATACGAATTTCCTGCATCAATAAAAGCTTTTGTGGGATTGATAGGAATTTAAAGATCTTTGGTGTTACTTTGCACTTCTTACATTCTTTTTTGATGGAATTTGATTGCTTTTAATAATTTAGCTTTTTTGTATTAGGTATTCGTTATCGCTTTTGCGGAAAACAATAACGTGCTTGATTGAGTATGCACTGGTGTAGCACTTTCATGTAAGTTCTACCTAACTTTCCTCCAGTCTCTCTCTTCTGCAATGACCAAGTTGTGACAGAGGCGTAACACAAAATGACAGGGCCCCCTGCAGAATGGGAAGAGGGGCCCTGGGTGTCCTATTTCGTACAGATATCCATTGACCTTCGGTTGAATATGGGGCCCCAGAAGGGTGGGGGGCCACTGGAGCGTTGCCGTCCCCCCTGTGCTGCACGGGTCTGCTTTACGCCCCTGGGTTGCAATATTTTTACTTTACCTTCACATTTTCAAAACCCAATCCACCTGAAAAATGTATGCGGAATATTATTCTGGATGTTTACCTTTGGGTAGAGTTCTACCATGCATACTGTCCCTGTACAGAAACTAAGGTCAGGAGGACCACATTGGTGCTAAACCAAACCACCCTGGAAACAGTAGTGCCATGGGGCATTTGTGCATGTGCTTGGGATGATTACACTCAATGTACGTGCATGGTGGTGTCTGTTAGTGCAAACAACCGCTAGGCTAACAAGCATTGGCATAGCCAATAGGGCTCGCCTTTGGGACCCTATAACTGTTTAGTTACCCAGCACAGTATTCTTGGTGCAACACATCGTGTTGCATGGCTATACACTTCTAAGGTACCAAAGGTGAGACCTATTGGCTATGCCAATGCTTGTTTTGCTGGCTACAGCAGTGGCAAAATCAGTGCCTGTGAGAGAGCTGCAGATTGGTTGTGGTTCCCTCTCATTGTTTTCTGTCATTTTATTATTACATTATTAGTGGACTTTATGACATTGTTCACTATAAGTGTAATACAATTATAGTATATTTAGCTGGAATATGACCTTTTCTATCAGCTACGGTAAGTAAAAAATGATTAACTGTATGGTGTGTGTGTGTGCTTGCAAGTGAGAGTATGTTTATGAGTGAGAGTGTGTATGTGTAAACGTGGGCGTGAGTGAAAGTGAAGGTCAAAGGGCATGGGATTTCACTTCCACTACCCCAGGCATTTTGATCAATTGACGTCCATGAAGGGAGAAATGTACTTTAGTACTCCAACATAAAGGGGCGAAAAAAGAGCGAAGCACTGCGTCTAACTCTCAAGCACAGGAATAAATAAAAGAGAAGAAAAAAAAAGAGGAAACAACAAAATCACTGATCTTCTGTAAATGTTAAAACCTCATTGCAATGCTATTTAAGGAAGTAGGTTAGTTTCTAAAAGGGGAAGTGTGTTTCAGGAAACCGCTTGCAAGTTGCAAAAAAAAAAAGATCAGACATGCGAATCTGTGTTTTCATTGCAGATTTCAATGAATTGGTGGGAAAGAGGCAAATAAGTGCTCAGGGCTGTCTTTACCATTTCTGGGTCCGGACCTACATACATCAGTAGACGGTCACCCTGAGCAGTGCAAGTCACTGATGTACAAAGACGGCACTGAGGGAACACTGCTCATTTAAACACTTGTCCCCCCAGCAAGTGACTGCTTGTGCAATATTTGCAAACACTGTGGCCTGAAAACCAGATCTCGATTACAACATTTTTACATTTCGGCTTTGTTCCGCCCAGCTTTGTTTGAACTTCCACAAGTGTTCATGAGGAAGCAGCACGTGCGATGGATGAATGCGTGTTAGGTGGCCACACGCGTCACTGGGGCTGGGCTTGGAATACGGAAGTTATCCTGGGAAGCGTTTTACTCTGTTCTCAACATAGGTTACTCCACGTCTTTGTGTGTTTATAAAAAGGGATTAAAATACTTTGTTTCAAGAACCGCATGATCTGTGTTAATCATTTAGAAGACTAAGACTGTAAAAGATGTTATTCGTTCACTGACATAAACTCGCCCCTCACTCAAACGCTGCAGGCGAAGAGATGCATTCACCTCGGCTGTCAAACTACCACATAGAATTTAAGGTGATAGAAAAAACAATGGCGGTGTGTTTTGCTTGAGAGAGAATGATGGGGAGATGGAGAAAAAAATCAGAAGCAAGAAACATAGAAAAGAATGTGAGAGAGCAGGAAAGAGGAAAAGAAGGAAAGAATAAGGGAAGACGAGGAAGAAAGCACAAGGAAGAAACAAAACGGGAGAGGAATCAACACCGAGGTAAACAGATGATGAAAGAGAAAGAACAGAAAAGAGAAAGAAGAGGGGACTGGGAGGGGGGAGGAGGAACACGAGAGACGACCTGCGGCCGTCAAAGTGAAAGTACGGGCCATGCAGTGAATAATTAGGGGAGGAGAAATGCCGGCCTGAGGCCGAGCGCAAAGCAACAGATGGCTTTGATGTGGAGGCAGGCGGCTCGGGAGAATTGAAGCGCGTTCACGAGACCTCATCGAGGTCTCATGCACTCGTTGAAAACCGCTTTTTTTGGAGAGCTTAGTTTAGCTCTTAGTTTCACCCCAATAGACTCGTCCTATTCATTCCTTGCGGAATGGAATAGGACGAGCCCTAAAAAGCCAATTTTGAGATGTTGTTGCTTGTATCGCCTTCCTGGACACATCTTAGACCACAGAGAACCACCCTGCTTATTGGCCCCCTTGGTCACCCAGAGGAAAGAGGGGGCTATTGCAGGTCACACCATTCCTGAGAGGTTGTATACCCTAATATCGAGTTTTCAATATCATTCTGCCAGAATATTGAACCAAGATAATTGACTATCACTATATATTGAAGGTAAATACACATAGGTAAGCTTAGATTGACTATTCTAAGCACTTTTACACACCTTGACAAAATATATATCATCCATATATATATCGTCATGGTATTTGCAGGGCTGCTACAATTCTGCAATTCTGCGGCTGCAGTGATTTTTACATAATTGAGCCGCATTTGCCACATAATCCATCATCTGCTGTATATTCTGCAGATTTTAACAATAAAAATGTCTAACTCAAACAGATCCCAAGTTATAAAAAAAGATGGTGAGTCCAGTCTCTGCGCACCAGAAGGCTTTTTGCAAAGGTTGACTGGTCATTTTTCAGTTGCTTATTGCTGTGTTTGGCTCTTAAATTGGTACTAATAAGTGAACTCCTTTTCTAGAGACGGTTATCAGGTGTAAAAAGAATGAATAATAGCATCACAGAATATTCCCCGTTATGCCACATCATTTGCCTTTTCTTGCAGCATACTTTAGTCAACTCTGTCCTCCTCTGCTGCATAATTCCAGTGAGCTTGGGTAGTAGCACATTTCACTATCATTAATAACAACAAAGAGGCAGATTTACAATAACTGGCGCAACCCTGAATATCAGCAGGGATGCGCCAGTTATTGTGCGCCACGCCTACGCCACTATGGATGAGCCGCGTTTACAATGCGGCGCACCATGGGCAAAAACGGTACAGATGCGTGACGCATCTGTGCCGTAAAGGCGGCGCAGTGTTGGAGTTGCATCGCAAGCGCGACGCAGCTCCAGCAATGCTCTGGGGGGCCCTATTCTTACAATGCTGCGTCAATCCTTACGCCTGCTTCAAGCAGGCGCAGGGTTTTGACGCAGCATCTGCTTGAAAGTGACTGAGTGAAATCCTGTGGATTTCACTCAGCCACTTTTAGGAGGCGTTCCTGCGCCGGAACGCCCCCCCCCTGGCCCCCTAATCCCCCCCTCCCCCCGCGCAGGAACGCCTACATGTTGCGCAGGGCTTTAAAACGTGACGCATCTCCCAGATGCGTCACGTTGTAAATACCCCGCAGCATGGCGCATCTTTTGTGCCGCGTCACAAAAGTGACACAACGGCGGCGTAAAAGAGGTGCAAGGGGCTTGTAAATCTGCCCCAAAGGATCCCTCCTACCTGTGCTGCTGGGTTTGGGAACCTCACGGTTTCCATGTAAACAACCGCTGTGACTATTGTAAAAGGCAATGGGCGCGTCAGATGAAAAGCCTGTGCGCTTGGCACCAGCCCTGGCACACCCCCATGCGGCGAGGCACCCTGATCTGCGGGCTGGGAGGTTCGTGTCCGCAGGAACCAGACATAATTAGTAGAGAGCCGGGTTTAAGCTGAAGATCAAAGGCCTCTGCTGCCCTGGACGTGCAGAGGGCGTGACGTCACCCGTCATTCGTCGTGTTATTATTATTAGCATCGGGCGTTAATGGCCCGGAGTGCATCAAAGCGGCCGGGCCCTGGAAGCGGCTGTCTGCGAGGTGTCAGAGCCGTCTCGGGGCGGTCTTTTGTTCTTGATGGGGGGAGACACCCGGCTCCCAGCCCGGGGGCCCTCGGCGTGTGATGGGACAGCCTAATTAGCAGGTCGGGGAGTGAGCGCTCAGCAGCAAATTACACAGCCCTTGGGCAGTGGGTGTGTGACTCAGAGCAGGGTGTGGCGGTGTGCAGAGGTGTGCAGTGCTGTGCACGCATCCGCTCTGCTGCTGGCTGCAGGCCTGGGAGTGCGGCTATTGTAACTTGGATACTGTGGACAGGGCCTTGTGTCATGTAACAGGTTCCCTGTCCTATCAGAGTGCAGTCATGGGCAGTGGTCGGTCCTTCCCATACCCTTGCCCCCCACAAACGCTAAGGGCACACACGACCAGTGTATACACCGCACGAAATGTGTGGCCCAGCCAACCGGTCCTAGGATGCTTGATTCCGGTCCAGGAAAGACATGGCTTGGCAGTTCGGGCTGGACTGTTCCCATTAGGCACAGGGTCAAGACTGCTTTGCATGTCTGAACTGGGGTGGTGTGGTGAGCAAAATAACGATGGATTAAACCCAGATCTGTGACTGGGGGTGAATGTTTTGCCAATGTGCAACATTCCCTCCATCACCTTGAGTGTTTTGCCAGCCTACATGGCACATCGGAGAAAGTCATGGCAACATACGGTTAAACATCACAACTTTATAACCTTCCAGGGGCCGCAGACCGCCTTGTCTATGTCAGGACCCCTTGTGACATCATAGCTACATCCCCAAGAACCTCAGAGTACACCACTTAAGGCAAGAAGCCTGGGGCCACCAGCAGGCCACCCCCACTTCCAGCCAACCTCGTCGCCTAGCTAGGCTCTCCTGACATGAACGGTGATTGGGCGTGCTAGCGCCACCCCGCCCAGCATCGAATCGCCATTTTTGGCATATTTTGGCCACAAGGGTAGAAGCTCACTGGCTGCTATGCTTTCTGCCCCCCTCCGCCACTGCTCTTCTTTTCTCAGCAATTGCCCCCAGCCATGTCTACATAAATACATCAAGTCCACATTTTAACCTGCAGACGCCCTCTACTTGAAAGAAATGAGAATTTGCTAGCTGCAGCAGTCCATGCCTGATGCCATCTGCAGAATAGTTTGTAAGGAACAGTTGAGTTTCTTCACTGACTTCTTTATGGTGTTAGGTCTAGCCACGCTTGGCCATGGGCTGCAAGTAATGACCTTCGACCATAACAAGACCGGAGGCGCCAAGTGGTGCAGTTTGGCTAATATCAATCAATCAATCTATCAGAGTACTTGTAAAGCGCGCTACTTACCTGTGAGGGTCTCAAGGCGCTAAGGGGAAGGGGGGTGCCGCTACTGCTCGAAGAGCCAGGTCTTGAGGAGTGTTCCGAAGGCGAGTAGGTCTTGGGTCTGCCGTAGGTGGGTAGGGAGGGTGTTCCAGGTCTTGGCGGCGAGGTAGGAGAAGGATCTGCCGCCGGAGGTCGTTCGTTGGATGCGGGGTCAGCGGCGAGGGCGAGGCTGGCGGAGTGGAGCTGGTGGGTGGGCGTGTGGAAGCTGAGTCTGTTGTTCAGGTAGGCTGGTCCGGCGTTGTGGAGTGCTTTGTGTGCTTGGGCGAGGAGCTTGAAGGTGATCCTCTTGTCAACGGGGAGCCAGTGTAGGGCTCTCAGGTGGGGGATGATGTGGCTGCGATGGGGGACGTTGACGATCAGTCGGGCGGAGGCGTTTTGGATGCGTTGTAGTCGCCGTAGGTGTTTGGCTGGATTCCTGCACAGAGTACGTTTGCTGTAGTCCAGTCTGCTGTTAACGAGGGCCTGTGTCACCGTTCTTCTTGTTTCGGTTGGGATCCACTTGTAGATCCTGCGAAGCATGCAGAGGGTGTTGTAGCAGGAGGAGAAGACGGCGTTGACCTGTTTAGACATGGAGAGGGAGGAGTTGAGCATGAATCCTAGGTTGCGTGCATGGTCGGTGGGTGTTGGTGCTGTTCCCCGTGTGGTCGGCCACCAGGAGTCGTCCCAGGCTGAGGGGGTGGGTCCGAGGATGAGTACCTCCATCTTGTCCGAGTTTAGCTTCAGACGGCTGTTCCTCATCCAGTCGGTGACGGCCTTCATTCCCTCGTGGAGGTTGGTTTTGGCGGTGTGCGGGTCCTTGGTGAGGGAGAGGATGAGCTGGGTGTCGTCGGCGTATGAGATGATGTTAAGGTCGTGTTGGCGGGCCACTTGTGCGAGGGGGGCCATGTAGACGTTGAACAGCGTTGGGCTGAGGGATGAGCCCTGGGGGACGCCGCAGAGGATGTCGGTGGCTTCGGCTCAGAAGGGCGGGAGGCGGACGCTCTGGGTTCTGCCGGAGAGGAAGGACGTGGTCCAGTCAATGGCCTTCTCTTGGATTTCGGCTTCTAGGAGGCGTGTCTTTAGAGTGCGATGGCCGACCGTGTCGAAGGCAGCTGGCAGGTCCAGGAAGATGAGGGCTGATGTTTCGTTGTTGTCGAGTTGGTGCCTGATGTCGTCAGTGGCGGCGATGTGGGCTGTCTCTGTGCTGTGGTTTCGTCTGAACCCGGACTGGGACTGGTCCAAGATGTTGTCTTCCAGGTGGCGGGCCAGTTGCATGTTGATGATTTTCTTGATGACCTTCGCCGGGAACGGGAGCAGGGAGAAGGGCCGGAAGTTCTTGAGGTCCTTGGGGTCCACCTTGGGCTTCTTGAGGAGGGCGCTGATTTCGGCGTGCTTCCAGCTTTCCGGGAATGTCGCTGTTTTGAAGGAGATGTTGATGACCTTCCGTAGTTGGTGTGGGATGGCTGTGTCTGCTTTGTTGAATACGTGGTGTGGGCACGGGTCTGACGGAGATCCTGAGTGGATGGAGTTCATGACCTTGCGTGTCTCGTTGTCATTGACGTTGGACCAGGAGGGAAGGCGGTTGGCGCAGGTGGTGTTCACTGGGGAGGTGGGGTCTGGCGTAGTCGGGGCGGTCGTGTCAGCGATCTTGCGGTGCAAGAAGATAGCTAGATATGATATCGATATGATATGAGGCCTTCGCGAGCCCCCTCCCTTCCCAGTTGCATCATGTTAATGCCCACAACATGGATGTACAGAATGTCAGGCTTGGGCATCTGCCCCACCTTGAAAGCAGCTGCTGGACAAGTTGGCACATGCGCTACCTCAAGGCTGTCTATGCCTACCCAATGATGCTGCATCTCTTTCAAGGTCTCTGCCATGGAATCTCTCCGCAGCCCCAGGACTACTGAGTCACCACACTGACCCACTGTAAATTCCCTTCCTCCATCTTGTGAGTTGCAGCCTCCCTGTGCCCCGGATTGCAGTGAGCAGAGTCCAGGAAGTGGTAAGGAGACAGACTAGTGCTGTCTCTTCCCCAAAACAAAAGTTGTTAAAAAAACGATTTTCCTTTTCTGTGATTACTATCTTTGCCTGTGGTTGTTACAGTTTAAAATTGTAGTTTTAACCTGCCTGTGATTGCATATTTTATCACCTGTTTTGTGTTTTAAACTTGTGTTTTTTCGTGCCCATGATTGCTTCCATTTAACGTGTTGAATTGTGGGATTTGAAGTCCAAACTCTGTAGTTTTTCCGTCTCATTGCTGATGACTTTCAGTTTTCCCTCCAAATTTCTCCTTTGCTCTGTACTAAGACCTGTATGTTAAACCAGTGCACCCCCTGACACGATTTTGTGTT